>NW_024881519.1:0-668750 GCF_019059575.1 Amphibalanus amphitrite
GACGTCAGCCAATATGGAGTTGACTTATTCGAATTGAACTTGACTTATTCGAACTTGAGCCTAAAAAGGTGTAGAATCATATTGAACATCAGATGGGTACCTAAATTAACGTAAATTCAACCCAAAGTCAAGTTTCTGAACTGTTCTGCATCGTGAATTTTGTCATGCATGGCTTAAATTATGATGAGGTTCAGCACTTCGTAATTCAAATTAATAAATTTGACTTTGATTCACCAGTGTTCCATGATCCATCCAATCAAGGCAGTAGGATATCCAATATTCTCCATGGCTATATCACTTTAAAGTTTCATTACCAAAGCCTTTTTGAGTCACAAGTAGGACGAACTTTGGTTCGTTTCAAAAATAAAATACAAATAAAATTACTTGAAAATGTTACGTTGAAAAAAAATGCACACAAATAGCCATAACACAGCCAAACACTTTTGCGTAATTATCGAAACGTGTGCGCAATGTCTGTAGCACATTGATACACCATAACTTGTAGCGAATTGTAGTTCGCTTCTTTCACATCAGGTGGCTTTGTGTCGTGTATGACGTCATATCCATAAATTACGTCATTACTTTAAATTTAGTTTTTCATTATTTTCATCAAAATTCGGCCAATTAATGGCATGTAGCCATCCATTTAGGTATTATCGACTATTTCAAGTGTTCTGGAACATCCACTCCACTTTTTCAAGGTGAACATATCCCTTTAACCTTCGCCCCAGTGGGGGGGGGGGGGGGGGGGGGGGGGGGCATATGTTACCACCCTGTCGCGTTTTTTGCGTGTGAATAAAAAACCACGGCGCGTAGCGCCGCGCCGCTTGGGGTAGCTTTGGTACATCAATTTTGGACAATGTGTGAAATTTTTGACCCCAGGTAATGTCAGGTCAGGTCACCAGGTCAAGTTAATTGACCAAGCCTAAAAAAGTTTGCAATCATGTCCAGCCTGCAGTGTTTGTCAGAAAGGTTTGAAACTTGGTGGTGCATGATGTTATGGGCGCCTACAATTTGTATATCTCGGATTTTTTATATCCGTGACCTAAAGTCAGGTCAGTGGCGTGACCTTTCCATTACAAGTCAATGGAGAAAAATGAAAATGCCTCTAGATCCGGTGTACGCATCGGAACAGTCCAAATATTTCAGAATCACAATGATTTAGTCCACTCGTGATGACCAAGGTGTCATTTTTACTGATAGCCTCTAGACAGGTCATCCGAGGTCACTTGAGGCTACAAACAGTTTTTTGCCAATAACTCGCGATTGGAAAGAGATAGAACGCTGGGGATGGTCTCATTGTGTTTGCCTTGTTGAGACGCATCGACTGATATGCAACATGACCTTTTCCGGTAAGGTCATGAACTTGACCTGAGGTCAAATTTGAAGTTGACCTTTCAAGGTCAAATTATAGTTCATTCGACGCGTCTCGGCAAGGGGAACACGATTCTGGCAATAGAAATGTCGTGGCTTTTTGTAGTCGAAAGTTATTGTCGAAAAACACTTTTCGAAAAACAGCTATTTTTGGAGTTTTTGCCCTCTGGAGGCTAAACCGTTGACCTGAGGTCAATATTGATAATGACCTTTTCAAAAGAAGAGTTCAAAAGCTATCGATTGCTTCCATGCGTTATTCTAGCTACCATAGTTCCTGAGATAGCGGCATGTTTTCTGAAAAATATAATGACAATTCGCAAATTTTGACCTTTGATGACCTCTGGTGACCCCGATATTGCTCTAAGATGAAAAATGACCGAAATACTTTCCAACGTACGCATTGAGAGCTATCGACTGCTTTTTACCGCGTCTTTCTATCCTTCTTAGTTTTTGAGTTATAGGTGGGTGGTAACATATGCCCCCCCCCCCCCCCACTAGGGCGAAGTTGGCCGAGACCGCCACTGGGGCGCGGGTTAAGCTTTTTATTGTTGAAGATGCGATCGACTTGTTGGGTAACAAGCCGGCCATGATCGTGTAAAATGGCTTCATCGTAGATCGAGGATCGATTAGTTGCTGAGATATAATCGGAAATGTAAAAGTGCAAAACCTACCGCTTAACCTCGCGAGACCTGCTGTGGGTACTACACGGCAGCGGATCTTATTTCATGTATCGTTTGCCAGAGTAGACACTATCAGAAGCGGACTGTTTGTGAGACTGCCGAGGGTTGTGAACGAGTTCTTGTTGTAACGTCCGCTGGCAGACATTTTAGATGATTCTCTGTATACATTTCGCACTCACGTACTTGCACAAGTATTTCACTTTAGATAGTCTTGTGATCAGTGTTTGTGTCTCGTTTATCAACGTATTCATTTTATTAGTTTATTTTTACAATTGCCTTTAGAATGATTATTTTATCATGCATTTTAACTTCATGAATGCCTGTAATTGGGAGTTCCCGTTAGCGATGAGTTGAATAAATAAATAAACATGCCATTGTTACGGATAGGTCCAATTGACTCATGGGCTGGTTCAATTGACCCTCGCATCGGGGTCTTTGAAACGGGCGTAGAGTTGTTTTATAAGCATGCGTTTGGCAGCAAAATATGTTTGAAACATAATTTCACATATCTTAAAATAAAGCCAAAAGAGTAGGTATATTCTTCCATGGTATTGTGCATTTTTAAACATGGCAACTAGATCTCGCTGTGCATGCCAATATATAGGTAAAAAGTGGTTCAACTGGCCCCACTCTCCCCTATCAGGAGACCTCCACGCCAGAAACTGATTTTGCTCGAAACTTTGACATGACGCGGCAGGATAGGTTTTAATTTCTCGAAAGTTTTTCTTATACAGCTGGTCTTCGGTTGTCCTGGAGCAAAGGAAAATCATTGGAGCACCGTGATCTGTGACTACTGACTAGCGACACGCCCTATTATACAACTTTTTTTAACAGAAGTAAAAGTTGCCATTTTCTAATGAAATTAACGTTTATTAATTTTGAATAAAACTACGAGAGGTTAAGTTTTGACATTTGTCCTCCAGTTAGTTCTACCCTACCCATGACAAATGATTAGAAACTGGTTATTTCACTCACTTATATTAGACATCGTACAGGTGGGGCGGCCAATTTACACCACCGGCCAAATTACCCCAACCTCCCCTACCAATTGAACAGAACTTTGAGTGCGAATGCTACTAGCGTGCTGATGGTGCTGGCGCCGGGGCTCCAGCGTTTTGCGATGACGTCATAGCGTAGCGTCAGAGTGAAGTTTCTTGATATTGCCATGGAAACCCAACGTACCGCCGCGCGCAGCGCTCTGCCGTGAAACACCGCCCCGCAGAGCCGAGGGCCACCCACGGCGGCCATTCGACGCGCGGCGAACCGTGGCGCCGATGGATTCATGGTTTTCGTTCAATGACTAATACAAAAAAAAACGTTCAAATGTGTTTGATAGCAATGTGCCACCAAAAATAGTGATAATGATACACAAAAAAAAAAAAAAAAAAAACGAAGATACAAACCGCTTATAATAAAAATATAGGACGGTTAACTTTAGTTCGCGTCACTTTCGCCTGCTTTAGCTACTTTTCTTGCTGCATGAAACTGAAATATTTAGCGATTGCCGATGTCACACATGTGACGTCATACGCCGAAGGGCGGAGCCTGTCACCCGAGACCCCTACTGCGCATTCCTGCTGCAAAATCTTACAGTAGGATGCTCTTGCCGAACAGGGCCCTTATCAACCTCCGACGCTGATAAAGCAACTAAACTCGCTACGGGCAAATACTCTCGGAGCTATATACCCGAAGGAGACAAACACTATTCTTTAGAATTGTTTTTCTATTGAAAAACAAACTAAGGGTAGGTACAGCCACGGGTTGGGTTTCCAAAATACCCACTTAGTTTTCAATGCGTTATCTGTTGTTTACACACCAGCATCAAAGTTTAGAATTTTCGGTTGGTTCTCATATGCTTTATTGGCACTTACGGGACACTCCTGGACGCCGGGTTTATGCCCAAAAAAACTCTTTTCACGAAAATATTTATTAGATGAACGAATCTTCTCTTGGCTAAGAGCAGAACAGCCGCCGCCGAGTGCTATCCCACACGGCCACGAACACAGGACGCTCCGCTGGACCAGCGCTACCCGCGCCACTTCTCAGTCCAGGAACATAGCAAATAATCCACATCAGAAAAGCTCTGAACCCTGCTGCCCGAGTGCTGGAGGGGGTACAGGCGCGACACCACTTGGCGGATGGCGGAGCGCTCCGGCAGACCTCCCGCGGACCGGTCCGAAATATTTACACACAGAGAGACGGACACAGTGCTGGCGGCCCGGTGGCCGGTTGTACTGGGCTGGGTGGCCGTCGAGCGCCATCGGCAGGAATGTGCACCGGCCGCTCTTGGCTGCGCTGTCCGTCCTACAGGAAGAACAGCTCGTTGGCCAGGTCCAGGTGATGCTGCTGGTGCAGAGACTGGCCCACCAGGAACGCCAGACGGTGGGCGTAGTGGCTCGGCGCTGGCACACGCACCGTAGACTGTGGGACAGCAGCACGGCGCCTAGTCAGCCGGGGCGCACTAGCCCTCCTCCCACCCAGCCAGGCCATTTACATTAGGGGCTTGTGGCGTTAAAGGGAAAACATGTGACTGACGACTGTGATGAGCATCATTGTTTCATTGTTAGTCTAGTTTTAGTGAGAATGATGAAGTAGCCTTTACTCACAATCGAAAAATGACGAAAACTCTCTCTCTCTCTCTCTCTCTCTCTCTCTCTCTCTCTCTCTCTCTCTCTCTCTCCGCTCTGTTACAGGGATTTTGAGAAATCCATGATATTGCAATCAGTGAGCTTGCAAATTCACTAGGGAGTTTGCAAACTCACTGACCGGTCAGGGAGTTTGAGAAATACCAGAGTGATTGGGACATCTAAAAACAAGTGTGCAGCATGTGGGTGTCATACGTGCCGTCCGTGATGTTAAAACAAAGGCGGCTAGTTGTACGGCCTTTCTAACAGTCGCACGCTGACAAAAAGCATACAGATCATATGCACACCATACTTAGATTTTAAACTGTTCAGTGATCTAGTCCAAACATGTACCGCCGCTTTATTTAGTCATACATTTATTAAGTTCACGGCCAAATTGTATCCGTTGGCTATTCCAGAGTCAGGCTTAATATATCGAAGTAGAAACAGCTCAGTTGGTCATTTATGCTAAAGCATGTAAGGCATACGTGTGGAACGGATACAATTGGGCCGTGAACTAAATAAATGTATGACTAAATAAAGCGGCGCTACATGTTTGGGCTAGATCACTGAACAGTTTAAAATCAAAAGTATGGTGTGCATATGATCTGTAAGCTTTTTGTTAGCGTGCGACTGTTAACTCGCGCCCCACTGGGGTCTGTGTATAACACGCCCTACTGGGGGGGGGGGGGGGGGCTATTCATAGCCCCCTCCTAACCCCGAAACTACTGGGCCGATCGTCAAAATTCAAACGGCGTCTGATAGCCCCGGAAAAACTGTCGAGCGAAACCTAATTTCATTGACCTCGAGGTCACCGATGACGTCACAGGTCAGGTCAAAGTAAAAATTATTAGCATTTTGGCTTGTTCACATTTTGGGCTCTGGCCGCCGTCTTAGAAGTCAGATCAGGCTAATTTTTGGTTTCCACACTCGTGAACAGATGCTCTAGATACCTTGAGGGTACCAAACTTGTACTTTGATTTTCAGGTCAGGGTCAGGTCATCACAGGTCACGAAAATATTATATCATCCGTCGGTCACGTGACACATGTTTTATGGTCCATTTAGGCCATAGATTTCGAATTTGATGTCGTCTGTGTCATTCGAGGTCATTTTGAGTCGAATTTAGCTTAGGTCAGGTCACTTTCAGGTCAAAAAAGGTCAAATTTTTGAAGTTAAAATTTTTCAAGAAAAAAGGTGTCTATTGGATGCAGTTTGAGCTCAGGAACACGATGGTGCCATTTATATTGGTGTGTGATGTCAAATACGTACTGAAAATTGATTTGAAAAATTAATAATTGTGAATTTTTTGCAATAATGCGTATAACTTGGCCATTTTTGAAGATATTTAGCTAAAACTTGCTAGAGTTAGTCATAATCATGCGTTCTGTCACATATATTCCGTTTTTTTCGAAAAGTCAAAAACTTTTTGAAAAATATAAAAATATAAATTTTGAATTATTATATAAAATTTTCGAAATTTTCAAAATTTTGAAAATCCGAGATAGCAGTTTGATAGCGCGGTCAATTCTGAGTACTTTCATGCAAAGAAATTGGACCTAGCTTAAAAACTGAGCCCTTGGGAGCGATTGCCGTGGTTCAATGTTTTGCGTCGAAATCGGACGAACATGACGTCACTCTGACGTCATTTCCGGCCGACCTATGGTAGCTACAAAGTTCAAATTTTGACACAAGGTGTCAAATTGATGCAGCCGAAGGTACTGAAAGTTTGGCGTCGATCCGTCAAGCGGTTTGGAAGTTATTGCAGAAAAACAGGAGGGGGGCTACCCCCCCAGTGGGGCGCGGGTTAAATAGGCCGTACAACTAGCCGCCTTTGTTTTACCATCACGGACGGCACGTATGCCACCCACATGCTGAACACTTGTTTTTATTTGTCCCAATCGCTCTGGAATTTCTACACGACAGCATGTTTGGTGTTATTCAGCTTTTTTGTTTCATTTTCGAGACGTCGGACAGAAACTTGGGACGCTGCATGAATGCTAAAGGCGACTGTACCGATTCATACCAGCGAGGAGTTATCCGGTCGTATGTACGTCGAGCTCTGACTCATTGTTCTATCTGGCCACTTATCCACAGTGAGCTGTGGATATATCCACACCGATATCCACTCCGATACAGTAATAGTGACTTTGACGACGTATCACGTTACCTTCTTGACAAGTACAGGTCTCGCGGGTTTTAGAGGTAGGTTTTGCACCTGGAAAATTTAGTGTACTTCACGCTATATCTTCGTCGTCTTAAGCTTTTACGTGTCGAAGATGCGATCGACTTGTTGGGTAACAAGCCGGCCATGATCGGGTAAAATGGCTTCATCGTAGATCGATTAGTTTCTGAGATATAACTGGAAATGTAAAAGTGCAAAACCTACCGCTTAATCTCGCGAGACCTGTACATGACAAAGTCGACAAACACGATGCACAACAAAAACGACCAAGCTACCAACATAGCCATATACTACAGAAACACCCTCACACCATCCTTGAAAAAAAGATGAAAAAGCTATGCGTGACATCATCACAAAAAACGTCACTCCGGTCAATCCTGAGCACCGCATACGCTTCAAAATTTACTACTAGTCACCACGGACCTCCTCACTTATAATGCGTAACAATCAACAGACCACTACACCACAGCAAGAAACCAATGTAGTATACCGTTTTAACTTAAGTTTTCTACCGGGGACTGTGCAACCCGCAACGTATACTACATTGGTGACACAACTACAGGGTGTTTCACAATTACCGTTACAAGAGTTCCCACTCTATTTTGGTGCACTTAAAGGTGTTTTTTTCTGAAAACACTATACACCATTGGAAAGAGCACATAATTCTGGTCCTGGTTAATTGCATTTTGAATGCCCTTTGGACAGATAATGGGTGTAGCAGATGAAAGACTGACCCAAATGAGGTCCGAGTCTGCGATTATCTCGAATATCAGGATCAGAGACTGTGTGATAAGCTTGTTGCTCGCGGACCTGTTTGAAGACGGCTGTACATGGCTGCGTGATGTAGTCAACAGGTATCTATTACGCACCTCCTGTATGGATTTCAAGTCTTCAACGCACAGGCTTCAATGGCAATGACGTCATTTTCTACCTCGTGCCTGGCAGAAGATCCCCGACGCGGTTGTGAGTGCCGCAGTCCGTGACTTCAGGAGACGGTTGGCTGCCGCTGTGAAGGCTGGAGGCGGCCACTTCGAGTAGGACTTAAGGATGTTGGTCTCTGTGGTTTTGGGTGCATATGGTGCAATTTTGGCGGAAATAAAGTCATTATGCCCAGTCCCCAGAGATATTGAGCTTTGATCTTGTAACGTCAATTGTGAAACACCCTGTACATCACTGAGCCGCCGACTGACTAGACTATGCACTTACAAGACGGAGGACCCAAGGCACGTCTTCATGACCAACACGGAACCCGACTCACGAGAGACTTACTGACAAACAACAACACAATAATAGCGCGACAAAACGACAAACGACGACTGGCCATCACTGAAACCATCATCATCCGCGACACATCACCCATCATCAACACACACATGAAAACTCTGACAAACACTCCACTGTTCGACGGACAAATGATGTAATGCGTGAAAGTTGAAACGATGTGTCATCTGTGAATTGTGGTGGTTTGTTGCTGTTATGCACGATCCAATGTGAATATTCACGGTAACGATGTTATGACCTGTGTATTTAGCTGGATGTAGATTTGTGTTCGAAAGAGTGGTGCCATGAAACAAATAGGACGATGTTTGAAGAAATGTTAATATTTTATTCATCTGTGACATATATTGCGCGGCATCATTTGTGTATATTCATTTCTCTGATGATGATCAATGTTGATCGAATAATGTTCCAAAATTTGTCGATTTGGATGGGTAAAGACATCCAAATGAAATTCATTTTACACTCTCGCACCCAATTTTTAAGAACAATTTTCCACTCCCAGCCAAGAAAATCTAATTTTTTTGCCTATAGAAAGAGCAGTTGTGTGGATGCCCAGCTTAGCATCAAGCATCCTACACCTTAGAATCAAATGCATGCTTTTTGTTGTTTTTCACTCTTTTTGGATCTAATCAAATCAGCAGTTTTTCATTCTCTCTCCCCTCTTTTTGGTGGGTAATTTTCCCCTCTGACACCCAAGACAAAACTCAATTTTGGGACACTGTGATCGAAAGCTAAGATAAATATAACAGCGAACGAATTATGAACGAACTTTAATTACATCCTAATGAGTTACCGATTTACGACAACTTGAATCTCGATCGCAGCCATTGCTTCCTTTGTTGATTTACTTTTCTCTTTGAACGATGAGGAAAGAAGTACTGTCCGACGTCTCGAAAATAAAAAAGCTGAATAACACCAAACATGCTGTGGTGTTTAATGACATATGTATCAGAGAGAACCTGCTTCCCAAATATTCTGATATATATATATATATATATATATATATATATATATATATATATATATATATATATATATATATATATATATATATATATATATATATATATATTTATATATATATATATTTGTGAAGTTAGGGAGCAGTCCATCTTTAATACATTTTTTTGTCAAACACGATAGCGTAATGGGCGTTGGTGATCTTCTTGTGGTTTTGCTCAATACTCCGCACTATGCTTTTCGTACCCGGGTCAAGTTGGCTAAGCACCTCTCCAAAAGTCGACATTTTATTCCAACGTTTCGTCAAACTTATGACATTATCAAGGAACAAATGATGAGTGATACAATGATGATGTTGATATGATACATTGCAGTTCGGTCGATACTAGTCGTTACTCATAGTTGATTACATTGATAACATGATAACATTCGGTCGATACTAGTCGTTACTCATAGTTGATTACATTGATAACATGTAAGAAGCATATACCTATGTCGCATTCGTTATGAACACACGAAAATTCAAAATAAATGTCACGAAAAAACTAGCTCACAAAAAATCATTACACACGGATAATCACAAGGAGTCCCTCCGGGCAGGTGACCCCAGTTTCAGGACAGCGACAAATCAAAAAAGGTTCCACAATGTAAGTATGCCATCATGATCCTGTTGAGTGTTAATTAGGAGCTTTCGCATCCTGATGAGCACAGCTTCAGTAATTTGAAGTCTATGGCGATTACTCTCATGAGCGAGGATGGTAGTATTGTCGGTGAGGTCAGTACGAGTAAGTTTCCGTTTGTGTGCATCTTGCAAAAACGTAATAATTCTTCATTCAACGAGCTGCCCAGGACATTCTTGAAATCATAGGCATGTTTTTTCGTTTTCCAGTGAAAGCTGAATGCCAAAATAACAACATATAGCGAAAAAAATGTTATCAAATATTAATATGCGTCTCTCACAGCCGGCAACAAGGCGCAATAACACAACTCAGTGTCACGATGGATCAAAGTAAGCCACACAAAAGCGTGAAATGACCCTTATCGACTCGCAGACCCGGCGCTATCGGCTGTCTGTCTGACGGGGCACGGAAGGGACGTTTAGCTGCCGTCCTACTAAACGGACGTCATATATGTTAGTTAAACGGTTCATAAAACAAGCAACCACCAGCCCACCGCTGCCCAACTGATAATTTCCAGGTTTGATTTTTTTTTCGCCGTTAGAGGGGGTCTTTCCCACCCTGGGCATCTTATCCCACTCTCCCTATAAGCTTCGCAAAAACGTGACCACGACCGGAAAGCCGGCCGCTTATACTCAGAAATTTCCGTTTACCTACGAAAGACTACGCTCGCTTCGCTAGCTCCGTAAGTAACAAAAAATGTTACAATTGACCCCAGTCTCCCCTATGTAATCAATAATCATGCAATGAATGATATAAAAAACAATAATAGCCTTCAAATATGGATTTGAAGTTATTTTCACAAAGTTACGTCAACATCGGAAAGGATGAGGTCGGAATTGCCAGTTTTGCATCCGGTTGGCGTGGAATATGCCCCATGGATGATGTCAGCAAACGTGTAGGTCATCAAATGAGACGACTTCACCCTAAGTCGGCCCAGCCTAATGGTGATATGTGATTCACGAGTCTGCTCCCAGTATGCCATTTGGCCGAATGGACGCGCGCCGGCTACTCACCGAGAGGTTGAAGTACATGTGCGCCAGCTTGTACGAGAGCATCTGCAGGTGCTTGGGCATGTAGCTCGTCTCGTCCAGAATCACGTTGTACATGGTGGGGGTGACGGTGCCAATCCGAGTCTTCTGCGAGATGAGGTAGAAGTCGTACCTGCGGCGGAGGCGAGTGGTCAGCGGCGGCCGGTCCAACCGCGGACCGCTGGCACCCACCAAACACACCCTGGGCGCGGCGCGCCGACTCACCTCTCCGGACGGGTGATGACGTCGTCAACCACAGTGCCCGGCGGCGGGTTGTCCACGCCGCCGCCTCTCCCCTGCGCGAACACGCGCGTGTTGATGTTCTTGGTGACGATGATAAAGCAGAGCCGCGTCGGGGCGTTCAGCTCGGTGATGGCCGCCTTGATGCGGTCGATCTCATGCTGGTGCACGTAGCGCAGCGATCCCTCGCCGATGCCGTCGCGGTAGACGATGACATTGGTCGGGAAGCTGCCGTTGATCTCACGGTAGCGGCACATGGACACTGCCGGCACACAACACATTCTAACTGAGGCACGCGCCAACACGCAGGACATACACCGCCGAGAGCACGCACGGGCAGAACCGTGCGCGCTTCACCGAATGGGAGATGGCAACAACTCAGCTCTTATCACTGCTGTAGGCAACGTGCATTGCTTTTGGATGGTGGCTCGCCACTTAAAGGTAGTGTGCCACCTTTGAAAGATTTCCCATTTTATTTTTCCTAGGATAAGAAGCTTCTGTTTTTACCTAATATCACAAAGAAAATCAAAAATGGGCCTGGAATAGTGCCTTTTTCGCCTAAAAGTTTATCGGTTTTTCGATATGTATAACAACTGTAGTGGGCTGACCTGCAAACAGGCGTCGGCAACAATCGCGAATGCGGGGCACATGTGACAATAAGCAAAGGTCATTATAGAGGGACGCCGGTGAAAACAGGGCGCCGGAGGGCATATTAGTCACGTGACATTTGGAGGTTCTCCCCCTCCGTGGGCCCTCTATATGCTAAACGTCACGTGTAAATTTCACGAACCTTGATCAAATCGTCCCAGGCGCCCTGCTTTCACCGTCGTCCTTATAGAGTTACGACGTACGGGAATGAGTTATCAGCTGTCTCATCGTAGACAACACAATGTCGAGCCTTAAACTGTAAGCCTGTATTGGTATTGTTTCTTTTATTTGGCTGTCGAACATTATTTATGGTTTGAAATATGATTTTATGTAAAATAATTGATATGAAACAGCCGTCTCTAAAGTTATGACCCCATCTCACCACATGAAAGTGGCAGAAATGACAATGATCAGCTGACGCATTTTTCTTGGCCGAAGTCAGAGCGCGCGGCCCGACGCACCACCACCGCACCACAAAGTATGAGCAGAAGCCGCGCCCAAAGCCAGGGCCCCGGTAACGTGAGGTAGCCGAGTCGAGGCACCGTGCGCTGACCCAAGCCGGGGCCGCAGCTTTGGGCGCGGTCTACCGCATCCCCGCGGGCAGCCCCGGGCTACCACATGACACCGGGAGGACGCGCGGCCCCGGCTTGGGTCAGCGCACGCTGCCCCGACTCGGCTACCTCACGTTACCGGGGCCCTGGCTTTGGGCGCGGTCTACCGCACCACCTAACAGGCGTGTTCGAAACCGCAGGAGATGATGATGAACGGGTTTATCGAAACTTGATTGGATGAGCATATCGGTAATAGCGATTTCAGTGTGTGCATTTATTGTTCGTAGTGGTGTGAAATGTGGTTGGGGTACGACCGACAACCCGTCGGGGCGAATTTCGCACTGGGGTACTCAAAATTTGAAGAATTTAACCCTCGCATGTGTAGGGGGGGGGGGGGGTCGGATGGACACCCCCCATGGTTTTTCGCGAATAACTCGCGTAAAAAGCGGCCGATCGCGACGAAACTTTCAGTACCCTCACATTGATCAATTTTACACCTACCCTGAAAATTTCATGACCCTGACCCAAATGACCTTTGACCTGTGACCTCTTTTCCGAGACCATGTTTGGCCGGAATCGCGATTCTGCGTATGTCGGCTCGCATTAGCCGCGCGTTTGCAAGCTTTTCGTGGTTTCAAACGTTCAAACATGTGATTTGATGTTGCTTCCATGCATTAGGGTGGGTGTCAAGGTCACCGGAAGGTCAGGTCAGGTCATTGACCTTTGGTGACCTCGGGTGACCTCGGTTCACTTTTTCGAGCTGTACATGTTTCTAGGCTAGTTTTTGGAGCTGAATTCGAATTTAGCAACCATTTGAACATTTACGAAGTAGTTTTGGTACCTTCGCAACATGTTACGAAGCTGTCAGAGGCGGTTGACACGTACTACGAATACCCGTCACGACGCCTACTGGTTGACCTGACCTGACCTGACCCGACCTGGTCTAAATGCTTAAAGACATCATCTGTGATCAAAACTAACACGATATTCGTGATCAGCACCCCGAAAAACCCCTTAACAACCACACTTTACGACTTTCTAACAGGTCCCGATTTTCCCGACTTTGGGTCATTGACCTGACCTGGAAGGTCAACCAATGACCTAGGACCTTAAAATTGGGTATCATCGGCTTCCTCTCGTCACGGGCAACACGCTCGTTTTTTCTGCGAAGCTCTAGCTCGATCAGGGGCCAAACGGCAAGGGGGGTCCAACCGACCCCCCCCCCCTACACATTAGTAGCTGGCAAACGCCGCACACATGCGAGGGTTAAGACGTTTCCACGAGTTTTGAAGGTATGGTTAAGTTCTAAAAATCCGGTTCTCCTTATCTGGGCCATTAACTCAATACGGTCCAGGAAAGCTGGCACACTACCTTTAACTCATTAACGCCGAGTGGCAACTACATTTGTACAAAATTTGTATAGTTGCCAGCTACAAAAACCTACCGCGGAAGGCAAGGTAATAAATTCAGAACAACAATTGTGGGATGCGTGCAATTTTTGAAACTGGGTAACCTCTGTCTGTGAGCTTCTAGTCAGTTTTCAATTGATAGGACTGCATTTTCAGCTGCTTTCCGGAACACGAGTCTGCTGCCGTACAAGGGTCGTTCAAAACGCTGTTAGTCTCGCATGGTTTCGTCCTTTTAGCCACCGTTTCTATTAAATGATCATCATGTTGTACTCATCCTTGCCGACACTTTGCCATGTGTCATTTCCGACCTAACCATTCCCATTACTCCTGAAGCAGAGTTTCTCAGCCGACCCAATTTTGCGACCTCCATTTTCATGCCTGATCCATGGTCACAGGTGAACCCTTTTTGTGTGCTCAAGAAGGGTCGAATGCGCTTGAAAACAATAAAACTGCTTGAGGAAGGTTGTTACCAATGCCCATGCAAAATTTCGACTGTTAATTTCTTTCGTTCGAGTTCGGAACGGTCATTTGGGCAGGCGCAGCCACTTCCCACACAGTTCGCGTCGATCGGATTCAGCACAAGTTTCTCCTCTGGTTAAACCACCACTCCAACAATCCTTGCCCATCACTTACCTATCCAGATTTATCCAAGCATTTCCGTGTCCCGTTCCTTTCCTCTCGAAGAGCCCAACACGACCTCCTGTTCCTAAAGAGTCTGTTCTCCGAGAAACTGAACTCTGAGATACTCTTATCCCGATTCCCCTTACGCGTGCCTATCCGACCGACGCGCACTGCAGCACTGTTCGCTGAGAGTCGCGCCCGAATCAGCACGGTCCAGAACGGGTTGGTCTGTCGTGTCGCGAGAGAGACAAACTCATTCCTCGCTCATTCCAAAGACGACTTTTTCACGACCAGCTTTTTTGTGTACAAAGCTCATGTTATCAAATACGTTGCGAACTTACCACCACCTCCGGGCTACTAGTCACTGTTGGTAGGTGATTCTTATTGATTTTATATTTTTATGATTTTAAATATGTCTATTTTTAATGTTTTCTTATATTTTTTATTTCACTTTATACTTTTTTACGTGTTTTTAAAGTACCTATACATCGTTTATCTCTGTGTTCATATTTACTGTTTGTTCAGCTATTCTGGTTTACCTTGTATCATGATTTCTTTCCCACCTTACATGGGATTTTAAAACTTATGCTCAGTGGTCGTTCACACATTTTTTTTTTCTTCATATTTTCACTTCATCGCCTATTTCATTATATTGTTCATTGTTTTCTATTTTAGTTACATGTGTATCTGCGTTTTTATCCCGGCGTGTGTATGCTGCCTGTGTGTGCCATATTTATTGTTTTTAGTCTTGTGACTCCGTCTTTTAGTGGGTCAAGTGCCTGTTGACGGTCTGTTGAATAAATACAAAATACAAATACAAATTTTTGATTCCGAATTATTGAAAAAAAGCATGGCTGGTACCTGTCAACGAACTTTTGAGACACCCTGTAGATTTGTAGGTACTTGGCAACTATAGACTCGCCACTCGGCGTAGGCGTAGTCAAAAATATGGGCAGTTCATAGTTAACCCTCGCCGGACGAGGGGGGGGGGGGAGGGGCCACGGCCCCCCCCCCCCTTTGGTGCTGAAAGGTGGGGCCATACTATCTTTTGGCCCCACCTTTCAGATCGAACAAAAGTCCTAGAAAAGCTTTTTGTATGTTTCATTTTCTCTCTTACGCCATCAAAGGACGTAAATTTCACTCATGAGTGGGCTCAGTTTCGCATTCTGTCAATTTGGCGGTCAGCGTCGCTGGCACCGGTTCACGAGTATGGCCGGATCTTATATGGAATATCAGCGTGGGTTTACTTGAGGCTCTCGTAGGCCCAGCAATGGCTTGCATGAGACCCTCTTCGCCAGTGGCGGGTGGGCCCTGCCAAATGAGCGTGGCTCTACGACACAAAAGACCTCATGGGTTGGTGCTGTGCACCTCAGAAGCCCGGTGGTGACGCCGTATGCCGGCTTGGTTTCTTAAGGATTAGCGTGGGACCTCCGGGGCCTGCATAGAGTTTGCATGAGCTAGTACATATGTAATCTCAGAGGCCTGTATGTAATGTGTACACAGTGGCGATCGCTGGGGGGGGGGGGGCATCAGCCCCCCCCAAAGGCACATAAAGGGGGCCGTCATATCATTTGCCCCCCCCCCCCCCTCAAGCAACCGATGGGCCCCCATAGGTGTATGGGGCCCTGTCCCTGATTCGATTGTCATGAGGCTAAAAAAAAAAAAACATGCCCAGCTATTAATATAGCTCCCACACCGGTCTTTGAGCGTCCTACACTGACCTCTGATGGAACTTCAGTGGCGGTCAAGCGCCCACGTTGACCGCTAAGATCCCACATCGACCTCTGAGGCCCCACATCTGGCATATGAGGGCCTCTAACCGTCCTCAGGGGCCCCAACCGGCGTCTGAGGGTCTCACACCGGTCTCTAATGGCCTTGTTGCCGTCTCTGGTGTCCCAAGACGAACATTTAGGTGCCAATGAGGGCCCGCACTGGCTGCTGAAGACCCGATGCCGGCCTCTAAGGGCCTGCATTGGCCTCTGAGGAGGGCCCATCTTGGCCTTTGAGGGCCCTCTGCTGGCCTCTGGGGTCCAACGACGGCTCATGCCGGTCTCTTAGGGCCCCACGCTGACCTCTGAGGGCCCCATGTTGGCCTGTAATGAGTAAGGACCCATATTAGACTCTGAGAGCCCAACTCGGTCTCTGATGGTCTCAAACTACTGGCCTTTGCAGTCTGCAGGCCCTGTACTGGTCTCTGAGGGCCCTAAACTGGCCTCTAAGTGAGAACATACATGGGTGGGCTTCTGAAGATCACATGGCTCACACAGACTCCTGCACAGCCTTACGTTGGTCCTGATCGAGATTACATACTTTACGTCCTGATGGTCCCGCGCAGATTCCCTCATATTTCGACGTCGGGACCCCATGAGCCGGTGTGTGGGGCTGGCAGAGACTGATGAAGTCCTTAGGGCTCAGGGCCAGTCTTTTTAGCAGTGGGACTATAAGACAGGTTGAGTGAGCCGAGCCCCAATAGAGCCGTTGCGAAGCCCCGCACGAGTCCCGCGCGGCCCTCAGATGCCAATTTTGAAAACCAGGAACCTGTGGGGCCGGGGGTCTCCAGAGGTCGGTGTACCTACTTTCTCCCGCCGCTACACATCTATATGGGTAAATGTCATGGTTTGAAAATGCTCTCTGGGTTTCACAAGCTTGTTCAAAGCAAGAGGTATCTGTACTTTTCCGAATTGTTTTATAGTGGTAATGTCATGAATCCGCGTGCCCGACCTTTCAGTATATGCTTCACCGATTCGTCGCCATGGTGCAGTGGCCCGACCGGTGGAAAGACCGTGGGACGGGAAATGGAACTGGTGATTTTGCCTTAAATTGAGCTTAAAGATTTCACGCAAGAATGAGGTGGATGAAGCATAAGTAATGCCAACTTTTTCGGCGCCTCGTGGACGTAAAAAATTAGACGATCACCCCCCCCCCCTCCCGGGTGACGGATAAATGTTATGTCCCGCGAGTGTGACTTTGGCTCCCCCCCCCTTTTGCTAGCGGCTGCGACCGCCAGTGTTCGCGATAGCTCCGAACACGCTGGCAAGAGCTGAAACTTGGCATACCTGACCTTTGATTCAAGCCGGAGCCTTTTTTACACCAACCGCATTTTTCGGGTCAGGTCAGGTCAATGAGCTATGACGTCATAAGCAAACCTCTGCACGGTCTTCGGGGCCCTGTTTCAACGGTGATAGCAGCACGCTGCTATCACACTGCTATCACACGTGTCAAATTGGGTTTCCATGGAGACATCAACAAACCTTGCCGTCGTCAATCTGTGTGATGTCATCAAATATTGCTGCTAACATCTTCACGGCCGTGCAAATGTATAAAACTCATTCAACGATGCGGCAACTCTGCTCCAAACGTAGCTATGAAAAAGCTCACAGATTACACGAAACATCATTAGTGTGACGTCATCACATTACGTCAGCTCGCGCAATTTGATAGTAGCGTGCTGCTATCACCGGTGAAACAGGGCCCGGATGTCGCAACTTCGCAACGCCCTCACTGCCAGAGGAGCTTTCACAGGGAAACGAAACTTGCAGGATCTAGTATCTATTACGAGTCTCACAACTGGGATATCTCGGATTTTTCCTCAAGGTCATATGAGGGCAGGTCATTTTCGTGACCTCACCATTACAAGTCAATGGGGAAAAATGAAAACTGCTATTCTGGCGCCGGCGGGAACGATCTCCAACTATCTAAAACACACATAATCGTGATTTCATGCACACCTTGCAAGGTTAGATGCGTCACTTTTGCAATCTTGCCCTTGCGTGACTATGAGGTCATCAAGGTCATATTAGTTTTTCGTCAATAACTCCCGATCGAATTGAGCTAGCGAGTCGGGAAAGCCACCAATGGACTCAGGAAGACCTGCCGAATCGAATGATATGCGACATGACCTCCTTCGACCAACTTCGTGACCTGGGGGCGCTGACCTGACCGTGACCTGAGGTCAACACCCTAAGTTGACCTCACCCAAACAAAAAGTATATCATTCGACGCGCCTGAGCGAGGCAAACACGATGCTGCCAAAATCGCGGCTCTGCGGCCGTTTTTTGCGAAGTTATTCACCAAAAACTGAACCGTACCTTTGGGCACTTGACCTGACCTCAGAGGTCACCGGTTGACCTAGGACCTTAAAATCGGGTATCAATCTCTGCGTCTCGTAACGGCGCACACGCTCGTTTTTTCCGCGACGCGCTAGCTCCACCAGGGGCGAAACGGCGAGGGGGGTCGTATCCGCCCCCCTCCCCCTCGGCCGGCACGTATGTAGAAAACCAATAGGTCCGGCGAGGGTTAAATAGATGATTTTTTTTTTTTTTGGTGCGGGCCGGATGGTTGGATATTCTGTACCAAAACATATGTTATTTAACCAGACTGATCCCGTGCATCCCTAAGACGTGAATACATGGATATTGGCAAATAAATTAGTAATTAAGGCAGAAAAAAATTAAAAATGCATGTGTTTATACATTACCATAGTAAACCCTACACCAGGGGTCGGCAACCTTTTTTTGGGTGCGGGCCGGATAGAGATTCGGAAGCGGCCGGCGGGCCGGACCACAGTAACTATGTTTATAATTTTCTACAAGCATACGCATAGGCGCGAGAACCGGGGGGGGGGCAGCTTGCCCCCCCCCCACTCAACTCTGGGGCCATGGGGGCGGTGCCCCCACAACTTGAAGACGGAATATCGCACTTTTTTGGACATGTTTTTTTTTTAAGTCAAGACCTGAAAAATAAGTGGCCTAAAACCGGTGAGAAAACTAGATTTAGGGGTACCCTAGCTTGATTCCTATTATGCTGTGCCTCCCCCCCAGTCTGCAAGTAGCCCCCGCGCCCCTGATCATACGCAATATTTGGGAAAAATGACAGCGTTGGTTTTTAGTTGTAACAGCTCACATGCTTTGCACTGCGTCATATGCAACATGCCCTTTTAAGACAGACCCTGGCAGAGAGAAGCAAGGCCCTATATACCGAGGGAAGGCGAGTTTGAAAATAGATGGAATGTTTGTGTCCATTTTATTATCTGACCAGGTACTTATACGGTACCTATAGATATTAGATAGTATGGGAAGAAATATTGTGCCACCGGCGGACCCTACCAGGGGGGGGGGCGTTTCGGCCCCCCTAAGATCTCGGAAATTTACCGGAAGATTTTCAAAATTCAAAAGACGTTCGATAGCCACACCGGGGAACTACCTTGTGACCAAATTTCTTTGACCTAGGTCACACCGATGACGTCACAGGTCAGGTCAAAGGTCAGAATTTCACCGTTCACAGGCATTTCAAGAAATGTGTTGTGATGATGATGATTTGGAGTGACAGGGCGCACCAGCTGCGAGGCTATATCGCGCCCATTTCTTATTTGACTTCCTCAGTGTCGGGCGTTAAAAATCACCTGAAGAATGTGTTGTGAAATCGAGTAGATTGCTAAGTTATTGAAAGCCATCGATCGTACAGGTCTCGCGGGTTTTAGCGGTAGGTTTTGCACCTATAAAATTTAGTGTACTTCAGGCTATATCTTCGTCGTCTTAAGCTTTTAAGTGTTGAAGATGCGATCGACTTGTTGGTTCACAAGCCGGCCATGATCGTGTAAAATGGCTTCATCGTAGATCGATTAGTTTCGGATATAACCGGAAATGTTTAAGTGCGAAACCTACCGCTTAATCTCGCGAGAGCCGTACTTACAGCACTTTTATTAGTGATGTCAATTTCAGAAATTTTGGAAACCGATACCAAACTGATACCGACCAAAACCACTGAGAGTATACCGAAACCGAACCCATGCTGAACCATCAAACGTTCTTTCAATGCAAGTCATTCAATTCGAGTCCGGTCAAGACAGGGTTAAGTGTGTTATCATGATCCAAAAAAGGTGACCAATTGACAATGATGGGCTATACCATTAATGTTAACATAATCCATGATACCTACAGTTCAACCCAAGTAGCGATGGTGACGATACTGACGGAGCCAATTTTTCGTCATAACCAAATGTTTAACACAACAAATCTTGATAAATAATTACTTACGAGGCACACTGATAGATAGCAGACACCACTGTAATGATATCTCGATGAAAGCTAAGTAAAATGTCCATAATTTTACGGAAGCATTGACACATGTCACGTGTCATCTCTTCCGCAATGGCAGCCTTGATGGCGGAGGCCATTTGCATTTAGGCACAGAACTGCATAAAACCAGTATAACGCCTTTTGGGGCGACTAACGGAGCGAGCGAGAGGGTGAGCCTTGCACGTGCGAAATTTCGACGAGGTACCTCCAGCTGACTTGTGCACGGCACCCTACTAACCGGTCTCTAGCGATGTGCCAAATTTGAGCACAATCGGCCCAGCCGTTCTCGAGATCTGGAAGCGGCACCCTGCACGTGCAAAATGGGTCCCAACTGACTTTTGCACGGCACCCTACTAACCGGTCCCTAACCATGTGCAAAATTTGAGCGCCATCGGTCCAGTCGTTCTCGAGATCTGGAATCGACCCCTGCACGTGCGCACGTGCAGCAGCACCCAAACTCTGGCACATGGATATGCATTGCCTAGTGGGTGTCTACCTACATGCCAACTTTCAGCGCAATCGGCCAGGTAGTTACCGAGATATTGCAACAATTACAAAAGTGACAGGCGCATCGAGCTCAGGCAGCATCGGCTAGCTCAGGCGCATCGAATGGTATAGGTACTTTTTGCTAGGGTGAGGTCAACTTAAGTAGTTGACCTCGGGTCAAGGTCAGGTCAGATCCCCTCAGGTCACGAAGCTGGGCAAAGGGTATCACCGCATATCATTCGATTCGGAAGGTCTTCCCGAGTCCATTGGTGGCTTTCCCGACTCTCTAGCTTCATTTGATCGGTAGTTATTGACGAAAAACTCGTGCGACCCTAGTGACGTCATAAATGACGTCACGCAAGGTTAACAATGCAGAAGTGAAGCATTGGACTTTGCAAGGAGTGCATGAAATCACGATGCCATGTACGTGAGATAGTTTTAGAACATTCTCGGCGCCAAAATAACAGTTTTTATATTTCCCCATTGACTTATGACAGCAATGTCACGTGACCGACCTGACCTCATGTTACCTTAAAAAATTCCCAGATATAGGGGAGAGTGGGGTAAGATGCCCAGGGTGGGAAAGACGCCCCACCCCCTCTAGCGGCGAAACAAAGAATCGGACCTGGAAATTAATGTTCTTAGCGTAAAGCGGAAGCCTGCCTTGTTAACTGCACAAAAAAAAATTGCGAAGCTCAGTTGGGCAACGGCTGGCTGATGATTGCATGTTTTTTATTTGCTGCTTTCAAAAAATATTTTGGTGTCAAAACATTGTAAATATCAAAGAAGGTAAATAATTTTTGCGTCCCTTGCTATAGTCGTGATACATTAGCATGCGTGTACTGTGTCCCAAACAGTTTGTTTCAGGGTGTAGTTTTATGGCTAACAAATTGTACTGATTTAATGTTACTTCGGTACCTTGGGGTAAGATGCCCCCGATGTGGTGATGGCAGAGCCGGCCGGAGACAGGGCGGAGCGGACTGCCGCGGAGGGGGAGCCCACAGAGTCACCGGACACCGGCGGGACGCAGCAGACTGATCCGGACGGCCAGGCGCAGGGCGAGGTGGTGCGTGAGCACGGTACTGGCGACGCCGGAGCTGAGGAGCCGCCCGCCGGCCTGGTCCGTCGGCTACTGACCGGACGGGCTGAGACTACGTTCACCTGTCTCACGTGCGGCGGCGCTTCGCGCCACCAGAACAGCGTGACGGACCTGCACCTGGCTCTGCCGGAGTCGGTGACACGGTCACTGACGGCAGCTGCCGCGGGCGCCGGGGGAGCCGAAACTGCGCCGGCGTTCGGCCCCGCGCCGCGGCCGGTCGGTTGGCGGGGCACGCCACCGACGGACAACCAGACAGAGATCGAGCTAACCGTATCGCAGCTGCTGCTCGACTACCTGACGCCGGAACGACTGTGCGGTGATAACCAGTATTACTGTACCAAGTGCACCGGCCTGCGGGACGCCGATCGCCAGCTGCGACTGCTCTCTCCGCCAGCCAACCTGGTCGTCTCCTTGATGAGGTTCGCGGTTGACCGGCGCACCGGTGCACGCTGTTTCTCACCAAGGTTCTCACCCCTGTGGAGCTCACCGAGTGGCTGACAGTGCCGCTAGCCACCGGCCCGCCCGCCCAGTACCGGCTGTATGCAGTGATAGTCCACGCGGGCCATTCGCTGGACGCTGGCCACTATTTCTCATTCTGTCGCGCCTCCGGTGGCGGTGGTATTGATGGGATGGACGATACCGGCTGGTGGCGGCTGGACGATACGTCAGCGGTGCCGGTGCCGGCGGCCACCGCGCTGGGCTTACCGCGCCGCTCCACCGAGGCAGCCTACACGCTGCTGTACCGGCTGACCGATACAGCGGTGGCAGGCGGGCGGCTTGTCGGCGCTGGCCGCCCTGCCTGGCCCGCTGCGAGCTGCCGTGGAACGAGACAACGCCGTTTTCCGACGGGAGCGGCAGGGCCGGACGGCCGGCGCACTGCCGATGGTCCACGACGGACGGCCGCCGCCGGGTGCCGGCTGCGGCGGCGACAGCGGGCCCGGCGTCCCTCGGATGCGTCAGCCGACGACGAGGCGAAGCGGTCCAAGCAGGAGAACGGCCACAACGGCGTCAACGGCCAGGCGGCGCCCCTGATATGCGTCCGCCCCGACCTAGACCCGCTGCCCCGCCCTTCTGATCTGGTTCACCCGTGCATGATGTCTCGCCGCATCATTTTATTGTGCTGTTAAATGTACCTGTTTTGGTGTAAATAAAAATAAACTTGTAAAAAAAGATGCCCCCTGTCCTGATGGGGAAAGACGCCCCCTAAATCCGTAGGCTGTCCTTCAAACAGCCCGTCAAATCATTTATTACATACTTGTGATGTAGACAAAAGCCGATCTGGGACTATTGAGAGTCCAGTACGGTCGGGTGCTCCCCATGCCGGTCTCTCGGCCCACATAGCGACTTTTTGGGCGGCATCTGACTCTGAGAGCCCTCACGACGGCCTCTGTGGGCCTCATTATTGGCTCCAAGGCCCCTCACGACATCCTTTGAGGGCTCCCACGTTGACCCCACGGGCCGCGCTGGCATCGGAGGTCCCCACGATGGGCTCGAGGGCCCTCAAGCATCATGAAGACCTATAAGAGCCCCACAGTGGTCTCCGAACGCCACCACGGAGGCTTGTTTGGCCGCGCTGGACTACGATGGCCCTAACGATGACCTCTGAAGCCCCTTACGACTACTTTTGAGGGCCCTTATGATGACGTTTAGTGTCTACTGCAGGCTCGAAGGGACTACTGATTCGTTCAGGCGATTCACGTGCCCATTTATGTCACTTATAGTGCAGGGGGCATCTTTCCCAACGCCAGGGGGCGTCTTTCCCACCCTGTGGGGTAAGATGTCCCCTTTCACTTCTTCAGGAAAATGCTTAATAGCAAAAAAAGTTATAATATTTCAGGCACGAAAGTGATATTTTTGGAGAAAAATGATGTCGGCTTCCGTTGAAACTCCAAGTTTTTGCTTTCCCATCGTCATTTTCGAATAATATATGACGTAACAAAACCCTGGGCATCTTTCCCCACTCTCCCCTACAAGTTGTGAGACCTCTGGAGGACACCATGTATGCGTCCTGTAACTTTCATCTCGGACAGCTATGGTCATTGGCGTGCAAAACAATGTCAGAACCAAACAGCCTTTTTCACCCTCGCGCTTATAGGAAAGAGGGTTGGATAAACCCTCTTTTCACTTTTTTCAGATGACTCAGGCTTGAATTGAAATTTCAGTAACCCGTGATGTCACTAGGCAGCTTTACCACGCAATTTGTAAGCTCCCCTCCCAAAATCACTATTCGAAACCGTTATCGTGACGTAAAATAAATACATTTGTAAAAAGAACACCTTCCTAATTTTTTGCATACTTCTTAACAATGAGCCAAATATTTTTTTTAAAGAAATAAAAATTCAAAAAAAATTGGTCCAAAAGTCCAAAAAATACAAATGAAAGAAAACTCGATATGTCATATATCAAAAATAGCGTATTTTTCGAAATTTAAAAAATACATATTAATCTCTGTTTCATTGCAAGTTCAATGTTATATAACATTTGGCATTTGAATAATCCGTCTTAGAGTTACAGCCCGCCAAACTTAGCGCTGCAAAGCAAGATCCAAAAAATGTTATACACCATAACTCAAAAAATACTTATCTGATAAGCCTGAAAGGGGCTTACCCTGAGACCAATTCTCGTCAAATTCCGAGAGATGAGGGTGTCAAATTGGAAAAAAGTGGTACGATCTATCATGGAATGCCCCAGCTGGCTGCGCCGCTACGTGGCCGCTGGGCGTCCGTCCCTGACCCTGACGGGCCACCAGCAATTCAAGGCCGAGGTCAACAGTGGGGAGAGCCGCCAGCGGCGTGTTTACGCAGACTGTTTACGGGACGGCGTGTTTACGGGACTCACTGAATAGGACTCACTGTCACTGAATAGTTTTCGGTAAAAAGGGCACCCTTAAACTCAGCTAAGAATACTGTACCACACGAGCCATGAGCCCTACTTTTCAAAAATTCGTTTTTTATAACAACCCTACTAAACGGTCCCGTAGCTCAGTCGGTAGAGCGTTGGACTCCGCGTGGTAAGAGCACGCGTTCCCGGTTACCACAGTCCGTGTTCGAAGCGTGACGGGCGCTTGACATTTATGGGCCTCCTGACAGGTATGGTTGCGGTTGGTGGCAGGCCATAGCCAGGCGAAGTCATTGAGGGGACCGGCCGTGCGCGGCTTTGTGCGCACGTTAAACTTTGGACTCCAAATTCTGCCATAGAACCGGAATTGCGCGATCGGAGGGTAGAGGGCGGGGTCAACGCAACAAGCTTCGCTGAGCGGGAGCTCTGCCCTTGTGAATCCTTCCATTCAAAAGGTTCGGACTAACTTTATAAAAAAAAACGGCCAGCAGTGTTTCGCTGTACGAGCAGCAGACAGGGAAAGGGACAAGGCAGGGCATTCCAATAAGGACCCGCACTCACGCATCATGTTGCTCTGCATGTGCGAGCAGATCTCCTCCTTGTCCTTGTGGATGGTGGCCAGCGAGTAGTACTTGCTGGCGTTGGCGTTCATACTGGCCACCCAGGCGCCGGCGCTGGCGCCCTTGTGCTGAGACTCGTGATACGTGTCATAGCCGACGATCATCGATCCGCTCATGGGGATCTTCACTTCCCAGGGGACGCCACCCAGTTTACAGTTCATCTGCAGCGCGATCTTTGTGGCCACGCCGAGCGTGTTCTTGTTGGTCTGGATGAGCCGGGCCGTGACCACCTGGGAGGGCACCGGACGGCGCAGACACAGCAGCTGCTTGATGGCGTCATACTTGGTCTTGTCTTTGCTGGGGATGATGCACATCACTAGCTGCGCCTCCGGCGAAAAGTTCTGCTCGATGGCCTGCACGTAGCCCTGGACGCGGTCCTCGCTCACCAGGATCTTGCGCGGCTCGTCAATCATCATGCCGAAGTTGCGCGCCACGTTCTTGACGCTGGTCAGGCATTTGGCGGCCTGCTCCTGTGTGCGCGCCGTGTAAAACAGCAGCCAGCGCGACAGGTTGACGTAGGAGCTGACGCCGGCTGTGGACAGAAAGCGGGCACCTGTCACACGCACACACGCCACTCAGCATCGCACATTCCATCAGCCCCTAGTGGCTTACATTGGAGGTACCCTGTCGGGATTACTGAACCTTTTCAAAGTCGAGTACGAGAACGTGCAGCCGTTTTTGTTTTGCAAGCGTCTCGTGAATATTCTTTTTTTTCCACCCTGCCACACGGACGGGCAGTGCACAGCGGGCGATTCGGCCAGTGTAGCTTCTCGATTTCTCGAAACCTATCGAAGTTCAAAGTTTGCATGCTTTCTATGCTGGAACGGACCTCGAGACTTCGGTCTGAAATTTCACTGCATGTGTAAAAAAGGTATACGAAAAGAAAAGCGGCGCCGTAGACCGTCTACAAGATATTCATGAAAAAACTGCGGGGGGGGGGGGGTTTAGCACCTCCCCCATCAGGGCACGGGTTAACCCGCGCTAGGCCGGTGCTCGAAGCCGCCGCGCCGGCCCTGGGGGGGGGGGGGTGGTTCGTCAGAAAGTAATTTAACCCACAAAACAAATATACCATTCAAAAGCTGACAGTGAGCTGATCCCCAAAATATAATTTCTATCAAAATCGTTCACTTGCCCTCTTCAATTTTTGTTTGGCACACACAATCCCAGACATTCTTGAAATGACAGGCACGGTTTTTCGAGCTTCCGTGAAAGCTGAACGTCAAAAGCACATTATTGAGAGAACAAATATTCTCAAAAATTAATATTCGGCGCATGTATGTTCAAAATTTCGGTTGTGCACAAGGTCAGGTCAGGTCACAGTGACGTCAAGTTAGGTCGGTTGTCAAATTTTTGTCTTAAAATAGTGCTCCAAATACCAGGTCAGGTCAACACTTACTATGACTCACATATCTGCATAGCCGTAGTTTAGTACAAATAGTCTCCATTTTATGCTAAAGATTTCCCTGTGCGCAACAACAGCGGTTGGGCGGCGAGGGTTTGCGTACCGAGCAGCCTCGCTTTTAAACTCTATGCCCAGTGACGTGACACGGCTCGAGCCAGCGGCTTTTAAACCGGCAGCGAAACGTTTCTTTTATTTGGAGTGATTGTGCGTGAGTGTTTGTGCTGTTTCGGCGGATGATTGTTGTTTGCCGTGTACCTTTCGACTTCCCCAACCGTTTTATTCACTGATTCACTGACAATTGACACGTAATAGCCACCGTGTTGTGGAGTGTCTGCTGACGTAAATATAATATTAGATCATCTAAACGATTTCTGGCAACCCATTACACTGAT
Source organism: Amphibalanus amphitrite (assembly GCF_019059575.1). Lineage (NCBI taxonomy): Eukaryota > Metazoa > Arthropoda > Thecostraca > Balanomorpha > Balanidae > Amphibalanus > Amphibalanus amphitrite. The sequence goes on from NW_024881519.1 coordinate 27,195, forward strand.
ACGGCAAAACCCGATCCTAAGATTGGACTTCTGACCTCGCCGTGACCTATCCTGACATCTGAGAAACACAAAATTTTGTACACATATGCCCTTCGTACTCATCTTGTTATGTGCTAAGCTTTGTTTTGATACACCCAGGCATTTTATAGATATTTGGGAACACGTAAAGGGGGGGGGGGGGGAAGTGCCCCCGCACCGCGCGGAAGGTGGCCGGGAGGCCCACCGCCTGCCGGGTTAAATGATCCACATAGCAATCGAAGTTATTCAGGGGTTTTTGGGCGCCCGGACTAAAGTGGTCAGAAGTTATTCAGGATGCCTGTATGGAAAATTCATTGTTCTGCTAGATTTACAATATATTTTGATTTACTTTTTCTTATAAATGCTTTTGCTCCATCCAGCTGCGCTCAATGCCCGCACACTAACGAAAGTAAGCGAGGTTTCACTGTCAGTGACTGTAGGGGAGGATGGGTTGGTTCGGCCGCTTTTCTATAGAAAACGATGCATCTAAAAATTGACGACACATTTCTGCAATCATGGCATCAGGGCAATAGCATTTAAAAGTCTGGTTAAGCTGGCCGGTTTGCTGGACATTCAGCATTGTCATAGCGTATTTCCTTTTTACCATGCAAAACATTCAGCCAGTTTTTAGGCTAGTGAATTTTCAAAGAAAAAGTAATGCGAAATGTTCTTTTCATGACAAAAACTAAACATCCTGTCACAGCTTTAAAAATCACTTCACCATGGTTTAAACCGCTTGAACCCTCGCCAGGCCAAGGCCTTTTTCATAACGCGGCGGACGGCCGGGAGGGGAGGGGGGGGGGGGGGGGCACGATTCCCCGGTGATTGGCTCCTATGGCACTTCAGTAGGCGGAACTATGGTCATGAGTATCCGAAGGTTTACCCAAATATAGAAACGTTCCCATTTTTGGGAACGGAGTTCCCAAATATGGGAACGGGCGTTCCCATTTATGAGAACGGAAGGCAATTTTTCGGCCGTTCGCCCACTAAAACTCATTTGTGCATCACGTCTCAAAAAAGTGCATGCTAATTAAAGTATCTATTAGTTATTACATGGCTCGTATGTTAACTGGGTGTGTAATAATTTTGACTGTTGACCTGCAATTTTCACGTTTTATTTTCTTTTGATGACGTAAGGATGACGTATTTTTGTTAATGATACCATGACAACGGGCAACAGTACTTTGCGCGTGCTTTAAAAAACATTCAGAACTTTGAAATTTAGGGTTTAGGTTCTTCACCTCATCCTCATTCAGTTGGTGGACGTCATTGCTGAAGGATCATACGTACCTATATGTGCAGTTATGACAGCGCTGCCTCGTTTTCATTTATTTGAACCAAGTGAATTAGATGAGCTCCTTTTTTTCACGCAGGGCTAAAGGTACGCAAAGGGTGATAAAATCGTCGGGAGACATATTCCATGGAATTTTTAACAGCTAAAGGTCTAACGCTGGAAGACCTACAGTACAGTAATGCTACTCTCGACGACACTGCTAAGGAGTTTTTCCCTAATGTCAAGCGCATAGATGGAGAAAGAAAAAAAAAAAAAACGAAAAGTCTACACTCACTGAAGTACGGAATCAAACAGTTCATCATCAACCAACTAGGAAAAGACAAGTGAAGTAGGAAGTTTTCCTTTGAGTACCTACAGAGGCTTTCCAGGTCGCAATGCAGTTGTCTAAAAAGGATGGGCAAGGATGGGCGAGGATCAGTTGACCACAAGGAACCGATAAGCCGAGGCGACAGAGAAAAACTGAATATTTACACGCAAAACTACTCCTCGCCAATGGCAGGCTCCAGCAGAAAGTGTTTGATGTGATGTGATGAGAAATGTGTGATGCCATGAAATACATTCATCATTGAGATTCAAACAAATTGTGTGTTATTATACTAACCCGTTTTGTCATACAGCTAAACGATAATAAATAAAGTTACTACGAATAGGTAATACGAGACGAGGTGGGCCATGTAATAAAATGAATACTGCATGAGGTAGCGGGCAATAAGTAAAAATTATTGCCCTCTGTGACGCACTGTAGCCCTCGGGTGAAGACCTCAACAAGCATTATTGCCCTCGGCTACGCCTCGGGCAATAAAGCATGTTTCGGTCTTCACCCTCGGGCTACAGTGACGTCACATTGGGCAATAATTTTTACTGTTGCCCGCTACCCCATGCAGTATTCATATACTGAATCTCCATAAAATTATCTTTAATCTGACCGTTGAACAAGGAAATTGACCGTTGAATGATATTTTAAATATCTTTTTTTTCTGTTTAACGACAGAATGGTGAAAACATGGGTTACACTACATTTAACATGCAATTTTAAGGAAAATGAAGCGTTTTTTACATTTTGAGGTCAGATTTAATAATTTTCGCCTGATTATGAAGTTTCATACTAGCGACACCAGATGCTGACATACGCAAGCAAACACGCGGGCGGTCACGCGGTAATTTTGTTGACATTTGGTGTCGGGGCGGACGATCGCGTGGAACGTGAGTGATTTTACCGAACTACTGTTGGAAACTCAGTTTAAGAGGTTGAAAATTATTCAGCTGTATTCCATAAGCCCTGAAAGACATATTTTATTTGGATTCTAGCTGTTTTGCGTTGTTTTTGAGGAGCGTTATGAGCGTGGTTTTTGTCTTCGGTTTTTCTAAGCATCATCGTTTTGGGGGAATTTCTTTTATATAGGTCGCTCTGTGTGGCTTATTTATAATTTTTATGCTGATTTCGATCATTTCTCGTGCCCATCCTAACAGGCTTTTTGCCACTTACACTCATTAACCTCCGCTCCACTGGGGGGAGGGGGGGGGGCATATGTTACCATCCTGTCGCGTTTTTTTTTTTGCGCGTGAATAAAAAACCGCGGCGCGCCGCTTGGTGTAGCTTTTTGCACATCAATTTTGGATAATATGTGAAATTTTTGACCCCAGGTCATGTCAGGTCAGGTCACCAGGTCAAGTTAACTGACCAAGCCTAAAAAAGTTTGCAATCATGTCCAGCCTGCAGTGTTTTGTCAGAGGTTTTAAACTTGGTGGATTGCATGATGTGATGGGTGCCCACAATTTGTATATCTCGGATTTTTTATACGCGTGACCTAAGGTCAGGTCAGTGTCGTGCCCTTTTCATTATAAGTCAATGGAGAAAAACGAAAATGCCTCTAGATCCGTGTGTACGCATAGGAACAGTTCAAATATTTCCGAATCACAATGATTTGGACCACCCGTGACGACCAAGGTGTCTTTTTGCTGATAGCCTTTAGAAAGGTCATCCGAGGTCATTTGAGGCTACAAACAGCTTTTTGCCAATAACTCTCGATTGGAAAGATATAGAACGCTGGGGTTGGCCTCATTGTGTTTGTCTTGCCGAGACGCGTCGACTGATATGCAACATGACCTTTTACGGTCAGGTCATGACCTTGACCTGAGGTCAAATTTTGAAGTTGACCCTTCAAGGTCAAATTATAGTTTATTCGACGCGCCTCGGCGAGAGGAACACGATTCTGGCAATAGAAATGTCCTAGTTCTTTTTAGTCAAGTTATTGTTGAAAAACATTTTTTTTGTAAAAACAGCTATTTTTGGGGTTTTTGCCCTCTGGAGGCTAAACCGTTGACCTGAGGTCATTATTGCTGTGACCTTATCAAAAGAAGAGTTCAAAAGCTATCGATTGCTTTTCCCAGCGTTTTGTTTTTAGCTATCATAGTTCCTGAGATAATGGCATGTTTTCTGAAAAATATAATGACTATTCGCAAATTTTGACCTTTGATGACCACTGGTGACCCCAATATTGCTCTAAGATGAAAAATGGCCGAAATAATTTCAAACGTACGCATCGAGAGCTATCGACTGCTTTTTACCGCGTCTTTCTAGCCCTCTTAGTTTTTGAGTTAGAGGTGGGTGGTAACATATGCCCCCCCCCCCCCACTAGGGCGAAGTTGGTTGAGACCGCCACTGGGGCGCGGGTTAAAAAAGAAAAAAACTAGATTTTTATTGGGACTAGGTGTTTTGAGAGTCAAACATATTCAGCGTTCCCATTTTTTTTTTTGCTTACTTGTGCTCGTCAACTATCAGTGGTAAACAGGTGCTTGATATGCCTCCACCCTCGGCGCGGACGGTGGATATATGGTATGGAAGACCTTGTTGAACATCGCTGATCGTTGTGAAGTACTTAATCCTGCAGAGAGGGGCGTGCCCGCTGTGGGATCGACGGGAATAAGAGCGCAGAAGACCTGGCGAAACATGCGGCGGTCTTGCCGGAAAGGTCATCTTATGATTGTTGCGTTAACAATAACCTGCGGCGTTGGACGTGATGCTTGTTAATGAAGAGCCCGTGAAAGGCGTCGGTGAAATCGTCCCCAATTTTGGGTACGCCGTTCCCATAAGGAACTCTTGCAGCGCCAGTGTACGAGAGCGTTCCCAAATTTGGGCACGCGGCCCGGATGGTGGACTGCTTTAGAAATAGAGGAACGATTTGAAACTACGATGGGCCTTACAATATCAAACTCTTTCCCAACAATATTGAGACAAATGTCAGGCGGTTCACGATCATTTTACATTTTTTTGGACGTCCTTTCACGGTTCTTCTTCTTGATTTAAATAATGCCTACATGGCGTTCCCATATTTGGATTTATCGTTCCCAAACATGGGAACGAAAATGCGTTCCCAAAAATGGGCACGCTTGACCATAGTTCCGCCTACTGACTTGGGAAAATTATTACGTTTTTACAAACACGCAATTTTTAAAAAGGCCATCGAACGATTTTGATAAGAATTACATTCCTGAAATCAGCTCACCGTCAGCTTTCGAATATGTTACGTTTATTTTGTGGATGAAATGACTTTCCGACGATCCATGCACGCTATTTGCAAATAACCTTAGGGGGCGGGGGCGGGGGCGGGGAGTGCATCAACTCTCCCGGTCCGGCGAGGGTTAAACCAGGCGCAGCCTGGAAATGGCAAACCCTGATTGGTACGCCTTTTGTTTTCATAAACACAAAGCGTGTTTTTTCAAGAGCCTAACCCGGCCAAAACGCCTACTGTGCAGTGGTTCGTCCACCCGGACTATGGACAGACGGTGGTCCGCCAGCCCGGCTGACACGTTCATATGCAGACATTGCGACATTGCATTGCATTGCAGACATATGCAGACATTGAGTACGGCCTACCGTTGAGCCGCACACTCACTTTTGACGGCGTCATTCCAGGAGCCATCGCGTGCCTCAGTCTCCCGGTTGGTTTTGACCTTTTCGTTCGGCAGGACGCGACCGTTCACCTTCAGTAGCTCCCTGGAGAACTTGAGGCCCCAGAAGCTGAGCAGACTTTTCACATCTTCGCTGCTGTTGAGCCGGGTGCTGAACTGGTGCAGCTTCTGGGCCCGCTGTTGGGGTGGCATGTTCAGGAAACCAGACAGCTCTTTCATCAGGTTGTTGTTGTTTCGCATTTCGTCAGAGAGGCCCGTCATGTTGCACAGCTCCGGCACCAGCCAGAACGGCTCAGTTTGGCCCTGGCGCATCTCGCGTCGCTTGGGGTTGGACAGGAGGAGCGGCTGGTCCATGCTGACGGTAATGTTGTGCTTCTGCGGGAACACGGTGGGGAAACGCGACGTCAACGACCCACACCTAGACAGTCATCGCCGGCGACACATCAACTAGACCACAATTAGCGCTAGCCGACCAAGCAACAGTGCGGACAAAAACACCAAATACACCTGTCATTTTTTTTTTTGTCATTCACTATGGTTAACCCGCGCCCCGTTGGGCTATTCCCAAACCCCGCAACGTGTTGGGGGGGGGGAGGATTTCGGCCCCCCTAATATTTCGGAGCTATTGACCGTTTTTCAAGTCAAACTACGTTCGATAGCGCCACCTGGGAACAACCATGTGACCAAATTTCATTTTTCTGGGTGCAACCGATGACGTCACAGACCCAGGGCCTATTTTAAAGAAATTTTACTAGGGTGGCAAAGCAGCTTCAGGGGGCGCCATCGCAACCTTTGGGGGCGCCTCTTCCCTGGGAAATCCAATGCGTAAGCAATAACCCCTATCAACCGTCTTAATCAGATGTGACTTGTATATTGATTCGACACTTAAGGCACTGCTTTTTCCACGGGTGACAGTACATTGGCTTCTCCGTATCGAATTATACATAGGGGAGGCCCGGGACGTATGGGCCCCCGGGAGGTATAATGGGCAATCGCAGTTTTGAAGTGATGCGTATTTTTACACATTTGACCGCGTAAACTGGTAGCAGCCATTTCGTTATGGAACCCACGTGATTTCCAAACTCTAACATTAGGTTTAAAACATGTACATGAAGACTAGGTAGACAATTTAAAGTTTTCTTGCAAGATTACGAGCTGAGATGCTACGTGCATTCTGGCATCCTAACCGGGAGGTTCGGGCCACCCACCCCCTGTGATCCTAAATCAATAAAATGATGCTTTCATTTTATGTCCTCTTCAACATGTTTTATTTTTGTCGCGCAAGGTAAAAAATTTAAAGGGACAGTATCACCATTTTGATGAAATTTGACATTGCATAGGCCCCACCTTTCTGGTCCGGGAACTGAAGACCGATCCTCGAAGCTCCACACCGTTATCCCGCTATCGCCGCTCAAAGTACGAAAGGTGTACCACACTTTGAATCGTGCTTCACTATCTTCACTGTTTAAATGTTTGCGCCGTTTTGAATTCACCGCCAGTAATAAAACTTTTACCCTGGTCATTTCATCAAATTTTATAAAGCCAAAACGTTTTTCGCACTTATTCATCACCGTTAAATTCATTAAATAGTCGTAGGCAATTTCCGCTGTTTCCTTCGGATTCTAGCGGCTCAACAAAGGAATTCCTCCAGCTTGAATCACAATCTCCCTCCAATGTATGACGTTTATCACGTGATTGTCACGTGATATTTTCTCCCATTGTCAATTGTCACGTCCAATTGCCACTCCCTCCAATTATCACGTTATATTTTTATAGGCAATACCTAAGGCTACCTCTCCCTAAGGACAACTCAATCAGAAGAACGACCGCGTAAGCATAGCGTCAATAATGTATTATCTGCGCCAGTTCTGTAGTAATTTTGCATGCTTCCAAACTGGCGGCCATGCTTGTATAGTGGTGGTTCGCTCATGAAAATGAATCATGAAAATGAAATGTGGTTGCAATATTTTTCACCGAGTTCGGTCCTCAAACTATGTTTTTCTGATTCAGAAAAATAAGAAATGCTAGTAAAAAAAAAATCAGCTCCATACATGGATTTTTTTTTCGATGATACTGTCCCTTTAAGTACAAATTGCATTCGAACAAAAAAAAAAACTCATTTGTCTTATTTCATGGAACGTGAATGAGTTCACCAAAAAAGTGCCTAAGTGATCTCCATGAAGTAACTTTTTGGTCGCTTATGCGTTATAGTACCTGGGCTCTAAGAGAGCTCAAAGTTGATCCCAGCCACGAGTATTGTGCTCAATGTCGAGAACAGAATGAAACATGACACCGGCCCATACCTTCCGGTGAATTTTGATGGATCGAAAAAGCGCATGATTTATTAAAAGTTCTCAATAGCTAATCCCAGATGCCTAATATCAGGCACACTTTACAGGCGAAAGGCAATTTCACGCACACAGAGTGAAAAACCAGGTCTAGCCACCGCCCACTGGACGGAAATTGCCATTTTACAAAACCAGCCCATACCTCCCGGGTCTCCCCTATATAGGATTAGTTAAATATTGTTTACAAACGGCCTGTACAATGGTAGACTGTTTGAAAACAGACTAAGCTATTTGCAGAAAATAACCCGCACCCCGTTGGGGTCTGCCGAGCAGATGGGGGGGGGGGGGGGAGAGATTTTGCCCCTTCCTAGAATCTCGAGAGCACGCAACATAGCGACAAGCAGCGAACGGTGTTAGATAGCCCAAAAAGGGATCTACCTTCTGACCCAATTTCATTGACCTCGATCTAACCGATGACGTCACAGGTCAGGTCAAATGTCGAATTTTCACCGTTTACAGGCATTTCAAGGAATGTGTAAAAAGGCAAATTATTGAAAATCATCGATATGAAATTGTCCATAAAACACATAATTTGCTATTTGAGGTCACTAATACCAGGACAGGTCACAGAGGTCAGGTCACTGAGGGTCACAATACGAAAGTGTCGTGTGATACATGCTTTGTGGTCCATTTTACATAAAAATGCGATCATGTGGGTCAGGCAGCCTAAAGGGCCAGTTTAGGTTATGTTCTGGTGAAGGCCAAGTCAAGGTCATGTCAACTTAGGTCAACTTTTAAACTTGATATTTTTGCATAAAATGGGTTTTGTTTCGATGAAGCTCGTCACGGGGAGTCAAATGGTGGTCTTTGTTTTGCGCTACGTGGTCTTGAATTGCTAAAAACTGAGTTCAAATTTGACATCAATTTTGATTTTTTTCGCTATAACTTGGCTAAAAGAGGAGGCATCGATCTAAAATTTGGTATGTAGATGCAAGAGCGTAGGGGCTGTCATATTTATTCCGGTTTTTCGAAATTCGATAAGCATGTTTTTTGCTATTTTATATAAAAACATATTTTTTTTTTTGGGGGGGGGGTCAAAATCACAAAATTTGGAAAATCCGAGATAGCAGTTTTGTAGCGACGTATTTTCTCTACATGACCACATAAAGAACTTCGAAATTTCTTGCTAATTGTAGCTTTTGTTAGCGTTTCAAGATTTCATGTTTTTTGCTCATTTTTGCTCGAACATGACCTCACTTTGACCTAAATAACTCCTGACATAAGGTGACATGAGGCTTGAAATTTTGTGTGAAGGTGTCAAATTGATGCCCGGGAAGGTATTGGAAATTTGGCGGCGCTGCGTGTCGCCATTTTCTTGCTATTCAGGAAAAACCACGAAGAGGGGCCATATTGCCCCCCCCTCCAACGGGTTAAACCGTTTAAAACACAGCAAAAATAGAGCGATCGTACTTTTGGAAGAATATCTACGATGGCAGGAGGAATCATGAATAACATTCATCCTAAGAGGAAACAAGTGCTATTTCCAGGGTTGTATATGACTCAAATTTTTGGTGAATCGATTCAAAAGAGGTTTTTCTAAAACTGAATCGATCAGGTTAACCCGGCAGGCGGTGGGCCTCCCGGCCACCTTCCGCGCGGTGGGGGGGGGGGGGGGCATTCCCCCCATATCTCCGAAACTACTGGACGGATCCGTAAAATTCAAACGGCGTTCGATAGCCCTGCCAAATATGTCACAGGAAACCAAATTTCATTGATCTCGGGGTCACCAATGACGTCACAGGCAGGGGCGGATCCAGGAAAACTCCAAGGGGAGGGTCATGAATCGAAGTGGTGCCCCTACCTATACCCAAAATTAAAAACTCAACGGATTTCGTCCACTTCATTTTGGTGGTGCCCCCATTTTCAGTTTTTTATTTTTATTTTTTTATTTTTAGTCAGTATCTTACCTCTTAGCCACAACCACATTTACCAATTGTAAGCAAGTATATACATATGAATGTGCTATGTGTATATATGTTGTGGACGCTGAGTAATGAGTACTTACCAGGAACGTTATCAGGTAAGCAAATCGTTGTCAGTCCGACGAACTTGACCCTGGCGTCTAAAGGGTCTGTCCTTGACACTTCAGGCTTGTCAGGGGCACCAAAGTCCTTCCAGGGACACCACAAACCTGTCAGGGGCACCTACGGCCTTGTAGGGGCGCCACAGGCCCGCCAGGGGCACCACAGGCCTGCCAGGAAGCAGGGGCACCACAGGTCTAGCAAGTATACACGACAGGCCTGTCAGGGGCACAACGGGCCTGTTGGGCCCATGAGCACCCCTAGGGGCAGGGGCACCACAGTCCTTCCAGGGGCACCGCAGGCCTGTGAGGGGCACCAGCGGCCTAGCAGGAGCACCAGTCAACACAGGCCTGCCAGGGGCACCACAGACCTGCCAGGGGCACCAGAGGCCTGCCAGGAGCACCACCGACCTCGCAGGGGTAACTTGGGCCTGTCAGGGCCCAGGGGCACCACGGGCCTGTCGAGAGGCACTTCAGGCTTTTCAGGGGCACCATAGTCCTCTCAGGGCGCAGGGGTAGCAGGGGCACCAGAGGCCTGTCAGGGGCACTACAGGCCTAGCAAGGGCACCACTGGTCTTTCAGGGGCACCATGAGCCTGCCATAGCCAGGCATCTCAGGCTTGTCAAGGCCCAGCGGCACCACAGGTCTGTGAGGGGCACCAGCGACCTAGCAGGGGCACCAGTCAACACAGGTCTGCCAGGGGCGCCACAGACCTGCCAGGGGCACCACAGACCTGCCAGGGGCACCAGAGGCCTGCGAGGGGCACCACCGGCCTCGCAGGGGCACCTTGGGCCTGTCAGGGGCACGACGGGCCTGCCGAGGGGCACTTCAGACTTTTCAGGGGCACCAGTCCTCTCCGGGCGCAGGGGCACCAGAGGCCTGCCAGGGGCACCAGCGGCCTAGCAAGGGCACTAGAGGCCTGCCAGGGGCACCAGCGGCCTAGCAAGGGCACCAGAGGCCTGCCAGGGGCACCACAGGCCTAACAAGGGCACCACGGGCCTGTCAGGGGCACCTCAGGCTTGTCAGGGCCCAGGGACACCACAGTCCTTCCAAGGGCACCGCAAGCCTGTCAGGGGCACCAGAGGCCTGCCAGGGGCACCACAGGCCTAGCAAGGGCACCTCTGGCCTGTCAGGGGCACCTCAGGCTTGTCAGGGCCCAGAGGCACCACAGTCCTTCCAGGGGCATTACAAGCCTGTCAGGGGCACCAGAGGCCTAGCAAGGGCACCACAGGCCTGCCAGGGGCACCACCGGCCTTGCAGGGGCGCCTCAGGCCTGTCAGGGGCACCGCGTGCCTGCCGGGGACACTTCAGGCTTGTCAGGGGCGTTACAGTCCTGTCAGGGCCCAGGGGCACCAGGCCCGTGGTGTCCCTGCTAGGCCTGTGGTGCCCCTGTCAGGACTGTGATACCCCTGATAGGCCGGTGGTGCCCCTGGCAGGTCTTTGGGCCCCCGGGCCTCAAGGGGGGGGCCATGACCCATGTGACCCCCCCCTTGGATCCGCCCCTGGTCACAGGTCAGGTAAAAGATAAAATGTTTCACTGTTCACGGTAGTGATGTCAATTTCGGAAAATCGTGATACCGATACCAAACCAAATACCAACAGTACCCACGGAAAAATACCGAAACCGAACCGACTTGGTAATACATATGAGGGAAATACCAACTTTCTACCAAACTCTCAGCCTCTTTTACATTAGAGGATTCATAAAACCAACAAAATACCAAATGCGTTCGCCTTGAAATACCAAATATTAGGTCGTTCAATAAGTAACGAACAATCGGTCATAGCTTCTTTATTTCTTTATTTAACACTTTCAAACTTTCACGGATTATAGATCAGACATTTCTGAATGCAGCCTATGCCTCAAACCAGTCGCCGCCCGCCTGCACACACTTCTCCCAGCGTTCCGGCCAACGCCGGAATTCCGCCCGGAAAAAACGCGTTTTCCGTCTTTTTCACCCAGGCCTCTTGCACCAAAATACCTAGCTAGGTAGAATCGGCAAAATACCTACCTAGTAAAACTACCTACGGCGGTAACTTCTCTTGCACCATCCTACCTACCTACCTAGGTAAATTTGACAGCTCGCGTTTTTAGGATTTGTTTTGATTGGCTGTTTGGCGACGAATTATTTGTGGGCGCAAACAAATAGTAACTAAAGAAAACAATTAAATGGATATTGTTTTTATTAATATACATTTTGGTATTATGAAATCATTTTTCATTTACGTAAATACCGATAGAAGTTATTTTGATATTAAATTACTTGAACAAATAAGCTTCGTTTCCATGGCAACGAGTGAGTCTTCAACCTGGCTGTTCTGCTACGGAGGATTATCGCCTTGGTACGGAGAAGCACCTCTGTGAACCCATGGAGCATTTGGTCAATTAAATTATTATTCACTCATAGAACATTGATTTATCATTGTCTAAACATTTTGTCATGCCTAATTTACATAAAGGTACCCGTGGATTATCATGTATTGCGCCTATTGTTACTAATTGAATCATTTTACCTAAGGTTTTGCTAGTTATTTTGGAAGCCCGCGTTTACCGTCAAACCGTCAAAAATTTCTCCGCGAGTACTTCTTTCCGGCTTTCGGTGCAAGAGGAAAACAGGCGGTCGGAGTTTAACAACTGGTAAGTTCCGATGCCGCTCGGTAGAATTTCTAGGTAGATTTTCACGGTAGCGTTTTTTGGTAGGTAGTTTGGTGCAAGAGAATTTAGGTAAAATCGGAATTTACCTAGGTAGGTAGTTTGGTGCAAGAGGCCTCTGACAGCGCACCTGACTTCAGCGTCGGTCTCGAAGTGTTCACCATGGAGGCCATCCTTCAGGGGACCAAAGAGGTGAAAATCTGAAGAAGACAGGTCCGGACTGTAGAGCGGCTGGGGCATGATATTTAGCCCTGTCACGCGATCTCCTCGCGTGTGGCGTGAGACATGTGCGGACGAGCGTTGTCATGGTGTATGGTGATGTTGTTGCAGTGTCCCAAAATAATATTTTTGCTTGGGTGTCAGAGGGGAAAATTGCTGACCAAAAAAAGGATGAGAGTGAAAAATTGTTGGTCAGGTAAGGCAAAAAAAAAAGGGAAATGATCAATAACATTAATCCATCTACAGATTAAAAACAACCACTCACGCAGTTGCTCCTTCTCGGTGGAATTGGGAGTGGAAAATTGGGCTTGAAAACTGGAGGTGAGAGTGGAAAATGATTTTCATTTGAATGTCGTTTCCCACCTACATCTACAAATTTTGGGACACTGTTGTTGACATCCGAGCCGCGCCTCTTCTTCAGGATTGCTTTCCTCAGTCTCCTGCAGGACTGTGATGTAGCGGGCAGCGGCCCGCTGTCCATAGTCCGCCCAGAGGCCTCTTGCACCAAAATACCTAGCTAGGTAGAATCGGCAAAATACCTACCTAGTAAAACTACCTACGGCGGTAACTTCTCTTGCACCATCCTACCTACCTACCTAGGTAAATTTGACAGCTCGCGTTTTTAGGATTTGTTTTGATTGGCTGTTTGGCGACGAATTATTTGTGGGAGCAAACAAATAGTAACTAAAGAAAACAATTAAATGGATATTGTTTTTATTGATATACATTTTGGTATTATGAAATCATTTTTCATTTACGAAAATACCAATAGAAGTTATTTTGATATTAAATTACTTGAACAAATAAGCTTCGTTTCCATGGCAACGAGTGAGTCTTCAACCTGGCTGTTCTGCTACGGAGGATTATCGCTTTGGTACGGAGAAGCACCTCTGTGAACCCATGGAACATTTGGTCAATTATTTTATTATTCACTCATAAAAATTATTTTATTATTCACTCATAAAACATTGATTTATCATTGTCTCAACATTTTGTAATGCCTAGTTTACATAAAAGTACCCGTGGATTATCATGTATTGTGCCTATTGTTACTAATTGAATCATTTTACCTAAGCTTTTGCTAGTTATTTTGGAAGCCCGCGTTTACCGTCAAACCGTCAAAAATTCCTCCGCGAGTACTTCTTTCCGGCTTTCCGTGCAAGAGGAAAACAGCCGGTCGGACTTTAACAATTGGTAAGTTCTTATGCCGCTCGGTAGAATTTCTAGGTAAATTTTCACGGTAGCGTTTTTTGGTAGGTAGTTTGGTGCAAGAGAATCTAGGTATAATCTGGATTTACCTAGGTAGGTAGTTTGGTGCAAGAGGCCTCAGGTTCAAGAAAGCCCACCAGGATGACACCATGACAACGCTCGTCCGCACATGTCTCACGCCACACGCGAGGAGATCGCGAGACAGGGCTGAATATCATGCCCCAGCCGCCCTACAGTCCGAACCTGGCTCCTTCAGATTTTCACCTCTTTGGTCCCCTGAAGGATGGCCTCCGTGGTGAACACTTCGAGACCGACGCTGAAGTCAGGTGCGCTGTCAAGAACTGGGTGAAAAAGACGGAAAACGCGTTTTTCCGGGCGGAATTCCGGCGTTGGCCGGAACGCTGGGAGAAGTGTGTGCAGGCGGGCGGCGACTGGTTTGAGGCAAAGGCTACATTCAGAAACATTTGATCTATAATCTGTGAAAGTTTGTAAGTGTTAAATAAAGAAATAAAGAAGTTATGACCGATTGTTCGTTACTTATTGAACGACCTAATAACAAGTTGGTATCGGTTTGGTATCGGTATACCAAAAAGTTGGTATCCGATTGATATCTCTACTTCACGGGTCTTCTAGGGAATGCGCCATAACACCGAGGAAAACGCATTTTGTCGAAAATCAGCGATAGGGTGTCAGTTGCCTAGTACAAATGTTGCTATTAGAGGTCAATGACAATACCAGGCCAGGTCACAGTCAGGTCACCAAGGGTACCAACCACATGAACCCAACTTTACTAAGGTTGTGCGATGCATGTTATATGGCCTATTTTTCATTTCCAACTCAATGGTGCTAGTAATAAGACCATCAGGTACGGCTTAGGTCACTTTCTGGTGGAGGTCAGGTCAAGGTCAGGTCAAAAAGGTCGAATCTCAAAGTTGATAGTTTTGCATAAAATCGGTATTGATTCGATGCACCTCGTCACGGGGAGTCCGACAATGGTCTTTGTTTTGCGCTAAGAGGTCTAGAATTGCAAAAGATTGAGTTTGAAAATTTGACGTCATCAATTTTGAAGTTTTTTTTCGCTATAACTTGGCCAAATTAACCCTCGCCCGCACATGGGGGGGGGGGGGTGGTTGCCACCCCCCCCCCCAGGTAGTCTTTCTGCTCTGCACTCAACATTTTTAGAGCTAGATGGCTGATTTTTCGTATAGCTGCTCCTCTATCCTTTCTTGATGTCCACTGAAAATTTCAAGTTTCTGTGATTTTTGGTTTCGGAGATATGACCTTGTTTTTCAGGTCATGTCATGACCCAAATGGCCAATTCTCAACATCTTGCGTTTGCCATGGGCCTTGTGAGCTTTTGACACCCTGATTTCGGCCTTTTTTGCCAGTCTTACCTCCCACCTATCATGGAACATGTTGTTCGACGATGTACAGGGGTCAAGGTCAGGGTCAAGGTCAACCTAGGTAATCTAAGATAATTGCGTTTTAGGCAAGCTGAATTTACTTTTTGTGAAGTTTTTTTTACTGCATTTTTGGTAAAAGCTTCTCAGATCATGATTTCATGTAATATGGACCCAAAAACAATCGGTGCACACATCAGTATACACACAGACACACACACACATACAAACACATATAATTGACCTTGACCTAACTTGACCTGAAATGACCTCAGCAGCAAAATTCTGGTCGGGTAGTGTGACAAAGAAGTTCTAGCTGGCTTGGCACCAGAAAACAGCATCGTCATCGGTATTTGATAAGCAGCGCACTTGATATCCAACGGTGACCCAAAACAGCAACATTTTTTAGTTTGACCTGACCTGGAAGGTCAATGACTGACCTGAGAAGGTAAAACTGGGTATCATTGGATTCGTCTCTTCCCAAAGAATCTTTTTGGTCTTTACCGCTAAGCTCTATCTCCAACAGGAACGAAATGGCGCGGGGGGGGGGGTGGCAACCACCCCCCCCCCCCATGTGCGTTCTAGGATGGGAAAATGGCATGTGCGGGCGAGGGTTAAGAGGTATCGATCTCAAATTTGGTATGTGGATAGAAGGCAGTAGGGACTATCACATATATTCCGTTTTTTCGAAACTCAAAAAACTTTTTGGATTTTTCGGCTATTATATTCAAAATATCTATTTTTTATTTTTGGGGGTCAAAATCCGAAAATTTCGAAAATTCGAGATAGCAGTTTTGTAGCCCTGTTAATTCTACACCTTTTATGTCTGAAATATATTTCCTGTATCTCTAAAGCTGTAGGCCTGACAGCTCTTCCCGCGAAACCTTTTTTTGGGTCGAAAATGGCAGAAATGACGTCACTCCGACGTCATTAGCGGTCAGCCTATCATAGCCTTCGGATTTTTTTTTGTCACAATGTGCCTTAGCTGTCCACGGGAGGGTACTTTAAAGTATGGTGACGATCGGCGCAGCGGTTCTGGAGATATATCGAAAAACTAAAGGGGGGCAAAAAATGCCCCCTACCACCGCCCCCTATCCCCCTATTCCGTACCCACGACAGCCTGGGGGGGTCGGATCCGACCCCCCCTGTTATCTCGAGAACCAATGGTCGCATCGAGCCCCGCGAGGCGGCGTTCGAAAGGTCTCGCGCACTCTTAAGATTTTAAGATTGCGGTCAACTTTCGGGTCAAGGTCAGGTCAAAGGTCAAATTCTGGGGTTTTGCATGATTAGGCTTACGGACAGCGGAATCGATAGCTGCTGCTCGAAACTCACCAAAAATGACCTCAACGACCTAGTGAAAGTACCGTATAGGGGTGCGTACCGTATAGGGTGTACCATGTGCGTATAGGGGTCATACTAAGTACGGGTCAAGGTCAGGTCAGGTCACGGTTTTCACTTTCTGCTACATGGGCGTGCGACACATATTTTATGGCTATTTTTCACGCCGAATCCGATGGTAATGGCTGCATGTGTCCCCAAGTCACTGTGCTGGCGATAAGTGTGCATTGAAAGCATAAAAATCGTTTATACCATACATAACTAAACGAGGGATTTTTCAACTTTTTATTTTTGACATAAAAATGCACTTTTCTAAACGAGCTTTGTCCCAGGAATCTATTGGTGCCATTTGTTTTCACATGCGATGTTCAGAAGTGCCTCTAATTCACGAAAATGCTTATGACGTCACCATGCCCTGTGCATGTTGGAGCTATTTTTTACAATTTGGGGGTCAAAAATCAAGATAGAAATAGAAATTTGGGACATCTAATGTTCTAATAGAGCTCTATAAAATATATTTCAGTTTTTTGGAAATTCTCAAAACTTTGGATTTTATTAGCTGTTTAAAAAAAAAGTTTTTTTTTTGAATTTTTAGGGGTGAAAAACGCACTTTATGGAAAATCCGAGATAGCCATTGTAAAGAACTCGTTGAGCTGCGTAGTGCGTCTATTCATGTCCTTAATTTGCAATTTGCTTTAAACCCTGATTTTTGGCGACTTTTTAAACAGTTACCACTTTTTGACTGAAAACGCCATGTAGTTACATCACTAAAATCGATATATCTCAAAATTTTTGGAAAAAATCTTAAAAATTACACAGGAGACGTCAAATTGATAGGGGAGAAGGTATGCCAAGTTTCAAGTTGATAGCGTAAGCGGTTCATGAGTTCGGAGGGGGGGGGGGGGGGTCGGATCCGACCCCCCCCCCCCCGGCGGTCGCGGGTTAACGACTCAAAACACATAAAGAAAATGATTCGACTAGACTCTTGATTCAAACATGACAAAAATATACTGAATCGATTAAATTATTTAACTCAATCATTTTTTAATAATTTGACTGAACATATCACTCAACTGAACATAGGAATGATTGGAATTTACTCATGACTCAAACATATTCTTAGTCAAATATTTTGCACTGACTCGCAGGCTTTGGCGGACTCATCAAACCATGTAAATAGAATGTGTTCGAAAACCAGCCAAATAGATACATTATTTGACTTACTGAAAGCTGGCAATAAAAATAATATTTGTGCCTGAAATATTTATTAGTAATAACCTTATTTTTCCCCTATAATGATTATCATAGAACTATATTACGATATAACACTTTGTGTGCCTATGTAATGTAAACCAAAATGTCAAGACAATAGACACCAGTATAGCGCCTTTTGGGGCGACTAACGGAGCGAGCGAGGGGGTGAGTCTTGCAAGTGCGAAATTTCGAGGGGGTACCTCCAACTGACTTGTGCACGGCACCCTACTGACCGGTTTCTAGCGATGTGCCAAATTTGAGCACAATCGGCCCAGCCGTTCTCGAGATCTGGGAGGGGCACCTTGCACGTGCGCACGTGCAAAATGGGTCCCAACTGACTTGTGCACGGCACCCTACTAACTGGTCCCTAACCGTGTACCAAATTTGAGCGCCATCGGTCCAGCCGTTCTCGAGATCTGGAAACGACCCCTGCACGTGCGCACGTGCAGCAGCACCCCAACTCTGGCACATGGATATGCAGTGCCTAGTGGGTGCCTACCTACATGCCAACTTTCAGCGCAATCGGCCAAGTAGTTACCAAGATATTGCAACAATTACAAAACTGACACCTCTTCGTTTTGCACGTGGCACGTGTATAAGGGGTCACCTACAGGGTGATCGAAAAAAAGTGTCACCCCTAATTTAAAAGCAATATAACTCGCGATTGGTTGGTCGTACGACTTTGCGCTAGGCAGCATTGGAAAGAGCATACAATTTCCTTTCGAATGGATATAAATATGCATGGTTTATGCCGCAAACGAAGATGTAGCTATTCAAAAGGTATGTTAACCCGCGCACCGACGGGGGTCTGCGCCAACTTAGTACCGACGGGGGGGGGGGGGCGGATGACCGCCCCCCCCCCTGAGATCTCGAGAACGAAGCAAGATAGCGACAAGCGGTAAACAACATCGGATACGCACGGAAAAGGTCTACAATTTTTACTAAGGTCATTTTCAGGTCAGGTCAAAGATGACGTCACAGGGGTCGAAAAAGTCAAAATTGGCGGCGCTAGATAGGGAGAGGGTTTTTCTCGAATAACTTTCGAAGTAGTCAAGATAGGAACAAACTAAGGGCATCATCGTGATCCTCTCGTCGATCCGCATCGAATGATATATATGTTGACCTCGAAAGGTCAAGGTCAAAGGTTGACCTCAGGTCACGTGACCTCGAGGTCATCATGTATATCATTCGATGCGTCTTGACGAGCTGAACACAATGAGACCATCCGCGCGGCTGTATCTTGTTCCTATAAGGAGTTATTGGCAAAAAACCTTTGGTGACCTTTGATGACGTCACATGACCTTACAGCTGCCCAACAGCAAAACAGACCTCAAGGTAGTGAAGGTTGATCGTATGTGAAGTCATGTATGGTATATGGGGCCATTCCGACCCGTTTTAGTGGTAAAAACAGGGAGTTGATTTTTCCCCCATTGACTTATAATGGGGAGGTCGCGAAATTGACCTGACCTTAGGTCACCGACATCAAAATTCCGAGATATACAAATTGTAGCTACTAATGACCTAATAACATCCTGCGACTTTCAAAGGCCTCCGACATCTACTGTAGCTCTGGCACGGTGACAAAGTTGCAAAAAAGTGACTTGAGGTTGGGTCATTCAAAGTGACCTGGTGACCTGACCTTAAAAGTTAGGAGGTTCAAACTTGCACACCATGTGTAAAATTGATGAGAGAATAGTCATACCAAATTTCGCGGCGCTACGCGCCGCGGTTTTCCCGCTATCCGCGAAAAACCTCAGGGGGGGGGCGGATATCCGCCCCCCCCCGTCGGTGCGCGGGTTAAGGACGCAATTTGGCGTGTTCAAAAGTTTGGTTGTGCAAATTTGTACTTTTGACAGAGTTTTTGATCTGACAGCTCACGTGACAGCTCACGTGAGCGTTTTTCTTAACTGTTCCATGGTTACCGCTGCATAAAATTGATAATCCGGCAATGCAGGTTGTCGCAATGTTTCGCTATGGTTACCGGCGAATTTGTGAATAATGAGGCCGCATATTTGCAAGGAAGTTCGAGTGAAGTGAAGTTCAAGGAACTTCGAGTGAAGACGAGTCTAAGGTCAGCTGAGAAACAGTCTGCAGTGAACAACATACACTCCATGTGTAATGTGTAAGGTGTGTGTCATGTTAAGTTACGATACTCATTGTTCTCGTTCAGCGGTGTCCGATCCCGTTCGGTGAATTTTGTTTCACGTAAAAGCCGCACATTGACTGGTTTTTGAGCCCATGGGGACATGATTTTGAATAGAAAACAATCATGAATACATTCAATTGAAAAAAAAATTGCCTGCCCTTTCCGATGCTGCCTGGCGCGAAATCATCTGATCTCCCAATCGCGAGTTATGTAGATTTTAAGTTAGGGGTGACACTTTTTTTCGATCACCCTGTATATGCATCGGGAATAGTCCAATACTTGGTAGAAGGAATGAAGCTACCCTACAAAAATTACCGCGTGTAAATCGGTCAAGTGGTTGCTGAGATATAAGCCTCGCAAAAGCGTCCGCACGGCCGGCCGGCCGCTCATACTCAGAAATTTCCGTTAATCTAAGGAAAGACTTCGCGCGCTTCGCTCGCTCCGTAATGAGCAAAATGGGTAAGTATCTCGCCGCCCAGCACGTTTTTCTTGTTACGAGCGCAGCGAGTCTTTTTAACATAACGGAAAAAATCTCAGTATGAGCGGCCCGGCCCGGCCCGGCCTGTAACGCTTTTGAGAGGCTCATATCTCAGCAACCGCTAGACCGATTGGCCTGCGGTCTTTCTTGCTGGCTAACCCCATCCCTTCTACCACATAATTGACAACTTTTGATACATCTCAGTGACCATCGTGGCACGTGCCACGTGAAAAGTCAAGGGTGTCCAAGCTGTTTGGCAAAAGTAGTGATTTTGAGAGGCTCATATCTCCAGCAGCCGCTTGGGCGATTGTCTTGCGGTAATTTTTGTAGGGTAGCTTCATTCCTTCTACCAAAGGTCGGATGCTCTTGATCTATGTGAGTGACCCCCACTGCAAGTGCAAAATACAAAAAGAAGAGGTGCCAAATTTGTTCCCATTTCAATAACACGGTAGGTAATTACTGGGGCGATTTCGCTGAAACTTGGCATACAGGTAGACACCCACCAAACAATGCATTTCCAAGTGTTGCGGTTAAGGTGCTACTGCACGTGCGCACGTGCAGGGGGCAATTCCAGATCTCGAGAACGGCTGGGCCGATTGCGCTCAATTTGGTACACGGTTGGGAACCAGTTAGTAGGGTGCCGTGTAAAAGTCAGTTTGGACCCCGTTTGCACGTGCGCACGTGCAGAATGTCGCTTCCAGATCTCAGGAACGGCTGGGCCGATTGCGTCCAAATTTGGCACACCGCTAGCGACCGGTTAGAAGAGTGCTTTGCACAAGCCCGTTGGAAGTACCCTCTCGCCCTTCCGCACGTGCAGGGCTCATTATCTCGCTCTCTCGTTATTCGCCCAAAAGGCGTTTTACTGGTAATAATTATCATTAAAACCCACCTTAATATAGATTAAGGTGGATTTTAATGAGAGATATGCACCATCATCCTTAATTGTGGTTGTATGTAGCTAATTGGTACGTATGACAAAATGCAATTATGCACGTAATTCAACGCCGCATCTTCACATAACGTTGAGGGTTCAAAATGAATTCAAGGTGAAAAGTAAGTGGGGTGTAATTTACTTTTCAGAGAAAAAAATCATGACGTCACTAATTTTCAATGCAGCACGAAGTACTTTCACCTAATCCGAAATAAATGAATCAAATCATAATAAACATAATTAAAGTGTACAAAATTCAAGTCAGCCTTGGATGTTTGCTTTCAGTTAAAATTGCAGTCATTAACCCGCGCCCCACTGGGGTCTGCGTATAACACGCCCTACTGGGGGGAGGGGGGCTCTTCATAGCCCCCCTCCTAACTCCGAAACTACTGGACCGATCGTCAAAATTCAAACGGCGTCTGATAGCCCTGGAAAAACTGTCATCGAAACCTAATTTCATTGAGCTCGAGGTCACCGATGACGTCACAGGACAGATCAAAGTAAAAATTGTTAGCATTTTGGCTTGTTCACATTTTGGGCTCTGGCTGCCGCCTTACAAGTCAGATCGGGCTCATTTTTTGTTTACACACTCGTAAACAAATGCTTTAGATACCCTGAGGGTACCAAACTTATACTTTGATTTTCAGGTCAGGGTCAGGTCATCACAGGTCGCGGAAATATTATATCATACGTCGTTCACGTGACACATGTTTTATGGTCCATTTAGGCCATAGATTTCGAATTTGATGTCGTCTGAGTCATTGGAGGTCATTTTGAGTCGAATTCAGCTTAGGTCAGGTCACTTTCAGGTCAAAAAAGGTCAAATTTTGAAGTTAAAATTGTTAAACAAAAAAGGTGTCTATTAGATGCAGTTTGAGCTCAGGAACACGATGGTGCCATTTATATTGGTGTACGATGTCAAATACGTACTGAAAAATTGATTTGAAAAATTAATAATTGTGATTTTTTTGCAATAATGCGTATAACTTGGCCATTTTTGAAGATATTTAGCTAAAACTTGGAAGAGTAAGTCATAAGCATACGTTTTATCACATATATTCCGCTTTTTTCGAAGAGTCAAAAGAAAAATTGAAAAAATATAAAAATATAAATTTTGAATTATATTTTCTAAAATTTTCGAAATTTTAAAATTTTTGAAAATCCGAGACATCAGTTTGATAGCGCAATCTATTCTGAGTACTTTCATGCAACGAAATTGGATCTAGCTTAAAAACTGAGCTCTTGGGAGCGATTGCCGTCGTTCCATGTTTTGCGTCGAAATCGGCCGAGCATGACGTCACTCTGACGCAGGGGCGGATCCAAGGGGGGGGTCACATGGGTCATGGCCCCCCCCTTGAGGCCCGGGGGCCCAAAGACCTGCCAGGGGCACCACCGGCCTATCAGGGGTATCACAGTCCCGACAGGGGCACCACAGGACCGCCAGGGGCACCACAGGCCTAGCAGGGACACCACGGGCCTGGTGCCCCTGGGCCCTGACAGGACTGTAACGCCCCTGACAAGCCTGAAGTGTCCCCGGCAGGCACGTGGTGCCCCTGACAGGCCTGAGGCGCCCCTGCAAGGCCGGTGGTGCCCCTGGCAGGCCTGTGGTGTCTATGGCAGGCCTGTGGTGCCCTTGCTAGGCCTCTGGTGCCCCTGACAGCTTGTAATGCCCCTGGAAGGACTGTGGTGCCCCTGGGCCCTGACAAGCCTGAGGTGCCCCTGACAGGCCAGTGGTGCCCTTGCTAGGCCTGTGGTGCCCCTGGCAGGCCTCTGGTGCCCCTGACAGGCTTGCGGTGCCCTTGGAAGGACTGTGGTGTCCCTGGGCCCTGACAAGCCTGAGGTGCCCCTGACAGGCCCGTGGTGCCCTTGTTAGGCCTGTGGTGCCCCTGGCAGGCCTCTGGTGCCCTTGCTAGGCCGCTGGTGCCCCTGGCAGACCTCTGGTGCCCTTGCTAGGCCGCTGGTACCCCTGCGCCCGGAGAGGACTGGTGCCCCTGAAAAGTCTGAAGTGCTCCTCGGCAGGCCCGTGGTGCCCCTGACAGGCCCAAGGTGCCCCTGCGAGGCCGTTGGTGCCCCTAGCAGACCTCTGGTGCCCCTGGCAGGTCTGTGGTGCCCCTGGCAGGTCTGTGGCGCCCCTGGCAGACCTGTGTTGACTGGTGCCCCTGCTAGGTCGCTGGTGCCCCTCACAGACCTGTGGTGCCCCTGGGCCTTGATAAGCCTGAGATGCCTGGCTATGACAGGCTCGTGGTGCCCCTGATAGACCAGTGGTGCCCTTGCTAGGCCTGCAGTGCCCCTGGCAGGCCTCTGGTGCCCCTGCTACCCCTGCGCCCGGAGAGGACTATGGTGCCCCTGAAAAGCCTGAAGTGCCTCTCGACAGGCCCGTGGTGCCCCTGGGCCTTGACAGGCCCAAGTTACCCCTGCGAGGTCGGTGGTGCTCCTGGCAGACCTCTGGTGCCCCTGGCAGGTCTGTGGTGCCCCTGGCAGGCCTGTGTTGACTGGTGCCCCTGCTAGGCCGCTGGTGCCCCTCACAGGCCTGCGGTGCCCCTGGAAGGACTGTGGTGCCCCTGCCCCTAGGGGTGCTCATGGGCCCAACAGGCCCGTTGTGCCCCAGACAGGCCTGTCGTGTATACTTGCTAGACCTGCGGTGCCCCTGCTTCCTGGCAGGCCTGTGGTGCCCTTGGCGGGCCTGTGGCGCCCCTACAAGACCGTAGGTGCCCCTGGCAGGTTTGTGGTGTCCCTGGAAGGACTTTGGTGCCCCTGACAAGCCTGAAGTGTCAAGGACATACCCTTTAGACGCCAGGGTCAAGTTCGTCGGACTGACAACGATTTGCTTACCTGATAACGTTCCTGGTAACTGGTAAGTACTCATTACTCAGCGTCCACAACATATATACACATAGCACATTCATATATACTTGCTTACAATTGGTAAATGTGGTTGTGGCTAAGAGTTAAGATACTGACAAAAAAAAAATAAAAAGAAAAAAAACTGAAAATGGGGGCACCACCAAAATGAAGTGGACGAAATCCGTTGAGTTTTTAATTTTGGGTATAGGTAGGGGCACCACTTCGATTCATGACCCTCCCCTTGGAGTTTTCCTGGATCCGCCCCTGCTCTGACGTCATTTCCGGCCAACCTATGGTAGCTACGAAGTTCTTTTTTTGACACAAGGTGTCAAATTGATGCAGACGAAGGTACTGAAAGTTTAGCGTCGATACGTCAAGCGATTTGGAAGGTATTGCAGAAAAACGGGAGGGGGCTATGAATAGCCCCCCCCCCCAGTGAAGTGGGTTATGACGTCACTTAAAAGTTCATTTGCGTTATGGTCAAGATTACTTTACTCCTCCGTTATGGTAGCGCTGCGGAGTTTCCCTTGCATTCCGGATATGATATCAAACATTGTCGACAAAAGTTGCTAACAAGTTACCATTATGGCTGCCCTTATTCCAATGGTTCAAGTGAAACGATTGATTCAAGAAGCAATCGTCCATTGAAATGACGTCATGCAATACAAATCTTTATCTTTTTATCCTGGTGGCTGAGTAGACTGAACATATGACAAGTCACTCTGAATCGATTCAAGAAAGGCATGACTCACGTTTCCTTGAATCGGTTCATTTCTTTTTTACTTAAACTGCCTGCACATATACGACTCGACTCGACTCAAACTCATTCTGAGGCCTCTTGCACCAAACTACCTACCTAGGTAAATTCCGATTTTACCTAGATTCTCTTGCACCAAACTACCCACCAAAAAACGCTACCGTGAATATTTACCTAGAAATTCTACCCAGCGGCATCGGAACTTACCAGTTGTTAAACTCCGACCGGCTGTTTTCCTCTTGCACCGAAAGCCGGAAAGAAGTAATCGCGGAGGACTTTTTGACGATTTGACGGTAAACTCGACTTCGAAAATAACTAGCAAAAGCTTAGGTAAAATGATTCAATTAGTAACAATAGGCACAATACATGATAATCCACGGGTACTTTAATGTAAATTAGGCATTACAAAATGTTTAGACAATGGTAAATCAATGTTTTATGAGTGAATAATAATATAATTGACCACACGCTCCATCAGTACACTGAGGTGCTTCTCCGTATCAAGGCGATAAACCTCCGTAACAAAACAGCCTCATTAAAGACTCGCTCGTTGCCATGGAAACGAAACTTATTTGTTCAAATGATTTAATATCTAGGCAACTTTCATCTGTATTTACATAAATGAAAAATGATTTCATAATACCAAAATATATATTTATAAAAACAATATCCATTTATTAGTTTTCTTTACTTACTATTTGTTTACGCCCACGAATAATTCGTCGCCGAACAGCCAATCAAAACAAATCCTAAAAACGCTAGCTGTCAAATTCACCTAGGTAGGTAGGTAGGATGGTGCAAGAGAAGTTACCGTCGTAGGTAGTTTTACTAGGTAGGTATTTTGCCGTTTCTACCTAGCTAGGTGGTTTGGTGCAAGAGGCCTCAGCTTTTAAAGTGTTTGATTCAATTCGATTCTTGACTCGAAGAAAAATGACTGATTCTTGAATCTTGATTCGATTCCTGATTCGACTCTGAGTCGTATACAACCCTGGCTATTTCTCCATATTTTGCACTACACTTCCTCTCTCCAGTGGCCAGCGGTAAGGAAATAATAGCAGAATTGTAAGTTGGTGATACACAGCTGAAGGTTTGGCATGTGTACAGTAGCAGCTGCGGGTGGCAGCACGCGCAGCGTCGGCGCTCACCTCCTGGTAATACTTGGCCAGCGGGATCTTGGTGCCCTTGTAGTCGAACTCGGCCGCCGGCGTCTTGTCCCACATGATCTCGTCGATTTTGTACATGCGGAGATTGTGTCGGCACATGACGATGCAGCCCAGCAGCCGGCGCTCGGCGGCCGCGCGCGCGTCGCGTGGGAACTGGCGCTGGATGCTGCTCAGCTGGTTCAGCACGCTGTCCATGCGCAGCACCTTGTGCGACACGCTGACGCACATGAGCACGTTGTGCTCAAACTGGTTGACGGCCGCCCCGTATCCGGGCCATATCTCCAGCCTGGCGACACACGGCACCCCTGTCGGTGAGTTGGTGTACACAGGCACCAGGGGCCGCATTCACGTCGATCATTTTCGTAAGAATTTTCTAAAATTTTGAAAATTCTTACAAAAGTTTCTAAATTACTTCTCAAGTAATTTTCTTTATTCACGTGAGCTCCGTCGTTAAAAACTTAACCCTCGCCCGCACATGGGTGGCAACCACCCGCTGGGTGGTTGCCACCCCCCCCCCCCCCCAGTAGTTTTTCTGCTCTGCACTCAACATTTTTATAGCTAGAAGCCTGATTTTTGGTATAGCTGCTCCTCTATCCTTTCTTGATGTCCACTGAAAATTTCAAGTTTCTATGGTTTCTGGTTTCTGAGATATGACCTTGTTTTTCAGGATGACCAATTCCCAACATCTTACGTTGGCTATGGGTCTTATGAGCTTTTGACACCTTGATTTCGGCCTTTTTTGCCAGTCTTACCTCCCACTTATCATGGAACATGTTGTTCCACGATGTACAGATGTCAAGTTCAGGGTCAAGGTCAACCTAAGTCATCTAAAATAATTGCGTTTTAGGCAAGCTGAATTTACTTTTCGTGAAGTTTTTTGACTGCATTTTTCGTAAAAGCTTCTCAGATCATGATTCCATGTAACATGGACATATAAACAATCGGTGCACACATCATTATACACACAGACACACACATACATACAAACACATATCATTGACCTTGACCTAACTTGACCATGACCTAGTTTTTTGACTGCATTTTTCGTAAAAGCTTCTCAGATCATGATTCCATGTAACATGGACACATAAACAATCGGTGCACACATCATTATACACACAGACACACACATACATACAAACACATATCATTGACCTTGACCTAACTTGACCATGACCTCAGCAGCAAAAACCTGGTCGGGTAGTGTGACAAAGAGGTTCTAGCTGGCTTGGCACCAGAAAACGGCATCGTCATCGGTATGTGATAAGCAGCGCACTTGATATCCAGCGATGACCCAAACAGCAACATTTTTTAGTTTGACCTGACCTGGAAGGTCAATGACTGACCTGAGAAGGTAAAACTGGGTATCATTGGATTCGTCTCTTCCCGAAGAATCTTTTTGGTCTTACCGCGAAGCTCTACCTCTCCAACAGGAACGAAATGGCGCGGGGGGTGGTGTGGTGGCAGCCCCCCCCCCCCATGTGCGTTCTAGGATGGGAAAATTGCATGTGCGGCCGAGGGTTAAGAAGTGTCGACGTGAATACCAAATTATACTTACGAAAGAAAATCGACCTACGAAGTCGACGTGAGTACGGCCCCTAGTGTACCGAATTTGCGACGTCTAAGACTGTGCAGAGGTTCACTTATCACGTCATAGGTCAGTGACCTGACCTGACACGAAAATGCGTTTGGTGTCAAAAGATCCGGCTTGAATCAAAGGTTAGGTATTCCAAGTTTCAGCTCTCTACCGCCAGCGTGTTCGGAGCTATCGCGAAAAAAAAAACTATATGGGCCGGCGAGGGTTAAATGTTCAAGTCTTTCCTTGATTCCAATTTAACCCTTGCCGGCACAGGCCATTTTGCGTCCTTCGACGGCAGAAGGGGGGTGGGGGTGGGGGGGGGGGTGGTACGACCCCCCCTCGCGTTTGGCCCCTCATCGAGCTAGAGCTTCGCGGAAAAAACGAGCGTGTTGCCCGTCACGAGAGGAAGCCGATGATACCCAATTTTAAAGTCTTAGGTCATCGGGTGACCTTCCAGGTCAGGTCAATGACCCGAAAACCGGGAAAATCGGGACCTGTTAGAAAGTCGTAAAGTGTGGCTGTTATGTGGTTTTCCGGGGTGCTGATCACGAATATCGTGTTAGTTTTGATCAGAGATGATGTCTTGAAGCATTTAGACCAGGTCGGGTCAGGTCAGGTCAGGTCAACCAGTAGAGGTCCTGCCAGGTATTTGTAGTAGGTGTCAACCGCCTCTGACAGCCTCGTAACATGTTACGAAGGCACCAAAACTACTTTGTAAACGTTCATGTGGTTGCTTAATTCGAATTCAGCTCGAAAAAACTGACCTAGAAACATGTCAAACTCGAAAAAGTGAACCGAGGTCACCGGAGGTCACCGAAGGTCAATGACCTGACCTTCAGGTGACCTTGACACCCACCCTAATGTATGGGAGCAACATCAAATCACATGTTTGAACGCAGACATGTGCATGGATCAGAGAGCTGGATCTATGATCTCCGTGGATCTCTCGACAAAATAGAGGGGTTGGATCTAGGATCCGAGTGGATCTCTCGACATAATTCAGGGGTTGGATCTATGATCCGAATGGATCTCTCGACAAAATTTAGGGGTCGGATCTATGATCTCTGTGGATCCAGCGGGCAAAAATTTGTGGATGACCTATGATCTGTATGGATCTCACGACAACATGTAGCCAATGAAACCCTTATCCTATATAATTGTACACCTTACAGTGTGATACAATTGAGAATTGTCACTTGTGGACATGGTTAAGACCAGTTGTAATCATTAGGTATCATCATTAAATTTGAATTTAAATCAACAACATTTGTACTACATTTTAAATAAACCAAGAACATGCACATTGCTACTTTTTGTGACCAATTGTAACTTTTTCATGACAGCACTGATGACAATCTTATCAACAAGCTACAGCCACTTTAATTCAATGAACAAACAGTACAGACAGATGGAGTGGCAGCGGGGCACTGCAGATTTTCATTTTGGTCCCATTCTTTCCATGCAACGCCGGTAGGGCTAATGTTAAAATGCCAAAATCTATGGGGGGGGGGGGCACTGTACCCTGGTGCCACCTATGGACCCTGTTCCGCCACCTATGGACAGATGTTAGGAAATCAAACCTGGAAGCCAAATAGGTCAGTTTTGTTAAAAATAATCCAGCAATCCACTTCTGCCAGGTATGAAATCCCAATCCAGAATGTTCGTATGAGCTATTAGTATGTGCAACACAATTTCGCTAATACTTTCTTATAAAATTACAAGTGCAAAAATGGCATCAACTTCTTCAGATTACCTACTTTTGGCATCGTGCCAAGGCCATCGTGCCACGTGTGGTGCCATGCTGTGCTTTTGTTATGAGAGAGCCTCCCAAAAAAGACAAACGAAATTCACAGCTCACGTTTTGTTTTATTACGTCATTATCTTTTGATCAATGAAAAATCTTAATTTGACTAAAACCGTAATGATTCCAAAAGATTCCCCGTAATAGGCCCTTCAAACTAATCACGTAAGATTTTGTGATTCTTTTGAAAAGTGAATAAAATAAAGATGCAAGGCGCACACCCGGCTCAGGGCCATGTAATACCGTTTCAGCTTACGTTTACGTCATCAAATTCAACGCTACAAAGATGATATTCACAAACAATCGTATCGTAAAATTATGTGAGGCAGAAAAAATGAACATTATTTTGAATAAAACTCCAGACTTAAGAATTTCCAGTTTGATTTTTTATTTATATTCATTACACTCGAATGTGGAACGCTTAGCTCATTTTTTATTTGAAATGACGTCATGAGTTCAATTTAGGTACTGAATAATCATTTTACGGTAAATATCCAAGGCCATTACAATTGATAATTCGCTTCCCATCGCTTCCGCAGGCTGTTGAATATTTTTATACTTTTGTTTATATCTCAGTTTATTTTATCAAATATTTCTTTCAATAGATTGAAATAACTTTACCTAACCAAACCACATGTGTCAGTATCATCTTTTATTGTTTATCAATCAATTGTGTTAGCTGGAAACTGGAAAGCCTCATGGGTTGTCTAATGCAAGATTGTCTTATCATTAATATCATTATGTAGATTCTAACATGAATTGTGATGTGGTAGGTACCTAGTAATGTATTGTTCTTTAGTCATTACTTTGACTTACCTCTACGTTAATTGTTAATGCAAACTTTTCTGTTGGTATGTGAACATCTTCATGTCACTCAATTCTCTCAAGTTGTGACCGTCATGAACCCCTTTATTTTGTATTCTGTATAATGAACTAGATGCCTTTACTAATATGGCTTTTGTATAACATTGTTTGTTTCTAACCATACTTTGGTATTCATAACTTCTTATGAAAGAAAGTTGTTAACATTTTGAGCACCTATGAGCTATGATCCCAATGGATCTCACGACAAAACTGGGGAGCCAGATCTATGATCCGAGTGGATCTAGCGACAAAATTGAAGGGTCAGATCTATGATCCCAGTAGATCTCTCGACAAAATTGAGGGGTTGGATCTATGATCTGAATGGATCTCGGATCGGGATCCATGGGATCGGATCTCAGATCCATTTTTCCGGATCCAAGCACATGTCTGTTTGAACGTTTGAAACCACGAAAAGCTTGCAAACGCGCGGCTAATGCGAGCAGACATACGCCGAATCGCGATTCCGGCCAAACATGGTCTCGGAAAAGAGGTCACAGGTCAAAGGTCATTTGGGTCAGGGTCATGAAATTTTCAGGGTAGGTGTAAAATTGATCAATGCGAGGGTACTGAAAGTTTCGTCGCGATCGGCCGCTTTTTACGCGAGTTATTCGCGAAAAACCTTAGGGGGGGTTGCATCACCCCCCCCCTGTGCCGGCGAGGGTTAAGCAATTAGTCGCAGCGTGAATCCTTTATCCTAAACACGTGCGGTCTGAGACTCTAAGCACGGCCACCCCGGTCGACCACAGGCTGCAGCCAATTGGTCAGTTTGGATCAGTAAGTGAACCTGCATATTTGTTTTTTTTTTTGCCAAAGAATTGAGATTGTGCCTGTCGATCAACGTATATTTTACCGTTTCGAGGTCGCATGGATGCGTATTTTGAGAATAAAATGTCTGCAGCCCGAGCTCGTTTCATATCTCGTGCTAAATATTCAACAAGATCAAGGTTTGTTGATAAAAAAAACACCGGGCTGCAAATTGCATTAAATGGATTTTATGAAAAATCAGCGAAAATTGGCTCTTATACTCGTGTTTTGCAACACCTAGTAAATCATACATGAACATGCCGAAACATTTTAGACTGACGCCCCTGTCATTAGCTGACAATGGCGCCCCTCTCAAGGGAAAAGTCACCCCCTCCAGCACCGTGCTCCCCCTTTCGCTGATTTCTGGCTACGCCACTGGTGATACCGATGACCATCTGAACGCGTGTGAGCTAACGATGCTGAAGTGACCTCCAGGCTTTAAAACTGGATGTGAGTATCGATCATGGACGACATTAAACAACGTACATTTGACATTTTCCACTGCATGCGACAAATTCTCTATTTATGGGTTTGAGGTCCAAAATCTATGATAGCTTGCTGTGAAATCAACATCCCTCCCCCCCAAAAAAAAAACTCGGAATTCGTCCACTTTATTTTGAATGGATCCTATCACATTTTCAACAACAACAAAAAACTATAAAATGGAAAAGTCGCCCATGGGGGAGGGGGGCAGCCTCCATCGCCCAGCTGGAATCCGCCCCTGCCTGTCAGTCCGTCTGTGTTCTAGTGCCAGCCGCCCGATCGAGGTGTCACCCCCATTGAGGTGACAGCCGCGCCAGGCCCCCCCCCCCCGCCCGTCAGTGTGGCCAAACGCCAGATTAGCGCGAATTTAATCAAAAAACGAATTTTGGAATTTTGACTTTTTATACCTATCAGTTGATAGGAAATTGTCTAAAGTGTGTCAATATCACAATACTTTGGTTCAATGTCTTCCTTTCGGTGTCCAAAAAGCTAGCTAAAGTGGACATACGCAATGCCGGTCCCGGCTGTGGTGAACTCGTCGAAAACCCGCGTCACGTTTACAACACATTTTGGCGTAATTGTCGGAAATGTTCGGAAATAGTTGGAGTGGCATATGACTACTGAGCCTATATTTGATAGTATACCCGAATTCTATAGGTATCCTTGGACTAACCGATGAGTTATGCTCATTTTAAAATTACCTTTACAGACATCCCCTGAAAACACTGTCCACCGTAAAAACGTAGAGATATAAGAAAATGGCCAAAAAAACTCCACGCCAAATCTACCATGAGAAGATTCGCCACACTTTTCTGGACATGATCCATTCAACAAACCCTGCCCCAACCTGCCCCCCAGCCTTTGGCTCAGCTTTGAACGTATCGGGTTGGGCCCACCCGGGGAGGTCCGGCTACAGGGTGGGCGCGGCGGCGGCTCCGTAACGTTACGTGGATGGCTCAACCGCTGTATTTCTGACTTCTTATAGAATACGGTCGCCGATGAATAAATCTTGGCAATTTGTTAACCCTCGCTCATACAGGAGGTGAGGTTGGGGGTCGAACGGACCCCTCTCGGTTTTTCGCAAAAAGCTCGCGTAAAAAGCGGCCGATCGCGACGAAATTTCTAGTACCCTCGAGTTTATCCATTTTACACCTACCCTTTAAATTTCACGACCCTGCCCCCAATGACCTTTGACCTGTGACCTATTTCTCGAGACCATGTTTGGCCGGAATCGCGATTCGGCGTATGTTTGCTTGCATTAGCCGCGCGTTTGCAGTCTTTTCGTGGTTTCAAGCGTCTAGACTCTAGACATGTGATATTATGATATGAGTCCCATACATTATGGTCGGTGTCAAGATCACTTGAAGGTCAGGTCAGATCAATGACCTTTGATGACCTCGGTTCACCTGTTTTAGTTTTACATGCTTCCAGGCTAGTTTTTGGAGCTGATTTCGAATTTAGTAACCATTTGAACCTGACCTATATACGGCCTTGATTTGAACATTTAAGAAGTTTTGGTGCCTTCGTAACATGCAACGAAGCTGTCAGTGGCGGTTGACACCTACTAATTATGAATACCCGGCAGGACGCCTACTGGTTGGCCTGACCTGACCTGACCAGACATACGTTCGCGGCTAGCAAAACACCAATACGGGCGAGGGTTAATGTCATGAAGGTGCTTATGGTGCAAGTCTTTGTTTTTACTCCCCTTGCTGAGGTTCAGTCCTATCGGTGCGTGTATTTCAGCAACTGTCTACCGATTCATGTGCTTCACCAGGAACTTTCACACAGAAACATAATTATATGCTGATCTTTTTTTCAAGCAAACTTTAGACAATCATAAGAATTTACCAGAGAAATGATGGGAATTTCGTAAACGATTCCTCTTCCTAGCATGCCCATCATTACTGGGACCCACAATTTTATGCCTCTTATTTGCGGTTAAATTCCAGGATTTCGTAATCAGAGTCGGAGTCGTTCGGAGTCAACAGTTCTGACCCCAGTCAGAGTCGGAATCGGAGTCGATTTTGGAATCCGGACAAAGACTCGTAGTCTGAGTCACCGAAAATCCATCGACTGCGTGGACTTGCCATGGCTGCGGAGTCAGAGTCCAAGTCGATCGTAGTCGACAGTTTTGCTCGGAGTCAGAGTTGAAATAGCCTTTTGAAAGCCGTAGTCACAGTCGGAGTAACTCCATCGACTTCACAGCCCTGGCCTGGTAAGCACATCACCCGTCGTAAGCTAGTTCTCATTACTTTTAGAGGCGGAACTATGCCATAATATGTCAGCAAGCATTCATAATGCATCGTAAAAGGTCTCACGGTTTAAATGTCAATTTTGAAACCAGGGAACCATTTTCAACGGATCCGAGCAGCGCTGGGATTAAATTCGCGCTAAACTGGTGTTTGGCCACACTGTGCGCCGGTCAGTCTGCTCCCACCCGTCAGCGCGGACCCGGTGGTAGCCAGTCTCGCCAGCCTACTCGTGTCTCGTCGCGCTCGCAGTAGTCTGATGGGACTCGTCGTCACGCTCGCTATGTAGCCACGTCCGTAGTCTGATGGGACTCGTCGTCACGCTCGCCTTCTAGTGCCCAGTCAGTTGTTAACTCGCACGTACCGTTTTCGTTCAGAACTTTGCCGCTCGTGACAATACAACTGTGCCAGGACTTGACCTTTCCATCACGCCGCGACGTTGCACTCACGCTCTAACACACGCTCAGCTGCTAACTACTATCAGGTCAGCCAGCGCAAGGAAGCCCAACAATTTAGGCCAGCACTTATTTATGATTGCATTGCAAGTAGATAAATTGCTTAATGGCGTACATTTCAGTGAAAACACTGTCAATATGCACTGTTAACCATCATCATTAGTCCGACGATTCAATTCGGGCATCCAGATCCACCTCTTCACAATGGTTAGATATATTGGACAGGTATGTATGCTAACAAATATTTATAGGTGCGGAAATGTACTAAAGAGCAAGTAGCCTACGAATATATTCAAGGTGTCTGATGTAATTGTAATTTATACGCCTATCTGAATAATTGTAATTTATATGAAATTGTATTCGTAGGCTACTTGCTCTTTATTACATTTCCACACCTATAAATATTTGTTAGCATTTTATTTTTCACCAGTTTTAGCACCAAATATACAATTTGTGGTTAGCGGCCCTCAAAGACTTTGTTTGCCAATGTGACTAACTTACTGTCCACGGTCGGCCGACTGAGCCTGTTTCATGTCGAAGAACTCCCTGTCCTGTTTGCGCAGTTTGGTGTAGCCGATCAGACTCATGCACTGGTTGGTGATGATATTGAAGATGTTGATGAATTGATGATCCATCGGCGGCACCTCGTGAGTGAACTTGATGAGAATTCGCACCTTCGATCCGTCAGACTCCTTCACGCTGAGCAGCTCCAGCTCCTGTACAAGGCGAAACAGACACGTGAGCCCAGCATGGTTCATCGAGAACGCTCACCATCGCTCGACGATAACCTCGAAGAAAATATACCACTTCAATCAAGTAGCTTTTCTGGCTAGTTTTAAGATTTTTCTTTTGCTTAAAATTATCAGAAAAGAAAACGATAGAAAAGGAATATTTAAATTGTTTTCATGCATGAGGAACCATATTCCGTCTTTGGTAGAGACTAGGTTTGGAGCGCACAGTAGGCGATTTCGCTATCCTAGCACTTCATGAGATATATCTAAGTTAGACTCAAAACCAGTCATCTTTAAACCCCTTATTTTGTGCCTAGTTTCATTGCGCTTCAACTGATATAAGTGTTTGCATCAGAAGTAATTGGGTTTTCTTTGAAACGTGCAAGAGAGCGAGCAATACCTTTTCCCCATAGGCTTAATACAGGACAGAAGAGGCTTAGCGAAAACATATACAGTATTGTCTGTGTTGTAACTCAACTACACCTTTTTAGGCTCAAGTTCGAATAAGTCAAGTTCAAATTCGAATAAGTCAAATTCATATTGGAACATACCAAATGCAAAATCGAATACCTCAAGCTCAAATTGAGATTTGCCAATATCAAATTGGAAGAAGTCAAACGCAATTTCGACTTACTCAAGATCAAATTCGAATACGTCAAATTCAAATTAGAATAAGACTAATTCAATTTCATCGCAGCAACCATACCGTAAATAAGTGGAATTCTTATTATGCTATTATACTAGCATTATTATTATTATATTATGCTATTATTATTACGATATGCTAATGGCCATCCGCCCTCGATCGAATTTGGCTGTCGACTCCCTTCTCGCCCCGTCTCGGTTCGATAAAAGACTGTGCGTCATATACTCGGTTAAGTAAAAGTTTGAAAAATGGAACACTGGCAGATATTGATACTCTGCAACTGTTATTTTTGTTGTTGTGTGGTTTTTCAAGTGAAGGTATGTTTAGAATTGTTCTGCCTATTTGTTAACCCGGCAGTTGCTGGGGTATTTCGCCACCCACCGTTTGCTGGGGGGGGGGGGGGGCGTTAAACGCCCCCAGCCGATAACTCGAGAACCAATAGGCGCAGCGAAACGCACGAGGCGGCAAACGAAAGAACGCGACGAGACGCTTTAGATGAGTGCTTTAAAGTTGAATTTTGAGGTCACAGGTCGGGTCAAGGTCAGGTCAAACACCTGAAATCGGGCTTTCGGTAGCATGGACTTCAGGACTTCGCAATGAGCGCCTCTCGTCATAAACTCCGTCAAAACGGTGCACAATTCATCATATAAGGCCTACAAGAGTGTCAGCCCCATGTAGGGGTCAGTCAAGCATAGGTCAGGGTCAAGGTCAGGTCAACCGGGTAGGCACATATCCACGAAAATCAAAACTGATATTCGCAGTCTGTGACACATGTTTTATGGGTAATTTGGGGCGTAGAACACGATGGTGACATTCATTTTATCATATGTGTACGTGTTTGGCTCAAAAAGTTCAATTTAAGAAATGTATGTGTAGGCGCTGCTCGTACGTCTGCTCGACTCAGCTGCTCGGTGCGCGGTTAGGTCGACAGTAGCGCCCCCCGTGGCCCTCCTGCTTGCGTAGCTCGGCAATAGATGGCACCGCCGGCTAGTGGCAGTACATGTGTATGTGTGTCAGTATTAGCGCAGTATAGTGATGGCAGTATTGAACTCTCGGTTGGCGTTTGTTTTTTGATTGTCGTCATTGGCTTAAGATATCTCGGCATATTATGTGTCGTGACCCTCATTATGATATGTGGCGATTTGGTATACCTGTCTTTCGGTTTCTATTGGCATTTTTATTCATTGGCGATTAGAGGTGATGTAGTCGTGGTACGCTTAGTGATGTTCATTTCGGTTTCTGCGTTGAGTTGGACGTGTGGCGCGGCGTGCCCTGTAAGTGAAATGGTTCGTATGGATAAAATTGTATGCCATGATTGTAACGTTTCGCATAATTTCCATTAATTACCGTTTTGCTGGTTTTTACGTGGTCAGCTCTGTTACAGTTTGGCTCTTACCTGTACCATTTAGACGGATTTGTTTCGTTTCTTTGTCACTGTTACGCCACATTTGTAAATGGGGTGTCGCATGCAGGTTGCGCCCGGTTTTTGGTGCGAATCATCCGTGGCGCCTGCTTCTGTTGGTGGCGCCGGTTGGTGCGGCGCTCGACGTACTGGTGGCGCCGTTGGTGAGGCGTTCGGCGCGCTGGTGGCGCCTGCCTGGTGTGGCGCCCGACGCCTCGACAGCGCCTGTTTGGTGTGGCGCGCCCGGCCACGTACTTTGGCGCCTGGTTTTGGTGG
This sequence comes from Amphibalanus amphitrite, assembly GCF_019059575.1. Lineage (NCBI taxonomy): Eukaryota > Metazoa > Arthropoda > Thecostraca > Balanomorpha > Balanidae > Amphibalanus > Amphibalanus amphitrite. Next base: position 64,472 of record NW_024881519.1, read on the forward strand.
CGCTCGAGCACTGTGCTCACTTTGGCTGCCGTCTACATCCTGCCGAGAGTCACTCCGATGGTGAGGATATGATTATTGTTTTGGCGTAAGTGTGTGGGCATAAGTACGAGATTTGACTTAAGTGTAATAATGTGAGATAGCACCTCGTATAGCTATGTTTCTGTCCCTCACGCCTATGTTCAACTGTGGTATGTGTTATATTTGTTTGTGTGTCTTTGGCAGAAACCGTGCTCATGCACATGCGCTGTTACAATACAGCGTGGTAATCATCTGGCCTTTTTGGCGGAGCGGAGCAGACGGCGGCTACAGTTTCATCGGACTCTTCTCTCCCTGCACTCCTGCTTGACGAGGAGCTGCTGCGGAGTTCGTCAGACTGACTCGTCCAGTGAGGTTTCATCTGGCGTCTGCATACATGAGGTACTGGGGCCCACATTCGGTCAGGGAGATTGGAGGTGTCATCACCTGGTGCCTTGTGATGCCTTCTAGTTTGATGGTCCTAGCAGTGTTTGCTGGGCAGTAAGAATCGCAGTGACATCTGGTGCCAGTAGCTACAGTTTGGTGTGATGCAGACAGCTTGGGGTATTGGGATTGGGAGGTGTGACACATGGTTGGCTATGGTGGAAGCTGAGGTTCATTGTGTGTGCTGCTAAGTGTGTGAGATTGTTGATATTTTGGGTTCTGATGTATCCTGCTTTGGTTGGTTGTTATTGTTATGTATGTCAGGCATCTGTTTAGCTTAAGTCTTGCAGAGAGTTATTGGTGGTGACATAGGCTATCATCTGCAGGTAGGTAGGTCTTGGTATTATCTGATATGGCTTCTCGAGATGATATAAGTAATTATAGGGCCTCTGAGCTGCAGCGCTTGCTAGAAGAGCGTGGACTAGATACATCGGGCAAGAAAGTAGAGTTAGTTGATAGGTTGTGGGCGGCAATGGAGGAGGAGCGGGAGAGTAGTAAGGTAGCAGTAAGTGAGGGAGTTAGTGCTCCAGAGGAGCGTGCTGTGCTGCAGGGTCAATTGAGATTTTTGAAAGAGAGAAGTATGCTAGATGAGGAGGAGGCCCGTATAGAACAGATGCAAAGAAAGATAAAGGCTAGGCGAGAGCAGTTAGTTCTAGAACAGAAACTTGCTGCCATGGGACATGATGTCACTGAGGATGTTAGGATTCGAACGGGGCATAGTGACATCTCTACTGCACTGACAGAGCAGGTGCAGCGGTCACTGCTGCCTCCTGCAGCTTTGACTCCCTTCCGTGGTGAGATCTCAGAATATCGACTTTTCATTCAGGCCTTTGAGTCCCGTGTAGCGGCCAGGACCGGGGATCAATCGGAGTTATTATATTATCTCGAGCAATATACCCAAGGGAAGCCCAGGGAGATCGTGCGCAGCTGCCTCTATCTCGGCGATCAGGGCTATGCTGAGGCCCGGCGTTTGCTGGAGGTGCGGTACGGTAATCGGCATCTGCTCATAGAGACCTTCTCGGATAAGCTCAGAGACTGGCCCAAGGTAGCTGAAGGGGATGTTGAAGGGCTGGACAGGCTGGTGCTGTTACTGACAGAGATCCAGCATGCCATGGCTGGCCTCCCAAAGGGGGAGCTGGACCACCCGCGAACCCTGAGGGATGTTGTACGAAAGTTGCCTGGGTACTTGCAGGATCGGTGGCTCAGGGAGGTCGACAGGGTGATGGACGGACCAGAGGGCCGGATGGTGGAACTTAAGGACCTGGTGGATTTTCTGGCAGCTGAGGTCAGGGTAAAGAGTAATGCGGTCTTCGGATCGCTGCGGTCTGGACCGCGGGCGTCTGGCGGCGTGAGTCGCGTCGATCCTCATCGCGCGCGCGTGAGTGCTGTTAACGCTCGGCCGCTGCCGTCGTCAGCGGGCCGGCGCTGCGAGTTCTGTGATGGCAATCACTTCATTGGGGACTGTGATCAGCTGATGTGGCAGACCTGGGACCGTAGAAAGGGGGTTGTGTCTGATCACAGGCTCTGCTTTGGGTGCCTGAGAAAGGGACACGTGGCGAGGTTTTGTCGCTCGCGGCTGAAGTGTAGCGTCTGTGGTGCACGGCACCCTACTGTGCTGCACAGGACGTTCTCATCGGCGCCACCTGGTGCGGGTTCTTCCCCAGGATCTCGTGCTGTTCAGGTTCCGTCTGGTGGGAGCCATGTGCCGCCTGGCAGCGCTCAGGTGCCCGGCCGGGTGAATCAGTCACCTACCGAGGCGATCCGTGCGGTACCGGGGGGAGGTCGCACATCTGTTCGTGGTGTGCCGGGCCCGAGTCAGCCGGTGCAGGATGGTGCTGGTGCCGGTGGGGGTCCTGTGGGTACCCGTACGGTTCAATCGCTCGGTGGAGGTGGAGCATCCATGGTCAGTGCACGCGTGGATGTCACTGATGATGTACGTACTTACATGCCGATAGTCCCGGTTCGGCTAAGGTCGAGCACGGGCAAGGAGATTGTAACGAATGCCTTCCTGGACCAAGGCAGTTCTACCTCCTTCATTACTGATCAAACCATAACTCGATTGGGGGTAGAGAAACGGCCGACGACGATTCGCATAGATACGGTGACGGATTCAAGGCAGGAGTTGGACTCCGGCCTCGTTGAAGGCGTAGAGGTCGCGCCTCTCGTTGGCGATCAGTACCGTTGTCTACCGCCCTTATTCTCACTGGCCAACATACCAGTCACGTCCAGTGACAGGTGCAGTGTAGAACAGGCGACGAGATGGGAGCATCTGAATGGTGTAGAAATTCTGGATTTGAACGTGCCCGTCGGGCTGCTGATTGGTGGAAATGTTGCTGACCTTCTGATGGTGAGAGAGGTTGTGTCTCCGTCAGCAGGACAGGAAGGACCACATGGTGTCAGAGTTGATTTGGGTTGGTACGTAGTGGGACTCTCCTGTCACGGCCTAGACGGCAGACCGCATCTGGTTAACTTTCTGCGAAAAAGTGATTGCAGAGATGACGAGGAGGACATCCGTTTGATGTTTGAGAAACTTTACTCTGAGGAGTTCCGTGATGTATCTGACAATCGTGAAGGCATGTCTGTCGAGGACAAGGAGTGGTTGGACAGGGTGAAAGGTACCGTCCGCAAGGACGAGGACGGTCACTTCGAAATCGCTCTTCCAAGGTCAGACCTGGGTAGCATTCCTGACAGCTTCCCAGTTGCCGAGAAGCGACTCGGTTCGCTCAGAAGGAAGTTTAAACGGGACCCGAGCATGTTTCAGTCGTACGCGTCTGTGATCAACTCGCTGAGAGATGACGGCTATGCAGAGAAGGTTCCGTCCAGCGAGCTTGCCCCAAGGTCACGTGACGTTTGGTACCTTCCGCACCATGCGGTAGAAAGCCCAGCGAAACTCAGGGTGGTGTTCGATTGCGCTGCTCGGTCAGCAGGGGTTTGTCTAAATGACATTCTCCAAGGCGGTCCCCACCTGGGTCAGCCGCTGACAGCGGTTGTTTCTCGCTTTCGTGAAGGTGGTGTGGCTTTCGCTTGCGACATACAGGCGATGTATCACAGGGTACATGTCCCTGCCAGGGATTTAGACTTACTTCGGTTCTTGTGGTTCAAGAACGATGACATTGATGCAGGCGAGATTGAAGTGTGGAGAATGCGTTCACACGTATTCGGTGCGGTCTCTAGCAGCAGCGTTGCATCCTTGGCTGTGCAACTGTGCGCCGAGGGGGGAAAGCAGCAGTTTCCCGAGGCCGCTGATGTGCTGCTGCGAAACATGTACGTTGATGACGCGCTTGTGGCAGTCGACTCTGTTGAGAAAGCGGTCAGTCTCGCAGATGATCTGAAACGGCTGTGCCAAACGGGCGCGTTCAGCATGAGGAAGTTTGTATCTAACAGTGCAGATTTCCTAAGGAGCATTCCCGAAGGAGAGAGAGGAAAGGGCGTCAGGGATTTGAATCTGGACAGAGACGAACTTGGCTGTAATCGTGCGTTGGGCGTGGAATGGTGCATGGAGGATGACACGTTCCGTTTTTGCTTTCAAGACAGGAAGAGCCCGGTGACGAGACGCGGGATCCTGTCCACTGTCAGCAGTGTTTTCGATCCCATTGGATTCTGGGCTCCCATTTCCCTGTCAGCGAAGCTGATTCTGCAGAAACTTTGTGCTGCATCCTGTGGCTGGGATGAGGCAATTCCACCCGCTTTGGTTGATGAGTGGCAAGCATGGCTTCGCCGAGCTGAGGAGCTGAGCGGTGCGTGCTTGGCTCGTGACATATCTGGTCCATCGGGAAGTGTGCGCTCCACGGAGCTGCACGTGTTCGTCGACGCCAGCGAATCGGCCTATTCTGCGGTGGCGTATATTCGAAAGGAAGTCGTGACCGAGAGTGATGGAGACAGTGTGTTCATGGAATTCCTGATGGGAAAGTCCCGAGTGGCCCCGCTTCGCTCTGTATCCGTCCCAAAGCTCGAGCTGGCTGGGGCCGTGCTGGGTTCTTTGATCCGGCAGTTTCTCGTCAGGGAGCTTGACACGAGGTTCGACAGAGTACATATATGGACGGATAGTATGGTGGTGTTGATGATGATCAGGAACAGGACGACCCGGTTCAAAACCTACGTTGCGAACCGACTGGCCCTGATTCATGACGTGACAGAGGTGTCTGAATGGGGTTATGTACCCTCGGGAGATAACCCTGCCGACGTGGGCTCACGTGGTGCGGACGGAACCAACTTGGGAATGTGGCTAAGGGGTCCGGGCTTCTTGATGAAGGACCAGTCAATGTGGCCTGTGGAGCCGACTGAACGTACCCCTCTCCCAGCGTCTGAGGTAAAGAAGTCTAGTCCTGTAGCCACAGCGTTGGTCGGGCGTCAGACTGATCCATTCGGTGGGCTAGTTCGTTACTTTTCGTCTTTCTATCGGCTGAAGGTGGCAGTAGCCTGGTACAAAAGATTCATGACTGTCATCAGAAATGGTGATTTCCGCAGGTACGTTTTGGCGAAGAGGAAAGGACTCAGGCCAAGACGTGGTGGAGGCGCGCGGGCTCTCCTGACGCAGTCGGACTTGAGCGATGCTGAGTCCGACATTCTCCGCTACGCTCAGTCCGGCATGGCTGATCTTCCTCGTGATCTGTCCACGGACGGTCCGGTGAGGGTGGCGAGGACCAGCCCCTTGGCCGCTCTCAGACCGCATATTCGTGATGGTCTCCTGGTGGTGGGAAGGTCGGCTGGATGCGGCAGAAGGAATCTCGATGCGAGCTCGCCATCCGGTGATACTCCCACGGGAGCATCACGTTTCAAAATTGGTGATCCGTGAGGCACACAGAGCTGTGGGACACGAAGGGAGAGATCATACGCTGTGGCGTGTGAGGGATAAGTACTGGGTTATTGGCGCTGGGCGAGAGATCAGGAAGATGCTGCGTGGGTGCACGGTATGTAGGAAGGTGAATGGCCGGCCGCTCGGGCAGCTGATGGCGGACCTGCCAGACGAGCGCGTCGTTCCGGGCGTTGGGGCGTTCGAGAAGATCTCGTGTGACGTTTTCGGTCCTATCCCAGTGAAGAGTGGCCGGACAGAGCGTAAGTGTTGGGCGCTGTTGAGTACCTGCATGACGACTCGAGGGGTGCATATAGAGCTGCTGGAGTCGCTCAGCACTGATTCGTTGGTCAATGCTATACGCCGTGTAGCAGCTCGCCGCGGAGAAATCCGCCAAGTGAGATCTGATAATGGGACCAACATGTGCGGAGCGGACAGGGAGCTTCGCGAGGCCCTGTTAGAGCTTGATCCCGAGGAGTTGCAACGGGCAGCCCGACCGCACGGAATTGACTGGGTGTTCAATCCGCCTCACGGTTCTCACTTTTCTGGGTCTGTAGAGCGTCAGATTAGGAGTGTCCGAAAAATTTGGAGGTCTATGCCTGTCACTCGTCTGTTGGATCGTGAAGCGCTGTACACACTACTCTGTGAAATAGAATCAATCCTGAACAGCAGGCCGCTCACGTTTGTTACCACCAGTGACAGTAACGTTGAGCCAATTACCCCGAATCACTTGCTTCTCTTGCGTGCGTCTGTTCACCCTGTTCCTGGTGTGTTCGGTGAGTCCGAGTCGTTCTCGAGGCGCCGCTGGAGGTACGTGCAGTACTTGGCTGATCAGTTTTGGGTGAGATGGAAGAGAGAATATTTGCCTGCGCTCCAGGCTAGGCAAAGATGGAGACATGGTGCGAGAAATCTCCAGGTAGGAGATATTGTACTGCTTGTCGAGTCAGGTGCTCCCCGAGGTACTTGGCCACTTGCCAGGGTAGTTGAGACGAGACCCAGTCGGGACGGCCGTGTTCGAAAGGCCTTAGTTAAGACCAGTGCATCGACTTACCTCCGACCTATCCATAAGATGGTTTTAGTTCTTGCTGAGGCCGATTTGGAATGGTGAGTGTTTCGCAGCCGCCAAGGTGTGCAGCTCTGATGGTGTTACTGTTTATATGTGTTAGCTTGTAAGGCTACTACAGGCGGCGTCGAGACGTTGCGAGCGTAACTTAGTGTTGCGTATCGATGTATTCTGTCATGTCTTGTTGTTCCCATGTATTTATCGTGGCAGCGCTCGAGTTTTTTTTTTCAGCCGTATGCTGAAGGGGGGAGTGTAGGCGCTGCTCGTACGTCTGCTCGACTCAGCTGCTCGGTGCGCGGTTAGGTCGACAGTAGCGCCCCCCGTGGCCCTCCTGCTTGCGTAGCTCGGCAATAGATGGCACCGCCGGCTAGTGGCAGTACATGTGTATGTGTGTCAGTATTAGCGCAGTATAGTGATGGCAGTATTGAACTCTCGGTTGGCGTTTGTTTTTTGATTTGTCGTCATTGGCTTAAGATATCTCGGCATATTATGTGTCGTGACCCTCATTATGATATGTGGCGATTTGGTATACCTGTCTTTCGGTTTCTATTGGCATTTTTATTCATTGGCGATTAGAGGTGATGTAGTCGTGGTACGCTTAGTGATGTTCATTTCGGTTTCTGCGTTGAGTTGGACGTGTGGCGCGGCGTGCCCTGTAAGTGAAATGGTTTGTATGGATAAAATTGTATGCCATGATTGTAACGTTTCGCATAATTTCCATTAATTACCGTTTTGCTGGTTTTTACGTGGTCAGCTCTGTTACAGTTTGGCTCTTACCTGTACCATTTAGACGGATTTGTTTCGTTTCTTTGTCACTGTTACGCCACATTTGTAAATGGGGTGTCGCATGCAGGTTGCGCCCGGTTTTTGGTGCGAATCATCCGTGGCGCCTGCTTCTGTTGGTGGCGCCGGTTGGTGCGGCGCTCGACGTACTGGTGGCGCCGTTGGTGAGGCGTTCGGCGCGCTGGTGGCGCCTGCCTGGTGTGGCGCCCGACGCCTCGACAGCGCCTGTTTGGTGTGGCGCGCCCGGCCACGTACTTTGGCGCCTGGTTTTGGTGGCGCTCGAGCACTGTGCTCACTTTGGCTGCCGTCTACATCCTGCCGAGAGTCACTCCGATGGTGAGGATATGATTATTGTTTTGGCGTAAGTGTGTGGGCATAAGTACGAGATTTGACTTAAGTGTAATAATGTGAGATAGCACCTCGTATAGCTATGTTTCTGTCCCTCACGCCTATGTTCAACTGTGGTATGTGTTATATTTGTTTGTGTGTCTTTGGCAGAAACCGTGCTCATGCACATGCGCTGTTACAATACAGCGTGGTAATCATCTGGCCTTTTTGGCGGAGCGGAGCAGACGGCGGCTACAGTATGTATCATGGTCGTGAAGTAGTCACGAGAAATTGCCAAGATGAAGATTCAGATCAAGATTTTGGCAAATGCGAAACGATAATCAATAATCGAAGATAGCCATTTGATTGTTCATGGTATTGGCAGTCTAATGCCGTTTACAGCATGTCTGTATGTCTATTCTGTGATTTTATGATTTTTTGAACATATGCCGTTTTTGGTCGAAAACTCAAAAATCATGACGTCACTAAAACCTCGATATCTCAAAAAAAATCCAACCGATTTTTTTTTTAATTTTGTCACAATAGACTTCTATCAATTCCCTACAGGTACCCGAAATTTGGCGCGCCTGCACCGCCCCGTTTTTATGCTATGGCCCGGCGAAAAAAGTGGGGGCGTTTAACGCCCCCCCCCCCCCCAGCAACTCGCGGGTTAACCCGGCAGTTGCTGGGGTATTTCGCCACCCACCGTTTGCTGGGGGGGGGGGCGTTAAACGCCCCCAGCCGATAACTCGAGAACCAATAGGCGCAGCGAAACGCACGAGGCGGCAAACGAAAGAGCGCGACGAGACGCTTCAGATGAGTACTTTAAAGTTGAATTTTGAGGTCACAGGTCGGGTCAAGGTCAGGTCAAACACCTGAAATCGGGCTTTCAGTAGCATGGACTTCAGGACTTCGCAATGGGCGCCTCTCGCCATAAACTCTGTCAAAACGGTGCACAATCCATCTTATAAGGCATACAAGAGTGTCAGCTCCATGTAGGGGTCAGTCAAGCATAGGTCAGGGTCAAGGTCAGGTCAACCGGGTAGGCACATATCCCCGAAAATCAAAACTGATATTCGCAGCCTGTGACACATGTTTTATAGGTAATTTGGGGCGTAGAACACGATGGTGACATTCATTTTATCATATGTGTACGTGTTTGGCTCAAAAAGTTCAATTTAAGAAATTCATGTATCATGGTCGTGAAGTAGTCACGAAAAATTGCCAAGATTCAGTTCAAGATTATGGAAAATGCGGAACGATAATCAATAATCGAAGATAGCCATTTGATTGATCATGGTATTGGCAGTGTAATGGCGTTTACGGCATGTCTGTATGTCTATTCTGTGATTTTATATGATTTTTTGAACATATGCCGTTTTTGGTCGAAAACTCAGAAATCATGACGTCCCTAAAACCTCGATATCTCAAAAATTTTCCGACCGATTTTTTGGAAACTTTGTCACAATAAACTTCAATCAATTCCCTACAGGTACCCAAAATTTGGCGCGCCTGCGGCGCGCCGTTTTTATGCTATGGCCCGGCGAAAAAAGTGGGGGCGTTTAACGCCCCCCCCCCCCAGCAACTCGCGGGTTAATGGGCCAAACAACATCGGTGCTGGCGAGACTATCGTTTGTATTACAGGTAAAGGCAGTATATTCAAATTACCCCACGGTGGGGCAATTTGAACACACCGTGACTTGGTAGAGAAGTGAGGCTATGCTATTCAAGGTATGCTCGGCTCGTCCAAAAATGAGGCTCGCATGGTGAAAGCAAGTGACACTTGCGCTACTGAAGCAGTTTTTCTTCATCCAGGGTTAAGCTGGAATTTGGTAAAACAGAGAAGACGTAAAAATATGTTCAAATTACCCCACACTACCCTATGTTATCAGTCGGTCGGAACTCACTGCAAATAGATGCGCCATGCTCCACTCCTTCAACTGGATCTGTCACTAATCAAAGTACACGCCCTGTGTGGCAACAAAATGCAAAAGTTTGTTTTTGGGGAAAATATAAACTTTTGGGTTAGTATCCGCGTTTTCAGTTTTATCGAAAAAAGAATACCTACCACGCAGTTTGCAGAGGGTTGTACGCTAACGGAGCTAAAGGAACGAGTAGGAATTTCGCTCACCGTTTGGCCTATAAATGAGTTAGAACTTCGGTGCAACGTGGGCATGCTGCTCTCCCCGAACGGAAGCCATTTCTACCTACCCGATTGTAAGTTTTTTTTTTGGGTCAGAGTCCCCAGGTCACGAAAATGGTCGAAGGAGGTCAAATTGCATACCATTCGATTCGGCAGGTCTTCCTGAGTTCATTGGTGGCTTGCCTGAATCGCTATCTCGATTTGATGGGGAGTTATGGACCAAAAACTATAATGACCAGACGATAGTGAATTCATAAATGACGTCACGCAAGTTCAACAATGCAAAAGTAAAGCATAGGACCTTGCAAAAGTAAAGCTTGAACTAGTTTGATATCGTTTCCGGCGCCAAAATAGCAATGACCTGGGTCAAAAATTTCACACATTGTCAAAAATTTATGTACAAAAAGCTACCCCAAGCGGCGGTAGCGCCGCGGTTTTTTATTCACACGCAAAAAACGCGACAGGGTGGTAACATATGCCCCCCCCCCCCCACACACACACTGGGGCGAAGGTTAAAAATATAGATAAGTTTCAAAAGCAAAATTTGTGTGATGCATACTGCTTACAAGGAATGTGGCTTCAAACAAAATTACGGTTTTCAAGATAATTAGCTTTTGTCTTGATTTACAGCCCTCATTGTAACTAGGGTCAAATCACGACCCGGCACCGTAGCTCAGCTTCTCCCACAAGTTCATGTTTGGACGTTTGTGGTTTCTAAGTGTATGGTTTGGTGTAAAAAAGAGTGTCACATTTCAGATGCTGGGATATTTAGCTACAAAATACGCCAGTATTTATTCATATTTCCCATCATTTTTTTCGGGCCCCTAAAGCGCTAGAATGCATGGATCGCCTACAGTGGAGCGGAAGCTTATCACGCGTTGACCGATCATAATGCGGAGTTCAAAACCAGTTAAAAACCATGCAAATTGCCTGACGCTGGGCTCTGCGACAGATGGCTGCATTCTCGACATTCTTCCGTAAAGTATTAAATTTCCTGCGTAGGGCACTCTTTTCGGAACGAGAAATGGAATATATTTGTCTACGGTGATCATTGGGACATAAAAGCTCTCGATTTGCGCTAGTCTCAGTTAAAGCTACAAAAAAGTGATATTTCAGTTCAAACACCATGTTTTGAGGTGCCCCACCTCCTTTTTCCGTCGATATCCTCAAGTTTTGCATATATCGTCACCTACCTTTCAGGACCCCCCTAGCAGTCAATTATACACCATTAGGTCATGTTTTCCACAGCCTATGAAAGGCTGACCACAAAGACAGAAAGAAAAAGCGAAACAAGTTGCAGCGTGACCTCCAGGAATTGCCCGAGCTACATCTCGGAAACCGTTGTTCAAAGAAAAAAATCCTTGCCACAGATGGCTTCCCCGCCCATCACAACCCCTGACACCAGTTTTAAACGAAAAATAAAATAATTGGGTGCAAATTTAATTTTTTATTTGTCGATTTGTCGTGCTTTTCAAAATCGGGAACAAAAAATCGCGTTAATTTTACTTTTCCTGACATCCAGTGGCCGTAACGATGAGCTGATCGAAAAGACCTTTATAGTTTACCGCGTCTTTCCAGCTTTTTTACTTTCCGAAATAGCCTGGTGCACATAGCTAATGGCGACATTGGCTGAAAGGTCCACCCCGGCGCGGGTTTAACTTCTTAGTGCGGATGCCAATCAACCGAGGGCTCGCCAGCCCGCCCAGTTACTCCAAATGCCTGGCTAGTGTCTCACCTGTTCTGGCAGCATCCTCTCCAGGAACAGCATCGTGCCGTCAAAAATGTAGTGCTGACCCAGACGCGCTTGGTGGGCACGCAACAGCTTCTTCCGGAAGCGCGTGTTATCCTCGGGCGGGTCGAAGTCGACGCGGTACTGCTTGATGGACCATGACGTCTTGTCCACGACGTTGAAATAGTTGACCATCAGCTGGATTGGAGCACCGATGCCACCCACCTTGCTGACTATCTTCTCGGGGCGTGTGGTCTCCATTTGGCGCGCCTCGCGCGGGCCGCCGTCGCGCCGGCCGCGCGTGGCGCCGCGGCCCACGCTGGCGGCGCCGTTGCCGCCCGAGCTGGCCTGCGCCTCGGTGCTGCCGCCGACGCTGCTGCCCACCTGCAGCGCAGACATGTCGCGCACCAGGCCGTCGGCGGTGGTCGGCTCGCGCGCCGCAGACGGGTGGTGGCTGGCGCGCGTCGGTGGTGCCGCGCCCGTCGGAACTGCCGACGCCCCCACAGTCGGCTGAAACACACAGACACAGTGAGAGCGCCTTGACGGCTTGTCCATCCTTGACGGCTTGGACACAGTCACGGATGTCAGCGATCTTGAGCTGTCAGACAGTTCCGCTACACGTGAACCAGTTGGCCGCTGCACGGCTCGCTCTCCCCGCCACTGCCCAGTCTGATATCGCCGCTCATGGCTGACAGCTTTGTGTAAATATGAGTTCATGATGGCGGGATATTTTTGCATGCTATGGGCACAAGTTTTTAAATGGCAGATTTCCGTTTCGTGTCGAGCATAGACCGCGTCGCCCTGGCAGAGCTGCGAACTGCGTAATAAAAAAACGGAGATATGTAGTTAATGACGCACAGTCTTTTATCGAAACGAGACGGGGCGAGATGGGAGTCGACAGCCAAAGTCGATCGAAAGTAGATGGCGATTAGCAAATCATAATAATAATAGCATAATACTAGGGTGACCCGCGTGCTCCGCAACGCGAAAAGGGGTATTTTCGATCGGCGGGTGTTTGGTTGTTCTTGTGTCGGTTGGGTTATCTATCAATTTCGGTCGATTGCTTTTTGATGGCTAAATGATTTGGCTTGGCAATAATATCCATCGCATCGAGGTGCCCGAGTCTGATAAGCATGCTTTCTACTTCAGAACATGTAAAATGTGCTTTATAATTTAGGTGCGTAGTTTTATGACAAATGAAAGGCGTAGATAATTTTCGCTAAAAATGGTTTTGCAGAGGCTTGAAACATTTATATTTTTAAGAGTACTGTTGCTTGTCATGCAACCGTGATGATCGGATCTTGAAAAGAATTGAATGCTCTTTCTAATGTTAGCATTTTAAATTGCCAAACGCATCGGGTTATGCAGCAAAACCCCTGAAATTATTAAGTGGCACATTTTGGACAAATGTAATTTTCTCCAGCGATTTGTTCCACCTTGTTTTTGATCAATTAACTTTTCACAATTTTTCCATGAGAAGCGGTATATTTCTCTTGCCAATAGACATTGTTTTAACTCCCTCAGTCTGACGGTCACGTAAAAATAAAATCCAAAATCCGTCCGAAACTTCGATTTTTCAAATAAAAGTGCCCACAAAGGTGCACGTGGTGCGTGCCATCCCCTGCACCGCACACCATTCGATAGCCCGTTTGTTTCTCTACACGATGCTGTTTTCCCCGTGACGATCGGGCGCACGGTTACCGAGATATTGCACGGGGACGGGACCCGGGTCGGCCAAATTTAGCCATTTTCGCCCGTTTTTGCAAGCCGATTTATACATGTTAAGTCTATGACGCGAATTTGCACTTTTTGGGCACGCGCTACGCGCTCGCTATCGATCCGATCGAGCCGAGGCCGCTCAAAGGCACGTTGTCCATCCTTGTTCTATGAGTTGCGCAAATTTCAGCGCGGTAGGTGCAACGGTGTGCCCTGTAACCCGCGCTACGTAGCACCATGTCGCGACCTCGGTAACAGACAGAAACTACGTCACCACAAATAGTATAGTAGATAATAATGATGATAATAATAATGATAATAATAATAATAATAATAATCATCATCATCATAATAATAATAATAATAATAATAATAATAATAATAATAATGATAGTGATAAGTATAATGATAATGAAGATGATAATGATAATAGCATCATGAAAATTAAACTTATTTACGGTAGGTAGCTGCGATGAAATTGAATTTGTCTTATTCTAATTTGAATTTGACGTATTCGAATTTGATCTTGAGTAAGTCGAAATTGCGTTTGACTTCTTCCAATTTGAAGCTGGCATATCTCAACTTGAGCTTGAAGCATTCGATTTTGCATTTGGCATCTTCCAATAAAAATTTGACTTATTCGAATTTGAACTTGACTTATTCGAACTTGAGCCTAAAAAGGTGTAGTTCTGTACAGCCATGACGACTTTATAGACAAACATTTTCAGAATGGCAATGTGGGGCTATTTGGCCGGGACTAGCGGGGCAACTTGGCCGGTGCGCTCAGAGTCACTATGCTGGGACGGCCAAGTTGTCATGGTCATACCATAAAGGACATAATTCATGACCAGCTTTGACTACCTTGATGCCATATTTCCTATTGGACAGCTGTAAGGGCATGTGACGTCATCAAAGGTTACCTAACGCTTTTTTGCTAATAAATACTTACAGAAAAAAGATACACCCGCGCAAATGGTCTCATTGTATTCAGCTCGTCAAGGCGCATCGAATGATATACATGATGACCTTGAACTCACGTAACCTTGAGGTCAAGCGACCTGAGGTAACGTGACCTGAAGCCAACCTTTGACCTTCACCTCTCGAGGTCAACACATACATGTTTCGATGCGGAATGACGAGAGAATTACGATGGTACTTTTAGTTTTGGCCTAGCTTGATTAACCCTAGAACGCCTAGGGGTTCTTGTATGGGGGTTGTATCAACCCCCCCCCCCCCCTGAGGTTTTTTCAAAGTGCACGCTAAACGGCTTGTCGTAGCGGGCTGAAATTTTCAATACCCTCTGGGGCAACCTTTGCGCATCTTTAGCCGAAAAAAATTGATCGGGTCATGTCAGGTCACGGAGTTATGACGTCATAAGAGGTACAGCCTCCGGCCGACAGTTACCAAACGTGTGCGCCGAATCCCTAGGTTTTCTGCCGGTGATACCCACATTGTTTGATGGATCATGATGAAACTTCCCATGCATGTTGGGGCAAGCATTGGCTATCGTGTGGTGCAAGAAAATTGACCGGGTCAGGTCAGGTCACGGAGCTATGACGTCACAAGAGGAACAGCGTCCGGTACTATTTTTGAAAAGCGCCCGAACCACTATTTTGCTAATTCTTGTCACCTCAATGGGAATATGCAGCAATATTAGCTTCTATAGGGAGCAAATGGACCTCCCAAATCCAAAAATACAATCAGATTTCAAAAATTTAAATTTTGATTTTTCGAATTTCTGCCGCCGACTGTGACCTTGCCGACTTCCGGCGCTCCCAACGCGCCATTTTTAGAGCTAGGGAAACGAAATACATACCAAACGATAGAGAATTGATCAAGGAACACGATAGTGAAGGTTTCAAGTCGATATCTCCCACCGTTTTGCCGCAATCGCCGCGGAAAGTTGAAAAAGTTTGATTTTTTCGGAAAATTTGACCTTTGACCGGTCATAAGTAGGTCAAATGTTGACCTAGGACCAAAAAATATACCACCAATCGCGAGATCTCGTTGAGAGCAATCCGTTGGTTTTTTCCGCTAAGCTCTACGACCTTCCGTTTCGAAACGCCAGGGGGGGGGGGTCGTAACAACCCCCCCCCCCCCTGGTCGTTCGTGTTATGAGAAATGGCCTGGTCGTGCGAGGGTTAATTCAAAAGCTATTCGTAAAAAAAACTGTCATCGCATCTAGAGTCGCTATTTTGACTATTTTCGACCCCTGTGACGGCTGAGCCAACCTCCAAAATGCTTCAAATGCGTCGTAGGACATGCGTCATTGCTGAATGTGAAGCTGACTCGCCTATAACAAAAATCATGGCCTGAAACTAACACCTTGAATGGTTTTTAGCACAGTTTTGAGAGACATTATGAATATAATAAGAGATATTAACCTTACTCTCATATTAGCCAAAAGATATAAAATTTCAAAAAGACAAAATACAGTTTCGGGAGCTTTCGGCTTTGCGCCTTTATCAACCGTTATGTATTATTTAGATCATTTTCATCACAAACTTGCATGGAACAGAAAATTCGAATTGGTACGAACATGCAGACATCACACACGCACTTCCCAGCTACTCTTTAAAAACGCATCTATGCAAAACTTACAGAGACATAAAAGATTTATCTTGAAGTGCAGAACAAGATAGTCATGTCGAAAACATGAGTGTTACATGAGTGATCGTGGGTACATCATCAATAATGGGTCCCGACCCCCCGACCAACATTAAAAATATGGAGATAAGCATATATGAGGTAAGTACATGCATGCATACGATAACAGAAGTGTACAACAGCACAACCGCACGGCGCACACCCGCGCACACAAGTTTCCACGGTCAGTCAGTTTAGATATAATGACCACTCAGATGATAGGCCAAGACGAGGTTTGCGTGTTAAGAGTGGGTTGAAGTTCGCGAATAAAAATGGATTCCCAAATTTTTCTATCTGGGCCGTCTTTTGACACATGCAGAATCTTGATTGAGACGTTTGAGCAGTCCAGTTGCACAGAGTGTTTCGTTTGGTGAAGGCCAAAAGGGGTGTCTAGTTTGTTGTTTTTTGCATCTCTCATGTGTTCATTATATCTAAGCCTGACAGATCGGCGTGTTTCACCGACATACACAGACTCGCCTTGTGCGCACAGTTGACATTCCATCTGGTACACCACATTCTTTTCATGACATCTCCCACGCAACCCTGCCTCACAGCATGGACACTTCCTGCCCCCACCTGGGCAGGGTGCTGGTTGGTAGGCCGCCCGCACTAGTTTTTGTTTCAGGTTGGGACCTCCTTTCCATGCAACTTTCAGGTTGAGGTGACTAGCCCTAATGATACCCTCAATCCTGTGGCTGAGTGCATCATCAATGAATGGAAGCGCAAGATAGACGGGGGCAGAGCCCGATCTAGTCGGCCTTAGGCGGTTATCACGTTGGGCTTCGTGTTGGAGCCTGCTAACTAAGTGGGGCGGGTAGCCGTTCTTTGTGAATAGGTCATGGATGAGTTTAAGGCTACGGGCTCGTGGTAGACCAGGGGAAGAGATTTTGAGCCCGTAGCCTTAAACTCATCCATGACCTATTCACAAAGAACGGCTACCCGCCCCACTTAGTTAGCAGGCTCCAACACGAAGCCCAACGTGATAACCGCCTAAGGCCGACTAGATCGGGCTCTGCCCCCGTCTATCTTGCGCTTCCATTCATTGATGATGCACTCAGCCACAGGATTGAGGGTATCATTAGGGCTAGTCACCTCAACCTGAAAGTTGCATGGAAAGGAGGTCCCAACCTGAAACAAAAACTAGTGCGGGCGGCCTACCAACCAGCACCCTGCCCAGGTGGGGGCAGGAAGTGTCCATGCTGTGAGGCAGGGTTGCGTGGGAGATGTCATGAAAAGAATGTGGTGTACCAGATGGAATGTCAACTGTGCGCACAAGGCGAGTCTGTGTATGTCGGTGAAACACGCCGATCTGTCACAGTGTGTCCAAAATTGTAGTGTTGCGTGGAAATTCACCCATAGTGAAAAGTATAATGACATCCTAAAAATGTAAATAAAAATATCCACACGGCAGTCACGACTAATAATAACCTCGAACCCAAACGTCTAGGAGTAAGGGCAACACAAACCTCGCAAACTCTCACAACACGCTAAGACAATCATTCGAATAACTAAAATGTTCAAATATATGACCCGACTTAAAAACCTCATTTGACATCCCGAAAATCAGAATGTCCAACGTTTTATCAGTATTTAATGTTTCTACATCATTTTCTCGTGACATAAATAAAAACAGTGCTTAAAAAGGGTCGAAGTCAAGTTTTATAAAAATAACGACATCTTTTTCGGTCTTTTTTTCTACATCCTCCCCCTAACGTAAAATGAATTTAGCCACACTGATCTGTCAGGCTTAGATATAATGAACACATGAGAGATGCAAAAAACAACAAACTAGACACCCCTTTTGGCCTTCACCAAACGAAACACTCTGTGCAACTGGACTGCTCAAACGTCTCAATCAAGATTCTGCATGTGTCAAAAGACGGCCCAGATAGAAAAATTTGGGAATCCATTTTTATTCGCGAACTTCAACCCACTCTTAACACGCAAACCTCGTCTTGGCCTATCATCTGAGTGGTCATTATATCTAAACTGACTGACCGTGGAAACTTGTGTGCGCGGGTGTGCGCCGTGCGGTTGTGCTGTTGTACACTTCTGTTATCGTATGCATGCATGTACTTACCTCATATATGCTTATCTCCATATTTTTAATGTTGGTCGGGGGGTCGGGACCCATTATTGATGATGTACCCACGATCACTCATGTAACACTCATGTTTTCGACATGACTATCTTGTTCTGCACTTCAAGATAAATCTTTTATGTCTCTGTAAGTTTTGCATAGATGCGTTTTTAAAGAGTAGCTGGGAAGTGCGTGTGTGATGTCTGCATGTTCGTACCAATTCGAATTTTCTGTTCCATGCAAGTTTGTGATGAAAATGATCTAAATAATACATAACGGTTGATAAAGGCGCAAAGCCGAAAGCTCCCGAAACTGTATTTTGTCTTTTTGAAATTTTATATCTTTTGGCTAATATGAGAGTAAGGTTAATATCTCTTATTATGAAACTAACACCGGCCAAATTGTCCCACACCCCCGGCCCCGGCCAAATAACCCTGCTAGTGGGGCAATTTGGCCGCTTTGCAGACCTTTGTAATGCGTCACAATTTCAATATAAGTAGTTAATCTATCATTTAAGTTTACTGTCCGGGAAAGTAAAATGTATGCTACACCTGGCAGCGTTGAGAAAATGCAGAAATGTGTTGTCGATTTTTAGTTACATCGTTTTCTAAAAAAAAAGCGGCCAAATTACCCCACTCTCCCCTACGTGCCGTCCGTGATGTTAAAGCAAAGGTGGCTAGTTGTAGGGCCTCGCACGCTGACAAAAAGCTTATAGATCATATGCACACCATAAATACCTCTTTTTATTTTAAACTGCTCAGTGATCTATCCTTGCACGTACCGCCTTATTAAGTCATACATTTATTTAGTCCACGTCCCAATTAGATCCGTTCCACTCAAGTGTGGCTGTTCCAGGTCAGGCTCAATATATCATATATCAAAGTAGAAACAGCTCACTGTTGGTCACTTATGCCAAAGTACAGGCACACGCACCAATTCACGCCCATTCCCACTCCGCCATAGACGTGTCATCGAGAGCCAGCGCTGCTGGCAGCCAGCCCAACTGTGACTGGCGCACGGTGCTTGTTTGTTTTTGTTTTGTTGGGTTAGGGCCCTTTCGGTCTGACAAGCCCATTTCAGAGCCGGACGAATGATAGGAATTAGGGGGAGACATTGGTCTGGGCAGACACCCTAGAGTCGCCGGGGCTGCCAACCCGTCCGAATGGACAGGCCTACACAGACAGGCGGGGAGGCACACAGGCAGCGGGGTGCGGTCGTGAGGGGCAGTGGAGGGTGGGTTACCCACCTGCCCCCTACGGCACACCCACCGCGGGGCAGCCCGCACGTCAGGGACAGGGGTGCCCTCCCACACCCGCGGTCATGCAAAGGGATACTCACGTAGCTGCGGCGGGTCAGCCACAGGGAAACGAGTAAGTACCGGTGCGCAGTGGCGCAGCCAGAACTCTGGCGACGGGGGTGAGAGACGTTCGCGATGGGCCCCCCAGCAAAGTGGGCCCCCCTCAACCAAATGGGGCCCCTCACCAACAACGAAAGGTCAGATCATTGTCATCATTACCAGCCAAATCGGGAAAAAGGACAAATAGGTATCTCTTGATCTGAAAAGGCACGTAAAAAACAACAGCATATTTACAGAAACACGACCATTCTGCCCATATTTGATGGACAGCGTGCAATGGATGGCCAGCGGCCACTCAAAGGGTTGGGCTAGGTCAAAAGATTTTTAAAAAAGCTCAACATCAGTTTTTCGACTATTACTTTTGCTATAGGAGATGAGGTAGAGTTATGACATTGTCTTGAAGGTGTTAATCATCCATACGGATCGGTTGATGTCTGATGACCATCATGAACTTCTCAAAAAAGGCATGACCTTGATCTGCGGTCACATTTTGAAGTTGAACTTTTTATGTGAAATTATAGGTAGCTCATTCGATGCATGTTAACAAGAGAATGATGACAGAGTAAATGTCTCATAGTTTTTCTCACCAAAGTCCTTGCAAAAATTCTTAGCAAAACTGTTTTGGAAAAATGCGACTATTTACATGGCTTTGCCGGTTTTACCCTCTGCTCTGTTGCCAAACCATTGACATGAGGCATTGAGGTCAAATCTTAAAAGCGAAAGCGTTTTGAAAGACCTATCGAATGAGTTGTTCCGCAAAGCCCTGGCTCATTGGTTCACGAGTTATACGGCTATTTGTGAAAAAATAGACAATTTTTTTCGTCGTAATCTTGTCTTTGTGTTTATCATAATTTTATCATAATTTCATCTTCAATGACCTCAGCGATGACCTAATCGAAAAATGACCTCTACGATTCTGAAGCATCCTATAGCTATCCGTTGCTTTTCTCGTCTTTCTAGCCGTCTTAAATTATGATCGGGTTTGGCCGATACGCCCCCCCCCCCCCCATGGCTGATTGCACGAGTTAGAGAGCTATCGAACCCACTTTCAGCGCGCTATAGCTTTTTATGTCCTCGAGTGTCGAAATAGTCGAAACTTTTCCTTCAATGAACAGGATGACGTGTGCTTTGGTCTGAAATGCAATATGACTGAAGTAATTTCTCCATGATTTTCGACGCTCTTTAGAAAGCCGCCTACCGCCGCACTTGTCGCTACGTGACCCTGGAGTCAGATTAGAAGGGAATATTCAAACACCCCCCAGGGGCATAAAACTGGAGAGCCTGGGGCCCTGCTCCGCGGGGCGCGGTCGAGCTAGGCTAGAGCCAGTTTGCGACATTTACAAGCCCACGTAAAGCCCTCAAGAATCTGCATAGAGCACAGGCCTTCCAAGACTTCGGGGTTTATATATCGACAATCGACATGTTCTTTTGAGGCCTGCGTGGTGGCTATCAGAGGTCGGTGGGCCCCTCAAAAGCTGGTGCAGGAGCCTCAGGTGTCAGTTTAACCCGCGCCCTGCTGGGGGGGGGGGGTGTTTGAACACCCCCCCCTGTGGTTTTTCGCGAATATCTCAAAAACGGCGGCGCGGAGCGCCGCCGTTTTTGGTACACCTTACCATACATCAATTCTACACATGTTGTGAAAATTTCAGACCAAGGTCATTCAAGGTCAGGTCACCAGGTCACTTGAAGTGACCTCACCTCATAAAAACTTTCAATGTCTGTCATAGCTACACCGAGTGACCGATCGCTTTGAAACTTTCAGCGATTGCTAAGAGCAATAGCATGTACAAAATGTATATCTCAGAATTTTGATATCGATGACCTAAGGTCAGGTCAATTTTGCGACCTCCCCATTATAAGTCAATGGGAGAAAATTGAAATGCGCCTCTTTTGGATGAAAGACATTATAAACACTCCCAAACACCGAATTACAAGTGGTTTAGACACACTGAACTTGAAAATGGTGTCCGTGACCCTTGTTTATGCCCTGAGGTCATCTTAGGTCACGAATGGTATCTAACAGTTTTTCGCAAATAACTTTTGATAGAGGCATGCTAGAGCGATGAAAACGCCTTAGATGTGTTCAGCTCGACGATACGGATCGACTGATATGCAACATGACCCTTTCCGGTCAGGTCATGACCTTGACCTGAGGTCAAATTTTCAAGTTGACCTTTCAAGGTCAAGACATAGTTCATTCGATGCGTCTTGACGAGAGGAACACGATGCCGGTAAAAGTAAGCTCGTACAAGGCTTGGGTCAAAAGTTATTGCAGAAAAACTGTTTTCGAAAAAATCGGCTATTTTTGCAGTTTTTGCCCCCTGCAGGCAAAACCGTTGACGTTAGGTCAAATCTGAGAGAATTACTCAGAAAGGGCGTTAATAGGGCTATCGAATGCGCTTTTCCGCGGCGCTGTAGCTCTATTGGTTCCCGAGTTATGCGTTGGCTTCTTGGAAATTTTCGACATTCGACCTGGAAATCGGCGAAATTTTGCCTTCAATGACCTCTGGTGACCTGACCTTTGACCTGACCAAAAAATTGACTGAAGTGGTTTCGTCATTATTTTTTACGCTCTTTCGAACGCCGCCTTCCACGTATCGCTACGTGGCCCAGGAGCCGAGTTACAAGGGGGGGTGTTCAAACACCCCCCCAGCAGGGCGTGGAAATCCAGGACCCCCAGCAGGGCGCGGGTTAAAGCCATCATGGACCGGTGTGGGGTCCTGATAAATACCTAGGCGTCAAACCCCTAGATGTCTGGGTGGGGCCGGGCGGTGACGCAGGCACAGGCCTGAGGAGAAGATTTTCAGATGTCGGCTTGGCAGGGCCCTGCATGGCTTTCTCAGAGGCTGACATATCGTACTGCAGGACCTCCATCATAGGCGGCGGAACGGGGAGGGCACCGGGGCACCGTGCCCTCCTTTGATTTTGGCATTTTAACATTAGCCCTATGGGCGTTGCATGGAAAGAATGGGACCAAAAGTGGGCAGTGCCCCCCCCCCCCCTTAATTGAAGGTGTTCCGCCGCTTCTGACCTCCATGAGCCTCAAAAACTTCTATGGGCTCCCTCACGCTTGGGGTAGGCTTCCGGAAGCATAAAATCTCTGAGTCTTGAGATGGGCCCATTAGACATGAACTGGGCCATCAATATACATGTGGTGAGTTGACCTATATCAAACATGATATCGGCTCAATCAGGATTGGGGTAGGCCCTCTCAGACCCAGACCAGGCACGGAGTACGGACCCTCCCATACATAGGATGATCCTTTCATTCCTGGGATGTCTTCTCAGGCTGAACTGGTCCCTCTCAGACCTGAAATGGGCCCTTCTCAGGCCTGAAGTAGTCCCTCTCAGGCCTCAAATAGGTCCTCTAGGGCCTGAAATGGGCCCTCTCAGGCCTGACATTAGCCCTCTCAGACCTCAAATGGCCCCTCTCAGGCCTCAACTAGGTCCTCTAGGGCCTGAAATGGGCCCTCTCAGGCCTGACATTAGCCCTCTCAGACCTGAAATTGGCCCTCTCAGACCTGAAATGGGCCCCCTCAGCCCGGAAATGGTCCCTATCATGTCGAAAAAGGGCCCCCTCATACCGTAATTGACCCTCTCAGGTCTGAAATGGTGCCTCTTATGCCTGAAATGGGCCCCTCACAGCCCTCAAACTCAAACTCTCTGGCCTCAAACGAGCCCTCTCTAGCAGACCTGAAATGCCTCTTATGCCTGAAATGGGCCCCTCCCAGCCCTCAAACTCAAACTCTCTGGCCTCAAACGGGCCCTCTCTAGCCTCAAACAGGCCCTCTAGGGCATGAAATGGGCCCTCTCAAGCTTGAAATGGGCCCCCTTAGGTCTGAAATGGCCCATCTCAGGCCTGAAATGGGCCCTATCAGGCCTCAAACATGCCCTCAAGGGCCTGAAATGGACCCCTTCAGGCCTAAAATGGGCCCTCACAGCATCAAATGGGCCCTCTCAGGCCTGAAATGGGCCCCTCTCAGGCCTCAAATAGGTCCTCTAGGGCCTGAAATGGGTCCTCTAGGGCCTGAAATGGGCCCTCTAGGGCCTGAAATGGGCCCCTCTCAGGCCTCAAATAGGTCCTCTAGGGCCTGAAATGGGTCCTCTCAGGCCTGACATTAGCCCTCTCAGACCTGAAAAATGGACCCTCTCAGACCTTAAATGGGCCCCCTCACCCCGGAAATGTCGAAAAAGGGCCCCTCATACCGTAACTGGGCCCTCTCAGGTCTAAAATGGTGCCTGAAATGGGCCCCTCTCAGCCCTCAAATGGGCCCTCTCTAGCCCCAAACGGGCCCTCTCTAGCCCCAAACGGGCCCTCTAGGGCATGAAATGGGCCCTCTCAAGCTTGAAATGGGCCCCCTCAGGCCTGAAATGGGCCCTATCGGGCCTAAAACATGCCCTCTAGGGCCTGAAATGGACCCCTTCAGGCCTGAAATGGGCCCTCACAGGCATCAAATGGGCCCTCTCAGGCCTGAAATAGCCCCTCTCAGACCTCAAACAGGCCCTCTTGGGCCTGAAATGGGCCCTCTCAAGCTTCAAATGGGCCCCTTCAGGCCTGAAATGGGCCCTCACAGACCTGAAATGGGCCCTATCAGACCTGAAATGGCCCTCTCATGCCATGGTACGGGCCCTCCTAGGCCTTGGATTAGTTCATTCGGGTCTTGGATGTACCCTCTTAAATCATAAAATGGGACTACAAATCCTAAGGGGGGGGGGGGCTATCAGGCCTGAAAACATGTTTTTCAGTCCTATGACTGACCTTGACATTATGATAAAAAATTGTCAGGCTGCATAACGTTACAGTTCGAATCGACGGTGGGCCCCTAGGATAAGAGACGGGGGTGAGATCTCACCCCTTTCACCCCCCTGGCTGCGCCACTGCCGGTGCGACGGGACGAGTGCCGGTACGGAATCCATCAGAGTCCCACAGCGCGGGGTTGACGGCATCAGCCGTAAAGGTGCGGGTTGCGGGTCACCAGGCTTGGGCTCTGGTGGATACCGGGGCCGACTTCTCCATGATGAGGGGGGATTTCTGGGACATGATCGGGGAAAAATTGCACCTCCAATCCTCACCGAGCACGCGGCCCGCGAGGGGGGCCGGAGGTAACGAGCTACAGATGCTAGGAGTGGTGCACAATCTGGGGCTCGAGATACAGCAGAAGACATTCGTCTGTCCGGAGGTGGAGATAGTTGGGGGCCTGCTGTACGACATTGTGCTCGGAAGAGACTTCTGCTGCCGCGAAAAAAAAAAAAACGGTCATCGACGACGGGAACGGGGTTATCAGGCTCGGGAGCCTGACGCTCCCCCTACCGAGCCACGCGGAGGTGAGGCTGCAGGGGCCCGGGCGCTGCGAGCGTTCGGGGGCCGCGAACACCGGTCTGGCAAGGCGCTGCGCACAGGCCTGCGAGCGGGCAGTGGCCCTAGTGATGGGCACTGCTCGCGCCGTCTTCCAGTCGGCAGGGTTCAACCGACAACGACACAGTCCAACCCAAGCGACCCCATGTGGGGTCCCCGTCGAGCCCCACGGGTCCGGGACGAGCCGTTGCGGGGGCGGGCAGCCCAGCAGCGGCTACTTCGAGGACGCAGTGACCACGAATGGACCAGAGACGGAGAGCGTGAGCCGCTACGAGGGCGGGTCGCCCAGCAGCGGCAACGCACGTCAAACAGACAGGGAGACCGTCCTGGCCAGCAGTGAGGTCAACCTGGCCAGCGAAGCACTTCTGGTGGCGGACAGACACGCACAGGCCAGCAACCGTCCAGGAGTCGACGGCGACGCAGGCGACGCCAGCTCGGTGGAGCGGAGCGACATGCGAAGGGCGCAAGACGAGAGCCCACCGCTCAACTACGCCCGACGGTGCTTCAGCCATCAGACGCCCCCCGACACTCGATGCTGGGAGAGTGGGGCAAGGTCTTAGGACCAGGAGCCCTCCATGTTCGGGTGGTGAACGACCTCGTCGGCATGACCACGGCGAGTGGGTTCAGGGCGGCGGTGCCGCCTTCCCTGCGCACCCATGTGATGCAGCTGGCACAGGAGCAACCGACGGGCGGGCACAGGGGACACCGCCGCACCACGCTAAGGGTGAAGCAAAACTTCGTGTGGCCCGGAATATTGTATAAGGACATCAAGGAGCACTGCAGGACGTGTACCCTCTGCCAGAGGCGGAACAAGATGGTACCGTCGCCAAGAACCCTGACACAGACGGAACTGGTCACACGTCCCCTCGAGCGCGTACCTGGTGGCAGAATGAGACCACCGATCGCTAAATGGTGTGCGCAGCATCGCCCAGATCGCGGCGCGGGACCCGAACCGCCCCCTGCCGCCCTCGGTCCGCCTGCGCCGTACCGAACGACGTACGGGCGTCTCAACCGCCCCCCGGTACAGTATCAGGCGGGGTCCGTGAATCGCGTGCATTGTGGGCGCTGTAGTGTATGTGTGTGAGCGGCCATGCTCCTCTCCTGTGTGTAGGGGGGGGGGGGGGGTGTTGGGGAGCGACGCA
This sequence comes from Amphibalanus amphitrite, assembly GCF_019059575.1. NCBI lineage: Eukaryota > Metazoa > Arthropoda > Thecostraca > Balanomorpha > Balanidae > Amphibalanus > Amphibalanus amphitrite. Next base: position 90,065 of record NW_024881519.1, read on the forward strand.
CGGCCGCCCGGCCGGCCGGCGGCTGGCGGCGGGCGACGGCCGCCAAACCTGCAGCTCTGCCGGCGGTGATGACGTCGGTGGCGTGGGGGCCGCTGATTGGTCGGCGGGCGCCCCAGCCCCCCTATATAATGCGGCGCATCGCCGGCGGCGGGCAGTCGCTGAGCGGGTGGCTCGGCGAGAGGAGCTCGGGCCGAGCGGGTAGCTCAGCACGGGGAGCTCGAGCGGGACGGACGACGGAGGCTGGAAGGCGCGGGGAATCAGCACAGGGTTGTTAACTAGGTTAACGTGTACCGTACGATCATTGTAAATATACTTATCAGCTGAATCGAGGTGTTTGCCGGTGAATACGCGTCCGAACACTTTTATGACGTCACGACACACATAACTTCAAAAAAAATGTTTTTTTTTATAAGTGTTTGACCAAGAACAAGAACAGTACAGGGGATGGAACTGACCTGCGCCGCCTGCACGGTGGCCGGCTCGCCTGGTCGCCGGTCGGCTCCCGGCTGCTGCTGCTGCTGCTGCTGACTGCGGCCGCGTCCACGGGCGCGTCCGCGGGCGCGTCCAGTAGGTGGCGGCTCCATGGTACTCTGGAACAGTAGATTTATTCTCACCGATAGGATCATACTGAGGGTCTCGCATAGCTGCAAATGAAAAGCATCACATCTCCTGACTACTCAAGTCGACGAAAATAACCTTTAGAACGATCTTCAGAGATTATATCTATCGCGGTCTCCATCACGGGTACGGGGACCCGCAGTTGCTACTGTACACGAACCCCAACTCTAGCCGTCTGTCCTGTCCAGTAACAACCGATAACAATGATATCGACTGCCGGTCCCTGTACAAGAGCAGCTGAGGTTTTCGGTGCGTGCCCTCTGACAGCTTATCGTTGTGTCCCTGTGAGGGTGCTGGGACAATTTACTCAGGGTTGCTGTACAGTAGCAACTGCGGGTCCCCGTACCTAGGTTTCCGAGCAATGTCACCGCCTTTTTTGGCACATCTGTTCATGTATCTTTTCCGCACACGTTGTAAAAATTTCAGATCCAGGGCTCGCAATGTCAGGTCACCAGGCCACGTCGTGACCTCACCTTAGAAATAATATGAATCCTCGTCATAGCTACACCGACGGAAAGATCATCTGGAAACTTCAGCGATTGATAAGAGCGATAGTATGCACAAAATGTAGGTATATCTCGGAATTTTGATATCGGTGATCTCAGGTCAGGTCAATTTTGCGAACTCTCCATTATAGGGGAGGGTGGGGTAAGAAGCCCAGGGTTTTGCATTGTCATATATTAATCGAAAATGATCGGAAAGCAAAAACATGGGAGTTTCAGCGGAAGACCTCATTTTTCTCAACAACAAAAAATCACACTTTCGTGCCTGAAATATGATAAAAAACTGTTTTTGCTGTTCAGCTTTTCCTGAAGAAGTGAAAGGGGGCATCTTACCCCGCAGAGTGGGAAAGACGCCCCTGGCGTTGGGGAAGATGCACCCTGCACTATAAGTGACAAATGGGCATGTGAATCAGCCGAACAAATCAGTAGTCCCTTCGAGCCTGCAGTAGACACTAAACGTCATCGTAAGGGGCTTCAGAGGTCATCGTTAGGGCCATCATCTTCCAGCGCGGCCAAACAAGCCTCCGTGGTGGCGTCCGGAGACCGTTGTGGGGCCCTTATAGGTCTTCATGATGGTTGAGGGCCCTCGAGCCCATCGTGGGGACCTCCGTGGAGCCAACGTGGGAGCCCTCAAAGGATGTCGTGAGGGGCCTTGGAGCCAATAATGGGACCCACAGAGACCGTCCTGAGGGCTCTCAGAGTCGGATGCCACCCAAAAGCCGGCTTATGGGCCGAGAGACCGGCATGGGGAGCACCCGACCGTACTGGACTCTCAATAGTCCCAGATCGGCTTTTGTTTCTCATCACAAGTACGTAACAAATTATTTGACTGGTTGCTTGAAGGACAGTCTACGGATTTAGGAGGGCACGGGGCATGTTTCCCCAAAGTACCGAATCAACATTAACCCGCGACCCGTTAGGGGCCCCCCTGTGGTTTTTTGGAGATAACTCAGAAACGGCTGCGAATTTCGACTTAAAACTTTTAGTTCCTCTCCGCACATCAATTTTACAAAACTCCTCAAAAAATAGGTCCCAGGTCATCTCAGGTCACGGCCTATAGAGGTCAAACTAAGGTCATGTTCGGCGATTTTTCGTCAAAAAAGTTGTTCACGGAGAAAAATCGCAGAAAATAAGGGTTTCAACTTAGCGACTAAAAAAAAACGGAGCGACTCCAGGGCCTCCTCTAACATAGGGGAAGTTGGGGCAATGCCGGAGTTGGGGCAAAGCCGAAATTCGAGATATTTCGAAAACCGTAAGACATGGATGCCACCTGTCAGTGATGCTCTGAAGCTTAAGTGACTACAATTATCGCATGTTTGTTACGAGTCGTCATTCGGAATACTTCGGCTGTGAGGGCGCCAAGAGCGTTTTCAAGGTACGTTTCCCTTGTACTACATGCGCCTTTGAAGCTGCATTTCTTACTCATTATGCTACCGTTTGTCTGGCCAACTCGGTCAAGTAATCTTTAGCATGTCTTTGCATAAGTGTGCTGCCTATTTGAAATTTATACAGCACGTTGAAAAGTTATGGGCCTGCAAATGAAAGTATGGCAGGCTGGGGTAATGCCGAAAACGTGCGATTACGCACGTGTTAAAAGCACGCTACGTGGACTTTACTGCTGTAGAATAGCAACGCGTATTTTTAGTCACACAAATTACACTTTCAACCGACACAACGGCCTGTTACCTATAAGGAATGATTTACCTGGCATGTTCTTATTATATCACACAATTATAACTTCCAGTGTGCACCGCGTCCTCAAGCTCTTAAAACGCGTGTCAGCTTTGATGAATTCTGGATAAAGTTTGAGATAAAATGGCAAAACATCAATGTCGGCATTCCCCGTAGATCATTTCTCCCATTTTCGGCTTTCCCCGCAGTCCGGGGCAACGCCGAAAAAGTCACTTCTTTGATATTTTTAGTTTGTGCGCTTAACGGTATGCGAATTCATCAAATGCGCCTGGTATGTTTGAAAGGCAAAAGACTGGCCTCTCGAATGACGCCAACAAGAATAGCTTATGTTGTCTACCTTGCGTGCTACGGGCGTCAGAAAAAAAGTCTTCGGCGTTCCCCCAACTTCCCCTACCCACTGGGTGGGCAAATGCCCACCACCCTAAATGCCCACCCAGTGGCGTCGATTTGCCCACCCAGAAGCAAATGCAAAAATCAAGGTCCGGCCGGACGTCCGGTACTACCACTTCGGTTTCCCGAAAAAGAAAAACTAGCTAGCAGCCAGTGCCCCAGTGCCCCACTCACTAAGTCATTTCTTAACCCGCGCCCTGCTGGGGGTCCTGGATTTCCACGCCCTGCTGGGGGGGGGGGTGTTTGAACACCCCCCCTTCTAACTCGGCTCCTGGGCCACGTAGCGATACGCGGAAGGCGGCGTTCGAAAGAGCGTCAAAAATAATGAGGAAATCACTTCGGTCAATTTTTTGGTCAGGTCAAAGGTCAGGCCACCAGAGGTCATTGAAGGCAAAATTTCGCCGATTTCCAGGTCGAAGGTCGACAATTTCCAAGAAGCCAACGCATAACTCGGGAACCAATAGAGCTACAGCGCCGCGGAAAAGCGCATTCGATAGCCCTATTAACGCCCTTTCTGAGTAATTCTCTCAGATTTGACCTAACGTCAACGGTTTTGCCTGCAGGGGGCAAAAAGTGCAAAAATAGCCGATTTTTTCGGAAACAGTTTCTCTGCAATAACTTTTGACCCAAGCCTTGTACGAGCTTACTTTTACCGGCATCGTGTTCCTCTCGTCAAGACGCATCGAATGAACTATAACTTGACCTTGAAAGGTCAACTTGAAAATTTGACCTCAGGTCAAGGTCATGACCTGACCGGAAAGGGTCATGTTGCATATCAGTCGATCCGTATCGTCGAGCTGAACACATCTAAGGCGTTTTCATCGCTCTAGCATGCCTCTATCAAAAGTTATTTGCGAAAAACTGTTAGATACCATTCGTGACCTAAGATGACCTCAGGGCATAAACAGGGATCACGGACACCATTTTCATGTTCAGTGTGTCTAAACCACTTGTAATTCAGTGTTTGGGAGTGTTTATAATGTCTTTCGTCCAAAAGAGGCGCATTTCAATTTTCTCCCATTGACTTATAATGGGGAGGTCGCAAAATTGACCTGACCTTAGGTCATCGATATCAAAATTCTGAGATATACATTTTGTACATGCTATTGCTCTTAGCAATCGCTGAAAGTTTCAAAGCGATCGGTCACTCATGGTAGCTATGACAGACATTGAAACTTTTTATGAGGTGAGGTCACTTCAAGTGACCTGGTGACCTGACCTTGATTGACCTTGGTCTGAAATTTTCACAACATGTGTAGAATTGATGTATGATAAGGTGTACCAAAAACGGCGGCGCTCCGCGCCGCCGTTTTTGAGATATTCGCGAAAAACCACAAGGGGGGGTGTTCAAACACCCCCCCCCCAGCAGGGCGCGGGTTAACCCTCGCCCGTATAGGGGGGGGGGGGGGTCGAACGGACCCCCCATGGTTTTTCGCGAATAACTCGCGTAAAAAGCGACCGATCGCAAAGAAAATTTCAGTACGCTCGCGTTCATCAATTTCACACCTACCCTGAAAATTTCATGACTCTGACCCAAATGACCTTTGACCTGTGACCTACTTTTCGAGACCATGTTTGGCTGGAATCGCGATTCGGCGTATGTCGGCTCGCATTAGCCGCGCGTTTGCAGTCTTTTCGTGGTTTCAAGCGTTCAAACATGTAATATGATGTTGCCCCCATGCATTAGGGTGGGTGTCAAGGTCACCTGAAGGTGATGTCAGGTCATTGACCTTTGATGACCTCGGTTCACTTTTTCGAGTTTTACATGTTTCTAGGCCAGTTTTTGGAGCTGAATTCGAATTTAGCAACCATTTGAACATTTACGAAGTAGTTTTGGTGCCTTCGTAACATGTTACGAAACTGTCAGAGGCGGTTGCCACCTACTACGAATACCATTACCGGTTGACCTGACCTGACCTGACCCGACCTGGCCTAAATACATGAAGACATCATCTGTGATCAAAACTAACATGATATTCGTGATCAGCACCCCGAAAAACCCCATAGCAGCCACACTTTACGACGCTCTAACAGGTCCCGATTTTCCCGCCTTTGGGGTCATTGACCTGACCTGCAAGGTCAACCAATGACCTAGGACCTTAAAATTGGGTATCATCGGCTTCCTCTCGTCACGGGCAACACGCTCGTTTTTTCCGCGAAGCTCTAGCTCGATCAGGGGCGAAACGGCAAGGGGGGGTCCAACGGACCCCCCCCCCCTCACGTTCGCGGCTGGAAAAACACCAATACGGGCGAGGGTTAATATGGAAGCATTCGTGACCTCTAGATGACCTCAGGTCACTCGAACTTGGAAAACCTGGATGTTGGTTATACAACTCGGTGAGCTTAACATACCCTGCCAGTTTCAATCAAGAACAACTCTAGATTTCATTGGCAAAATAGCGTATTTTCAGTGCCATTTTGACCACGTACCGGTTTTTGTGACCTTGTGACCTGACCTGAGGTCATTAGAACACAAAACTCCCAGGTCACACGTCAAATGGCTGCCTTAACCCTCGCATGTGTGCGGCGTTTGCCAGCTTCTAATGTGTAGGGGGGGGTCGGTTGGACCCCCCCCCTTGCCGTTTGGCCCCTGATCGAGCTAGAGCTTCGCGGAAAAAACGAGCGTGTTGCCCGTGACGAGAGGAAGCCGATGATACCCAATTTTAAGGTCCTAGGTCATTGGTTGACCTTCCAGGTCAGGTCAATGACCCAAAGTCGGGAAAATCGGGACCTATTAGAAAGTCGTAAAGTGTGGCTGCTAAGGGGTTTTTCGGGGTGCTGATCACGAATATCGTATTAGTTTTGATCAGAGATGATGTATTTAAGCATTTAGACCAGGTCGGGTCAGGTCAGGTCAGGTCAACCGGTAGGGGTTGTGACGGGTATTCGTAGTACGTGTCAACCGCCTCTGACAGCTTCGTAACATGTTACGAAGGCACCAAAACTACTTCGTAAATGTTCAAATGGTTGCTAAATTCGAATTCAGCTCCAAAAACTAGCCTAGAAACATGTAAAACTCGAAAAAGTGAACCGAGGTCACCCGAGGTCACCAAAGGTCAATGACCTGACCTGACCTTCAGGTGACCTTGACACCCATTCTAATGCATGGGAGCAACATCAAATCACATGTTTGAACGTTTGAAACCACGAAAAGCTTGCAAACGCGCTGCTAATGCGAGCCGACATACGCGGAATCGCGATTCCGGCCAAACATGGTCTCGGAAAAGAGGTCACAGGTCAAAGGTCATTTGGGTCAGGGTCATGAAATTTTCAGGGTAGGTGTAAAATTGATCAATGAGAGGGTACTGAAAGTTTCGTCGCGATCGGCCGCTTTTTACGCGAGTTATTCGCGAAAAACCATGGGGGGGTCCATCCGACCCCCCCCCCTACACATGCGAGGGTTAAGCTGTTTCTGAAATTTGGTGACGCTAAGTTTTATGGTTCTTACGCTATAAACGATAAACTCAGCGATTCCGTCGCCGCTAATATAGTCCAATTTTACCCTGTTATTGTACCGGTTTTAGTGACCTGGTGACCTGACCTAAAATAGCAGAGACCTGAAATTTTAAGGGAAGGTGCCAAAAGGCTGCCCGAGAGGGTATGCCAAATTTGGCGGTAGCGCCGCCGTTTTTACGTTATTTGCGAAAAACCGAAGGGGGGGGTTGCATATCAACCCCCCTGGCCCGGCGAGGGTTAATGTCAATATAAGGCCGTATATAACTAGATGAAGAGGACGCATCAAAAGTAAGTTGACCATGCCTCCTAAAAAGAGGCAGCGAACATTATAAGATTTCTGCTTCAACTAGGAGCAATCATGGACAATGGACAATGGACATGGTAAGTTTACGTTAACTTTGCAAACTACCTATTATCTTGTTCAGTGTGTCCAAAATTGTAGTGTTGCGTGGAAATTCACCCATAGTGAAAAGTATAATGACATCCTAAAAATGTAAATAAAAATATCCACACGGCAGTCACGACTAATAATAACCTCGAACCCAAACGTCTAGGAGTAAGGGCAACACAAACCTCGCAAACTCTCACAACACGCTAAGACAATCATTCGAATAACTAAAATGTTCAAATATATGACCCGACTTACAAACCTCATTTGACATCCCGAAAATCAGAATGTCCAACGTTTTATCAGTATTTAATGTTTCTACATCATTTTCTCGTGACATAAATAAAAACAGTGCTTAAAAAGGGTCGAAGTCAAGTTTTATAAAAATAACGACATCTTTTTCGGTCTTTTTTTCTACATCCTCCCCCTAACGTAAAATGAATTTAGCCACACTGACTTGTTTCCAATAATAGCAACAGCTTATTTCGCCTCAACCCCCCCCCCCCCCCCGGTCACAGGTTTTGAAACTGGTTGAACCCCAAAACAGCTGGCTGGATCCGCCCTTGGGCAGGGGAGCGGCGAAAAATTTTGCCCACCCAGCGAAAAATCCTTAGAGGAGGCCCTGAGCGACTCAAAAATGGGACCGTAGGTTTAAAAAGCATGGCAAACAAAATGGCTATCTCAAAATTTCCAAAATATAAAAAATCTATAGATCTAGGAATTTCCTTACTCAAAATTTAGATTCTGTGAGTTATTTTTGAAATTTAGGGAGATTTTCAAAAAAAAAACGGAACATATGTTAGAGAACTGACCTTACACATGCCAAAAATTAACAAAATATATCTAAAACTGCCTGAGAAGGGAGATATAGCCCTTTAAATGACTGAAAAAGTAGCAACTGTACTTATGACGTCACAATATTTTCGGTATTTGTGCTTGAAATCAGTCAGGAGTAATATTTATTATTCTTATCAACCTCTTGCTGACTGAATATGATCATTTGCGTGACTTAGTCACTTTTACGTAAAAATTGTTTTTCGTTGTAAACCGGTACAATATGACCTTCCTGTGACGTCATAGGTCCAAGAAAAATTGTCAAGGAGGTTTTTGTGGATGCATATATATATATATATATATATATATATATATATATATATATATATATATATATATATATATATATATATATATATATATATATATATATATATATATATATATATATATATATATATATATATATATATATATATATATATATATATATATATATATATATAGAACCTAGGGTTGTTACGAAATAACTAGGGAGTTAAAAAAAATCATCGAGTCTCGTCTCGTTTGAAAGTTATTGACGAAAAGCTCGTATGACCCTAGTAACGTCATAAATGACGTCACGCAACGTCACCAATGCAAAATTGAAGCATCTAACTTTGCAAGGAGTGCATGAAATCAGGATCCGTGTGCTTGAGATAGTTTGAGATCGTTCCCGGCGCCAGAATAGCAGTTTTCATTTTTCTCAATTGACTTAACCCGCACCCTGCTGGGGGGGGGGTTTGAACACCCCTGTTTTTTTTTGAACAGTTTGAACACCCTTGTGGTTTTTCGCGAAATCTCAAAAACGGCGCCGCCGTTTTTGGTACACCTTATCATACATCAATTCTACACATGTTGTGAAAATTTTAGACCAAGGTCATTCGAGGTCAGGTCACCAGGTCACTTGAAGTGACCTCATCTCATAAAAAGTTTCAATGTCTGTCATAGCTACACCGAGTGACCGATCGCTTTGAAACTTTCAGCGATTGCTAAGAGCAATAGCATGTACAAAATGAATATCTCAGAATTTTGATATCGATGACCTAAGGTCAGGTCAATTTTGCGACCTCCCCATTATAAGTCAATGGGAGAAAATTGAAATGCGCCTCTTTTGGATGAAAGACATTATAAACACTCCCAAACACCGAATTACAAGTGGTTTAGACACACTGAACATGAAAATGGTGTCCGTGACCCTTGTTTATGCCCTGAGGTCATCTTAGGTCACGAATGGTATCTAACAGTTTTTCGCAAATAACTTTTGATAGAGGCATGCTACAGCGATGAAAACGCCTTAGATGTGTTCAGCTCGACGATACGGATCGACTTATATGCAACATGACCCTTTCCGGTCAGGTCATGACCTTGAGCTAAGGTCAAATTTTCAAGTTGACCTTTCAAGGTCAAGTTATAGTTCATTCGATGCGTCTTGACGAGAGGAACACGATGCCGGTAAAAGTAAGCTCGTACAAGGCTAGGGTCAGAAGTTATTGCAGAAAAACTGTTTCCGAAAAAAATCGGTTATTTTTGCAATTTTTGCCCCCTGCAGGCAAAACCGTTGACGTTAGGTCAAATTTGAGAGAATTACTCAGAAAGGGCGTTAATAGGGCTATCGAGTGCGCTTTTCCGCGGCGCTGTAGCTCTATTGGTTCCCGAGTTATGCGTTGGTTTCTTGGAAATTTTCGACATTCGACCTGGAAATCGGCGAAATTTTGCCTTCAATGACCTCTGGTGACCTGGCCTTTGACCTGACCAAAAAATTGACTGAAGTGATTTCGTCATTATTTTTGACGCTCTTTCGAACGCCGCCTTCCGCGTATCGCTACGTGCCCCAGGAGCCGAGTTACAAGGGGGGGTGTTCAAACACCCCCCCCCCCCCCCAGCAGGGCGTGGAAATCCGGGACCCCCAGCCGGGCGCGGGTTAAGGCCGCCCCACACTGGAACTCGCATGCGGGTTGCGGGTTTGCGGGTTTTGAGTTTGCGGGCATATAGACCGTTCCCTTATGGTAACTTCATGAATGGAGTGAAGCCGGTTCGCCTTCAGAAACGTACATATAGTCGCAATACCAGCGCAACGAACCAAAATTCGACTCCAACGAAAAACCCGCAAACCTCGCTGAACTCGCAGCGAGGAAAATCGAAAGTTGACTCAAATCAACTTTTTGGAATGCGATGCAAGGTCGCTCGCAAGCTATAAACATGCAGACTCGCTTGTTAGATGGTAGTGTGGGTCACTCAGCTTAGATTGCATTATTTGATTTGGAAAAAACCCGAAAACCCAAAAACTCGCAACCCGCATGCGAGGTCCAGTGTGGGGCGGCCTTTACAGTGGTGAGGTCACGTGACCGACCTTACCCTCATGTGATCTTTAGGAAAAATCCTAGAGGTACAAATTGTGAGACTTCTAAAAGATGCACGTACTGTAAGAGTCATCCCCCTGTAAAAGCTCCTCTGGGACTGAGGGCGTTGAGAAGTTGCGGCATCTGAGGACCGTTCACTTATGAAGTCATAGGTCAGTACCCTGACCTGACCAGGTCAGTACCCTGACCTGACCTGAAAATCTGGTTGGTGTCACAAGATCCGGTTTGAATCAAAGGTCAGGTATGCCTAGTTTCAGCTCTCTGTTGCTAGCGTGTTCGGAACTATCGCGGAAAAAAAAACTGGGGGGGGGGCGAGGATTCAGCTAGGCTGGGTTGGGTTCAAGTTTTGGGTCAAGTAGTAGGCGTCTCACCCGCACCACCTGTTTATAGCAGGGTACCTAAACCACCAGCGAGAGCTTTGTAGCAAGTAGCATTGGCCACACAACTATACGTACTTCTCAAATGTCTCAACGAATGCTGGATTCGAAATAAGCTAAAAAATCCCTTAACCCTATTCCTGGCGGGGGGGGCCTCAGGAGCCCCCCCCCCCTGAGGTTTTTTGGTTATATCTCCCAAACGCGTTGAGCTAGGAAGCTCAAATTTTCTGACTTTTCCTAAAAGGCTTCTACGCAACATGTCTGAAAATTTTGAGTTGATCTGACCTCAGGTCAGGTCACCAGAGGCGGTTTGGTAACGCTACCTCAGAAAAGTTTGCAATCACGCCAGAGCTAGAGTTTTTGACCGATCAATTTCTTCTCTTCAGGGTTTAGTTAGGGTACCAGTATGTGCAATTTGTATATCTCGGAATTTTGATATCGGTGACCTAAGGTCAGGTCAATTTCGCGACCTCCCCATTATAAGTCAATGGGGGAAAAATCAACTCCCTGTTTTTACCACTAAAACGGGTCGGAATGGCCCCATATACCATACATGACTTCATATACGATCAACCTTCACTACCTTGAGGTCTGTTTTGCTGTTGGGCAGCTGTGAGGTCATGTGACGTCATCAAAGGTCACCAAAGGTTTTTGGCCAATAACTCCGTACAGGAACAAGATACAGACGCGTGGATGGTCTCATTGTGTTCAGCTCGTCAAGACGCATCGAATGATATACATGATGACCTCGAGGTCACGTGACCTGAGGTCAACCTTTGACCTTGACCTTTCGAGGTCAACATATATATCATTCGATGCGGATTGACGAGAGAATCACGATGATGCCCTTAGTTTGTTCCTATCTTGACTAATTCGAAAGTTATTCGAGAAAAACTCTCTCCATATCTAGTGCCGCCATTTTGACTTTTTCGACCCCTGTGACGTCATCTTTGACCTGACCTGAAAATGACCTTAGTAAAAATTGTAGATCTTGGCCGTGCGTATCCGATGCCGTTTACCGCTTGTCGCTATCTTGCTTCGTTCTCGAGATCTCAGGGGGGGGCCGAATCGGCCCCCCCCCCCCGCCAGTTTCTTGTCCCGGCGGAGCCCGCCAGGAATAGGGTTAAAATCGTAAAATTTGAAACAGTCACCCGAAGTCACCAAACGTCAATGACCTTGACTTGGCCGATAACTGACAAGTCAACTTGAAACCCATCATATTCATGATGCATGGGACAACCATCAGTTCACATATTGGCACGTTTATATGTAATCACAATAGAAGCCTGGAAACACAATTTTATGTGCGCTAACATAAACGGCAAATCATTTCGGTCTGCCATCGTCTCAGAAATCAGATCAAAGGTCATTGGTTTCAGGATCATGAGCTGTATAGGGAATGTGTATTTTATTTAGTATTTCGGAAAACCAACGTTACACCCATTCGCCGCCAGCATGACATTACCCCATTCTCGGGTCGGGTCACCCCTGGCGGCGAATGGGGTAACTACGGTTTCGGAAAACCAACGTTACACCCATTCGCCGCAGGGTTGGCATTTTTGCCGGCAAAAACTAGTTTATGCCATTTGCCGGTTTAAACCGGTTTTAACCGGCAAAAAGTGGCAAAAACTGGCAAAAACTCAAAACCATTTCAATGCTTTGCCTAGACATGTATTTGAATTGGAAACATTCTATGGGGGATTCAGTGAAAGTTATATGCTTTCAAAAAGAAGTGACATCTTGACCATTCGACCAGTGTTTCATACAATAAAAACATTTTCATGGGCTTCCCGCTTTCCATTAGTAACCAGTACGTCTTTTTGGGGCGACAAATGAGCCAGTGCAAGAGTGATTCCTGCACATGCAGAAGTGCGAAGGGGCGCCTGCCACTGATTTGTGCACGGCACCCATACTCCCTGGTTCCTAACGGTATTAGTACCAAATTTGAGCTCAATCGACGCAGCCGTTCTCGAGAACTGGAAGTGTCGTCCCACACGTGCGCTCGTAGAAAGTTGACCCCGACTGACTTATCTGCGACACCCATACTAATCTGTCTGTAACGGTGTTCCAAATTTGAGCGCAATCGGCAGAGCCATTCTCGAGATCTGGTCGAAAGCGACCCCTGCACGTGTGCACCTGCAGTAGGTAGCACCCTAACCGTGATGCATGGAAATGCCAATATTCTTCAGAAATGCATTGTCTGACGGATGTCTACCGACATTAGACATTGCAGCCCGGTTAGCTAATGGGGCAAACTTCAGAATGTTAAGCGAGTCTCTTAAACATCCAGAAATGCATTTGTACAATGTACATTTCAAATCAATTGCTAACCAGAAAAGTTGCAAGTCTTGACTACCTGAGTTTTTGCCAGTTTTTGCCAGTTTTTGCCACCAGGGTTTCTGCCAGCCGGTTTAAACCGGTTAAAACCACTGGCAAAAACCAGTTTTTGCCACCCCTTGCCAACCCTGATTCGCCGCCAGCATGACATATATTGACATAAACCAAATGCAATTGTCCGCTGAGCCCCACACGGACAGTCCTCCGTTCACACCACCACCTCACAATGACTGGTAAATGTTAAGTTTAAGTCCTAAGCAGATTTCATGGATAATTTTTACATATTTTTACATTATTTGACATCCTGGCCCTGTTTCACCGGTGATAGCAGCACGCTACTATCAAATTGCGCGAGCTGACGTAATGTGATGAGGTCACACTAATGACGTTTCGTGTAATCCGTGAGCTGCGTTTGGAACAGAGCTGCTGTCTCGTTGAATTGAGTTCGATACATTTGTTTGATCGCACGGCCGTGAAGATGTTAGCAGCAATATTTGATGACATCACACAGTTTGGCGACGCCATGGTTTGTTGATGTTTCCATGGAAACCCAATGCAGTGTGCTGCTATCACCGGTGAAACAGGCCCCCTGAATCCAAAAATGATACTTATATGTCTCGCAAATAAAAGACAAAACATAATCAAACCTGACCTACTTACCTATAACCTACCAACCAACAACCTACAAACCTACAACCTAACAACCTAAAACCTACCTACCTACAAACTAAAACCAGTCGGGGAAACCATGGTAAAATCTGCCATTTTTAGCAGACTGCTATTCTTAGCAGAATTCTGCTAAAAATGGGTACGAATCTGCTAAAAATGGGTACGGTAAAAAGTACTGTTTGAAAACTGGTTAAACATTCATCTTTCACTCAGAAACACACTATTTTGCATGCAATTTCTATACTACAATTCTCACATTTTCAAATGAACCTATCCTTTGCCTAAAACTTTAAAAACAATGCTGTAAATTTTGCTGATTCAGGAATCCCCAAATATTATTAGGAGTGCTATTTTTAGCAGCTGCATCTGCTAAAAATAGCAGAAGATATATCTATGTATTAGAGTGTATCGATAACCGAAATTGGCAAGGAAACTGGCATATTATTTGGCGCAAGGACATAAAAATAATATCTGGGCGCAACATTTTCCTCAAAATTAAAAATTGACTGACCCGGAACGGTTTTTGTAAACCCCATTCCAACTGCTGCGGACGTAGGATGAAGCTTTAGTTCTCCCCTTTTGACGCTAGATGGCAGTGATTCCAGACTGTCTCTAACTTAATTTCAGACATCTGTAAACGTAAAAAAGCCATTCGGATTAAATTATGCACATTTTTTACATCATTGGTGTTGGTATATTGCTGTTTTTTCCATTGCAAGTGTTTTTCCATTGCAAACGCATAGCTTTCCACACATTATCACACATAACACAATACACATTACCTATGCATTAGCGCCCTGAGCTCTTAAACACGAACAAGTAAGTAGCAGATTAGGCAACTATTAGCAACTGAGCTCCTGCCGCATCGTACTTTAAGGACTACATATAGCCGGTACAATTGTGTTACCAGCGGGGGCATTCCACGATAGATCGACCAAAGCCGTACACCCTCATATTTTATTTTTTGCTTAAAATTGGTCTAATGGGTTGTTATGGGCGGGGAAGCCAGCTGTGCCAAGGATTTTTTTCTTCGAACACCGGTTTCCGAGATATAGCCTCAGGCAATTCCTGGAGGTCACGCTGCAACCCTATGTTTGGCGGCTTATAACTCAGAAACTATTGGTTTTCAATGGTAAAAACTTTATATGATTCAACTTGCAATTAACCAGCGAACGTTTTAGCTATCTCGGATTTTCGATTTTTGAAAATTTTGATCACGTGACATCTTGATCTTTTTTTCGAAGAGTGACCTAGATATTTTCCCAACTGAAAGTCGCAATTTTGTCTGATGACGATTAAAGCCTTATCAATTGTCATTCATATGCGACAATAAAAAAAGTGGCTTTCGGCCTGCATTGACCTGAGATCAGGTCATTTTTATGACCTGTCCATTATTACGAGCGGGAGCGACAGCGAGATCTCGAGACTAAAGCAAGATAGCGACAAGTGGTTAACGATACAGGATTCACACGGATAAGGTCTACAATTTTTACTGAGGTCATTTTCAGGTCAGGTCAAAGATGACGTCACAGGGGTAAAAAGGAAGTCAAAAGAGTTTTGACTGTACCTTTTGATCTAATAAAGAAAGAGACGTAGAATAGGCACCAATCCGTTTGCTTTCGCCTAGCGCCAGTTCATTTTGAATTTCGATACCGATGACCTGAGGTCAGGTCAATTTCTTGACCACCCCATTATAAGTCAATTGGGGAAAAATCAGCTCCCTTATTTTTACACTAAAACGCGTCAGAATTGCCTAATATACCATGAGTGACTCCATATGCGACTAACTTTGACTACCTTGAGACCTTTTTTGCTCTTGGTCAACTGTGACGTTGCTCTTGGGTCATGTGACGTCATTAAAGGTCACCAAATGTTTTTTGCTAATAACTCCTTACAGGTTTGAGATACAGCCGCGCGGATAGGCTCATTGTGTTCAGCTCGTCAAGGCCCATCGAATAATATATATGATGACCTTAAGGTCACGTGACCTAAGGTCAACTTTTGACCTTGACCTTTCGAGGTAAACATACACATGTTTCGATGCGGATCGACGAGAGGATCGCGATGGTGCTATTAGCTTGTTCCTAGCTGGGATACTTCAAAAGTTATTCGAGAAAAGCTTCATATATATGTGGTGCCGCCATTTAGACTTTCTTTTTACCCCTGTGACGTCATCTTTGACCTGACCTGAAAATGACCCGGATAAAAATTGTAGACCTTATCCATGTGTACCCTGTGCCGTTTACCGCTTGTCGCTATCTTGCTTTGTTCTCGAGATCTCGCTGTCGCTCCCGCTCGTAATAATGGGAAGGTCATAAAAATGACCTGACCTGAGGTCAACGCAGGCCGAAAGCCACTTTTTTATTATCGCATATGAATGACAATTGATAAGGCTTTAATCGTCATCAGACAAAATTGCAACTTTCAGTTGGGAAAATATCAAGGTCACTCTTAGAAGAAAAGGTCAAGATGTCACGTGATCAAAATTTTCAAAATTCGAAAATCCGAGATAGCCAAAACGTTTATTGGTTGATTGCGAGTTGAATCATATGAAGTCCCCAGCAACTCGCGGGTTAAATCGTGAAGCCCCATTACCCATATGGCCCTCGTAAGATCTGTGGTAGACTCACACCATGCAACATTCAATATTCATCTGGTCACGCAATCAGGGCCCTGTTTCACCGGTGATAGCAGCACGCTGCTTTTACACGTGTCAAATTGGGTTTCCATGGAAACATCAACAGGCCCATTGCTCCAACACTACCACAAGTGTGACGTCAGCTCGCGCAATTTGATAGCAGCATGGTAGCAGCGTCCCGTGAAACACCGCCCAGTATGCAATGATAATGATCAACAAATAAACACACACCCACACCAATGTTTTTTAAGGTTTGGCAATTTGATGTTGATTTTTGAAAATAATAGTCATCTTGAGGAACAAAACATGTGAAAAAAATAGTAAATAACTGACCACCAGCCTGCAGCCCGACGTGTTTGACTGCTAGGCTGTGCCAAACTTCTACTCGTTTCCCAAAAAAGAATTGTCTTGATTCAAAAAAGCTGGTCATTACATACACTTTTAAGTCTGGAGAATAAGATGGAGGTACCATTTTTAACCAAAATGGATTATTAAACCACTAAAATGACATCCTAACCATTAATGTTGAAAAGTCGTGCTAAGACCCAGCAGGGTATAAGCTGCTGTTTGAACAAAACCAGGCAATGCTATGTGCCAAATTTACCATTATAAGAAACACTGTGGCCAGGGTCATCTTAACAAACCACATAAACAGCTAAATTAACTCTTAAAATATGCCTACATAGCTATTTACCCCTTCAATGGGATGACCTTGATAACATGTGTGTCAACCAATCATGCCAAATTGTGTTTGATATAGTGATGGCCTGTTTTAGTAATGAATCTCAACCTTTTGTATTTTTTTTTTTTTGCTAGATTTTGTTTTCAACATTATTTTCTGTGTATTCTTAATAGAAGAAACATAAAATACCTAAAACAATGACCAATTTCTAGGAAATTTCAGTGCATTCATCTTCCAATGGTAAAATCTTAGTGCTGTTCACGGGCACCTGCGGTAGCTGCGGCTCGGCGGTCAGCCGGGTAATGACGTCACAGAAAGTGGGGATGGGGCGGGTGGTGTGACGTCATACGGCTGCGGCCGGCTGCGGTCGCCTGCGTCTCCTGCGATCGAAACGATTCGACCGCAGCGGCCGCAGGAGCCATTTGTCATGCAAAGTGGCGCGGCAGTTGCGCATTCGTGTAACTTGGGCGGAAAATTGACATGGCCGCCTCAGACGAACGCGTGATGACGTGCGCACAAGTGGGCGGGACTTACAGCCTGCGATCTACCGCAGCTACCGCAGGTGTCCGTGAACAGCACTCTTATTAAAAAATAGTCGGATCTGAAAGAAAATAGAAGAGGACACTCTCCGCACTATTCTCATCATGAATCTGCCAGGCATTTGATGCGCATTTGCTTCAAGTAGTGCGCGAATATGTTTTTGTATGGGTCCGTACCCAAATCTGCTACATTTGGGTACGATGACGTCACATGCGTACCCATTTTTAGCAGGTCCGTACCCATTTTTGGCAGATTTCTGCTAAAAATAGCAGACTGCTAAAAATGGCAGATTTTACCAGTTTCCCCGACTGAAACCTACAAACCTACAACTTAACCTAACCTAAAACCTAAAATATTTGCCGCTACATATTTGTATCAACAGCGCCACAATTGTAGTTAGGATCTACACTTGACATATACCCAATGCCTTACACCCTCTCTTATCGTTTGTCTTTTCATGATTGTGTTGCTGTTTACCGTACCGTACTCATGTTCGTTACTTTGTTAGTGCCTTGTATTCATGCGTGTCACCTTGGAAGACGCTCAACTCCAGCCTTCGTACTTCATAATCTTCCCCAGACAAGAACTCAACTTTGGCTGGTGCGTCTAGGATTCAGGGTTCCTGTTCCTCATACCCACTTCTCACTTCCTTCCTGACTTCCTAAATGACACTGGGAACCCAACCAGGTGAGTATACCAGGTGAGTACACCCATTACAGATCCTGCTTGGGTAAAAGTATACATAAGGTCCGAGTGCCTGTTAAAAGATAAAGTTTTCACATTCTTACATTCTTTGACATCCTGAATCCAAAAATGATACTTACATGTACTGGAAACGTGGAAAAAACACCAAATCACCAACCCATTTCACTACAATACCACCCGGCGGCATTAACACGCGACGAATGAAAAACGTGGGCGTTTCTAGCGCTGCCATATTTGGATTGCTGCCATTTCGGGGGAAATTTTGGGAACCGGGGTTTTTGAGTGGGGAAAAAGAAAACGATACAAATGGTGTTATGAAAGTGACGTAATAATTAAAAAACAAGAACCTAACCTAACCTAACCTAACCTAACCTAACCTAACCTAACCTAACCTAACCTACTATGGACGTCAAACCCCTTGAGACCCCACTTTTTTGCGATAATTTTTAAATGCGTCATCTCTCGGTGACAATATTCTGGCAATGTGTGTTTCAGAACCTGCCGAAACTTTTATTACTAAGGTATTTTGACGCCAAACGATTATGAAAGGTACTTCTCATTCACTCGTAATGTTAAATTTCACGGGACGAATCTGCTGTTTGGGTAGAGGCTACGCGCTCATGGGGCGGAGCCACGTAATGACGTCAGCGCTAAGCTCCGCCCTACCCCTCCGGCGCTCCTTGCCCGGCGACCGGTCACTCGCGTCTCTCGCTCCATTCAGGCTTGATGGTGGGCGGTAGCTGGTAGCGGTAGCGGGCGCTGGTAGATGACATTTAGAGCAGATGGCGCTGGTGGCGGGGCTCGAGTGTGGCCGAGCGCAAGCCTCTGCCCGGGCCTGAATTGACCTTAGCATTACGAGTGAATGAGAAGTACCTTTCATAATCGTTTCGCGTCAAAATACCTTAGTAATAAAAGTTTCGGCAGGTTCTGAAACACACATTGCCTGAATATTGTCAAAGAGAGATGACGCATTTAAAAATTATCGCAAAAAAGTGGGGTCTCAAGGGGTTTGACGTCCATAGTAACCTAACCTAACCTAACCTAACCTAACCTAACCTACTGATGTTTGCCTACCGGAGATAAGGAAAAAGTTACTTGCAGGAATAGATTGCAGGCAAGAGTAAATCAAATATTTTTAGGTTAAGTGGTTATGTATCTGGCTTCAGGCCGAAGAGTAAATCAAATATTTTTAGGTTAAGTGGTCATGCATCAGGCTTCAGGCCTTCGGCCTGAAGCCAGATACATAACCACTTAACCTAAAAATATTTGATTTACTCTTGCCTGTAATCTCTCCTAAGGCATTGCCTTCGGCACTGCGCTGCTTCGCCGCGAGAAATATGTGCCGTCCGGCACATTGCGCTAGCGTGGAGTGCGGTAGCGGCTTGCGGTAATTGTAAGTATTCCATAGTTGCTTTGATACTTGTTTCCAGAATAAATAACTATCAGATATGAAATCAGGAGGTCAAAATACATCGTATAGTGTGCTTATCATAATCGGTTCGCCACTCGGACCTCACGTATACTAATACCCCTGCTTGCGGGTCCGGTCACCCCTGGCGGCGAATGGGGTAACTACCTACGGACATAGATAAGTTTGATGACACTCAAAGTTTCGTCACGATCGGCCTCTTTGAGCGAGAGATAATCTTGGAAAAACGAGGGGTACTATCACACCCGCACCCCTTAAAGTGTGAGGGATAACCAGCACACGGATAGCAACGGATATCTATCACACCTACCACAGTAACTATATTTTCTACAAGTAAGCATATCGACAATTCCAAGTAAGAACATCCTAAGTGTCAAATTTTTTTGAAATTGAGATGTTCATACCATTTGACTCAGCTCGTCAGATGACAGCTCTTATTTTATCTTTAGATTGTCTCCCTGCAGTTTGGTTTGCCCGACTGAATTCCTAGTGGAAAATAGAAGCCTTTTCTCCCCGATAAGTGGATACAATACCGCAGGTACCGGCAGGTTATATGTACCTACCATTTTTCACCCATAGTAGCGAGGGCTGCATTTATGCCCATATACAGTCATCAAAACTATATTTATTGACCGATCCATTTTTAGATCTTTGCCTCGTAGTTTCCCCAACTGATCCTGGAGTCATCATTCAATAGTTAAAGGCAAGAAATAAAGACTAGGTCTTGTAAAGTCACAGAGATTGCATTGAGCATTAAATGACAAAAATATGTTTACCCCTCACCGCCCCAGGCGATCACGTGCCGTCACCCCTGGGCGTTCTACACGGTTCTCCCCTATGCCCTTAAACATGGAAATGACTAACCTTTTCCCACCAACCTTATCTTCTCCACTAGCAAGGTATGTGACGACACTCCCACCTCGTTATCCGGTCACCTGGTTATCGCACTACGAATCTTCCCCCTGAACTACCACAAAATGGCGTAGCAGATGCCGCGTAAGAGGAAGAAAACAATTATTAGTGATGTAGTGAGGATATCTTGCGATCAATTCCTTCGCGGGAAAATATTTTTTCACAAATCTTGAGCAGCATTATGACTTCCACCAATTTACTTCTTTAACTAATTGAAGCATTTGCTTCATTTTAAATTTAGACTCTTGTATTGAAATATATTTATGCAGAGTACATGCAGAATACAGATGACATTACTTGCGCATGTGATTCAAAATACATCGTCTTGCTCCACTGAACTCTAAACCCGCGTTCGATGTCTCTCGGACGACGAAGATTCTACCGTCGTCCGGCCAATTGCGTCCAAGGTCAGTGGGGGCTCGGCTGCGGTTATGGAACGTGATTGGCCGGACGGCGTAGAATCTTTGCCGTCCGGGAGACATCGAACGCGGGGTAAGCCTTCTTGTTCTTTCCTAACCCATCCCTAACCCAACAACAACAACAACCCAAGGCCCTAAAACATAAGGTTGGACGAAGTTTTCTACCAAAAATGTACTAGAATAGCGCACGAGTCAAAGCTATTTCCGCTGTTTCTTTACAAATATGTCGCAAACAAGCTTTTTCTGTAATAAATCATTATTTCGAAGCTAAGCGACCAGTTGCTATAAATTCAATAAGCAAATACTTATTTTTTATATAAAAGCCTAGCTCATATAGTCCAGCTCTAGTTGAATAATCAAGTAGCTACTACATTTTCCAGATGTGACACATATTGCGCACTTCAGACAAATGCGTTGCTAGGGCGTTGCTAAGGACTCTTTCATGTTGCATGTTTTGCTGCGTGGTTTTTGTGGTTTTTGTTATGAAGTGAGCGAAGTGAGATGGGCAGGCTTTTTGAATTTTTTTCTGGTGTTCTAGGACCGTCTTACTTATTTAACTTGACATACTTTTCTTGCTTTTTATCCGAGGCTTGTTTAAAGGGACCCTCCCACCTTCAAAAAAGTTTATGAATTGGCATGAAAGTGATGTCGCTCGGTTCAGAAAGAGCGAAAACGAATATCTACCAAATTTCACCGAAAAATATTCACCGGTTTTCAAGATATTAGATTTTTACTTTTGTTTACTTTTTTGGGATCTCCGCTGTTTCTAAATTCTAGCGACTTTATTTTAGAAGTGCGGCGTTTGCGGCAGATGTTGCGCGCAAATAGCATATACCACCGCGTGCTACAAAACGTTTTAGTCAAACATTTAAAAATCGTTAGATATTTGCGCTGACGTCACACATTCAGAGGGGTATTCCTAAGCATTAGCCCCTCTGAATCAAAATGCTGCAATTTTGAAATTCAATATTTCTGATTTAAGGCATTTCTCGATGTTGTGAGTGCCGAAACCGGTAATTGTGAGCCAGGGACCCCATTTTGGCTATCTCAACTCAAATCTAATGTTAAGGTGGGAGGGTCCCTTTAATAATTGGTAGATTCTAGCGTGGAAATAAAAGGGCGAGCAGGCCACAGGGGTAAATGCAAGTCGACTGATAGTGAAATAAAAGGTAAAAGTGTCTGTTCCATTAGATCAGAAATGTAATGTGATGTGATGGAACATGAAGCAACAGGATCAGACGCAAGAACCACCAATAAAGAACCCAGAACCAGCAAGCGCCATGCAATCAAGAGCAGCCATGGTAACGTTTGATTCAAACTTTCAGAAAACCCTGGAAGACGCCAGACGGTGAGCAATCAAGAGATCTTACAAGACCAGTAGTTACTTAAAAATCAGAGCCGCCGGGAAAATCAGTAGATTCTTCAATTGCAACACATTTCAACATCTATCTAGCAATGATTTGCAACAGCGAGGTGCTATCATTGTGTTTTGTGTCTGTATCCCTATAAACTGCTCAAAAATATTTGTCAATAAATAAACAAACAAACAATAATGCGTCTTTTTCTACTGAAAGTAAGTCCTCCAAGTGGCAGGGGATGAATAGTAGAAGGTCCTACCTAATTTATTGTCCTCTATTCATTCAATTCATAGGCAATTCAGGGCATCGATCGGCAGCGCCCTTACTGCATGGTGCTGCGGATCGTCAATGGGTTTCTTGATGACTCCGACTCTGGCTCAGACTTTCAAAAATCAACTGACTTTGATTTCAAATATCGGCTCTGACCGACTCCGATTCCACACTTCACAGCCCTAGCAGGTCTGCGGAGGCAATGGATTTTTGGTGACTCAGACTCCGACTCTGGCTTTCAGAATCGACTCTGACTCTGACTCTGGTCAGAACTGTCGACTCCGATCGACTACAACTCCGACTACGGAACCCTGAAAGGTCTGCGGAGGGGATCGAATTTCGGTGACTGACTCAGACTCCAGCTTTTAAAATCGACACTGACTCTGACTCGACGACTCAGGTCAGAACTATCGACTCCGACCGACTACAACTCCGACTACGGAACCCTGAAAGGTCTGCGGAGGGGATCGAATTTCGGTGACTGACTCAGATTCCAGCTTTTAAAATCGACTCTGACTCTGACTCGACGACTCAGGTCAGAACTGGCAATTCCGACCGACTTCATGACTCGGACTCCGGAGCCCTACTGGCAGCTATCACGCCAGGAAGCTGCAAATCGTATGTTCCGTGGCGGTTTATGGCATTAAAGTCGATAATGCGGCTGAATCGCACTATGAAACACCCTTATTGGCTGCAAGAACCACGAAAGTTAGCGCATCATCACTGGAAAACGTGACAAGTTATCCATTAATTGGCCCTGGATTTGGATAAATAACATGTTGATGATCATATAAGCGCACATTTTCATTATCATTTATCTCAAGGTTGCCCTTCAGGCGGCTCTAAACTACGGCAATTTCCCTATCTTCAACACGTAAATGCCCTCGGGCGTCCTCGTGGTGACGTAGGCATGGGAGTGCCAGGTTGGTAGGAACTAGACTTCGACGCCCCCTGACAACAACCTGCAGGCCATTCAGGCATTCATCCAAGGCCATATATCATTCATCCCTTGGCAGCCAGGGACCAAGACGGTGAAAACAGGGCGCCTGGGGCGATTTGATCAAGGTTCGTTAAATTTTCGGACAGCCATTCGTCCAACATTCGTCTCAATCTGCAATAGTCATTTACCGGGGATACATGAGCAAGTAAATGCGTATCAGGAACGGATTTTCCTATTCGCTCACCATTGTAGTCCGTTTGTAATGCGTATTAGCTCTGCTCATGTAACCCCGAGCATTGTTCCAAGATTCCTTACCTTACCTTACCTTCACCAGGGGGGCGACACGGCTATTCGCGCAATGTATTCATTTTTGGGCCGCGCGGGGCCTCGCGATGACGCGGCTGGAGGCAACGGCTCAGCGCGGTAGGATACTTCTGGCGGGGCCGGGCGCTGAACGGTGTGCAATGAATGGGTTATGGGCGGGAAGACAGAGATGAGGTATTGAATTTGAATTGACATCAGCAATCGGGTGGGGAGGGAGAACGTGTCTAATCGAGCTTGGAATGGGGAAAGCCGAAAATGTCACGATCGGCTCAGAGCTCCGACAGGGCCGGGTGCCGTACCATGTGTAGTAAATTTAGGCGGGCAGACAGAGATGAGTAATTGGTTTTGAATTCACCTTACCATCGGTTTCTGGTGGGGTTTGACTCGAAGACGTTTTTAGTAAAGCAAGGGGTGGGACTGGCGGATCCAGGGGAAGGCATTTGGGGCAAATGTCTTCCCCACAACCCGGGCAGCGTCCGAAATCGCTTTTGGAGAATAAAAACTTCACAACTTTTCTGAGGGAATATTGGTTAATCACACTGCACAGCAGGCGCAAGGAAACGAAATCCGAGTTTTTTTTAAATTAATTCGGAGAAACCTTATTGGGGTAATCCCCCGAAGTGTCCAAGACCGCTTCATGGATCCGCCAGTTGTGAATAAGTCAGCCGATACCGAGCTTCGGCGGGACGAGGCGCTGTACCTATACGTTGTACCTAGAGGCGGACAGACACCTGACCCCACATCGTACTGCTATACCCGTGCTTCGGTGGGTGAAGCACTGAAGCATCACGGAATTCCACAGGACCTGCGAGTCGACGAGGTGGCCGCTTTGGCCGCCGGGTACTGCAGCTCCCTGGAGTTGCCTGGGACTGATGGTAAAACAACAGCTTCGGCGGTGCCCCTATGGGCCGTCATAGTAATTAGTGAATTCCCGTAATGTAGAGATCATATCCTCAATGATTTCCATTACGATTTTATATTCCTAAACAATATGACAGACCAATTATGCTTGCCTACGTCCAGGCACTACCTCTGATGGTTATACGCCCAGTACAACATGTGTTGTCTGTCAAACAACAATCGACGACGGGATCCCTTCTCATCATCTCTTAAACCAATCGGTTGTCAATCCACCCGCCCTGTTTCCCTAAAAATAGACGGTCAGATTGGGCCTGGGTCCTTAGGACCCCGTCTAGATTCGTCAGAGACGTGATCGGGTCACCGTTATTGCACTCGTCTTAGTGTCTTTAGATACATAGACAGCTTCGACCACGGACGTCGGACGGGGTGATCGTTCTACGAATGTACGCACCACACCATCCAGGCCTAGGATGCATCGAGGTTTATAATACAGTCTGTAGATCAATCAACATAACAATGGTGGTATGCAACCACATTAAAATATCTCCCTGGCTCCCGAAACGTTCCAACGCCCCTCCGTTATGCATTCGCCTGATGTGTCCGCCGAGCCGGCTTGCCTCCAATGACGTCATCGGCCGGCCGGCGGCGTTCAAGGTCAAACGGCTGGTGTCCTTACCTGGAGTTCTATAGCCTTGACCTTCACAGTGATCGGGAGGGAAAAGGCCACTTCAACTTGGCCTGGAGATCCCGTTCTCATCGAGCTCTAGGACTAGGGACAGTCTGGGCTATTATGGGTAGTCTGGGCTCTTATGGGTAAAGATAGTTATTCCACTTTTCCAAGGCCCTTTTACCTTTGTTCGACTTCAGCTTGATTTAAGGTCAGTTGTGGATGCTTTGACGGATACCTATAGTCTGTTCCATATCAAGCTTGCAGTCGGAGTTTCTTCGGCAGATCGCTCCTCCGCTCAAGAATTTGCGTCTTATAATGTAAGAGCGTATATACAGAAATCACGCACTGCTTTCAGCAGGGCACTTCGGCTGCAAGCTTGAAACGGAACAGAGTATATATCAATATTTGCATGGAGCAAGGGCGGGGGTGCATGGTGTTTGAAATCGGCTGAAAAACTTCTGGGGCAGAATTTCGACAGAAATTTAAAGAGAAAAATAATAATTAACCTGACCTAACCTCAGTTATTTGAAAATGTATAAGCATGACCTTTCCTCGATATTGAATAAAAAAGTGCCGAAAAATGTACTCTATTGATAGAAAATATGTGATATTTCCGCCACTGGCCATTGTTGAACATATATAATCAAGATACACAATAGTTTCGTTTCGCCGCATTGCGTTCCAACTGCCTCTGCAAAATTACGTACATCAGTTCGTGATAAAATTGATATCGTACCACTGTATCAAAGCATTATAATTCTGTTGAAAGGTGAAAACTATCTATGAGTACACAGGTTTAGATACACCTACTGGCCAATAACAATACCTATAATCAGGTTTAGATACCTTCATAAAGCTAGAAAAACATGACAAAGGCTTTAGACCGAAAGAAAGTAAGAACAGTTTAAGACAAAATTATCCTAACATCTGTGAAGACCGCGTGTGGAAGGTGAGTCTATACAAATCAAATGAATTCATCAAGATAGCAGGCCACCTTTCCCGTTGTCAGCACTGGAGCGTACACGGCGTCCACTACCAGCTGGAGACTAGTACTGCTATTTTTAGACCCATGAGCAGCACCTTGGGCTTGTATTGTAGCTCCCGAAGGATGTTATGAAACCAGCGTGCATGGCGCACTCGGGCAGCACCACCAGAGCCTCTCATAAGCGTAGGAACCGGGGGGGGGGGGGCAGGTGGGCAAGTGCCCACCCACTTTTTGAGGTGGGGGGCCAACCATGTGTTTTGCCCCCCCCCCCACTTTTTACTCGAGGCCCTTTCGTCTTGAGTTGAGAGGACGTCATCACCTTCCAGAATAAATAAACTCCGTAAAAATAAGTTCCACGAATCTCCACGCATGGACGCCAAGGGACCCTGGTGGATCCAAGGAGGCCCTCTATCCATACTTGTCAGCGGGGGCCCCTGAGAATGATTGCCTGAGAGGCCCTAGTGGATCTGATGAGGCCCCAATATCCACACTGAGGCCTCTTGCACCAATGCTTGGATTATTTTGCATCGTATGCCCAGTCCAAGTCTCAAATGTAACAATTTGCGTGCAAAATTTAGTAAGCACATGTAGGATCATGTATTGGGCTATTGCAAGCAAATTTACCACTGTTAGATTAGCTTATTCTGAAACCAGTTTTTCGATTTTACCTAGCTAGGTAGTTTGGTGCAAGAGGCCTCTGGTCTGGGGAGGCCCTGACACTGGGGGTCTGGGAGGCCCCTCTATCCACACTAGTCAGAGGAGGCCCCTGAGTCAGAGGAGGCCCCCAGACCCCCCTGGTGGTCTGGGAGGCCCCTCCATCCACACTAGTCAGAATAGGCCCCTGACACTGGCAGTCTGGGAGGCCCCCTACCCTCACTAGTCAGAGGAGGTCTCCCTATCCTCAGTAGTCAGAAGAGGCCCCTGAGACTGATGGTCTGAGAGGCTCTTATATTCATACTAGCCACAGGAGGGCCCTGAGACTGATGGTCAGAGAGGTCCTAGTGAATCTGAGGAGGCCCCTCTATCCACACTGTTCTAGGGAGGCCCCCGAGACTGATGGTCTTAGAAGCCTTTTATTTATACTAGCCACAGGAGCCCCTTGAGATTAATGGTTTGAGAGGCGGTCTATTCATACTAGCCAGTGAAAGCCCCTGGGATTGATGATCTGAGAGGCCCTTCCATTAGCGGCGGAACACCTTCAATTAAGGGGGGGGGGGGGGGGCACTGCCGACTTTTGGTCCCATTCTTCCCTTGCAACGCCCATAGGGCTAATGTCAAAATGCCAAAATCAAAGCGGGGCACGGTGCCCCGGTGCCACCCCCGTTCCGCCGCCTATGGGCCCTTCTATCTATACTTGCCGAAGGAGGCCCCTGAGACTGATGGTGGCCAGAAGAGGCCTCCGAGACAGATGGTCTGAGAGGCCCTTCTATTCAAACTAACTAGGCATGGGAGGCCCCTGAGAATAACAGTCCGAAGAGCTCTGTGGCCGTTGACAAAAAAAAAACTCTGGCCATATTTCAGCTCGGTAGGGCCCCACAGAGCTCATGAGAGCACCTCAAGGGCTCCTAAGTAGACACGCTTATCTCCAAAAGGGTGCCACGCCGGCTTCTGAAGGCTCCTTGTAGGCATCTAAGGGCCCTTTCCGGCCTCTAACGGCTCCACCCGCCTGTAATGGCCCCACACCAGTGTTTATGAGCGCCACACACCGGCGCCTTTGAGGGTCATACCTGTGTCTCTTAACCCTCGCCGGACCTATTGGTTTTCTACATACGCGCCGGCCGAGGGGGGCGGGTACGACCCCCCCCCCCTCGCGGGGCGGGTACGACCCCCTCGTCGTTTCGCCCCTGGTGGAGCTAGCGCGTCGCGGAAAAAAACGAGCGTGTGCGCCGTTACGAGACGCAGAGATTGGTACCCGATTTTAAGGTCCCAGGTCAACCGGTGACCTCTGAGGTCAGGTCAAGTGCCCCAAGGTACGGTTCAGTTTTTGGTGAATAACTTCGCAAAAACGGCCGCAGAGCCGCGATTTTGGCAGCATCGTGTTCACCTCGCTCAGGCGCGTCGAATGATATACTTTTTGTCCGGGTCAGGTCAACTTGGGATGTTGACCTCAGGTCAAGGTCAGGTCAGCACTCCCAGGTCACGAAGCTGGTCGAAAGAGGTCATGTCGCATATCATTCGATTCGGCAGGTCTTCCTGAGTCCATTGGTGGCTTTCCCGACTCGCTAGCTCAATTTGATCAAGAGTTATTGACGAAAAACTAATATGACTTTGATGACGTCATAAATGACGTCACGCAAGGTCAACATTGCAAAAGTGACGCATTTAACATTGCAAGGAGTGCATCAAATCACGATTCTGTGTGCTTGAGATGGTTGGAGATCGTTCCCGGCGCCAGAATAGCAGTTTTCATTTTCCCCATTGACTTATACCTAATGGTGAGGTCACAAAAATGACCTGACCTCATATGACCTTAAGGAAAAATCCGAGATATATAAGCTGTGAGACTCATAATGGATACTAGATCCTGCAAGTTTCATTTCCCTGTGACATCTCCTCTGGCAGTGAGGGCGTTGCGAAGTTGCGACATCTGAAGACCGTGCAGAGGTTCACTTACGACGTCATAGGTCAGTGACCTGACCTGACCCAAAAATGCGGTTGGTGTCAAAAGGTCCGGCTTGAATCAAAGGTCAGGTATGCCAAGTTTCAGCTCTCTATCGCCAGCGTGTTCGGAGCTATCGCGAAAAAAAACCTATGGGGGTGGGGCGGCACCCGTCCCCCCCCCCCCCCCTCGGCCGGCCAGGGTTAAGGCTCTGGGGGTCCCACACCGGCGCCTCTGGGGGCCGCACACCTGTGCATCTCAAGGCTCTATAGGTGCATCTGACGGGGCTTCTGAAGGCGCCTGGCAAGCTCTATCGCTTAGCTCTGATAGGTCTCATGCCGCCCTCTATAAGAGTCCAACGCCGGCGCTTAGGTGATAAGTGCGCCTAACTACATGCGAAAGTTAGGCCTGCCTGTATGCAAGAGAAGGGCGCCTGCCAGGGGCGTCGCCACGAATTTTTGACTGGGGGACGTATCGGCAGACTTAAAACCCAAAAGCAGGTACTGTTGACGCATTTTTAGCCCAACGCAGTATGCACTATCTGTGTAAAGGTCGTACAAGCCGGACTTTTTTACAATACACATCTGAAGTCCGATTCAGTTTGACACAGTTAAGGGCAAAGCCGCTGGTCTTCTTTTAGGGCAGGGGTCGCCAACCTTTTTTCGGGTGCGGGCCGGATATGAGATTTGGAAGCAGCCGACGGGCCGGAGCATAGTATGGTTACAATTGGAAATCATACGCAATATTTGGGAAATATGACAGTATTATTAATGGATGTTTAGTTGTGAGAGCTCACATGTTTTGCCCTGTATCATATTATGAATCGTACCTTTGTAAGACAGACTCTGGCAGAGGAAAGACGAGTTTGAAAGTAGAAGGAATGTTTTGTCCATTTTATTATCTGATCAGATACCTATATCTATAGATATCAGAAAGTGTAGGAAGAACTATTGTGCCAACGAACAATGAAGTCACTTTTGTATGGAGCAAATTCTAAAGGAACCGCGGGCCGGAGCACAATGTTAGTTGCTAATACCAGCCGCGGGCAGGACGTCAGATGGTCGCGGGCAAGATCCGGCCAGCGGGCCGTAGGTTGCCGACCCCTGACATATAGGGATGTCTCTGATGACTATAGGGCGCTT
This sequence comes from Amphibalanus amphitrite, assembly GCF_019059575.1. NCBI lineage: Eukaryota > Metazoa > Arthropoda > Thecostraca > Balanomorpha > Balanidae > Amphibalanus > Amphibalanus amphitrite. Next base: position 120,145 of record NW_024881519.1, read on the forward strand.
ATATGCCAAAGAGGGGCGCCTATGAAGCTACTGTGGGCGCCTGGGAAACAAGGAAGACATTGGGACTGTAACTGAAGGGACTGCAGGGTCGTAGCCGGAGTTGGTTGGTGTTGACAGCTCGAGGTGGAGTCACCGAAATCGTTCGGACTTCGACTCCGTAATCGGAGTTAACATTTTCTGGCTTGGGGTCATGCTTTTAACTGGTTAGTCGAAATATATGAAACCCGTTTGTGGCCAGCCGTATTCCCAGTTTCCCGAGAACGGGTGGGAAAGGAGCTGGAGGTTCTGTTGGCCGTGGTGACTGGTGGGCGGTGGTTGTATGGGGGTGAGACCAACGCAGGCTCTCACTAGTGGCGCATCCAAGGGGAGTCCTGGGGGTCCTAGGACACCCCCCCCCCTGGAGCCTAGATTTTTTTCTAACTCGGAAAAAAATGAAATGACTTCCAGGGCCCTTTTGACCACTTCCCATTTTTTTCGCATACTGAAAAAGTATTGGGGAACTCTTTTAGGGATCATTTGAGGACTATCAGAGGGCACCTATAGGCCAATGAGGGACCTTGTGAAGTAAACATGAGACCCGTTGGAACGACCAGGATCCTCCCAGACACACAGAGGGCCCTCTCAGGCACATTGAGGGCCCTCTCAGGCACAGAGAGCCCTCTCAGGTACACAGAGGGCCCTCTCAGGCACACAGAAGGCCCCCTCAGACACACAGATGGGCCTCTTCTCAGACACACAGAGGGCCCTCTCAGGCCACAGAGGGCCCCTTAAGACAAACAGAAGGCCCCATGAGGTATGCGGGTCATTTTCAGGCCACAAGGTGTCCTATGAGGCCAACAGACGGTCCTCTTAGATCAAAGGTGGTCCCTGGAGGTCACCAGAGGGTCCTCTGAGGTGAACAAAGGGCCCTCTCAGCCACCTCAGAGAGGGCCCTTTGAAATCAAACAGGGTCCTCTAAGCAGACATGTGCATGGACCCGAGAAAATGGATCTGGGATCTGATCCCACGGATCCTGATCTCGGATCCGACGGGATCATAGATCCACTTCTGTAATTTATCGAGAGATCCGTATGGATCAGACCCGTGTCTCATTTTTTGCTTGAGATCCAGTGAGATCATAGATCCTCACTTATCTTTTGTCAACACATATATCCCAAAAAAGCACTTGTTTCAACTCACAAGCGTTCTGTTTTAGTGATGTTATGTGATCGCACGTCATAATCCATAGTTTTGTGTCACTTACTGGCATAGAGACCCTTTAAAACATGGTTTCAAATGTGGTGCCTGGTGGGATCCACTCAGATCATAGATCCATGTTCTTAATTTATCATCAGATCATATGAGATCATAGATCCAAGATGTATTTTTCACGCCGAATCCGGTGGGATCATAGATCCCAACCTGTAATTTGCTTCGAGATCCACTGAGATCATAGATCCATCACTCGGATCCATGCACATGTCTGCCTCTAAGGCGAATAGAGGGCCTTCAAAGGCCACAAAGTGCCCTCTGAGGCCACTGGAGGGCCCTCTGAGGTGACATGAGGACTATGTCAGGCTACCATGAGCCCTGTGATGTATCAGGCCCTCTGAGATCAAAGAGGGTCCTTGGAGGGCGGTGCCACAGGGGAGGGGGAGCGGAGGGGATTAAAGCCGCCACTTATGTTGCTCATGATTATCCACTTCGCCTCCCTGGGTTCCGCCCAGGTCCAGGGAAAATCTTCTCCAGTTCTAGCTTAAGTCTTATATATATTTTTATCAATATAAATGCCTACTGGATCTGAGGGCAGGGCAAGGAGCAGGACTAGAGGTGTCAAAATTTTATGTCAAAAGAATAAAAATGAATATGCACATGATTAAAATATGATACATACGTCTCGTAACGCGTTTTTCACCCCCTTTCAATCGAGTCAAAATAGAGTTTGGCTGCATAATATTGCCAAGTCGCATTGAAAATTGAAATTATTAGATGACTCAAGGTCAAACAGTACCCACCTAAGTTGTGACAAATCCTGGTGAACACCGCGCCTGATGGCAGGGCAACACGCATGATCTTAGGGCAGGGCAAGAAACAGTACCTAAGAGCAGACCGCAGAGCAAGATATAAGGACACAGGTAGGGCACAAGGCCTGAAGGTATGACATACTAGGGCATAGGACCTGAGGGCAGGGCAAGGATCAGGGCATGAGGGCAGAACAAAGCACGGGTCCTGAACTCCTGAAGTAAGGGCACGGGACAGGAGGACGGGAAATGGCACGGGACCTGAGGGCGGGGGACACCACAGGGCCTGATTGTAATTGGTAGGGCAGGGCACACGCCTGAGAGCAGGGCATGGGACACGATACCTTGGGGCGAGGCAGTGTACACTGCACAAGGCTTGAGGGCAGAGCAGTACCTACACAGGTTCTGATGGCATTGGACGGCACAAGGCTTGATAACAGGGCAGAGCACAGCAACTTTGGGCGAGGCAGGGCACGGGGCCTGAGGGCAAGACAATGCACATTGCACAAGGCTAAATGAATGTTTTGTGTTTCAGAAAAATGTTTTAGACATAAAAGGTGTGGAATCAAAAGGGCTACAAAACTGCTATTTCGGTTTTTCGAATTTTTTTGGATTTTGACCCAAAAAATCAAAAAATAGATTATTTGAATATAATAGCCGAAAAATCCAAAAAGTTTTTTTGAATTTCGAAAAAACGGAATATATGTGATAGTCCCTACCGCCTTCTTTCTACATACCAAATTTGAGATCGATACCTCTTTTTTTGGCCAAGTTATAGCGAAAAAAACTGTTCAAAATTGATGACGTCAAATTTTCAAACTCAATTTTTAGCAATTCCAGACCTCGTAGCGCAAAACAAAGACCACCATTAGACTCCCCGTGACGAGCTGCATTGAATCGATACCCATTTTATGCAAAAATATCAACTTTGAAATTTGACCTTTTTTGACCTGACCTTGACCTGACCTCCACCAGAAAGTGACCTCAACCGTACCTGATGGTCTTAAAACCGACACCATTGAGTTGGAAATGAAAAACTGGCCATAAAACATGCATCACATAACCTTAGTAAAGTTGGGCTCATGTGGTGACCCTTGGTGACCTTTGGTGACCTGACCTGTGACCTGACCTGGTATGACCAGTGACCTCTAATAGCAACATATGTACTAGACAACTGACGCCTTATCGCTGATTTTCGACAAAATGCGTTTTATTCGGTGTTATAGCGCTTTCCCTAGAAGCCCCGTGAACGGTGAAACATTTTATCTTTGACCTGACCTGTGACGTCATCGGTGACCCCGAGGTCAATGAAATTTGGTTTCCTTCGACAAATTTGACAGGGCTATCGAACGCCGTTTGAATTTTCCGGATCCGTCCAGTAGTTTCGGAGATACGGGGGGGGGCAAAAAATGCCCCCCACCGCGCGGAAGGTGGCCGGGAGGCCCACCGCCTGCCGGGAAGGGCAGGGCAAGGTACAAGACCTAACGACAGGGTTCCGTGGCCGGTCAGACGGGCCTAGCGCCGGGTCTGCGAGTCGATAAGGGTCATGTCATGCTTCTGTGTTGCTGACTGATCATCGTGACGCTCAGTTGTGTGATTGCGCCTTGTTGCCGGCTGTGAGAGGCGCATACCCTCGCCCATGTAGGGGGGGGGGGTGCAACCCCCCCCCCCCTGAGGTTTTTCTTAGCTACACGCCGAACCGTTTCAGATAGCCTGCTCAAATTTTCAGTACCCTATGGGGCATCCTTTGCGCAACTTTTGTTTTTTTTCTGTCAAGGTCATGTCAGGTCACGGAGTTATGACGTCATAAAGGGAACAACCTCCGGCCAGATTTACGCTAAATTGGAGATTGCTTCACATTGGTATAAATGCCGACTGACCTAACACACTGATGGATTGTTTTCGAATCATAACTGGCTGATTTGACATTGGCACAATGTCCGTTGACCTTTTCAAGGTTACTAAAGGTCAAGGTCAGGTCAGTGACCTCGGTTGACCTGTAATGACTTCTTGCACTTGTATGCCTTTTCGGGGTATTTTGATGCCCTGAATTCGAATTTGCTATCCATTTCAGGCATCGTCGATTATTTCTTGGAGTTCATTTTGGGTCAGGGTCAGGTCAGTGGCGTCACACGCCTGACGTGACCCAATGCACAAATGACCTTCCAGACTTCCGATGCTCCCAACGCATCATTTTTAGAGTTATGACATCGAAATACACACCAAACGATAGAGAATTGATCAAGGATCACGATAGTGAAGGTTTCAAGTCGATATCTCACCGTTTTGCCGCAATCGGCGCGGAAATCTGAAAAAGCTAGATTTTTCCGAAAATTTGACCTTTGACCGGTCATAAGTAGGTCAAATGTTGACCTAGGACCAAAAAATATACCACCAATCGCGAGATCTCGTTGAGAGCAATCCGTTGGTTCTTTCCGCTAAGCTCTACGACGCTCCGTTTTCAAACGCCAGGGGGGGTCGCACCCCCCCCCCCCTGCATGGGCCAAGGTGGCAAAACACCGTTTACGGGCGAGGGTTAATATTTGAGAATATTTTATCGCTGCATATTGTTCCTTTGGTATTCAGCTTTCACTGGAAAACGAAAAAACAGGCCTATGATTTCAAGAATGTCTTTGACGGCCCGTTGATTAACCCTCGCCCTACATGGGGGGTGCCACCCCCTCACAGGTAGTTTTTCTGCTCTGCACTAAACATTTTAAAGCTAGAAGCCTAATATTCGTATAGCTGTTTCTCTATCCTTTCTCAGCCTCCACTGAAAATTTCAAGTTTCTGTGGCTTTTGGTTTTGGAGATATGACCTGGTTCTTCAGGTCATGTCATGACCCAAATGACCAATAACCAATATCTTGGCGTTGGCTAATGGTCTTGTGAGCTTTTGACACCTTGATTTCGTTTTTTTTTTTTTTTGCTAGTCTTACCTCCCACCTATCATGGAAGATGCTATTCGAGGATGTACAGATGTCAGCGTCAAAGTCAAAGTCAAGGTCAACCTAGGTCATAAAAATTACATTTTAGGCTAGCTGAATTAACTTTTCAAAGTTTTCATGAAGTTTTTTTACTGCGTTTTTGGTAAAAGCTTATCAGTTCATGGTGCTTTGTATTAGGGACACACAAACCCTTCGGTGCACACATCAGTATGCCTACAATTACACACAGACACACTGACACAGACATACAAACACATGTATCATTGACCTTGACCTAACTTGACCTGACATGACCACAGCCAGTAAAAACCTAGTCGGGTAGTGTGACAAAGAGCTGTTCTAGCTGGCTTTGCACCACTAACGGCAGCGTCATCGGTACATGATGGGCACAGCACGTGATATTCCAACGGTGGCCCCAAGCAGCAACATTTTTTAGTTTGACTTGACCTGGAAGGTCAATAATTTACCTAATGAGGTAAAATTGGGTACCATTGGATTCGTCTTTTCCCAAAGAATCTGTTGATCTTTACCGCGAAGCTCTATCTCCAGCAGGAACGAATTGGCGCGAGGGGGTGGCAACGCCCCTCCCGCCATGTGCCAACAGACAACAGTGACTTAAGTGTGCGTTACGACAATAGTTCTTCCTACACACATTTCACCTGCTTCGAAAAGAATGATGGGCAAGCTGCCTATTAGAGGCAAGCTGGCATGTGATAAGATGATAAAACGGACACTACATTTCTATTATTTTCAAGCCCGCTTTTTCCTCTGCCAGAGCCTGTCTTAAAAAGTAAGATTAATCATATGACACAGGGCAAAGCATGGGAGCTGTCGCCTGTCACAACTTAACCATACTTAACCCTCGCCCGTAAACGGCGATCTGCCACCTTCGCCCATGCAGGGGGGTTGGTGCGACCCCCCCCCCCCTTGGCGTTTGAAAACGGAGCGTCGTAGAGCTTAGCGGAAAAGACCAACGGATTGCTCTCGCCGAGATCTCGCGATTGGTGGTATATTTTTTGGTCCTAGGTCAACATTGGACCTACTTTTGACCGGTCAAAGGTCAAATTTTCGGAAAAATAGACTTTTTCAAATTTTCCGCGGCGATTGCGGCAAAACGGTGGGAGATATCGACTTGAAACCTTCACTATCGTGTTCCTTGATCAATTGTCTATCGTTTGGTATGTATTTCGTTTCCCTAGCTCTAAAAATGGCGCGTTGGGAGCGCCGGAAGTCGGCAAGGTCACAGTCGGCGGCAGAAATTTGAAAAATCAAAATTTAAATTTTTGAAATCTGATTGTATTTTTGGATTTGGGATGTCCATTTGCTCCTTATAGAAGCTAATATTGCTGCATATTCCCATTGAGGTGACAAGAATTAGCAAAATAGTGGTTCGGGCGCTTTTCAAAAATAGTACCGGACGCTGTTCCTCTTGTGACGTAATAGCTCCGTGACCTGACCTGACCCGGTCAAGTTTCTTATACCATATGATAGCCAATACTTGCCCCAACATGCATGGGAAGTTTCATCACGATCCATCAACCGATGTCCGTACCACCGGCAGGAAACCTCGGGCGTTGGCACTCAGTTTGTGAAAATCCGGCCGGAGGCTGTTCCCTTTGTGACGTCATAACTCCGTGACCTGACATGACCCGGTCAAATTTTTTTTTATCAAAAGATGCGCAAGGTTTGCCCCATAAGGTACCCAAAATTTGGCGGCGCTGCGCGCCGCCGTTTTTGCACTATTTCCGAAAAACCTCAGGGGGGGTTGCACCAACCCCCCCCCCCTACATGGGCGAGGGTTAAAATCCATTAACAACGCTGTCATATTTCCCAAACATTGCGCGTGCTTGTAGCCAATTTTAACCCTCGCCAGACCTAATGGTTTTCTACATACGCGCCGGCCGAGGGGGGGGAGGGTGGGCGGGTACGACCACCCCTCTCGCCGTTTCGCCCCTGGTGGAGCTAGCGCGTCGCGGAAAAAAAAAACGAGGAGCGTGTGCGCCGTTACGAGACGCAGAGATTGGTACCCGATTTTAAGGTCCTAGGTCAATCGGTGACCTCTGAGGTCAGGTCAAGTGCCCCAAGGTACGGTTCAGTTTTTGGTGAATAACTTCGCAAAAAACGGCCGCAGAGCCGCGATTTTGGCAGCATCGTGTTCGCCTTGCTCAGGCGCGTCGAATGATATAATTTTTGCTTGGGTCAGGTAAACTTAGGGTGTTGACCTCAGGTCACGGTCAGGTCAGCGCCCCCAGGTCACGAAGCTGGTCGAAAGAGGTCATGTCGCATATCATTCGATTCGGCAGGTCTTCCTGAGTCCATTGGTGGCTTTCCCGACTCGCTAGCTCAATTTGATCGGGAGTTATTGACGAAAAACTAACATGACTTTGATGACGTCATAAATGACGTCACGCAAGGTCAACATTCCAAAAGTGATGCATCTAACCTTGCAAGGAGTGCATCAAATCACGATTCTGTGTGATTGAGATAGTTGGAGATCGTTCCCGGCGCCAGAATAGCAGTTTTTATTTTTCCCCATTGACTTATAATGGTGAGGTGACGAAAATGACCTGACCTCATATGACCTTTAGGAAAAATCCGGGATATACAAGTTGTGAGACTCGTAATGGATAATAGGTCCTGCAAGTTTCATTTCCCTGTTAAAGCTCCTCTGGCAGTAAGGGCGTTGCGAAGTTGCGACATCTGAAGACCGTGCAGAGGTTCACTTATGACGTCATAGGTCAGTGACCTGACCTGACTCAAAAATGCGGTTGGTGTCAAAAGATCCGGCTTGAATCAAAGGTCAGGTATGCCAAGTTTCAGCTCTCTATCGCCAGCGTGATCGGAGCTATCGCGAAAAAACCCTATGGGGGGCGGCACCCCCTCGGCCGGCGAGGGTTAACCATAGGTACTTTGCTCTGGCCCGCCGGCTGCTTCCAAATCTCATATCTGGCCCGCACCCAAAAAGGCTGCCTACCCCTGCTCTAAATGCATAGACCAGTAGTTACGTCTGGAGATCTATTCTAGGCCGACTGCAGCGGAGGAGGTTTGGTCAATCGTTGTCATTTTTAGCACATACCATTTTTGGCAACCATGTGCCAAAAATGACAACGCTATCAGCTATTTTTGGCAACGATGAAGCCGATTTCACTCCTCAGCGAGGAAGTCACGATTTTGGAAATACAAGCACTTATTTTGGAAAAGAAGTGCTGCCACCTGGTGCAAGAAGAATAAACCAGCTTTAATATGGCCGTTGTTTATATGGTATCCAACGCTCACGCATACCTTTTTTGTGGCCTGCAGTTGGAACTTCAATTTGCAGCATCCGAAAATGATCAATGTTGATCGAAAACATAATTTTGATGAAAAAAAAAGAATATGTTAAGTTGAAAGAGGAGGCGAGTTCATCCAGATGCGGTGGTTTACTTCTTGAAATTATTTTTGCTTATGACGACCGCCATGTAATGACGGATGATGCGCGGCCGTCAATTAGCAAAAATGATTTCAGGAAGTAAATCATCGCATCTAAATAAAATGACCTCTCTCTACTTGACATTATTTTTTTCATCAACATCATGTTTTCGATCAATATCGATCATTTTCGGATGCTTCAATTTTAAGTACCAACTTCAGGCCACAAAACAAACTTTAGCCGGTCTCGTAGCTCAGTCGGTTAGAGCGTTGGACTCCGCGTGGTGAGGGCACGCGTTCCCGGTTATGAAAGTCCGGGTTCGAAGCGCGACGGGCGCTCGACATTTATGGGCCTCCTGACAGGTATGGTTGCGGTTGGTGGCAGACCGTAGCCAGGCGAAGTCAGCGAGGGGACCGGCCGTGCGCGGCTTTGTGCGCACGTTAAACTTTGGACTCTAAATTCTGCCATAGAATCGGAATTGCGCGATCGGAGGGTAGAGGGCAGGGTCATCGCAACAAGCTTCGCTTAGCGGTGGCTCTGTCCTTGTGAATCCTTCCCATCAAAAGTTTCGGACTAAATTTATAAAAAAAACTACCATACAAACAACGGGCACATTAAAGCTGGCTTCTTCTTCTTGCACCAGGTGGCAGCACTTCTTTTCGAAAATCAGTGCTTATCTTTCCAAAATCGTGATTTCCTCGCTGAGGAGTGAAATCGGCTTCATCGTTGTCAAAAATAGCAGAATCGTTGCCATTTCTGGCACGTGTGACAAAAATAGCACGTGCTAAAAATGACAACGATTGACCAAACCTCCCCCGACTGACTGTACAGGTCCTGTGGGTTTCGTGGGTTTTAGCGGTAGGTTTTGCACCTAGAAAATTTAGTGCACTTCAGGCTATATCTTCGTCGTCTTAATCTTTTAACCCGCGCCCTGCTGGGGGGGGGGGTGTTTGAACACCCCCCTTGTGGTTTTTCGCGAATATCTCAAAAACGGCGGCGCGGAGCGCCGCCGTTTTTGGTACACCTTATCATACATCAATTCTACACATGTTGTGAAAATTTCAGACCAAGGTCATTCAAGGTCAGGTCACCAGGTCACTTGAAGTGACCTCACCTCATAAAAAGTTTCAATGTCTGTCATAGCTACACCGAGTGACCGATCGCTTTGAAACTTTCAGCGATTGCTAAGAGCAATAGCATGTACAAAATGTATATCTCAGAATTTTGATATCGATGACCTAAGGTCAGGTCAATTTTGCGACCTCCCCATTATAAGTCAATGGGAGAAAATTGAAACGCGCCTCTTTTGGACGAAAGACATTATAAACACTCCCAAACACTGAATTACAAGTGGTTTAGACACACTGAACATGAAAATGGTGTCCGTGACCCCTGTTTATGCCCTGAGGTCATCTTAGGTCACGAATGGTATCTAACAGTTTTTCGCAAATAACTTTTGATAGAGGCATGCTAGAGCGATGAAAACGCCTTAGATGTGTTCAGCTCGACGATACGGATCGACTGATATGCAACATGACCCTTTCCGGTCAGGTCATGACCTTGACCTGAGGTCAAATTGTCAAGTTGACCTTTCAAGGTCAAGTTATAGTTCATTCGATGCGTCTTGACGAGAGGAACACGATGCCGGTAAAAGTAAGCTCGTACAAGGCTTGGGTCAAAAGTTATTGCAGAAAAACTGTTTCCGAAAAAATCGGCTATTTTTGCAGTTTTTGCCCCCTGCAGGCAAAACCGTTGACGTTAGGTCAAATCTGAGAACATTACTCAGAAAGGGCGTTAATAGGGCTATCGAATGCGCTTTTCCGCGGCGCTGTAGCTCTATTGGTTCCCGAGTTATGCGTTGGCTTCTTGGAAATTGTCGACATTCGACCTGGAAATCGGCGAAATTTTGCCTTCAATGACCTCTGGTGACCTGACCTTTGACCTGACCAAAAAATTGACCGAAGTGATTTCGTCATTATTTTTGACGCTCTTTCGAACGCCGCCTTCCGCGTATCGCTACGTGGCCCAGGAGCCGAGTTAGAAGGGGGGGTGTTCAAACACCCCCCCCCCCCCCAGCAGGGCGTGGAAATCCAGGACCCCCAGCAGGGCGCGGGTTAAGTGTTGAAGATGCGATCGACTTGTTGGTTCACAAGCCGGCCATGATCGTGTAAAATGGCTTCATCGTAGATCTATTAGTTTCTGAGATATAACCGGAAATGTAAAAGTGCAAAACCTACCGCTTAATCTCGCGAGAGCCGTACATACAGCGATTCTCCGCCGTCCGTGCTAGTGATGTCAGTTACGGAAAATCGGAATTCCGATACCAAACCAAATACCAACCGAAACCGTGGAGAAATACCGAAACCAAACCAACTTGGGAACATGAGGGAAATACCAACTTTACCGATTTCTTAGCCTTTTATACATTAGTGGGGGTTATTATAGGATTAAATTGGACTTACTCCACAAGAGAATCGTTTTCGGTCGTAATGAGAATCGTAATGTAATGAGAATCGACCGAAAACGATTCTCTTGTGGAGTAAGTCCAATTTAATCCTATAATATCTATTTGCTCTCCACACTAACATGTCTCTTAGTGGGGGTTCATAATACCAACAAAATACCAAACACATTAGTATCAGGGGCGGCGGATTCGGGGGGCAGGGGGGCCCTGGCAAATTCGTGGGGGGGGGGGGCAAAAGTATCTTTTTGTCCCCCCCCATAATTTGTGACAAAGCTTAGACAAGAAACCATATACCTGATTATGCTGTTCGATCATCTGAAGATGTAACCAGATGCCCATATACTTTATCATACGTTGCCTTTCTTAAATGGCAAGCGTTCGCGTTCAATTGAAGTTTTCCTCTCTTCAACCTAGTTTTGGAGGCATTATAAGCGTCAACGTGACGCAGCAGCAACCCAGGCCTTCAGTGACCGCTTACAGGGGCGACGGATACAGGGTGGCAGAGGAGGCATCGTCCCCTAAGAAACTTTTGGAGGAGGGGCAACCGCATATTCTTGCCCCTCCATAATTCGTGCCCTAAACATGAGGAAAATTTCCATAACCTGATATTGCAGCTATGCGCTCCTACAGTTTGTACAACGGTGCCTTTTGAATATGTGTAAATGCTAACCATTTCCGCTTTATACCTATCACTTTTTTTGTCTTTTCAGATTCGATTTAGAGATATTTTAAGTGTGCAAGGGACGCAACTCATACCTTCAGTGGTCGTTTGCCGCTATTTTGTACCTACATAAATGCCAAATCGCAAGCGAGCGGAGACGGAAGGGCTAGCCATTCGCTTGCGGGTAGTTAAGACTATAATGAGCGCTCATAATAAGCCACTCCCCTGATTTTTTTCGAGCGCAACAGTTTCCAGCGCATAAAATGGTAAACGCCGAGGTCGTATACAGTATACACATTGACCACATTGACCAATGCACGGTATGGTATGACACCCAAAGGCCAGTCATCAGAGATCTGCTTTGGGCATTCGGAGGCTTGTGTGGGGCCAGTGTAAAAACTGGATGTTTACAGTTCAGTATCCGCTTTATTTCAACTTTACTATTAAAAATGTAAAAATTAATGTTTAAGCTCATAGTGACATATATGGCAAAAGTCAATTATTCAAAATAATTTATATTAGGACCAAAACGCGTTTCGATAATATCGTCATCAGTTGGTCCTAAATAAATGACACAAAATACCATGTTCAATCCAAAACACTTGAAAACCTACGGTAACATTTCACGTGGACATCTCAATGCATTACATTCACTGGGGAGAAGTTCAACACTCAGTCGTGACCTATCTCGTCAATAACATGTACAATGTATATACCTACACATAGAATATTACAGTTGATGAACAGATAGAATCAATTTTGCGGCTGTCTCGGCTAATGTTATCCTACCACTTTTGGGGTTCATGCACTCATTTATTTCAAGAATGGCCGCCTCGAGCGCTATCCTTGTCATTTTGTCAATGTTTTCTTTGACACTCTTAGCCGCTCTCCAGTCAGGCAATGCTCCACATTCATGAGTGTGTTTCACAATGGTTTTGTCTCTCTGATATTGTATATCTTTCCGATGTTCCCTCAGCCGTATATCCAAACCGCGACCGGTTTCGCCATAGTATGGCTTGGAACACCCAAGACAGGGGATCTTATAAACAATGCTGTTCTCATGTCGTGCGTTCCGTTTGCTTCTCACTATTTGATTCTCACTATTTGATTCTCACTATTTGATTCTCGTTTGCTTCTCACTATTTGATTCCGTTTGATTCTCACTATAGGATTCCAAAAACTAAGAAAGAGAAGAAGAAACACAAAGTCATTGTTGTGCCACATTCCAAACATGTTGACACCATCACCAACTTTTTGAAAGGAACGGATGTGGTCGTCATTAGCAAGACGGGAAAAAGCATAGAACAAATAGTGAGAAGCAAACGGAACGCACGACATGAGAACAGCATTGTTTATAAGATCCCCTGTCTTGGGTGTTCCAAGCCATACTATGGCGAAACCGGTCGCGGTTTGGATATACGGCTGAGGGAACATCGGAAAGATATACAATATCAGAGAGACTAAACCATTGTGAAACACACTCATGAATGTGGAGCATTGCCTGACTGGAGAGCGGCTAAGAGTGTCAAAGAAAACATTGACAAAATGACAAGGATAGCGCTCGAGGCGGCCATTCTTGAAATAAATGAGTGCATGAACCCCAAAAGTGGTAGGATAACATTAGCCGAGACAGCCGCAAAATTGATTCTATCTGTTCATCAACTGTAATATTCTATGTGTAGGTATATACATTGTACATGTTATTGACGAGATAGGTCACGACTGAGTGTTGAACTTCTCCCCAGTGAATGTAATGCATTGAGATGTCCACGTGAAATGTTACCGTAGGTTTTCAAGTGTTTTGGATTGAACATGGTATTTTGTGTCATTTATTTAGGACCAACTGATGACGATATTATCGAAACGCGTTTTGGTCCTAATATAAATTATTTTGAATAATTGACTTTTGTAAAAATTAATGTTGGAAACTTTTGAGGGTTAGGGCACTGCACTGATCATTAGTGGGCCCCCCTCTGTCTAAAGGCTGGCTAAAGAATAAAGAGCATCAAACACGAACAATAGCGGTGGAACACCTTCAATTAAGGGGGGGAGGGGGCACTGCCGACTTTTGGTCCCATTCTTTCCATGCAACGCCCATATCGCTAACGTTAAAATGCCAAAATCAAAGGGGGCACGGTGCCCCGGTGCCCTCCCCGTTCCGCCGCCTATGAACACGAAAGCAAAATCTAAGGCATTTTGGAAAAATGAGTATGCCCCGCAGCGTCCGATAACTACCACCTTCCAGTGGGTCAAGCCAACGGGGCCCAAGTCTATAATGGCACTTAACGATAGCACTAACCTTGTCTCACTTTTCGTTGAAGTCTGCTCCGAATGGTTTCGGCCACAGACTGGCTGCACTGAGGTCGTTTGGTATGTGCAACTGTAATTAAAGCCACCTGAGGCGCCCTGACACCAGGCTGAAGCTGGGTTGGAAATGCCTCGTCTTTTCAGATATCACTGGCCGCTGATTCTCGAGTGCCTGAACCGGTAGATGTCGTGGCAAGATTTGGTGTGATAATTTGAACCTTTTACCGCAGTCAGCGCACCCTAAAGCCCTACTTAAGAAACGCCCCACCCAGAGCTTCTGGATTCTCGTTCCAGGACCGTTCCTTCACTCCAGCCCGCCGCCGCGCTCCCTCACCTCAGCCCTCCGTTCCCAGCTTGACGAGCGTTTGGGCCTTATTAACCCGGCACCGCCTGGGCTATTTCCGTACCCACGACAGCCTGGGGGGGGGGGGGGTCGGATCCGACCCCCCCCCCCCTGTTATCTCGAGAACCAATGGTCGTATCGAGCCCCGCGAGGCGGCGTTCGAAAGGTCTCTACGAGACCTTCCCAAAGCACTCTTAAGATTTTAAGATTGAGGTCAACTTTCGGGTCAAGGTCAGGTCAAAGGTCAAATTCAAGGGTTTTGCATGAATCGGCTTACGGACAGCGGAATCGATAGCTGCTGCTCGAAACTCACCAAAAATGACCTCAAAGGCCTAGTGAAGGTGCCATGTGCGTATAGGGGCATACTAGGTACAGGTCAAGGTCAGGTCAGGTCACGAAAGGTCACGGTTTTCACTTTCTGCTACATGGGCGTGCGACACATGTTTTATGGCTTATTTTTCACGCCGAATCCGATGGTAATGGTTATATGTGACCCCAAGTCACTGTGCTGGTGACAAGTGTGCATTGAAAGCATAAAAAAATCGTTTATACTATACATAACTAAACGAGGGCTAAGAAAAAAGGTCAATTTTTCAACTTTTTATTTTTGACATAAAAATGCACTTTTCTAGACGAGCTTTGTCCCAGGAATCTAGTGGTGCCATTTGTTTTCACATGCGATGTTCAGAAGTGCCTCTAATTCACGAAAATGCCTATGACGTCACCATGCCCTATGCATGTTGGAGCTATTTTTTACAATTTGGGGGTCAAAAATCAAGATAGAAAGTTGAAATTAGGGGCATCTAATGTTCTAATAGAGCTCTACAACATATATTCCGGTTTTTTGGAAATTCCCAAAATTTTGGATTTTATTAGCTGTTTTCCAAAAAATACAGTTTTTTGAATTTTTAGGGGTGAAAAACGCATTTTATGGAAAATCCGAGATAGCCATTTTAAAGAACTCGTTGAGCTGCGTCTTTCGATGTCCTTAATTTGCAAATTGCTTCAAACCCTGATTTTTGGCGATTTTTTAAACATTTACCACTTTTTGACTAAAAACGCCATGTAGTTACGTCACTAAAATCGATATATCTCAAAAATTTTTGGAATTTTTTCTTAAAAATTGCACAGGAGACGTCAAATTGATGGGGGAGAAGGTATGCCAAGTTTCAAGTAGATAGCGAAAGTGGTTCATGAGTTATTCAAGAAAAACGGAGGGGGGGGGGGGGTCGGATCCGACCCCCCCCCCCAGGCGGTCGCGGGTTAAGCCTTGCTGTAGGCTTCCTGTATAAACCCATCGAGACAGCCCGTCTCGGTGAGCTTAGTTGGCGAACTACTCTGCCATTGGGGAGGGTTTCTGGCGGATCGCTGTCCCAATAGGTTTAGATGCGACCGACTGTCTCTGAATGTTTGAGCGGTCTCCTCCCGCTGTGAGCTAGTTTCAGTTGATATCTGTCTCAGAAATACTTTTTAAAGGAAGATTAAACGGAAATCGAACGTAAAATGAACAGAGGAAATGGTAACGAGTTACCTCATTGAAGAATGAGTCGGCGCGTGACCTCTCTCCGGGTCGGACCGCTGTTATGCGGCTCGAGTGAGGCGGAGCGGTGAGGGCGGTCGGACAGTGTGGCGGGGCCGGACGGAGCCCGATGCTCAGTGTGCTCCGCAAGCTGTGGTGGCGGTCGTGTGCGTTTAGATGAGCGCGAATTTTCAGACATTGATATTTAAGCAGTGAACTGGGAGGTGTGACAGTGTGCCGGCCGGCAGTCGTTACCCGGTGCGAGCAGTGTCGTCCACTATGGCTTCCAACTCTGAGCCTGAGTCGGACAGAGACGACTCGGTGTTTGCCGACTGCCCGTCTGGTAACGATAGCGTACCGGGCGCGCGAAAACGCCAAATGTCCGTGCCCGAAATGGTTCGGCAGGTCGAGCGGAAGCGCGCCAAGCGGCAGCTGGTCGGCCATAAGTCGCGCTCACCACGAGAGCGCCCC
Source organism: Amphibalanus amphitrite (assembly GCF_019059575.1). Lineage (NCBI taxonomy): Eukaryota > Metazoa > Arthropoda > Thecostraca > Balanomorpha > Balanidae > Amphibalanus > Amphibalanus amphitrite. Next base: position 136,266 of record NW_024881519.1, read on the forward strand.
CGGCCCCGGGCCGCCGCCCCGGCCGGTCCGCAGTCGGAGGTGACCTTGGAGCCTGGAGGCCATCCAGAAACTCATCGAGGCGGGCAACGCCAACATCATAGAAGCCCTGGAGACGAGATTTGCACAGCAGGAGCGTCGGATCGAGATCCTAGAAGCAGAATGCCATGAAAAGGAAATTACGATATCTCAGCTGCGCCAGGAGCTGGTGTCTCAGGGAACGGAACTGCAGGCACTGAAGGAAAAGGTCAGCGGCATTGACATGAACAGAAGGATGTCTTCCGTCATCTTGACCTGTGATGATTTTGGTCAAAGGAAACAGGATGAGGACATAGAGACTATTGTCGTCCACGTGCTGAACAAACGCTTTCCGGACATCAAACTGTCCAAAGCTGACATTCAGGCCGCCCATCGTCTGCAGGGTAAGAGCAAAGTGATTGTCAAGTTTGTTAAGCGAGACACGCGAGATAAGCTTTTTGATCGTCGGTTTGAGCTGGCCGGTCAGCGAGGCGCTGCCGGGGCAGCGCTGTTCATCAATGAGTCCCTGACACCTGAGCATCAACGCATCTACAATGAGCTGCTCGTCGCCCGTAAGACAGACGGAGGTGCCAAGATAGCATCAGTATTCACCAGGCGGGGGCACGTCTACTACAGGAAGGAGAAAGGCGGCGAAAACATTCGCATCCGAGACTGGCAACACCTCCAGAGTGTCGTCCGCAGCGGGCTGCGCCCGGCGCCGCACACTGGTCGGAAACGCTCCAGCGAGAGGCCAGCGGCCTTTCCGCAAAAGTTTTTTGCTTGTTATTCCACAACTAGTGAAGCAAACTTCATAAAACTTTGCATACCTTCTCTGTCATATGTAAGCTATCATTTGGATGTCAAGCACTAAATATATGACGTCAATCTGTTAAGTTATGACGTCATAATTGAGTATAATACAGGATCTAGCACCACTTTAAGTCAACAAGGGAAATTGGGAGCTGCTATTCGAGCACCGGGAATGGTTTCATGCACTCCTTGCAAGGTCCAGTGCTTCACTTAAACATAGTTGACTTTGCGTGACGTCATTTATGACGTCACTAAGGCCATATAAGTTTTTCGTCAATAACTCCTGATCAGATGGAGCTAGAGAGTCGGGAAAGCCGCCATTGGACTCAGGAAGACCTGCCAAATCGAATGAATGCGATATGACCTCCTTCAACCATTTTCGTGACCTGAGGGGCTCCGACCCGACCTGACCTTGACCCGAGGTTAACACCTTAAGTTGACTTCACCCGAACACCAAGTATAGCATTCAACGCGCCTGAGCTAGACAAACACGATGATGCCAAAATCGCGGCAGTGCGACCATTTCTGGCAAAGTAATTAACCTAAAACCGAGCCCGTGCCTTGTGGCACTTACCTGACCTAAGAGGTCACTGGCTGACCTAAGACCTTAAAATCGGGTAGTACCTAATTGTTGCGTCTTATAACGGCACACAAGCTCGTTTTTTCGCAAGGCTCTAGCTCATTTAGAGGCGAAACGGCGAGGGAGTTGTACCAACCCTCCCCGGTCAATATAAAAAACCAATCGGTCCGGCCAGGGTTAAATACCGGAATTGTGATCTAATGTAAAAAGACGGCCCAAGGTAACCCGACGTCAGTGACAGGTGTCCTATATTTGCAGCGTCTTATATTCACGAAGGTTTTAATTTCCACTTTCTTCAGCCGAGTGATGGTTGTCAATAGGGGCATTCCACGATAGATCGTACCAGGCCCGTCACCCTCATCTCTCAGATTTTAATGAAAATCGGTCCTAGGGGTAAACATAGGCCCCAAAGACGCCTGGCAAAATATCAGACTTCTCAGATCAAAACTTTTTGAGTTATATTGCATTACATTTTTTTAACTTCGGTATGTAACGGTGAGTTTGATGGCTTATAACTCAAAAACGGGTTAAGCAACCAACAAAAAGTAAACAACACTAAGCTTGCGATGAATCAAAAATTAATATTACTATTTAAAAATTCCAAAGAAAAAATTTCATTGTTGAGCAAAAACCTTAATCTTTTTTCATTTGTCTCTAATGATTTTTGGAACCAAAATTTTTCACATTTTTATTTTTTCAAAATAAACTTCATGTCATTGCAAATCGACATGCAAAAAATTAGAAAGGTGTTCTTTCTATAAGTTCCTCATTTTCCCGCAAACAAAATGGGTTTCGGAGGGGTTGATACGACCCCAGCACGCCGTTTCGCTTCTAATAGAGCTAGAGCCTCGCGGAAAAAACGAGCGTGTGTGCCGTTACAAGTCGCAGCGATTGGTACCCGATTTTAAGGTCTCAGGTTAACCGGTAGCGTCTGAGGTCAGGTCACGTGACTGAAGTTACGGGTTCGGTTTTTAGTAAATAACTTTGCAAAAAATGGCCGCAGAGCCGCGATTTTGGCATCATTGTGTTCGCCTAGATCAGGTGCATCGAATGGTATACTTTTTGCTAGGGTGAGGTCAACTTAAGTAGTTGACCTCGGGTCAAGGTCAGGTCAGAGCCCCTCAGGTCACGAAGCTGGGCAAAGGATGTCATATGGCATATCATTCGATTCGGAAGGTCTTCCCGAGTCCATTGGTGGCTTTCCCGACTCTCTAGCTCCATTTGATCGGGAGTTATTGACGAAAAACTCGTACGACCCTAGTGACGTCATAAATGACGTCACGCAAGGTTAACAATGCAAAAGTAAAGCATTGGACTTTGCGAGGAGTGCATGAAATCACGATACCATGTACGTGGGATAGTTTTAGATCATTTTCGGCGCCAAAATAACAGTTTTTATATTATCCCATTGATTTGTAACAGTGATGTCACGTGACTGACCTAACCTCGTGTAACCTTGAAAAATTCCCAGATATACAAGTTGTGAGACCTCTAGAGGACACCATGTATGCGTCCTGTAACTTTTATCTCGGACAGCTATGGTCATTGGCGTCCAAAACAATGTCAGAACCAAACAGCCTTTTTCACCCTCGCGCTTATAGGAAAGAGGGTTGGATGAACCCTCTTTTCACTTTTTTTCAGATGACTCAGACTTAAATTGAACTTTCAGTAACCCGTGATGTCACTAGGCAGCTTTACCACGCCATTTGTAAGCTCCCCTCCCGAAATCACTATTCTAAACCGTTATCGTGACGTAAAATAAATACATTTATAGAAGGAACACCTTCCTAATTTTTTGCTTACTTCTTAACAATGAGCCAAATATTTTTTTAAAGAAATAAAAATTCAAAAAAATTTGGTCCCAAAGTCCAAAAAATACAAATGAAAGAAAACTCGATATGTCATATATCAAAAATAGCGTATTTTTCGAAATTTCAAAAATACATATTAATCTCTGTTTCATTGCAAGTTCAATGTTATATAACATTTGGCATTTGAATAATCCGTCTTAGAGTTACAGCCCGCCAAACTTAGCGCTGCAAAGCAAGATCCAAAAAATGTTATACACCATAACTCAAAAAATACTTATCTGATAAGCCTGAAATTGTTTCAGGTGGATTCAGAGCCCCTGATTACCCCTGAGACCAATTCTCATCAAATTCCGAGAGATGAGGGTGTCAAATTGGAAAAAAGTGGTACGATCTATCGTGGAATGCCCCAATAGCAAGGCTCTCTAAATGCAAGCCGTAATCGCCACGCAATATGTGGAAGGCTTTTGATGTCAATACATACATAAATGCATACATAAAACGCGCTTTTCACAAAATTCATAAACTCAAGCGCATCTGTTTTTAATGATCAGTCAACTACGCATGGATGCGTGCAGGCCACACAGGTCAGCGTAAGCCGGGCGCGGCGGCCGAGCCGAAACTGGGGCGGGGCGGGCGGTAGTTGGGTAGGAAGAGCGGCTCCTGCAAATTTTGCGCAAATATGCGCAGTTAGCTTTTATGTTGCCCTGGTGTAAATTTAAATCCTGATTCATCTCACAAAAAATCAGAGTGGAACTAGATGGGACTACCTGTTGTTTCCTTACCTAAACTTTGCAGTTATATTCCAGAATCACTGTAGGAGAGCCTTCATAAAAAAGCTACAGTAAATCTTAGTTAGGGAAAAAGCATACCAAAAATTTTGCACTGACCAGTCGGCAACTTCATAACGAACATTTTGATGCATAATATGTGGGATTTCAATTTGGTGTCTATCAGCAATAAGACTGAATATCCGGCTCAAGAAACCACTTGCTCCGCGTCAGTTTCCGAGTTCTGGGATACCCCATCTTCGGGGGCTGATTACATGGTTATTTTTGGTCACCCGGATTAGTTTTTTTTGGCCTAAGTATAATAATTTGATCAATTTCAAATCGATCTATATAAAAAATAATCCAAAACTCCGGAATCGCCCGTGGCCTCTCGTGAGGGCGTTTCCGACCAGTGTGCGCCGGTGAGGTCGGCGGCGGGCAGCGGGCGGCCTGGCCCGGCGCCGCCCGGCGCACACTGGTCGGAAACGCCCTCACGAGAGGCCACGGGCGATTCCGGAGTTTCGGATTATTTTTTATATAGATCGATTTGAAATTCATCAAATTATTATACTTCGGCCAAAAAAACTTATCCGGGTGACCAAAAATAACTGTAATCAGCCCCCGAAGATGGGGTATCCCAGAACTCGGAAACTGACGCGGAGCAAGAGGTTTCTTGAGCCGGATATTCAAAGTCTTATTGCTGATAGACACCAAATTGAAATCCCACGTATTATGCATCAAAATGTTCCTTATGAAGTTGCCGACTGGTCAGTGCAAAATTTTTGGTATACTTTTTCCCTAACTAAGATTTACTGTAGCTTTTTTATGAAGGCTCTCCTACAGTGATTCTGGAATATAACTGCAAAGTTTAGGTAAGGAAACAACAGGTAGTCCCATCTAGTACCACTCTGATTTTTTGTGAGATGAATCAGGATTTAAATTTACACCAGGGCAACATAAAAGCTAACTGCGCATATTTGCGCAAAATTTGCAGGAGCCGCTCTTTCTACCCAACTACCGCCCGCCTCGCCCCAGTTTCGGCTCGGCCGCCGCGCCCTGCTTACGCTGACCTGTGTGGCCTGCACGCATCCATGCGTAGTTGACTGGTCATTAAAAACAGATGCGTTTGAGCTTATGAATTTTGTGAAAAGCGCGTTTTATGTATGCCATAGACCTCTGTATACATGGACTGGACACAGAAAATCCGGCCATGACCACAACGGCCCTAAAAGTAAATGCTTATAACTCGAGAGTCAGTTCACCTACGACATCCATTTTTTCACCGCCGCATAGCCCCATTCATTGAAAATGATGGGGATCATCCGCCGAACCGATGCGGTGTAACGGGGGAGCACCAGCACGTGGCGCGTGAGAGATGTTTGTGAAAATGGCGTGACAGTATCTCGGGAACGGCTTGACCGAATGAGTCCAAATTTGGCACACAGCTAGGTATTACACACCTGCCAATAACGCATGTCCCAATTTTGAGGTGCCGATGCACGTGCGCACGTGCACACCCCTTTTTTGTATCTCAGAAACTACTCGTCCGATTTCGCTCAAATTTTGTGTACGGCAACAGCCTAACAACCATTGCTGGTTCACACCTCAAGCAAGGGGTGCGACTGCACGTGCGCACGTGCACACCCCTTGTTCATATCTTGGAAACTAGCCGCCCGATTTAGCTGAAACTTTGTATCTGCCTCCCTAAGAGCCAAGCTAAACGTTCCTGATACTCATCGCAAGCTTGAATTGCCGCTGCACGTGCGCACGCGCCACGCGCGCACCCCAATTCGTGGCTCGGAAACTAGCGGTTCCGTTTTGTTTTGCTGAGATCATCTACGCAGCAATGTACTCCATAACCACTGGCGACTTATACATTTGCGGATCTTAGAAACTTATTTCCCAACTGGACTGAACTTCTGCATTATCAGGTGCGGCTGCACGTGCGCACGTACACACCCCTTGCTTATATCTTGGAAAGTATCCGTCCGATTAAGCTGGAATTTTGTCTATGCCTCCCCAAGAGCAAAGCTAACTGTTTCTGATTTCGTCACAAGCTCGAAGTGCCGCTGCACGTGCGCACGCGCCACGCGCGCAACCCTAATTGGTAGCTCGGAAACTAGCAGTTCCGTTCTGCTGAGATCTTCTACGCAGCAATGTACTCCATAGCTTAACCACTAGCGACTTATACACTTGGTATCCTAGAAATTTGCTTTCGAACGGGACTGAACTTCTGTATAACGATGAAGTTAATTGGCAGTAAAAGCACATGCATTGTAAAATATATGTATTGCAGATCAGACTGAGCACACTTAGGTATACATAGTTGATAGTTCTTCAGCACCGAAAAAAAATCCAGCTCATCAACCAGTAGGTACCCACTCATCGGTTAGCTGCACGATGTAGCATTTTCACATGACAAACAGCAAAGCAAACAACAGAGCTAACAACAATGCAGGATTCACTCGCGGACGCGTTATCAATTAGCTGTGCGATTTTTTTTTTCGAGAAAACTGGCTCACTGTTGAACCGCCCAATCCCGGGAAGAGCTGTTGGGTACTTGTTCGGGTGGAAGAGGTGCCGTTTTTCCCCAATCAGTCACCATGAAGACAGGGCACTCGAAAAAGATGTACTAGAGAGTATATGCTTTCCCGCGTCACACGGCTAACCGACCCGCCAATGGTCGAGCACTTATTGCACTTCTCGAAAAGGTTCCTTGAAATCCGCTGTAATAATAGCAAGAGCCCAACAGTGGCTATGCCCAACAATGTAATGGCTTACACATAGCTGTTGGATGTCCGCGGATAAGTGCTGGTGCATGTCATAGTCTTCCACCACCGATGGCGGTAGGATGAAAATGGGAAGAAGGATGGAGCGGGATGGCATTCCATTCATATGGCGCTGACGGCTACTGAGCTCTTGGTTGCTAAACTGGATCATCATGCAGTGTCCCTTGTGCGGTCTGGGTGTTCGTCAAAATGATGACAGAAAAGTACACGCGGTAGCGTTTAGCCAATACACGACCCTTGTGGGCCATGTAGCCGGTGGCCAAGGCCGCATTGGATGTCGTGGGTCGTGGTCCCCCATGACGGTGCGATACCAGCCAGCTGGCCAGTCCGCCTGCCGCCTCTTCTTGGTGGACCGCGCAACGACCTGCGTGATGGTGCGGACGTCAACCGGGGTCATCTGCTGGGACAGCCCGGCCGCTTCCTTGGCCAGGGCGTCCGCCCTCTCGTTGTCGGCGAGTCCACAGTGGGCTGGGGCCCATTGCAGCTGTATTGTGCTGCCGTCAGCCGTCAGGCGCTACACTTGGGCCGCAGCGCCTCCAGCCAGGAGCTGCCTCGATTCAAAGGCGTCAGCAGTTGCTCGATCGGCGGAGCGACTCGGCCTCGCCGGCCTACCGGACACTGCGGCCGATCTTGTCGCTCCTTTTCTATCATGTCCTAAATGGGCCACTCTTTTAGAGAGCGTGCGCCGTACAACTCGGTGAGGACCTTGGCCGGCAGAATAGTTTGCTGGGCGGCGACCGGAGCCGGCTCGATCCCTGCTACTACGGCCTGTGCGGGGCTATGCAGCGGTCAGCTGACAGTCGCACGTAGCTACCGCTGGAGCAGCCAGATGGCGGAGAGCGGGATCGTTAGGACAGCGGCTGCGTGCTCCAGTGTTCCGTCCACGCATCCCGATGAACGACGCTGTAGGCAATGATTCTCCACATCAGGTCAGCCTGTGGAGCTGCATCGTGGGCTACACCCGGGAGCAAAGGCTGTATCAGCCTCACTGTGCCAAATAGTGCCTTATATTTATATTTACTTAAATATACAATTCCAACTTTATGCCTTGCTTTGTGCCTATTTTATGACAAAACACGTAGGTCTGGGAATAATGCTAATGATACTTTACAGAAAGTCACGTGCTCTTTTCCGTCGCCGTCATTAAGACGAATTTATTTAAGACGGTCCGTCATGAGCGTTGCACTTTTATCCCCTTTCAGAGCAATAAAACCGATTTAACGTTATACTGTTTTTGAGAACAAGTATCCTAGAATACAACAGCATAGGAAATTAGCTCAAATGCTCACCAACTACCGGATATTTATCCGCATACAACTACAACGATCATAATCTGTTGGATTACACGATCAACAGTTTTAAGTCGTTTGTTGTTATTTTTAGTTATGATATCAACTATTCAGGTGTGAATAAGCGGTAGTTGTGGGGACCATGGTTGTATTGTAAGTTTCAACGAAATGGGACTGTTTATTTCCGAGATATAATGGAAGGGTGCGCACGTGCGCACGTGCAGCGGCACCTCAACATTGAGACAAACACCAGCAATGGTTATAAGACACTTGGGTATATGCAAAATTTCAGCTAAATCGGGCGGCTAGTTTCCAAGATATGAACAAGGGGTGTGCACGTGCTCACGTGCAGTCGCACCCCTTGCTTGAGGTGTGAGCCAGCAATGGTTGTTAGGCTGTTGCCTGTATACAATATTTGAGCGAAATCGGACGAGTAGTTTCTGAGATACAAAAAAGGGGTGTGCACGTGCGCACGTGCATCGGCACCTCAAAATTGGGACATGTGTTATTGGCAGGTGTGTTATACCTAGCTGGGTGCCAAATCTGGACTCATTCGGTCAAGCCGTTCCCGAGATACTGTCACACCATTTTCATAAACATCTCTCACGCGCCACGTGCTGGTGCTCCCCCGTTACACCGCATCGGTTCGGCGGATGATCCCCATCATTTTCAATAAATGGGGCTATGCGGCGGTGAAAAAATGGATGTCGTAGGTGAACTGACTCTCGAGTTATAAGCATTTACTTTTAGGGCCGTTGTGGTCATGGCCGGATTTTCTGTGTCCAGTCCATGTATACAGAGGTCTATGTGTATGCATTTATGTATGTATTGACATCAAAAGCCTTCCACATATTGCGTGGCGATTACGGCTTGCATTTAGAGAGCCTTGCTATTGACAACCATCACTCGGCTGAAGAAAGTGGAAATTGAAACCTTCGTGAATATAAGACGCTGCAAATATAGGACACCTGTCACTGACGCCGGGTTACCTTGGGCCGTCTTTTTACATTAGATCACAATTCCGGTATTTAACCCTGGCCGGACCGATTGGTTTTCTATATTGACCGCGGAGGGTTGGTACAACTCCCTCGCCGTTTCGCCTCTAATTGAGCTAGAGCCTCGCGGAAAAAAAGAGCTTGTGTGCCGTTATAAGACGCAACAATTAGGTACTACCCGATTTTAAGGTCTTAGGTCAGCCAGTGACCTCTTAGGTCAGGTAAGTGCCACAAGGCACGGGCTCGGTTTTAGGTTAATTACTTTGCCAAAAATGGCCGCACTGCCGCGATTTTGGCATCATCGTGTTTGCCTAGCTCAGGCGCGTCGAATGCTATACTTGGTGTTCGGGTGAAGTCAACTTAAGGTGTTAACCTCGGGTCAAGGTCAGGTCGGAGCCCCTCAGGTCACGAAAATGGTTGAAGGAGGTCATATCGCATATCATTCGATTTGGCAGGTCTTCCTGAGTCCAATGGTGGCTTTCCCGACTCTCTAGCTCCATCTGATCAGGAGTTATTGACGAAAAACTTATATGGCCTTAGTGACGTCATAAATGGCGTCACGCAAAGTCAACAATGCTAAAGTGAAGCACTGGACCTTGCAAGGAGTGCATGAAACCATTCCCGGTGCCCGAATAGCAGCTCCCAATTTCCCTTGTTGACTTAAAGTGGTGCTAGATCCTGTATTATACTCAATTATGACGTCATAACTTAACAGATTCACGTCATATATTTAGTGCTTGACATCCAAATGATAGCTTACATATGACAGAGAAGGTATGCAAAGTTTTATGAAGTTTGTTTCACTAGTTGTGGAATAACAAGCAAAAAACTTTTGCGGAAAGGCCGCTGGCCTCTCGCTGGAGCGTTTCCGACCAGTGTGCGCCGGCCCGCCGCGCGGACCGCCAAACCGGCTCGGCTGGTGGGCGGGTCGCGGGGCGGGTCGGCGGGCAGGGGCGCCGCCTCGCGAGATGGCACACACAGAAAAATATTAACACCGTTAGCGGTGTAATTGCACAGTACATATCTGAGCACTTGAGGAAAGTTAATTTAGTCCCTTCCCCGCTTAAATTACTCGCGCTTCCAAATGAACACCAGGAAGAAGGTAATAGAACACTGTTAGGAGGGTTGGGTGTTTTGCTACATGTAGTAAAACATCCAACCCTCCTAACAGTGTTCTATTACCTTCTTCCTGGTGTTCATTTGGAAGCGCGAGTAATTTAAGCGGGGAAGGGACTAAATTAACTTTCCTCAAGTGCTCAGATATGTACTGTGCAATTACACCGCTAACGGTGTCAATATTTTTCTGTGTGCAGCATGGGGCGCGAGGCGGCGCGGGCGGGGGCCGGCGGCCCGTCTGAGGCGCCGGGGTGGCTCACAGTCTTCCCGGCGGGGAGGTTACCTACAGATCTCCCCGGGGTTGCGCCTCCCCGGCTTGGCCGGGCGGGCCGCACGACACGGTGCCCGTAGTGGGGCACGCTTTGAGGTGCCGAGGTCGTAGAGTGGGGGGGGGGGACTGGAGAATGGTAATAGCGGGGCATGTGTTGAGTATGGAAAAATGAATGTAATGATGTGGTGTCTTGTTTCATTCTGTTGTGTTTCAATGTGCTCAATAAATTGTGTTGCCGGAAAAAAAAAACTCATTGAAGAATAGCGCTCGCATACTTCAAAAGGGTTGGCACCGTTCTTCAACATCTGATATGTGATCGGGTTATGGCACAGTTTTTCCCATTGGAGCTTTTTCTAATACAGCAATAACAATAAGAAAAGCGTTTCATCGTCCACTGGCGGATCCAGGGAGCGGGCATTTAAAGCAAATATTTACTCCCCCTTTCCCTGGCCCCTGCATCGCCCGAAATAGACAAAACGTACCTACCTTATGTTTCCTAATAATAACACTTTTATCAGGATTTTTTTTGCTTTATACTGTTCAACAGTAGGTCCGTAAGGAATCGAAATCCGAGGAGTTTTTTTTTATTTTGGACACTTTTTGGGGGGTATGTCCCCTACAGCGTCGAAAACGCCTTTCTGGATTCGCCTATTGACATCATCTCGACTGGGATCTTGCCCCCCCCCCCACGCCAAAATCGAATCCGCCGTCACTGATTTGGATTGAAATACCAAATACCAAGTTGGTATCGGTTTGGTATCGGTATACCAAAAAGTCGGTATCCGATTGACATCTCTAGTCCGTGCGCTGGTTGCATGGGTGTAGTTTTCCAAAAATCATTGGGGGTGCTCAATAGCTTTCAGAAAGGCATGCCATATTTTTGTAGTTATTTTTTTTCAGCTGTTCTTTTTTACTGTAGCCATCAGGCATCATGCAAGAGATGATGGTAAATCGGTTCGAGAGCTTGTTTTAGTAGCGCCACTGTAAAACAATTTTGGCTCACCCAATGCATTCATAATCACGGAAGTTTTGGAACATATTTCGGAACACGATGGGTTTAAAATTTAAATTCAGGCCCTATCGGACTTTTGGTAGGTCCGCGCTTAGGCAGCCTGGTCTGCATAGCTCTGCACGAATGAGCTTATATTGAGGGCTATGCTATCCAACATGACGCCTGACGGGACAGGCTCGATGGTTACTCTCCGGACATGGTTCTCGTGAAATATTGCATTTTGTCCCTGGAACTTTAACCCTCGCCGGCACAGGCCATTTTGCGTCCTTCGATGACACAAGGGAGGGGGTAAGACCCCCCCCCCTCGCGTTTGGCCTCTGATCGAGCTAGAGCTTCGCGGAAAAAAACGAGCGTGTTGCCCGTCACGAGAAAAAGCCGACGATGCCCAATTTTAAGGTCCTACGTCATCGATTGACCTTACAGGTCAGGTCAATGACCCAAAAGTCGGGAAAATCGGGACCTGTTAGAAAGTCGTAAAGTGTGGTTGCTATGGGGTTTCCGGGGTGCTGATCACGAATATCGTGTTAGTTTTGATCACAGATGATGTCTTTAAGCATTTAGACCAGGTCGGGTCAGGTCAGGTCAACCGGTAGGGGCCGTGACGGGTATTTGTAGTATGTGTCAACCGCCTCTGACAGCTTCGTTACATGTTACGAAGGCACCAAAACTACTTCGTAAATGTTCAAATGGTTGCTTAATTCGAATTCAGCTAAAAACACTAGCCTAGAAACATGTAAAACTCGAATAAGTGAACCAAGATCACCAAATGTAAATGACCTGACCTGATCTTTAGGTGACCTTGACATCCACCCTAATGCATGGGAGCAACATCAAATCACATGTTTAAACGTTTGAAACCACGAAAAGCTTGCAAAAGCGCGCGGCTAAACTCACTAAAGCAAGCCGACATACGCCGAATCGCGATTCCGGCCAAACATGGTCTCGGAAAGTAGGTCACAGGTCAAAGGTCATTTGGGTCAGGGTCATGAAATTTTTAGAGTAGGTGTAAAATTGATCAATGCGAGGGTACTGAAAGTTTCGTCGCGATCGGCCGCTTTTTACGCGAGATATTCGCGAAAAACCTTTGGGAGGGGGTTGCGTCAACCCTGTGCCGGCGAGGGTTGAATAATAACGCTATACTTATGCATAATACTTGCCGTGCTATATTTACATTTACTTACTCAAAAATGATTTAATTTGATTAAAAATATTTAAAGAAATAGCACATAGATTTCAATAAACGAAAGTCATAGATTTGCTGCGGGATGCTGGGGCTCCTCATGAGCAGCATGGAGATGCCGATTGCCAGCTTGTCCACCTGCAGCGCGTCTCGAGCACAGGGCGATACTATGCGCGTTCAATGCTCATGTTAGGTCCGTCCTCCAATACGGAAGTGTCATTTGGAGCAGTGCAGTCCAGTCCCACCTGGTACGGCTGGAGCGGCTACAGCACTGCTTTCTCATGTGGCCAGGGGCGCAGAGGAACTGTCCTATGGACTATCGTAGTCTACTGCAAACCTTTAACCCTCGCCGGCACAGGCCATTTTGAATCCTTCGACGGCACAAGGGGGGGAGGTTGATACGACCCCCCCCTCGCGTTTAGCCCCTGATGGAGCTCGAGCTTCGCGGAAAAAACGAGCGTATTGTCCGTCACGAGAGGAAGCCAATGATACCCAATTTTGAGGTCCTAGGTCATCGGTTGACCTTCCAGGTCAGGTCAATGACCCAAAAATCGGGAATATCGGGACCTGTTAGAAAGTCGTAAAGTGTGGCTGCTAAGGGGGTTTCCGGGGTGCTGACCACGAATATCGTGTTAGTTTTGATCACAGATGATGTCGTTAAGCGTTTAGACCAGGTCGGGTCAGGTCAGGTCAGGTCAACCGGTAGGGGTCGTGACGGGTATTCGTAGTACCTGTCATCCGCCTCTGACAGCTTCGTAACATGTTACGAAGGCACCAACACTACTTTGTAAATGTTCAAATGGTTGCCAATTTCGAATTCAGCTCCAAAAACTAGCATAGAAACATGTAAAACTCGAAAAAGTGAACCGAGGTCACCAAACGTCAATGACCTGACCTGACCTCCAGGTGACCTTGACACCCACCCTAATGCATGGGAGCAATATCAAATCACATGCTTGAACGTTTGAAACCACGAAAAGCTTGCAAACGCGCGGCTAATGCGAGCCGACATACGCCGAATCGCGATTCCGGCCAAACATGGTCTCGGAAAAGAGGTCGCAGGTCAAAGGTCATTTGGGTCAGGGTCATGAAATTTTCAGGGTAGGTGTAAAATTGATTAATGCGAGGGTAATGAAAGTTTCGTCGTGATCGGCCACTTTTTACGCGAGTTATTCGCGAAAAACCTTAGGGGGGTTGCATCAACCCCCCCCCCCCCCTGTGCCGGCGAGGGTTAAAACTGAGTCTATCAAAGCCCGCCTCATTCATACCGATGTCATGTTCTTGTACCAACTCCTTCACCACCGTGCCGACTGCGCTTACCTGGTATCGATGTTTGGCCTTAACCCTCGCTGGCACAGGGGGGAGTGGGGGGGGGGGGGGTTGATGCAACCTTCTCACCCTCGGGGGGTTTGTTGTAACGGGGGGTTTGTTTGTTTGTGGGGGGGGGGGTTGTGGTAATTTATTCAATGTATATTCTCTTAGTCACTGAATTGAGTAAACATAGTATTTGCATGATTCACTGAGCTCATTACAGTGCTAGGAGATGGAAATACTGATTATTGAGGGCCTTGAGTCAGCTGGGAATGTTTTGAGGAGGCTGTGGGTGCTTTAAGGAGGCAGGGGGTGCTGAGCTCAGGATTGGGGGTGCTTGAGCACCCACAAAGAGATATAAAGTTACGCTTATGGCTGGTTGAGAACATATGGATAAATCTTTGTTTTCAAGTATTGTACAACTTTTTCAGAACATTGCCTGGATCTAGCAAGTTCTACATAAAAAGGAGAATGGTCAAAAAGGCTCTTGTTCTGGTGGCTGAAGGCACGGAGGAAATGGAAGCCGTCACCATCGTTGATGTACTACGCCGTGCGGAGGTGAGACCCGTCGGTGATGATGATTTGGGGGTTGGTAGCGCCCGGGCCGCAGTGGTGCTGCCCTAACATACTATAGTACGGTTGAAGAAAGTGAAAGCAGAGGGGATGCTAGGGATATCCCAAAATCAAAGCTCTTAGCCGCGACACGTTCGTCGTTCATGCACCCGATGAGAGTATGAAAGGGCAGGACATATGCTTAAAAGACCGTAGGACGTCTTTGAATGGGTGTGATCTGATTGATCATCTAAGACGTCCTCCAAACCAAGGCCACTGGTGATTTCAGGCGTTGTTCAGGCGTGTTCCCGCTGGTATATTTTACCTATACCACTGACTGCAGACATGGGTACGGCTCAAAATCGAATCATGAATCGACTCAGAACCAGACGTTTTTTGTCTGAATCATGAGTCGAGTCGAATCAACAGCTTGCGAAGCCGCTTGAGTCATGAGTTCACTGGCGGTCGCAGCCGTTAGCAAATGGGGGGGGGGCAAAGTCACACTCGCGGGACGTAACATTTATCCGTCAACCGGGGGGGGGGGTCAGCTTAACCCTCGCCCGTAGGGGGGTCGAACGGACCCCCCATGGTTTTTCGCGAATAACTCGCGTAAAAAGCGGCCGATCGCGACGAAACTTTCAGTACCCTCGCGTTCATCAATTTCACACCTACCCTGAAAATTTCATGACCCTGACCCAAATGACCTTTGACCTGTGACCTACTTTTCGAGACCACGCTTGGCTGGAATCGCGATTGGGCGTATGTCGGCTCGCATTAGCCGCGCGTTTGCAGTCTTTTCGTGGTTTCAAGCGTTCAAACATGTGATATGATGTTGCCCCCATGCATTAGGGTGGGTGTCAAGGTCACCTGAAGGTCAGGTTAGGTCATTGACCTTTGATGACCTCGGCTCACTTTTTCGAGTTTTACATGTATCTAGGCCAGTTTTTGGAGCTGAATTCGAATTTAGCAACCATATGAACATTTACGAAGTAGTTTTGGTGCCTTCGTAACATGTTACGAAGCTGTCAGAGGCGGTTGCCACCTACTTATACGAATACCCTTACTGGTTGACCTGACCTGACCTGACCCGACCTGGCCTAAATACATGAAGACATCATCTGTGATCAAAACTAACATGATATTCGTGATCAGCACCCCGAAAAAACCCATAGTAGCCACACTTTACGACTTTCTAACAGATCCCGATTTTCCCGCCTTTGGGGTCATTGACCTGACCTGCAAGGTCAACCATTGACCCAGGACCTTAAAATTGGGTATCATCGGCTTCCTCTCGTCACGGGCAACACGCTCGTTTTTTCCGCGAAGCTCTAGCTCGATCAGGGGCGAAACGGGAAGGGGGGTGTCCAACGGACCCCCCCCCCCCCCTTATACGTTCGCGGCTGGAAAAACACCAATACGGGCGAGGGTTAAGCTAAGTTTTTACTTTTGTAGCAAAATCGACGCCGCATAGCGCCGTGCAGTTGGCATTACTTATGCTACATCCATCTCATTCTTACGTACAATTTTTGAACTCAATTTAAGGCAAAATGGTCATTTCACGATGGAACCGTGCAAATTATATTAGCGGGAAGTTGCGCCCTAGTCACCTCCCACCTCCGCCAGCGCCAGGTCGTGCCTCAACACGGAACAGGCCGTGCCACCTAGGTGCGCCGGGGAGAACTACAGGTCGCATAGTGCCACCAGATGTCGCGCACCCACGACAGGCGCAGATATATAGATTTTAGATCGTGGGTGATATATTGTAACAGCGTTGATTTCTACCATGCATGTATTTTAGCAACTCACAGCGTGGGCGCAGGCACTGGAACCACAACGGCTACCACAACTGCACGTAAGTATGTCCGACATACGACTTATGTTTGGACTCACACACACACACACACAATGTTTATTATCAAAGACAGAAAGATTCCGGAAGAATGCAGCAGAGGGATGCAAAAGCGCAAAGCGCTTGAGTTTGAGCATCACTCCGGAAGAAGAAAATACAAACAAACAGACAAAAACATACCAGATGAGATCCTAAACTTAAGATACAGAACACATTTGATAGGCAAAACTCAAAGTATACGAGTTGGCTGTCGCCGCCACGACAGACACCGAGCAGTAAAGCAGTGTGCGCGAGCCACCGCACGGTCAGCCCGGAGCGCCACGTCCAACCGCAGCCTGACAACCTAGATCAAGGTGGTATCTTGGTGTTGAATTTAGTGTTCTGTAAACCGGTTTGATGATAAAATGAATTTTTGAAAGAGATGTGCGACCGCGCAGCCGCTCTCATCGTCCAGAGTTTCACCGTGAATAAGAAAGTCAAGTTTTTGCTTAGGAGAAATTTCATTTAGCTCAATACCTATTTGATAAGAAATAGTTTGAAACATTTCTAGCCTTAGTGGTTCGTAGAGTGCACAGTCAAGGATATAATGCCGAACGTTCTCGTTTGGAAAGCCACAAGCACACATTGATGTTTCACTTTTTTGAATTTGGAAGAGATGAGAGTTCAGGTGACTCATTCCGGTTCTTAGTCTTGTGTGTAAAATATTTCCCAATTTAGACCAGTTTCATAAAATTTTGGAGGCTTGGTCACCCCCAGCCGCTCAGAAATGGTCTTTTTGAAGGATGTTCGTGGCAGGGATCGGATGGTTTCGGGGAGATCATTCCAGTGTTTAGCCGTTAATGGAAAAAATGAATTATGGTACGAAGTGGTCCGGCTAGGTGTCGTTGTATGTGTACTGGCATTCCTTAAGACTCGTCCGGTGTTTTCAGCGCGTGTGTGAGGCATTGTATTTTTAATATATTGTGGTGTGTACTCTTCGTGGCTGTTGAATGAGTGATAAAGTGTTATTCTATGCATGCGTCTTCTCGTCGATAGTCTATCCCACCCTAAGTCGAGTAAAAGCTTGTCAGTTGGTGTTCTAAATAAGGTTGCTGTCACGAGTATTGCCGCTCTGTTTTGTAGTCTCTCGAGTCGCATGGCGTCGTGTGTCGTGATATGTCCGTCGTATACTGTGTCGCAATAGTCGAAGTGTGGTCTGATATACGTCTTATAAATTTGGTCGAGAATGGGCCTGGGTACGTACTGTGCAATTGGATATAGTGGGCTTAGTGATTGGTTGACCTTTTTACAAATTTTGTTGATGTGATGGTGAAAATGTAGGTCATTGGAGAATGTTAATCCCAGATGAGTATGGTTTTCATGAATGGGTATGGGATTCCTACCAAATGTGAGACGTGGTGCTGTGAAATTATTTCTACGTGAAAATGTTTGCTGGACTGTCTTTGTTGTGTTGAATGTAATTGCCCATTTTCTGCCATATTTATATATTTCGTCAAGGTCGCGTTGAAGTGAAAGTTCTACGTCGTGGAGGTCTGTCGTTGAGTGGGATGCGTGAAGAGATGTGTCGTCTGCGAAAAGTAAAATTTCATTGTCGATGTTTTGTTGAATTCCGTTAAGATACATTAAGGCTAAGAGAGGTCCGAGTACAGAGCCTTGAGGACAGCCAGCGTTAACAATTTGTTGGTTCGAAAAGGTGTTGTTTATTTGCACTCGTTGTCGTCTGTCACTGAGGTAGGAAGTCAACCATTTTAACAGTGAGTCAGTTATGCCAAAGTCATGTTTGCATTTGTATAATAGTCCTTGGTGCCAGATCTTGTCAAAATATTTTGATATGTCCAGGTAAATTACTGTGAAGTCATGTCCTGAGTCGAGTGATTTGTGCATGTTATGGGTCAAATAAAGTAATTGTTGTTCCGTGCTGTGCTTTTTCCGGTATCCACTCTGTTTGTCAGTCAATAATAAGTGTTCTGTTAAATGATAATAAATGCGTTTGTGGACAATTTTTTCAAAAACTTTTGAAAGGGAAGATAAAAGACTGATGGGTCGGTAACAGGTATAATCAGATGGTGATCCATTATTTTTATATATGGGTCTCACATTGGCCTGTTTAAACGTTGAAGGATAAATTCCAGACGCGAGAGACTTATTAAACAATTTCGAAAGTGGGCCTGCTATGATGAGTGCACATAATTTTAATATTTTTACTGGGATTTTGTCCGGGCCAGTGGATTTATTAGAGTCAAGGGAGTTTAAGATTCGTAGGACTTCTCTCTCAGTTGTCTCAATTGTACCGAGGGTGGGAATCGTCGTGTGTCCTATGTTGTCCATTGGTACGGTGTGCGAATTTGGAATGTCGAGCTTTGCCTGACTGGCAAAGTAGTCGTTTAACAATGTCGCCTTTTCGTAGTCGTCTGTCAGTACTTTTCCGTCAGTCGTTTCTAGCGGTGGAATGATGCTGTCAACTGTCTTACCTGTTAATTTGCGAAGTGTTTGGTGGTACTTGTGCGGGTCTTGTTTGTGCTGTAAGAGTTTCTGAACTTGGCTTTGTATGTGGGTTTGTCTTAGTCGTTTGTTTACCGCCGTTACGATGTTACGCTGATATTTCCATCTTTCCCAGTCGTAAGTGGTCTGAGTCTGTTTAGCCCGTCTGAAGAGTCTGTCACGCTTTCTTATTTGTTTAATCAAGTCTGATGTCACCCATGGTTTTTTTACGCTGGTTCACTGGTATCTTCTTATGTGGTATTGATGTCTCGGCGGCTTTTAAGATGGCAGATGTGAATTGTTCCGCTGCTATATCTACGTCATTGTCGATAATATGATCCCAGTCCGTGTCTATAAGAAGTCTGGTAAAAAGATCAGCATCAAGTCTCGTATAGTCCCAGATTGTCTTAAACGTAACGTCAGTGTTTGATGAACTGTGTGTTGTACGCAGTGATGTAGTTACAGGAAGGTGGTCCAAAGTTGAGAATGCTGAGAGCGTGTCACTGTGTAGAATAATGTCAGTATTATTTGTAAAAATTAAGTCTCTCAGGTTACTGACGTTGTCAGTTATGCGTGTTGGCTGTGATATGAGTTGCTTCATGTCTAGCATGGATGAGATAATAATGGATTGGTGTCTCCGCAGTTTTTGGCGACATTGAGCTCAGGCCTGCCATCTAGCGGGAGAATTGTCGTAAGTTAGGAGCAAGCCGAGTGAACGCCGCTGATTAGCATTGTGACACACGGGAGTGTGGTGTAGTAGCAGGCTTGTTGTGCAATTTTTCAAAAGGTTATGTCTTTATATGTCAGTAAAAGCGAAGAAATTAATAGATTTATGTGCAGGGTCAGTAATAAGATAAGCAGTTCCATGTTATTTCTTCATTAAATCGTGAAACAGGGAGTTATTGGAGGCTTCGCCAGCACGTGTCGTTTTCGCTATTTTTCACATGAGTCTTTACTTGGCCTCAATCAAACAAATTGTCCGATCAAAGAACAAAACTAACTAATCTATAAGTCTAATGAAAAGGTTAAACGGAATTGCTAACGTCATTGCCGCTCAATATGTCATTCAAGACGCTCTATGAAAAGGACCCAACCAGTGCTGCGTAGTCGATGAAATTTCAGTGACTGGCTCCAACTCCGATTCCGGTATCCAAATATCGACTCCGACTCCTCCGGGCAGAATTGTCGATTCACACATACTCCGACTCTGACTCCGACTCTGTAGCCCTGGTAAGTCTGTGGAGTCGATGACTTTTCGGTGACGTTCGACTCATACTCCGACTACAGCTTTTAAAAATCAACCGACTCCGAGTCGGAACAGAACCGCTGGCTCTGACTACAACTCCGCAGCCCTGGCCCAAGATAGCCGCCTAAAACAACTTTGATGTGTGATCTTCGTACATTGTTAATGTTATTTTAAACAAGGAGTGGAAAAGGGAGTTTTCGCCCTTTTCCTGAGAACCTTTTTTGAGAAAAAGGGGCCCCTTCGCCCTTCTCAAGCAAGGATCTCCTGTTGTGGATCAATAAACTGCTGGAACAAAAAGGCATAAACACCACGCATCTCATTTCATCGTTTTCCTAACGACTCTGCACCAATGTAAGTAATGATCAATGCAGTGCAGCATCGATGTGACATTTGTTTGCCAAGTTTGAGTGTTATCCGCCCAGCCGTTCTTGAGATATGGAAGCGGCACCCCGCACGTGCGCACGTGCAGTAGCACCTGCATGGTGACACATGGAAATGCATTGGCCACTGGGTGCCTAACTATTGACGAAGTTTTACTGTAATGGGCCCAGTCATTGCGGAGTTACTTTATGTGGAACAATTTCGACACCCCTAAGTTGGCACGTGGCACGTGCCGTAACATTAACTAAGATGAAGAAAATCGGGCGAAATTCGGAGAAGAAGGAATAAGCCTACCAAATGTGCATGACATATTGCCAAACTGCCGTACCATTGTGAATAAATGACCATATAGAAGGTCTTGTACAAGCCGGTGGGACTGGGCGTTTCAATACACACCGTCTTACGTATTTTATTTTCGTTATTACCTAAAGGCTGTTTGACGTTTTTGGCTTTCAAGCATTTAAGACATTTTTGTCGCCTCGGGTCCAGTAAGATTACCTCCAACTCGTGGAAATATGCACTTCAAGCCAACTAACACACCACACCCACGTGTGTCATAATGGTGAGAGATGGCGTTCACTCGGCTTGCTCCTAACTTACGATAATTTTCTCGCTAGATGGCAGGCCTGATCCCAATGTCGCGGATCCCAATGTTAATTTCCACGAGACACCAATCCAGTGTTATATCATCCATGTGTCTAGCATGTTGAAAGTGTCGTTGAGCTGGCGATCAAAGTTTGTGATGCCGCTATGCTTGTGTTCAGTACTATTTAGATATATATTTCCAGCGTTGAAATCCCCTAATATCATTATAGCTGTGGGTGAGTGGGTCTGTGCAAGTGAAACGCTTTCAGTCATTCGCTCAATAAACAGTTGTAACCTTGCTGTTGTTTGATTTGGTGGTAAGTATATGCAACATATTACCAAGCTAAGTTTATGCACCGAGACTTTGGCCCAGATCCATTCTTCGTCTCCGATCTCTAGCTCTCTAAGTCTCTTTATCGGTAACGAAGCGTGAGCATATAACGCAACTCCTCCGCCATTTCTATCTCTGTGTCGAACGAAAGGGGCATGGTAATTATCGAGCTGGTATAACGAAGGAGAAACCGTATCATCAAGTTTTGTTTCGGTAAGAGCGCATAACATTATACTATTCATGCTTACAAATTGCATAAGCTCGTGTTTTTTATCCCCTGCAGTGATACTGTTTATATTTATGTGAGCAATGTTGAGGTGGTCAAACAATTCTGGTCCAGGGTTTGTTTCAACGCCACCAATGACTAGCATAATTCTAATGTTCTTGTAAAGGTTGTTTAGTGACCATTGCGAGTTCGTTAGTGTCAATGTGGGGAACACGCCATGACTGGCGGGCTGGGCTAAAGTTATTAATTGTAATCTTATGGGTGATTTTGCAAAGGGCATTCTGTAAGGTTCTCGAAGGATGATGATAGGGATGTTGGGACTGTGAGCGGCTGGAGGTGCACAAGCCTGCGCCGGAGTAGAGCCGAGAGAGTCTGGTCTGGACGATGAGAGCGGCCGGCTGCTGGTCACCACCACTGGTGCCAAGTCGGGCGGGAAGGCAGCGCGGCAGACGGGCACCCCGGGCCGAACGGCGGCGGCTACTGCAACACAGCACATGCTGGTAAACGATGGGCGGCGACAGCGAGTGACAAGTGAAAAACGAACATGTATGTATGGATCAGCTAAGTGCAAATGGTTCAATTCATTCAACTTGGCAATGTACAAACAAAAATAAATATATGCCGACTCTACTTTATGAAAATTCAATAAACTCCAACAATTTAACCTCAGACAGAAACAGGCAAACACATGATAGCAAACAAGGAATAAATATAAAATAAAGAAAAATAATATGCCTGTGCAACTGAGAAAGACAGGCTATCACATGATAGGCAAACAAAAGCAAACAAACTGTATAAAACACCAGACTCGAGGCAACGCAGCCCAAGCGGCCTTTTCCGTTAGGACGCCGAGCGACGGAGTGCGCGCAGCAATTTTTTTTGTCTCCCTCTGTTCTTTCTAGGGCGTCTTTCAGAAGAGCCCAGGAAGGGGCCAGGGGTCGAGGCCAGCCAATGCCAAAACACCGAACGTATAGCTCCGCCCGGACTCACTTAGCAACCTTAACGCTAATCATCACTTTCATTTACCGTCCCACGGTATGCCCACTGGTCGGGCCGCTGCACCATGGCGACGGATCGGTGCAGCATATAAAACCAAGAGAGCATTTTCAGACTATGGCATTTACCCATATACACCTTTTTTCAATCCGAATCGGCATCCGTTCATTCAAATAAGGACACGGCAGCGGCAGGCGCGGATCCAGGGGGGGGGCGACGGGGGCGGCCGCCCCCCCCCCCCCCGCCATCCGAAAAAGGCGCCCATATCCCGCGGCAGAGAGGGCGCTCCGAGCAGAAGAGTGGCGACACAGCAAAGGTTCAGCAGAAATAGGGCGCCTCCAGCAGAAGTTGGGCTCACCAAGCAGGAGAGTGACGCCCAATTGCCTATTCCCAGCAGATGAGAGTCGCCCCAGCAGCAGATGGGCGCCCCCAGCAGAAGAGGGCGTCTCGTTACAAGAACATAAAATACCTTCTGTTCAAGAGGGGCGCCCCTGGCAGCGGAAGGGCACCCTTAGCAGGAGACGTGTCCCCCTGAAGAGGAGCGACTGACGCCCCAGCAAAAGAAGAGAGGCGCCCCCATTCCGAGAAGAGGGGCGCCCTGACAGCAGCTGGGCGCCCCAGCAAAAAAGGAGCCCCATAATAAGAAAATGGGTGCCACTGGCAGAAGAGGGGCGCCCCAGCAGAAAAGAGGGGTCTCCAGCAGGAGACGGGCGCCCCAAGCAGAAGAGGGGCTGCCCGTCTCCCTCGCGTCCACTCTGACGCATTGCGACTCACCCCGATCACTCTGGAGGAGCTGAGACGCATCATATACTCTCTGCCAGACAAATCATCGCTCGCTGATGGTGCCATCGACGTCAGGGTGCTGAAGCTGAGCTTTCCTGTCGTTGGACGGATCTTGCTGCAAATAATCAACAAGAGCATCGTGTCGGAGTCGGTACCAGACAGCTGGAAGACCGCAGTCGTCATACCGCTGCACAAAAAAGGTGACCTGAGCACTGCAGGAAATTTCAGACCCATCACCAACGTTCCTGTTATCAGTAAGATTGTCGAAAAGGTCGTCTGCCGTCAAGTTGATGGCTATCTAAACCGAAACCATCTGTATAGCCTGGAGCAGCATGGATTCAGACAAAAGCACAGCACCGCTACAGCACTCGTCAGTGTGAACGACAGCTTGTTGGAAGCAGCAGACAGGGGCGACATCAGCATCCTGACGCTGATTGATCTCAGCCGCGCGTTTGATGTTGTGGACCATCAAACCCTGCTGAATCAACTTCAACTGCTTCAGATAGACCCGGGCTGGTTTCGGAGCTATCTCACCGGACACAAGCAGTGTGTTCAAGTGCCAGGAGGGGAGAGATCGACGCTGCTCCCCATCAACATCGGCATCTTCCAGGGATCCTGCCTTGGGACCGATGGGGCGCCCCAACAACATCGCCTCCATCGGCGCCGCCTGCTACGTGCCGTCCGAGGTGAATGGCAGTTTGGTCAGGATGGCCAGGTATGCCGATGACACCCAGCTGGTCGTCTCAGGACCCAAGGAGAGGCTGCCAGAGATCCAGACTGCACTGGAGGGTGTCCTGGACACTCTGGCCACCTACTTTCTCCAGAACGGCATGAAGATAAACGCTGCAAAAACCGAGATGATGGTCGCCGGAGGCCGATCGGCGCTACAGGCTGCCGAGAGGGATCCGGTCCGAGTGCAGTTCCTGGGAGAGACTCTGCAACCGGTGTCAACTGTTAAAAATCTAGGTGTAATCTTTGATAGCCGACTGACCTTTGAACCACACATTGATTATATCGTCACCAAATGTTTAGGCGTTCTTGTCGGCCTGATGCACGCCAGGCATGTGCTTCCTCCAAGTGTACTTCCGACTATACTGGACGCCTTAGTCATGTCACATGTGCGCTATTGTAGTCAGGTATTCGGCTGTGCCAGCAAAACGAGCTTAACCCTATTCCTGGCGGGGGGGGCCTCAGGAGCCCCCCCCTGAGGTTTTTTGGTTATTTCTCCCAAACGCGTTGAGCTAGGAAGCTCAAATTTTCTGACTTTTCCTATAATGCTTCTACGCAACATGTCTGAAAATTTTGAGTTGATCTGACCTCAGGTCAGGTCACCAGAGGCGGTTTGGTGACCCTACCTCAGAAAAGTTTGCAATCACGCCAGAGCTAGAGTTTTTGACCGATCAATTTCTTCTCTTCAGGCTTTAGTTAGGGTACCAGTATGTGCAATTTGTATATCTCGGAATTTTGATATCGGTGACCTAAGGTCAGGTCAATTTCGCGACCTCCCCATTATAAGTCAATGGGGGAAAAATCAACTCCCTGTTTTTACCACTAAAACGGGTCGGAATGGCCCCATATACCATACATGACTTCATATACGATCAACCTTCACTACCTTGAGGTCTGTTTTGCTGTTGGGCAGCTGTGAGGTCATGTGACGTCATCAAAGGTCACCAAAGGTTTTTGGCCAATAACTCCGTACAGGAACAAGATACAGACGCGTGGATGGTCTCATTGTGTTCAGCTCGTCAAGACGCATCGAATGATATACATGATGACCTCGAGGTCACGTGACCTGAGGTCAACCTTTGACCTTAACCTTTCGAGGTCAACATATATATCATTCGATGCGGATTGACGAGAGGATCACGATGATGCCCTTAGTTTGTTCCTATCATGACTAATTTGAAAGTTATTCGAGAAAAACTCTCTCCATATCTAGCGCCGCCATTTTGACTTTTTCGACCCCTGTGACGTCATCTTTGACCTGACCTGAAAATGACCTTAGTAAAAATTGTAGACCTTGTCCATGCGTATCCGATGCCGTTTACCGCTTGTCGCTATCTTGCTTCGTTCTCGAGATCTCAGGGGGGGGCCGAATCGGCCCCCCCCCCCGCCAGTTTCTTGTCCCGGCGGAGCCCGCCAGGAATAGGGTTAAAGCGACTGCAGAAAGTGCAAAACTTTGCTGCCAGAGTGATATCTGGCAGACGGAAGTATGATCATGTGTCCGACGTGATTAGGAATTTGGAGTGGCTCCCCGTCAGTGCGTTGATTGACATGAACGACGTATGTCTGCTACACGGGGTGATTAGCAGGGGTGAGCCTGAGGTACTGCGACAGGACATATCGTACAATAGAGATGTTTCCGAGCGCCAGACTAGGCAGTCCGGTCATTTACATGTACCGCGTGTTCGAACCAGCCTTGGCCAAAGAACTTTTAAGCAGCGAGCGTGTAAACTGTACAACGAACATGTTATAGGAACGGAGCTTCAGGTCATGTCTGGTCCGCGCTTTAAGAAAGGTATTAAAAGTCACCTAGTCAGCTAGATGGATAGGCGACCATACAAACATTTTAGCTGTGCTTTTAGTTTTAGCGTGCTTTTATACTTTTGCAGGTTTAACTGTTTATGTGTCTTTTTAACGCGCTTACTGTTTTGACGAGGGCTCGGAATAGCCACCTTGAGTGGAAGAGTGCCGATGATGTAAAATACAAATACAATACAAATACAGCAGAAGAGAGGCGCCACAGCAAAAGTAAATCAGAAATAGGGAGCCTCCAGCAGAGGTTGGGCCCGCCAAACAGGATATGGGCGCCCCATTGACAATATCCGGCAGAAGACAGACGCCCCAGCAGCAGATGGGCGCCCCCGGTAGAAGAGGGGCGCCCCATTACAAAAAGAAAAGGAGTATATTCTACCAAGAGGGGCGCCCCTGACGACAGCGGAAGGGCAACCCCAGCAGAGGGGCGGTGCCCCAGTAAAAGGAGAGGTGTGCCCCGTTCCGAGCAGCAGAGGGTTGCCTCGCCCCAGAAAAAAAAAAACAAGAGCCCCATAAGAAGAAAAGGGGTGCCTCTGGCAGAAGAGAGACGTTCCCCGCAGTGGAAGGGCGCCCCCACAAGAGAGGCATCTCCAGCAAAAGAGAAGTGCCCCCTGCAAGAGAGGGGCTCCCCACCAAAAGTTGGGCAGAAGTGGGGCGCCTTCAGCAGAATTTGGGGTCGCCCAACAGCCAACAGGAGAGGGCCGCCCTGTTCACAGTAGAAAAAGACTCCTCAGCAGCAAAGGGGCGCCCTAACAGAAAAGGTGCACTCGTAGTAGAAGTGGGACGCATCAGGAAGAAGAGGGGCACTTCTATGAGTTCTAGCAGAAGATGGGCGTCCCAGATAAGTGGGCCGCCTACAGCAAATTGGTCGTTCTTAGAAGGAAGAAATGAGGCGACTTAAGCAAAGTGGGTCTCTCCATAATGGATTAGGCGATCCAAGCAGAGGTTGGGCGCCCCCGGGAAGTGAGGCATACCAGCATAAGTGAGACGCTTCCAGAAAAAGGAGGGGGCATCACCGGGAGAAGAAGGACTGCACCAGTAAATGGAGGCCACCTTTTTGCTAATATCTTTTGCTAGAGTAGCGGTGCCCATCTACGACTTTAACCCGTGCCGTGCTGGTGGTCTGAGTTTTCCGTGTCCTGCTCGGGAAGGGGGGGGGCACACTCCCTCGTCTAACTCGGCTCCTGGGCCGCGTAGTGACACGCGATAAGCGGCATTCGAAAGATCGTCAAATACCCATCCGTGCTTCTATCCTCAGGATACAGAAATCCTTCTCCTCCACGCCGCTACCCCTTCCGGGCTGGACAGGCAACTTTATCTCATGCGGGCTGCTCCCTTGGAGCGGCACCGCTGCTCCCGAGGGAGCGCACCCCGTAGCCGGGTGCAGTGAGTGCCTTGGGGCTGGGTGGCCTGTCTTCGGACGGGCTCAGCCCCGGCGACTCACTAAGGTGCCTGCCCAGACCAATGTCTCCCCCTAATTCCTATCATCCTTCCGGCTCTGCAATGGTCTTGTCGACCGAAAGGGCCTAACCCAACAAAACAAACAAACAAACAAACAAACAAACAAACAAACAAACAAACAAACAAGATCGTCAAAAAACAGGACGAAAACAAAACGGTCATTTTTTAGGCCAGGTCGAATGCCAGGTCACCAGAGGTCATCAAAGGTAAAATGTTGCCTGTTTCAATATTTTTCCGTTTTCGAAGCAGCGGCACATAACTCGGAAACCACTAGAGCTATAGCGCCGCAGAAAAGCGCATTCGATAACCCTTTTAAAGGTGTTTCTGCAAGCTGCGCTCAGATTTGACCTCAGGTCAACGGTTTAGCCTTCAGAGGGCAAAAGAGTCTAAAAATAGCCTTTTTACGAACAATGTTTTCCTGCAATAACTTTTGACTCAAGAGAGTCTCGACATTACGTTTGCCAGCATTGCGTTTCTGTCGTCGAGACACGTCGAACAAACTAAAGATTGACCTTATGAAAGGTAATTTTGAGAATTTGACCTCAGGTCAAGGTCATGACCTGACCGGGAAAGGTCATGCTGCATAGCAGTCGATGCGTATCGTCGAGCTGAACACAGCTGAGGTGTTTTTATCGCTCTAGCTTGAATTCATCAAAAGTTATTTAAAAAAAAACTGCTGCGGACCTTTCATGACATGGGATGACCTCTGGGTCATAATGAGTGGTCACACTAGGTGCAATGTTCTTTTTCAGTGTGTTAACTTTATATGTATCCCAATGCTTGATATTGTCTAGAATGGCGCTCGTCCAAAAGAGATGCTTTTCAGTTTTCTCCCAAAGACTTAATGGACCTACCTACCTAATGGAGACGTCGCACAACTGACCTGACCTTAGGTCACAGATATCGAAATTCCGAGATATACATTTCATGAACGGTGTTGCTTTCATCAATCGCTGAAAGGTTCAAAGCAATCGTTCAGTCGGTATAGCAATGGTAAGCATTTGAACTTTTTCTTAGGCTAGGTCACTTGGCATAACCTGGTGACCTGACCTTCCATGACCCGCGTCAGACATTTTTACAACATGTGCAAAAAAGATGCATGATAAGGTATGCTGAAAATGGCGGCGCTGCGCGCAGCCGTTTTTCAGATATTTGCGAAAAACCTGAGGGGGAGCGCGATAACGCCCCCTAGCATGCCGCGGGCTTTTAGCTCCCGATTTTGACGGTTTGGCGCCCCCTTTGTATGGAGCGCCCCCGGATTGCCAGGTCGCCCCTATCTCGACTTGCCGCCCCCCCTCCCGAAAATTCCTGGATCCGCCCCTGGGCAGCGGGCACCTTATCTCGACAGGCACTCCATTAACTCGACACTGGAGCACGCATTTCGACACGTTTCAATGATTTAGACTAGCATCTGTTGATATTGGATCAGGGTCATTGAACAACAGAGTCGGACAATGGTACGGAGACGCTGCTTCTTCAGCTGGGCCGTCCTCGACTGATAGTGGCTGTATGCTACCGCCCACCAAACGATGACAGGGCTCTCGAGCGCATGTGCCAGTGTTTGGCCGCGCTCCCTGGCACCTCGCCTTTGATGGTGTTGGGAGACATGAACCTGCCGGAAGTCCAGTGGACAGCCCAGCAGGACATCGGTGCAGTGCCGGAGCTCACACGAAACTCCGGCCGCGCCCCCCCCCCCCCTGTTCTTGGAGCAATGCGAGTTACTTGGCGTCTCCCAACACGTCGTGTCGCCTACCAGAGGACCGAACATCCTCGATCTGGTGCTAACAAGAGGCCTCGGAAAGGTGACAGCCCACCCAAGAGCACCCTACGTCACGTCCGACCACGAGGAGGTCTCCATCTCCTTCTCTGCAAAAGCGCTACCGCCCGTCCGTCCGACGCGCTCCTCGGCCTACAGCTACCGTCGAGCCGACTTGGACGGCCTGCGCCAGGCTCTGAGCGTCACGCCGTGGAACTTGTTGGACGACATCGAGGTCGATGAAGCTGTATGTATGTTTTATACTTTAGTTGAGGCAGCTGTGCGCGACCATGTACCTATTGTAACGCTGAAGAAGCGCTTTCCACCGTGGTTCACAGAGGATGTTAGACGTGCGCTGCGTACAAAGCAGGCGTCTTTTGAGCGCATGAGACGTCAGCCAAACGATGAGCGAGTTAGGACGCTTTTTGTCCAGAATAGGGCGATATTCAAGCGTTTGTCCAGCCAAAGCTACACTGAGTACCTGAAGGGTGTTATTGGTGATTTTGCTTCCAACCCTAAGCGGTTCTGGTCGTTTTTAAAATGTTTTTAACAATCAAAGAATTTTCCAGTCTAAGTCAGTGGCGGTGTGGAGATTAGCGATGATGTTCAGAAGGCGGACTTACTCAATCGTACTTTCGCGGCGAATTTTACTGACCCCGGTGTGCCTTTCTTTCCCGATGTGCCCTTTACTATCGATGCGACTTTATCTAATTTTCATGTATCTGAAGACGTAGTGCGACGACTGTTACAGGAGCTAGTCGCTAGTAAGGCCTGCGGTTCTGATGGGTTAAGTGCCCGTATTCTTCGCGAGTGTGCGGGTGAACTGGCCGTTCCACTGTGTAAAATTTTCCGCAGCTCCGTCCGTAAAGGCGTGTTCCCAGAACAATGGGCTGAGGCAAATGTAGTGCCCATATTCAAGAAGGGCAGTCGTAAAAATCCTGCGAACTACCGATCAATTTCTTTACTGTCCCTATGTGCCAAAGTTTTTGAAAAAATAGTCACTGACCAACTGTACGAACATGCCAAACCGTACATCTCACCACACCAACACGGTTTTATCCACCATAGATCATGCGCGTCAAACTTGGCAAGTTTTTTGGCACACGGCTGGATGGCTATCTAAGAAAAAAACAACTAGATGCCATCTATACCGACTTTTCCAGCGCATTCCAGAGTGTAAATCATCGCTTGTTACTTCACAAGCTTCGTCATATGTATGGATTAGAGGGAAATGCGCTAAATTCGCTTGCATCATACCTCGGGAGACGGAAGCAAAGGGTTGTGCTGAACGGAAGGGTGTCCGGCTGGGTTCCCGTGACATCGGGAACACCAGAGGGAGGACACCTTTCGCCTTTGCTTTTTGCTCTTTTCGTAAACGACCTGCCCTGTGTAGTTTCAACAAACTGTTTGATATTCTGTGATGACGTGAAAATTTTTCACAGGATTGCCTCCTCAAAAGACGCCATCACTTTGCAAAAAGATATTGATGCTGTTGCGCGCTGGGCTGCTGACTGGAGACTTCAGCTAAATGCTTCGAAATGCAAATCTTTCAAAATTACTCTGAAAAGAAAAGTCATTTGCTTAGAATATAACATTAACGGAGTAGCACTCGAAAATGTGACCTCAATCAAGGACCGAGGAGTCACATTGGACCAAAAACTCACATTTGAGACTCATGTCAATGCCACTGTGTCAAAGGCAAATCAGGCTCTTGGGCTACTCATACACTCTCCAGTCAGCGTCACAGCGCTGCAACTTCAAGAGGCATTCTGCCCTAGCTACCTTTAACGCTAACGTTCGGCCAATTTTAGAATATTGTTCGGTTATCTGCAGGCTGGAGCAGCAAAAACTCATCTGGTAGGGTAGGGTGGGGTAATTTGAACATGTGGGGCATTTTTGTGGGGCAACATAGTGTGAAAAACACAAAATTACGGAAAATCCATAAGTGGCATGACAATAAGACCAATGAGGGAAATTATCGTAACTAAAAGGGCTATCATATGAACGGGGTTTAAAGTTTCAGGGAATGAAGGTGTTGACGCACACTGTAAAAAATCAATTTCGCAAGTAAAAACGCCTAAAAACACGTCATTGCAACTTCATTGCAGCGCAAAATGTTGCATTGCTAGCGCCTAATACGCAACGGTTTTTGTTGTACAGTGACTTAATCAGTGCCTTCAATCCAAGAAATTGGCTTTTGAAACCTGTTTTTAAATATGGCAAAATAACTTTTAGCGTGGGGTAATTTGAACACATGGTGTGTCAAAAGTGGAAATAGCCGCCCGGCTTTAGTTCGCCAGCCTTGTCAATAGATGGCAGTACCACAACATGGGCAGCGGATCGTGCAATTGACGTCAAATTTTCGTTATCTGCTAAGAATTGAATGGCGGATCTTTTCATGCAAGAATCATGTAAATCGGTCCACAACTTTTCTAGCAACAGAGATATGAAGTCAAACACCCTGCCAGAGCGGCGGCGCGCGGCCGGCGGCGGCCGTTACTCGCCGCCTGGGACACTGGCGGCGCTGAACGGTTCCGACTTGGCACTGCACTAAAACCTGTTAACTGCTTGGAATGGCTATTATAGCAAAATTTTCACTCAAGTGAGGGATAACCAAGGGCAGGAAGTATGTATGCTTGTGTGCGTACTGTGTAAGCTAAGAAACTGCATTAGCAGATACTCGCTAATATTAGATCCAGCCAAGTCCAAACGCATTCCAGGGGATGTGTTCCTGATGGGTCAACAATATTTATCGTTCGAGGGCGGATACAGTTTTAACAATACAAAAAATATTTTTGCACAACTCTATTCCTTGAATAATTCTCTTCAACGCCTCATTCCTAGTTAAGCGAATTAGCCCACTCTGGTTGAATAAATAAGGCGATTTCGCCACAAGGTCGCGGAAAACCGACCGAAAACGGCCGCGCTCAGCGTTAATTTGGGCATGCAGACTCTTAAATACTCGCATTGGGCGGGTAGGGTTTCCCAGGTATTGGCTCCAAAACACCGTATTCGGCTCCCGAATACGTCCAAGTGACCCGCCTCGTTCCTAGTTAAGCTCTAATTAGATCAAGTGACTCATAAGGAGCGAAAAAGCGACAAAAAGCATGAATTTCCCTATGGCGGCGGGCTGCCGGGTTGCCAGACGGCGCACCGGCTATTTCCACTTTTGACACACCATGATAGTGTGATAATTTCAATAAAGACATGGATAGCTCCGAAAAAAACAACGCTCCCAGTTTTTTTTTGCCAATGTTATCGACCCAAAGCAGTAACAGATTAGTGATGCCAGTTCTATAAAATTTACGTCTAATATCCGTCTAATGTCCGGCATTTTCGTTGATTTCCGTTCAAAAATGTTAAAGTCAGCCATTTGTCCAAATATGTCCGAAAATTACGCATTAATCAACACTCAAAACTGTCATTTAAATTGCTTTTAATGCAACTTTACCAGCCGAAAAGTGTTCATTATATTGAGAGCATAACAAGCTTTCCATTCGCCAATCAATGCTATGCAAAATTGCTTTATAAAAAGCGCTGAAATGTAGCAAGCCATCGTCCAATGTTGTCTAGTCTGTTACCTTTGTCCAACCAATTCCGAATTGGACATTGTACAAAATCAGAACTCCAAATGTCCAGGTTTCGATTGGCACCACTATAACAGATGCAGTAAGGTTGGGAGAGTTTTTATCGAACAAAAGTGATAGACGTTCTGTTAATTGAAGAGAGGCGAATTCTGTCAACTGACCGGTGTGCAGCGTGCAGATATTGACACTCTGCAAGTGTTATTTTAGTTGTTGTGTTGATTTTTCAAGTGAAGGTATGTTTAGAATTGTTCTGACTATTTGTTTATGTGTCAAACAGCATCGGTGCTGGCGAGACTATCGTTTTTATGGCAGGTAAAGGCAGTATGTTCAAATTACCCCACGGTGGGGCAATTTGAACACACCGTGACTTGGTGGAGAAGTGAAGCTATGCTATTCAAGGTATGCTCGGCTCGTCCAAAAATGAGGCTTGCATGGTGAAAGCAAGTGACACTTGCGCTACTAAAGCAGTTTTTCTTCATCCGGGGTTGAGCTGGAATTTGGTACAACGGAGAAGACGTAAAAATATGTTCAAATTACCCCACACTACCCTACGCGTTGAGAGGGCTCAGCACAAGTTCCTGATCTGGCTAACTAACCACACGAACCCCCGCTGTCCGTCTCTCGAGTACAATCAGTTGCTAACTTTTTACGAAGTCCGGCCGCTGAGTGCTAGACGAGTTCAGTGTGATATGCTGTTTTTAGCGAAACTTTTTAGAGGACTCATCACATCATCTTACTTATTAGAATGTTTTAATGTGCATGTTCCACCAAGACACACTACACACAAAGAAATATTGACACCGTTAGCGGTGTAATTGCATAGTACATATCTGAGCACTTGAGGAAGGTTAATTTAGTCCCTTTCCCGCTTAAATTACACGCATTAGCTTCTAAATGAACACCGAGAAGAAGGTAATAGAACACTCTTAAGAGGGTTGGGTGTTTTACTACACCATGATATAACGTTAACGGTGTTAAATTACCCTGAAACTCTTTTTAGAAGTATGCTATTAGCCTTAAGTCACCCCATTTACGCGGTTAAAAAACACCCTGGAAGACCTTTTCCACAAATAGTACCTACAGAAAAATATTAACACCGAGCTGGTTTATTTAACATCAAAGTATTTCATGAATATTGTACAGAGACTACAATTACGCCGAATGCACTATCTAAAGTGAGTGGTATTCTCAAAAGAATGATCGTACACTTCCATAACACATCCCTTCTTTTTTTATCGAAGTAATGAAGTTGGTTAGTTTATCAAACACCGTGGAGGTACAAAAAGTATATCTAGACTATTAAAAGATGGGATCAGTTTATGTACACCGAAAAAGTATTTAAACGACATCAAAGCGGTACATTTACACCTTGAGGCCTACAATTACCTTGTAAATACTTTTAAAAGACGCCCGTTGCTTCGTAAAGGTGTAAAATATCCGTAGAGGTGTTCTCAAAGTAGCTTACGGGGGTTTCCTTTCGCGCATGCGCAAAAGGTCGAATGCGCGTGAGCGTTCACCGCCATTTTTATCAGTCTGGTCGGCTGAGGCGTGGAGCGCATTGGCAGTGCTCAGATCATAAAGAATCAGTGATGTTTAGCGAATTGTGCGGTGCATATTGTGGAGATTAAGTGGAGAATAGATGTGAAGTGGTGCAGGTTGCAGACTGCAGATACAGCAGTAACAGGATGACTGAGGAGGATTGAGGAAACGTGGAGGAGGGCTAGACTGTTTCGAAGCGTCCGGTTGCGGGAGCTTTTCCTGCATGCGCCTGTCGCGAAGGTAAGTGATAACCCTACTCCGGGCGGACTCTGAAAGGTTCGGAATCGGGCCTTTTCGACCCCCTTCAGATCTCGAAAACTACGAATCGGAGCGACAAATGGTAAACGGCGTTTGATAGTTCGTTAAAAGGCCTACAACTTTTATAATTTTTTTGGGGTCCGGTCAATATTGAGGTCACCAGAGGTCATAAAAAATAAATTGTTTGAAAAAGGTACTTGTGTAGTGTTGGTGTCGCGTCGCTGGCCGCGGCGGTGGCCAGCTGGTGCAGTCCACCGGCCGGCCGGCCGACCGGTGAACGGCCACCGCCTGAGGCCGCCCACTGGTCACGTGACCCGGCGGTCGGGCGGACGGGGTGCGCCGCGCGGCGGCGAGTAGAATGAGCGGGAGCGCGGAGTCGGACGAACGCGGTCTGCGGCCGGCTCGCTGCGTTGGCTCTTGGTTCTCTGTTTAGGGACTGTCTATTTGCTTTCGCTTATCTCATTCTCGTTATTGTACATATATCTTGGTCTAGGTTCTTGCTTTCTTTCCCGGTGAGCACACGCTACACTTGCATCATGCATGACCTTTAATAGGTCAACTTCAAAATTGGGCCTAAGAAGATCACGCTGGATACCAATCAACGCGCCATGACCAGACAAACGGTTTGGTACATTTACAAGTCTTTAGCACCATCATATCGTGATTTATTAGCTAAATACCACTGATGACTTCACATGACCTCAGATGACCCTTCCCGGTACCCCTGTCAGTAAAAGGCACCTGAGTCATTACAGATCAGATAATCTGTCATAGTCCCCAAATAATTGGATGGTTTTGACTCGTTTACTGGAAGCAGGACGCATTTCAATATTTTCACATAGGCTTGTAATGTAAAGATCACGACTCTAACCTGACCTCAGGTCACAGATAGGTATACAAATTCTGATATATGCAAATTACACATGGCTGGTAGATACTGTAATGAAGACCTGAAGAGAGGAAATCGCTTCGTGAAAAACTCTAGCTCTGACGTGATTGCAAACTTTTCTGAGGTGGGGTATAAAACCCGC
The DNA here is from genome assembly GCF_019059575.1 of Amphibalanus amphitrite. NCBI lineage: Eukaryota > Metazoa > Arthropoda > Thecostraca > Balanomorpha > Balanidae > Amphibalanus > Amphibalanus amphitrite. The sequence goes on from NW_024881519.1 coordinate 171,812, forward strand.
TCTGGTGACCTGACCTGACCTAAACCGGATTTTTTTTTGCTGAAATTTGCGTAATGAGTATTTAGGAAAAGTCGCAAGTATGAGCTGAATATCTTGAGGCGTTTGGCAATGAAACAACAAAAACCTGAGGAAGGCCGAAAAGGCCCCCGCCCGAAATAGGCTTAATACTTTACCTGTCAAGACTGTGTTTTTATTTTCGGAGGGTATGAAAGTAAATCGCGAATTAAGTATCGAATAACTGGTCGAAGTACCTAAATAGGGATTTCATGAAGGATGAGCGCAGGTCTTCTGGCTTGTTTCAGAGTCAGCCAAAGCTGTGGGACAGCTTCGTGGACTTTGCGCTGTAGTGATCACGGCCAGCCAAACAGTGGCGAACTCCAACGAGACGGTGTCGAAGTGATTGATACAGGACAATAATCCCATTAGGGACAATAATGCGGACGCACTTGGTTAGCGTTGTGTTTTTCTGTTGAAAAAGCAAACCTGAATTTTCTGAAAACTTTCAAAAGCTGTGCCGCACTTCTTAAAGGCCGTTGTCATGATAACAAGATCTTTGTTTGCAGTAGTACCATGGTGATTTCCTGTTTCGTATAGGTTGGCTACACCAGTGCTGCAGTGCGAGTCATTATGCGCAGGAAATTGCTGTGGGATTAACGTGTTAGGGGATCACTAGACGCGTTTACATAGGGTTTGTTGCAAGCTTATATCTCCGTCCGTGATGTTGCAAAAGATGCCAATGGTGCTGAACAATTTACAAAATGATCCCCTCTAAATATTTGAAGACCACTGTATCGAAATTATCGCCAAATTAACGAGCTAGAGCCTCGTCAAATATGCTATGTAAACCGGGTTACTGAGACAGTAGAATTTGATTTGATTATGTATCGGGTGTTGGATGTTTCCACGTAATTGAGTGTGTTCCACGCGTTGCTGCTGCTTAAGTTTTTGGTGTACCCTTTGTTTAAGGCATTCGAATACACATGTTCTGTTCGTTCCACTTGTTATACGTTCTGTTCCAACCCCTATACAACAGGTGACAAATTGTTTTGTGTTTATTACCGGATGTCTTATTTTGCGAAATAATCAAACCTTGAGCTTGTGCATCCCGAGATGCAAAAGTGCTAACTTAGCCGTAAATAGTGATTTTCGATTTTGTTATACTTGGTTTACGACACCAGTGTTTGAAACACGCGAATAAACATGTCTTGTATTCGTTGAGGCACTTTGTTTGGATATTTGCAGGAAGCTACGGATGTTATGCATCCTGAAATATTAAGATTATAGTCAACGGTATTATTCTAATATGCACGTGTTTATATAAGCCATATAGCTATAATATGGTTTATAAAAGTAAAAACGTTGTATTAATAGAATCGTAGAAGTATATTTTTAGTAGATGAAGAGTGTTTTCGTAGATATACCATGGGTGTAAAAAAACTCCTTCAACTGCTCAGATATGTACTATTTGTTGAAAAGGTCCTCTAGGGTGTTTTGTAACCCCGTAAGTGGGGTAACATTAGGCTAATAGCATACTTTTAAAAAGAGCTTCTGGGTAATTTAACATTGTTAACGTTATATCATGGTGTAGTAAAACACCCAACCCTCCTAACAGTGTTCTATTACCTTCTTCTTGGTGTTCATTTAGAAGCCAATGCGAGTAATTTAAGCGGGGAAGGGACCTTCCTCCTTCCTCAAGTGCACTCAGATATATGTACTGTGCAATTACACCGCTAACGGTGTTAATATTTTTTGTGTGTACATATCTGAGCAGTTGAAGGTTTTTTTACACCCATGGTATATCTACGAAAACACTCTTAATCTACTAAAAATGTAGTTCTACGATTCTATTCATACAACGTTTTTACTTTTATAAACCATATTATAGGTATTAAAACACGTGCATATTAAAATAATACCATTGGCTAATCTTAATATTTCAGGGTATATAACATACGACACGTAGCTTCCTGCAAATGTCCAAACAAAATGCCTCAACGAATACCAAACATGTTTATTCGGCGCATGTTTCGAACACTGGTGCCGTAAACCAAGTATAACGAAACCGAAAATCACCAGTTACGGCTAAGTTAGCACTTAAGCATCTCGCGATGACGATGCACAACCTCAAGGTTTGATTATTTCGCCAAAGAAGACATCCGCTGATAAACACAAAATAATTTGTCACCACTGTAGGAGTTGGAGCAAAACATAGAACAAGTGGCCCAGAACATGTGTATTCGAATGCCTTAAACAAAGAGTACACCAAAAACTTAGGCAGCAGCAACGCGTGAAACACATACAATGACGTGGAAACATCCAACACCCGATACATAATCAAATCAAATGCTACTGACTCAGTGATCCCCTAACTCGCTAATCCCACAGTAATTTCCTGCGCATAATGACTCGCACTGCGGCACTGGTGTAGCCAGCCTATGCGAAACAGGAAATCACCATGGTGCTACTGTAAACAACGATCTTGTTATCATGACAACGGCCTTTTAGAAGTGCGGCACAGCTTTTGAAAGTTTTCAGAAAATTCAGGTTTGCTTTTTCAACAGAAAAAGCACAACTCTAACCAAGTGCGTCCGCATTATTGTCCCTTGTGGGATTATTGTCCTGTATCAATCACTTCGACGCCGTCTCGTTGGAGTTCGCCACCATTCCACTTCTATTCTCCACTTAACCTCCACAATATGCACCGCACAATTCGATAAACACCACTGATTCTTCATGATCTGAGCACTGCCAATGCGCTCCACGCCTCAGCCGACCAGACTGAGAAAAATGGCGGCGAACGCGGACGCGCATTCGTCCTTTTGCGCATGCGCGAAAGGAAACCCCCGTAAGCTACTTTGAGAACACCTCCACGGATATTTTACACGTTTAAGAAGTAACGGGCGTCTTTTAAAAGTATTTACAATGTAATTGTAGGCCACAAGGTGTAAACGTACCGCTTTGCTGTCGTTTTAATACCTTCTTCGGTGTACATAAACTGATCCCATCTTTTTATAGTCTAGATATACTTTTTGTACCTCAACGGTGTTTGATAAACTAACCACCTTCATTTCTACTTAGATAAAAAAGAAGGGATGTGTTATGGAAGTGTACGACCATTCTTTTGAAAATACCACTCTTTCTAAATAGTGCATTCGTCGCAATTGTAGTCTCTGTACAATATTCATGAAATACTTTGGTGTAAAATAAACCAGCTCGGTGTTAATATTTTTTGTGTGTAGAGCTGCATCTTTTACTCTGTTTAGCATGCCTCACAGTCGTGTAAATGCTACACTGACTGGTCTTTTTGTACGTGTCCCGCGTGTCGTAAACGAACTTATCGCCTGGAATCCCTCAGTGGACATATTTACAGACCCAATGGGAAAGTTGAAGAGGGAAGCAGCAAAATTTTCGCCATCTTTGGAAGTCTGCACTTAGCTTTAGCTTGTGTCACTTAGTATCTGTATCCATGTGTATCCTGTGATGACTGCGTATTCATGTCATTGTAGGTATTTATATGCATGCGCTGACTTCACCTGTCATTGGGTTTTTACCTGCTGGTGATTCATACATCATACAATCATACAAAAAATGGCAGGGGCACTTACGCGCATGACTGGGGTATTTTCCATAACGCGAGTCCCCTCTTATCTCCGAAACTACGGGGCCGATCGTCAAAATTCAAACGGTGTCTGATAGCACTGGAAAAACTGTCGAGCGAACCTTATTTTCATTGACCTCGAGGTCACCGATGACGTCACAGGTCAGGTCAAAGTAAAAGTTATCGGCATTTTTGCTTGTTTACAATTTAGGCTCTGGCCGCCGGCTGACAAGTCCGATCAGCTCATTTTTGGTTTATGCACTCCTTGATATATGCCTTAGATACCCTGATTGTACCGAACTTTTACTTCGAATTTTTCAGGTCAAGGCCAGGTCATCCTAGGTCACGGAAATTGTATAGCATGTATCGGTCACGTGACGCATGTTTTATGGTCAATTTTACAAGTAGATTCCGAAAATGATTTCGTCTGTGTCATTTGAGGTCATTTTCAGCTGAATTTACCGGAGGTCAGGTCAATTTCAGGTCGGAAAAGGTCTAATTTTGAAGATGAAAATTTTCAACAAAAATGGTGCCTATCAGATGCAGTTTTAGTTCAGGAACACGATGGTGCCATTTATATTGCTGTACGATGTTCGAATTTTCAACGGGACGGGCAGCCAATCTGTTCTACCACCCGAGAAAACGTTGTGTGCAAAATATTTTTGGAAAATATGGTTATTTAGAGGTAGCTCAACCAGGTCAAAGTTCGCATTTTTGTGTGAAAAACACAACTTTGCCGAAATTTTAATTTCCATGTGTATTTCTGATGTTCACAATGACATTGGACGTTGCCAAGACTTAATCGAAACGTTTCAGCACCCAAAGCTTAGATAGGTATATAGGTACATATGAGGTACATAATTCTTTTGAAGGTATGCATAACTTACTGCATAACTCCATGAAAAGAGAAAGCAGTATCATCCGTAATCAGCCAACACTTGTACACATCATTCGTCGGCTAGTCTTGCCTACTTAGAAGTTACGATCGCCTTGCGTATGTCAGAATGCTTGCGTCTTTGCTCCTCGACGACCTACAAGAGGAGCTGCTGTTAGTCTTTATCCTTCGTGGGGGTCAGATCGATTTCCTGGCCATCAACAAAATGCCTCGTTCCGCGAAGTCGTAGAGGCGTGAAGAGACCTCATGTAGCGCATGGCGGCGTTGTAGAATGGCTTGACCTCCCCAAGGCGACCTCCCTAAGAATCGGCTCCTTCAAGAGGGAGTCGGTGTCCATACCGAGGATGCTGAAGAGGCTTGTGAAGCCTGTTGTGATATGACGAAGTCTGCCGTGGACTTGCTAGAGACTGAAGCTATAGTAGATTCAACGTGGGCTCGACGAGGGGGGGGGGGAGGGGTCATCGGCCCTCTCCTTCTCTCGTAACGATGCAGCCATCTCACGTTTAGTGGCAGCGATCGTTATCTCCTCCATTATAAGTTGAGGGCGACCAGCCTCTCATTTAGATACCAGAGATGACGGCTGAAGGCAATGGTTGTCGCCTTGGACACCAATTCGAACACCAATTCGTCCAATTCGTACTCCAGGAGGGACTTGAGGAAGTCGAGATCTTGCGCTGGTGCAGACGCCAGAAGCGGTGCATTGAATCGAGCCGAAAACTACATTGTTACCACATGGTCACGATTCGCTGGCGGCTGGAGGCTCTTCTTCTTAGTCGTAGTGAGCCGGGATTGTGCTCGAAAGAGGTAAAGCTTAATAGCGTAAATGGCATTGGTCAACCAGCACACACGGAGCATATCGGGGTGAGCGATCTTCATACCTCGTTTCGGAGCACCACCGAGGACAGTGATGGCCAGCTCCAGCATCTCACGGTTGTCGCGTGAGTGCTGGCGGTCAAGGATACATGACCGAACTGTGCAAGAGCATCACGCGGGTCGTGGAGGTGGGACATGTCACAGTTTTTGAAGGTTTATGGCTTCGTTCCATCTAGACGCCCACTTTTTATGGAAGCGCTTAAACAAAACAACGTCCGGGCCGCTGAACGGGCCGAGGCAGGCTGAAAATGTCTTTATAGAACAAACTCGTAAATGTCGTGGCAAGTCAGGTGGAGCAACTCCTGCTCGAGCCGCTGCTTGATGATCGTGCAGGCTCCTGCATTGAGGCCGGTGTTCGATGCACTTGTGTCAAAACTGAGCGCTTTCAATCAATCCTTCAAATCTCACTCATCGAGAAATTCTAGAACAGCGTTTGCTGCGGCCTGTCAATTTGAGCCTGGCCAGCGAAAAATGTTCTGAAATGGCTAAGCAAAACACTACTTATCTTTTTCACGTGCACGTCTTCTCCCTGACATCACGAAGACACGGAGACCTGCCCTGTGGCCGTACACTGGCAGTGTCCCCCTGCGCATCAGTAACCGGGGATACATGAGCAGAGTAAATGCGTATTACAAACGAATCACAATACTCGGCAAAGAAAAACCATTCCTGATACGCATTTATTTGCTCATGTAACCCCGGTAAGTGCCAGCAGTCTCGTGACCCTTCCCAACCATCGTAATACGAGATAAGAGCTGAAGTTGCACGCCTGGCAGCGGGCTACCGTCACCGAACAAAATAAGCTAAACTACGCTGAACGGCCATTGGTTGAATCACGCATTGCGTCACAGCGCGTTTGCGGCGAGAAACACTGTGGTTATGAAACAAATAGGAAGGCATCTATCATTCATTTAAACGTGTTACAGCTCAAATATGACAATGCTTGGAAACGCTAGTTTCCAAGCGAGCGCTAGTTTCTGCGAGCGCTAGTTTCTGCTGTATCGTCATTACTGCAACGGCAACCGCAAGGCAGCCACGTCCAATGCGAGCCGCCCCGGTCCGGCATACGGCCTTGGGTGCGGCGGCTACTTCCCCGTCGGCTGAACGCATCCGACTGACCGGCCAAGATCACCGCTCCGTCCGCCGGGAGGGCGGAGCTTAATGGTCACGTGCCTGTGACGTAACGCCTACGTACGGATAGCCTCTACTCCACTGACGGATTTACGGAGCTGATTTTAACATTACGAGGCAACGACAAGTACCCTAACAATTGATATTTTGTTAAGAGACCATATTAGCGAAAATTGGCGCTTGAGCTGAAATGTGCTGTGCGAAAATTTGAAGCCAATTGGATGAATATTAAATAAATTATCGCCGAAAAACAGGGTCTCATGGGGTCTGAAATGCATGGTAGTCGCGTCGGTGGGCTTATCACACACAGGGGTGTCACATGCATAGACAGCCTCACAGCCCCTAAGCATTGCGTTTACCAATGTATCCCATCTTTGTATCTTTTATCCCCTACCTGGCTCATAATCCCTCCTTAAGTATCCCATTCTATAAAAAAAACATTAACTACGACCATGTTCGCCTTAACCCGCGCGGGGCTGGGGGGGGGTAAATTTTACCCCCCCCCCTCGCGAATTTTGGCAATATCTCAAAAACGGCGGCGCGCAGCGCCGCCAAACTTTTAGTACCTTTTCTTACATCAATTTGACACGTTCCCTGAAAATTTGAGCAAAATTCATCGGAAAATTTTTGAGAAATTGACGTTTTAGTGACGTCATGTTCGCCATTTTCGCCTCAAAAACGGCAAAATTTTAAACGCCGCTAACATCTTCATTTTTAAAGGAATCAAGACGTAACAAAAAGGTTATACGTCTCTCTACTTTGTCTATCAAATGGCTATCTCGGTTTTTTGGAAATTTTGGATTTTGGCCCATTTTTTTCTAAAAAAAACTGACTTTTTTGGGAAAATAGTTATAAAATCCAAAATTTTGAGTGTATCGAAAAAACCGGAATATATGTCAGAGAAGTGGTCTATGTGCACCTACATACCAATTTTTAGAAGAATCGGTTCAAAAATGTGGGAGTTATTCAAAATTTTTTGACGTCACGACACACAAAAAATTTGAAAAATGAATTTTTTAGAAGTTCTAGACCTCGTACGGAAACAAAAATAGCACCATGTGATTCGCCGTGAAAACTGCATCAGATAGACACTTTTTTAGGCCTTAACAACCAACTTCAAAATTTGATCTCACTTGACCTGACCTTGACCTGACCTCGACCTGAAATTCATCCAGAGGTGGTCCATATCACTTATTGAGTGTGCTTATTGAATTATATGAGTAAAATGACCCATAAAACATGTGTCGCACATGCCCTTTTCTATATTTTGTTTTTGGTGACCTGACCTGACCTGACCTTGACCTTAACCTTGACCTCTGAATGATATTGTATGCAACGAATATTGTCTTGGTAGCCTAAGAACACGTTTTGGGCAATCAGTCTCAGTCCATGACTCCATTCTTCGGCAATTACGGTGCAATGCCGATACTGTAGAAACGTGCAATTTGTACCCTTGACCTGACCTTGACCTTGACCTCAAACTTTAATCAAGTACATGTTTTTAGTTGTTCGTGATGAGATCTTTCGATTGGCGTTCGAATTTTCCAAATCGGACCATTAGTTCGGGAGATAACAGGGGGGGGGGTAAAATTTACCCCCTCCCCCCAGCCCCGCGCGTTCGGCTGGAGACCCCAGCCCAGCGCGGGTTAACATACTGAAATTACCACTGCTGCCGACACAGAATATAAGAAAGCGGAGCCCTACGCACATCGGACGCTGAACCGGGTTTCGAATTGTACCCAGTGACGTCATCAAAGGGTCGGGATGAGACTTTAACTATCCCCAGACGCGAGCGCGTATGAATGGTGCACCCTGTGCCGGCATTGAGAGAGTCCTGTGTCAATGACGTCACTTATCGATGGTCACAGCAGTTGTTCCCATGACGTCATCCACAGCTCCAAACAAGTCCGTTCCCTATTCTCCAAGGTAAATGAATATGAATGGCATGACCCGCCGGACGAACCGAGGGCTCCGGGCCTATGCCGTCACTCATCTGAAGGCACCGCTGGCATTATGCCCATGACGTCACGAGGACGATCACCGTGTGTTTCTCAGTCACCCTGAATAGTGGGCGCGGTCCGGGTGAGCACACGTGGGCCGGGGCTATAGCACCCGTCAAGTGCACAATTGGAGCGGCCTGCATGGCTCCGGAGGGCACCGATCGACAGTCTCCTTTCACATTGCCTGAGGGCAGATGTCACGCCCCTGACAGTGATTGGATAGTTCTGCAGCGAGCTTCGCAGCCCTTTTGTTGGGATGAGCAAATTCATACATGATGTGAAAATGACACAGCAATGAATCTTCCTGTCAGGTATCCTGAACAACTTAAGTACCGACTTGGATCGTTAAACTAACGAATATGACGTCCGTTTAGTAGGGCGACAGCCGAACGTCTCTTCCGTGGCCCGTCAGACAGCCGAGAGCGCCGGGTCTGCGCGTCGATATGACCTGACAGTTGCAGAGTTTTGGTTTCCGCAAAATGTTGGTTACACATATTCTCGTGGTAACAACCGCTCCCACATAGATCATATCGCGGTGCCCAATAGCCGTGTTCAGGACGTACGCAGTTGCAAAATATTGCCTCCTTGCAAGGACAACCTCAGCCCGCACCTGCCAATAATATGTGAACTTTTGATACAAGTTCAAATGGCTATGCCTTGGAGTAGCCTGAATGATAAAACCTATTGGAATTCCACAGAGCACGTAGATTGGAGCTGCCCCGCGAAAGAACTACCAGGGTATTCTGGAAGAAATCCCGCCTTCACGGAGCAGCATGCTAGCCCTAGCATGCTGCGGCGACTCTCTGGATAACCTAGATTCTGCTATCATACACAGCATGCATACCGCTGCTCGAGTCTCTGGGTGTTCCAGACCCAGACACCGACCAAGGGCCTGGTGGACCCCTGATGTCGCACGGGTCCACCAGGCCCCTGCGGTCCACCAGGCCCCTGCGGTCTCTCGCTCGTGAGCGAGAGACCGCAGTAGGTTCTGGTTCAACATTTGGAAAAGCTGTGATAGACTGCAAGGGACAGCGGTGAGCGCCTGTTATCACGCCGCTCGACACAGCTATAGGAAGGCTCGCCGAGCAGCAGCAATGTCTAGCATTGAAAAAGATGCTAAACTTATCCATTCATTGCGCAGTAATGGAAATACTAATGCTTTTTGGCGCAGTGTACAGCGTGCTAGAAGAGGAAATAATTGCACGGTGTCGGTGTGCAGTGCACCGGACTTTGCAGATTACTTTAGAAACGTCTACAAAGACTCTCAAGAAGAGCTGACCACTGAACAGCACCGGATCTCAAATACTGTCGCTGATATGGTGCGTGGTGCTGCTGCAGTAGTAGAAGAACGAGTCGTCACGCCGGCGGATGTATCTGCGCTCATCTCTCGCCTACACAGGGGTAAATCGGCTGGAGTCGACGGTATAACAGCCGAACACCTCGTACTAGGTTCGACCCCTGCGCTACTTTCTGCAGTGGCTCTTCTGCTAAGTAAGTGCCTCACCGAAAAGACAGTCCCTGTGACCTTTACTGAAGGCCTGATGGTACCAGTGTTGAAAAGGTCCCAGCTAGACTCCCACTTTATGGATAACTACACTGTAAAAAATGCTAACAAATTAGTTAGCTAATTCTTCAAGCAAAATCTAGTATTAAAACACACGTTGTTGCAAAAAACGGGTCAGATAACACATATGTTTGCAGCCTAACACACTGTAAAAAATGTTTACTAACACATTAGTTAGTTATTCAACATAACGCTAGTGTCATAACACATATATGTGTTATAAGAGTGTAACCTGCAGGAAGAAAATGATTTAACGAGTTCTGAAACACGGGGTGTTGCAATCACCACACGGATACATTTGATTAACTCGTTGATGTGCTTCAAAACAAAGATAAAGTGTGTGCTGCGATGTGAGTTATTAAACACATACGCGTGTTTAAGACAACCCCGGCTCAAAAATCGAGAGACGTGTTATCAAACTTGCCTTCAGCGTGCCGATCAGTAACATTACACGTATTATGCTAGTAAACCATTACACGCAGCTAAGTTACTGCAACAATGTCGCCATTTTGTGCGGATCGCGCGCGCGACTCCGCCGCATTCATCTGAGGCCTGTTTGCGAAGTGGTGTCTCAAATGGTAAGTGAAGAAATATGATAAAATACCTATTGTCTAATGAAACTGTGTGATTTTCACATGCATTACATGTATTTGTATTCATTGTGCATTACGATTATATAACTATGAAACATATCAACGGTCAAGGAAGGCATGCATGTGAATGGCAGTGTCAATAGACAATTTGCCATGTACAGCACATTAATTGCACATATAGATGATAAATTGGTTATGTTCTCCAGTCACAGGTAAAATATTTATTTCCTCCTACTCATCCAGTCTGCAAAATGTGGCAGGGAGCTTGACAAGATTTTCAGGGCAGACAAAATACTCAGAATGATGAGACTCAGGGCAGCACAATTCCTGCCCCTAATAATGCAAATGATTTAACGCTATAATGATGTGGAAGGTGGTGAGGAGCTGAGCAAAGTATTTCTGTCCCAATTTTTCAACTTCTGCCCCAACATTCCTAAAACCTGCCCCAGTTTTTGCCCTGATCCATGATGACTGCTCCGATGAGATCTCGTCAAATCCTGCCATGTTTTGCAGACTGGCTCTTATGATAGAACAACCATTTTAGACTGAGGTGAGCAATAACAATGGGTATAGTTTAGTGTCAGAGGTACCTTATAGTTTTCAAAACAAGTTGATGGGCATAAAGAGCTGAGGCGAGCATTGTACCAAATATGGACATGCTGCATTTTTATATTTGGAAACGGAAGGTGCACGCTCACCTCCTTGACGAGCTACGCAAGTTCTTGCAAAACTATGCACAACACTGTTTCTAAAAATGAAAAGCTAACATTTGAATCTACGACAGATAGGTAGGTACAGGGGCCACTCCACGGTGTGACGACTGGAGGGGACATTGACCATTTTGGAGGGGACGAGGACCATTTCAAGTCTTCCATGCAACGCCATAGGCGTAATGTTAAAGTTTTAAAGGGAGATAATGAGCTTTCTTTTTTCTTTAATAAAAATTACTCGACATCTATACTATGTATTTCTACTGTAGTTTCTATAAAAAATGAAAATTTCCTAGCACATTTTCGTATGTGAAAAAGGTTTTTATTTTTGCAAAAAAGAAGCAGTACTTGCAGTACTTGTAACACCCACCGAAATGCGTTGTCCTTCTTGTCCTTCTCTATAAAAAAGTCGCAGTATATGGCGCTTTTGTTTCAAACAGCGACGCTTGGGTTTTTGTTTATGTTATCGCCTTGTCGTTGCTTGGTTGTAAGGATTCTAATTTGAATTAGAGTTAATTCGGTTTAGAATTAATTAGATTCGTACATAGTGCCTACTCTTCTTTGTTTCCAAGTATTATTTTGCGCCACAAATGAACGGCATGCGCCAGAAACGCAGCCAAATCTTGCGATTGCGACTACGAAATTCATTATTTTGGCCTCAGAGCCTGAAGCGAAAAATACAAGCATATTTATTTCAAAAAGACTTCAGGTTTGTCGAACGGTGTTATGAGAATTTTGATAACAGTACTGCATAAGTTTTTCAGTGATGCCGCAAAAGTGTTGTATCTATCTTCTTTTATTGTGCAGTCGGCGGGACCGATTCAAAATTGAGTCGTTGCTACTAAAATAGCAGCATATGGCCTCAGATGATGAACAGGAAAAATAGTTGCGTAAATTTAGACATAAACCACCCCCAAACCATGAATATCTTTTGAAGGCACTATAGACGACCATTAACTAACTAGATGTGATGAAGATCAAATGTAAGGAATACGCTCATTTTACAAAATTACATGCAAGTACCAAAAAGTGATGTAAGTACTTATTCAACGGTCATTTTCAGCGCTCCCCGCTAACGTGACTTCAAGTTGAGATATTTGCGGCAAGGTACCGCATTGAGCAAAATGGTTTTAATTTACATTATAACTTGTTGTGTTTTGTCAGAAAATGATCCTAACTCAGATTTTGTGGAAAAAGGTCATTATCTCCCTTTAAAAAGTGGAGGGGATGAGATCCCCTCAGTCACACCCCTGTGGCGACGCCCTTGGGTAGGTACCATGGTTGGTGGGTCAAAATCCATGGTTAGATTTTTCCATGCCAGCCTGTGATATAAAATTTTAGGTTGTGATTGCAGATGGAGCGAAACTGGGATGAATGACGGAACACTTCCATAAATGTTTCCTTTCAAATATGATAGCCCAAACCTGGTTTGGGCTGATACTTAACTGACTTGGGCTTCACAAATATTTTTAACTTTGACAAAATTCACTCCACATTTTAACCCTCTTTATTTTCTGATGCCAATAGATGGCAATCAGCCATCCAGTTACATTACACATTTTGCTTGGAAATAAATCACCTGGAAGTTCAGAGTTTCCACTTATGACAATGCACGATGCAAGTCTCCATTTATGGATCAAAAACTTTTCATATTTAGAAATGTTTCCAAGAATAGAAGCATTTCCATAGATGGAACGAAACTACCTACCACAATGTGCCTCAGCCTGACTGACCTGCAACCAATCTCAATCTAACATAAAACATTGTTAGAACCACGCACAGCTTATTTAGGGGAAAAGTAATCACATGTGATCATGCTCCATGACCCACACTTAAAATACAAAGCAATCCACTTCATAAATGGATAAATGCTGAAAAAATTCACGTGAAAATATGAAATCAAGGTCGGAGTTATATGGCCTTGCCATTACAGCGTTACCGCTGGTACTTTGCTGGTTTCCCCAGATTTCCACACAAATTTCCCTATTTCGGGCACTCATTTCCCTAGATGCTCATTTGCATATAAAATTTAGTCCAAATGTCCCTGATTTAGAAGGCCTTGCTTGATTTGACCCCAGAGCGAACATCCCGAAGGATTTTACTACAAGAAAATCCTGAGCAGCCCTCATCTTGGGTAGTAATTCACCCGCTGGCCGATTCTTCGGGATATGCTTGCTCCATGGGGTAAAATCAAGCAAGCTGCCGCAGGGCCGGCGCCACAGATTTCGGACTGCGGGGGCAGCTTGTCCCGATAAAGGGCCCATGCGGAAAGGCCCAAGGTAACCTATACACAAAATCTGAAAACTCCTCGGATTTGGCTCAATATTTTTTCGAGAGGGGCCCAAATTATGCAAAAATGCATGTTCCTGCAATTTTTTAAAGGGCCCGGCTGGCAACTGGTGGATGGGCGGCTTCCCCCTGCCCCCCCCCCCCCTGTGGCGCCGGCCCTTGCTCTGCTAAATCAGGGACATTGACATTTGGACTTGTGCACTAGGGAAATGAGTGCCAGAAATAGGGAAATTTGTGTGGGAATCTGGGGAAACCAAAAAAAAACAGGGGTAACGCTGGCCACGCGGATTCAGTGTTTACCTTGGCTGATTCCGAAGGTCTATGAAGCTAGGCAGTGTGTGCATAATTTGAAGATATTGATTAATAATAGTCAATTTTATGGTTTCAAAGCTTACTTAGAGGCTATAGCTAGAGTGTATATGCTAGTAATGCTGGGCGTCCTTGGAGCCTACCTAGTGTTTTGCAAGGAAGTCTAGTGTGCGCCACATTTGCCAAGCAATTGACACGTGAGAAGTTATAATTTATGTGTGTGGTTTCAGTCGGGCACACTGTGATAATTCCGTTCCATATTTTTTTTTTATAAATTTAGTCCAAATGTTTGATTGGGTGGCTTGAGGGATCCGAGTCCACACTAAGCATAGCTTGTTGTGCCTGTCTCTGAACAGTGAACCCACCACCCGATCACGCAATTCCAGTGCTATGGCAGAATTTCGTCTGAAAGTTTAACGTGCCCGGTAGACTGGACACGGTCCCCTCCGCCCACTCATGCTCTCTGGTCTTCGTGCGGCCCCTGCCACATACATGCACGCCATTACACGTAGGGGCCAAATGTTACCGCTCACACCTGCACTGGGGCTTGAACCGGGCTCTCACCACCAGTTCCAGCGTTGAACTCTGGCGCTTTAGACCACTCAGCCAGGAATGGGACTGGCCTTCTGGTTTTATAGAAACGTTCCTTTATTTGAAACATTCCTAAATATAGAAACACTAGGTAGGTACTGTTCCAAAACTGGAAATGCTCAGAAACGCCAATCTTTCTGGGTGATTTATTTCAAAGCAAGATGTGTTATAACTGTCTAGATGGTGGACTGCCATCTATTTATATTGGCATCAAGGAAGCACTGCAGATGGAAATGCGGTGTCAATTTTTCCAAAACTTAAAATAACAGGCGAGCACGCACCTTCCGTTTCCACATACAGAAACCCTATTCCATATTTGGAACAATGATCACCTCAGCGTTTCTATCTATGGAACATTGTTTCTATATACTGAAACGTTTCTACATATAGTATATGGCACGGAATAACCACAGTGTGCTCAACTGGTTTGGTATCTGGAGCAAGGCCTCTGGAGCTTGTAATTTTTGTTTCATATTAACTATGATGTTGGTTGCTTCTAACTTAGTATTTTTGTGGAATTTCTCTCCACCCAGAAGATCAGTTTGGTTGTTGGTACCCCTGATATTCTAGTTGGAAATCAGCATTGGTTCAATTTTGGTTTTACCTAAGATTTTCATCCCACCAACTTGTTTGAGAAACTCCACCCATGGGTGACACCGAAGCCTGTCAGTTGGGCAAACTGCAGGGAAGCAGTCCAAACATGGATTGATCAAAATTAAGATATGACATCACAAAAATGGGTGGAGCAATGCCCATATAAGGAGATGTAATTTATATTAATATTACAATTCTGACTTCCTCCCTTTCAAACCCCTCGTCACCAGTCAAAGTCCCCATGATGGTGAGATATTCACTGTGGTTAAAAGGAGTGAACAGCTCTATCTAAATGATGCATCTGATGATGATGTGTTGTGGCTTTTGCATGCTATTTCTGAAGATAGGAGAGGGTACATCTCTGAAAATTGGATTTCAACTGTCAAAATAATCTAAATTAAAATTCAGCATAATCTATTTTAATATTGGCCACCTGACAACGTCATCTAAAGCAGGTTACCCACTTGTTTCTGTCCTGGAATCAGGTGCAGATAATCTAAATTTTGATTATTTAATTTATCTTGTAGGTGGAATTAAAATATCTTCAAAGGTTCTTTTTTGCTTATGAGATGTAGCCTGAATTATTTTCTCTAGTAGGTATCTGAAGCTGTGGTAAGCTTGTCGTTTTCCAGAGCCGTGATTTAACCATTCCAGTGAGGGTCTGCAAGCATGCCCAAATATGGGCACAAATTGTGATGTAATAATCTAAGTTAAGATCAATCCATTTTAGATTTTTTTCCCCTGCAGTTTGCCTGACTGCTGTGTGTGAGGCTGTAGCCCACTCTAGGCAGAGCACCACAACATATTTGTGCACAGGTTTTATGAATATAAATGACCTATAGAGTCATTCACTGGGTAAATCTTTGGGACCCACTCAGCTCTGAGCTCCACCCCATTTGCTCAAACCCAAACACTGTTTAAAGGCCCTGAGCAGGAACACCTTGCAGGCAAGTCCCTAAATATGCTTGCAGGTAGGTGGACCAAATGAAACAACTAGGGAAGGAGTATCAGATTTGGACAAAGTCCTCATCAAACCAGTGGGGGTAAGCTGGATGAAAGTAGGTAGAACTCGTTTAGCGTAAAGTATGTACAACCCAAATCTCATTTAAATAAATTTCAATTATTTAAATTTCACAATTATTTAAATTTCATTTAAATAATTGTGTTCCTATATCAATGTACAGATCAGCTTGGATCAGGCCAGTGTTCATTGCCTTGTTTTATATTATGATTTATAAGTTTGATTTTTATTGCAGGCAAGTGCACCAGAGTAGAGGTGGCAAAATGTGGACCCGAGGACCCGGTCCAAAGAACCAGTCTGGACCCATATGGGTCCAGACCGGTTCTTGGAAATTTTATGACGGGTCCAACCGGGTCCTACCATAAACTATACATCTTGCACACTACACATTATTGCAAAATATGAAGTGAATGAAGTGAATGTTTCTCTGCACACAGTAGCTCATGAGTATTCCCAATGGGAAATAGGCTGTTAAACATGATGCAACTAATGATGTCTACAAGTAGTTTGTATTAATTGACTTTTGGGGACCGGGTCCAACTGGTTCCGATTCCAACTAAGACCGGGTCCGACTGGTTCCAGAAATGTCCAGCCGGGTCTGGTTCGAGTCTGGTTCCCAAAATTTTCATCTTTTGCCACCTCTACACCAGAGCTTCTCTGTTGTTCGGCTCGATCATGCCAGTTTAAAACTAATAGAGCTTCTGATTATTCACAACATTTCAACAGTCATTTGAAATCTGCAGAAAAAGTCTGCCACTCACTTTGTTGTCCACTCTGCTCACAAGAGTTCACAAGTGGCCGTAACTGGTTAAGGCATTATAAAAGAGTTCACACTGTGGAAGTGCACAAATCACAGAAAAGGCAAGCCAACTCCTCAAGTACATGTGATCCATCAAGTGCTTCTTGCGAGGTGAATGAATATGGTGATGAGTGTATGCTGGAGAGCAGTGAGGCACCAAAGACTGAGGGAAGTAGGGAAAAGGTTGCCAAGATCCTCCTCAAATATCATATCGAGTATGGGCTGCCAAAGGCTGCAACCTCTCTTTTGGCCAGTGACGTTGGTGAACTGATAGATAGAGCTATCAGGGAGCAGTCTGAATGTCCGCCTCCTGGGCAGTCAGTAAAAGATGCATGCGAAGAATTTGAGAGTGAATATAAATTGACAAAATTCTGTCACGAGGACCTTGGGTACATTGCACCAAGTACCCTGGTTTTCACCTCGGGAGGCAAAGAACAGAAAGCAAGTTATCAGTATGTAGATCTGAAGAAACAGTTGAGGTTTTTGGTTGAGAATGGTAAACTGGAAGGCTGCAAAGAAAGCAAGGCAATCAAGCTGGTGATCTATTTCGACGATTTCGGAGTTTGCAATCCTCTGCGTAGCAAAGCAGCCAACTATTCCATAGGTGCTGTGTACTTTGCTGTTGATGAAGTTTCAACAATGTCAGCACTCAGTGACATCTACCTGCTTCTTCTCTGCCCTACCAAACTCATGAAGGAGCATGGCATGGGCACCATCATGAAGCCAGTAACTGACTCCCTCAGTGATCTCGTGGACCATGGTTTGGACGCTTGCAATGCGCATTTCTCCGTTTCTCTGGAGTTTGTCAGTGGAGACAATCTTGGAATCCACAAAGTCGCCGGGTTTCAAGAAACGTTTTCGTCGGGACCCCGCCCGTGCAGAACATGCTATGCCACTAATAATGAGTTCAATGAGAAGCTCACGGAGGGAGACTTGATACTGCGCACAGAAGAGCAATACCGGAAAGAACTGGATATGTTTGAAAGCGAAGGATGCGATGAGGAAACGAAAGGCACAGGAATCAAATCGAAATGTGTTTTCGACGAAATCAAAGGATTTGAGGTCACATCGATGTTCCCTCCTGACATCGCACATGACCTCTTTGAAAGCGGAGTTGTCACTCATTGTCTTGCGCTGGTGCTGTCATACTTGATATTTCAGATGAAGCTCTTCACACTCAGTGCCGTGCAGAAAGCAATGAAGTCGTTCACATACACCAGACAGGACCGTGTGAATACGCCCCCTGTGTTACATGCAAAGGGGAAAAAGGTCATCGTGAAAGGCACTTTCAGCCAATGCTGGACGCTGATCAGAGTGCTGCCCTTCATGATAGGACCACTAGTGCCACGTGATGAAGAAACATGGCTGCTAGTGGCTGACCTACTTGGACTGGTGCAACTCATCTGTGCTCCGCTTCAAAAATAAAACACTCAAAAGCTGCCATTTTTACAGACTACCTCCCGCCGGAACCAGAGGAGGACATGCAAGTTCACAGGAATCGGCTAAGGCAAGAGGGACTAACCGAGGAAGAGCGGGAAGCGCTGCGAGACTTGACATTCGCGGACCGCCGTCGACACGCCGTGGCTCTCTCGACGCCAATGAAGAAGTTCCTGCACATGTACCCCATGATGAAGAATCACCAAGAGGTAAGTTATAGGAGGCAAGAAGGAGTCTTGTAAGAAGGAGTCAAGGAGGCAGTCTTGTAGAGTAATATTTCGCCGGGGAACCTTCATCGGTACCTGACTCGATTGAATTTGCAATAATACCTGCAATAATACTATCCCGAAATTGTTCCGATGCTGAGATGAGGCAGGGGTTAAGTTTTAATCTTGGCTTTTGCATGATCTGTCTGTCTGTCTGTCTGTCTGTCTGTCTGTCTGTCTGTCTGTCTGTCTGTCTGTCTGTCTGTCTGTCTGTCTGTCTGTCTGTCTGTCTGTCTGTCTGTCTGTCTGTCTGTCTGTCTGTCTGTCTGTCTGTCTGTCTGTCTGTCTGTCTGTCTGTCTGTCTGTCTGTCTGTC
Source organism: Amphibalanus amphitrite (assembly GCF_019059575.1). Lineage (NCBI taxonomy): Eukaryota > Metazoa > Arthropoda > Thecostraca > Balanomorpha > Balanidae > Amphibalanus > Amphibalanus amphitrite. The sequence continues at coordinate 190,797 of NW_024881519.1, forward strand.
TGTCTGTCTGTCTGTCTGTCTGTCTGTCTGTCTGTCTGTCTGTCTGTCTGTCTGTCTGTCTGTCTGTCTGTCTGTCTGTCTGTCTGTCTGTCTGTCTGTCTGTCTGTCTGTCTGTCTGTCTGTCTGTCTGTCTGTCTGTCTGTCTGTCTGTCTGTCTGTCTGTCTGTCTGTCTGTCTGTCTCTCTCTCTCTCTCTCTCTCTCTCTCTCTCTCTCTCTCTCTCTCTCGCTCTCTCGCTCTCTCGCTCTCTCGCTCTCTCGCTCTCTCGCTCTCTCTCGCTCTCGCTCGCTCTCGCTCTTTCGCTCTCTCTTGCTCTCACACACTCTCTCGCCCTCGCTCTCGCAGATACACGGCGCGCACGCACATGTTAAATTATTCCACAATGTTTCCAGATCTGGTACGAGCTGGAAAGGATCAGCGGCGGACAGGGTTCCCGTCTTCAGGAATACCGGAAGCGATTGTGCGACTTCCTCACCGCTGTGCAGATGCACACTGAGTGCGAAGGTGAGACAACATATGCACATGGTTAAACATGCCTCTTTTCAGGGTTAACTGTCTTCATTAGATTTACATTTGAGTGAAGGTTAGCCGTATGTTGAATGGCCGAAATATGAAAAGTATAGGTACCAAAAATAAATGTATTTCAAGGACATCTCTTCTACGGTTCAATCAACATACGCTTATCTTCCACTCATTGATCCCACTATGCTCTTCATTCATGATTGTACTTTTTCATTTCATTATAGGCCTTTATACCTACCTTTGACGAGCCGCTCGATCGGCAGGCGCGGGTAGAAGCAACGCAGATTTTTCATGTCTTTTAGCCTCGGTAGGCGGCATGAATAATTTAGCAATGAATGATCCATCCACTTCTTCTAGTTCGGAAATAATGAGATAACCATTCGTTTTGCCATGCGCCGAACCCTCACATTTCACACCAAGGTATTGTTTGCAAGGTTGGGAACTAAAAGTAACTGCCGTTTGTTTCAGATGATGACAAGGTGGATTCGCTACTGGAATATCTCCTGGTGGACCCAAAGGAGATATTCGGGTCCGCTGGCAGCCAAACGATGCCGCACTTCGAGGAGAGCCCGAATGGTTCTCTGACACTGGTTGTCGAGGGCCAGAGGGTGGTCGAGGACGTGGAAATGACGCGCAGCGATGCCCTTCTGCTGTGGGCGGCGTCCTTCCCAGTGTATAACCAAAAGCCGCCCACAAAAACCGCAAAAAATGCACTCGCATTCCTGTCTGAGCAGGTTTTTGAGAAGGCCCGGGGCAGCGTGGTGGTTGGAAACCGCGCCCTGAAGCGTATTCAGCAGATCAAACAACTGACTGAATAAGCCCCTCACACACACACACACGACATCCTTTGATACAGTGCGTCTCAGAATGTTTACGTCGTCCGTGTTGTTTTGAATGTTTACGTGACGATGTTGTTCAGTTCCTGTTATAACTGAAACTGTTCCAGTTTCAGTTCAGTTCCTGTGTCGTTTTTTTTTCTCAAAATGACACAGTTTTAAAGTCATTTTTCCCAGGAAATTAGTTATGTATGCTCACTTTTCGGATTATTCTCTGGGATAATAATATCTAACTCACAAGTCCATATATTTCGGATGATATTGCTCACCCTTGGTCACTGGACAAAATAAAAACAATTACATGTATGAAAAACCACACACCAAAATTATTCCCTAGACGGGTTACATTTTTCAAAAATATATCACTTGCCAAAAAACTGACACGGTCTTTTAGCTTGCATGTTCCTCTACATAACAAGTAGTGCAACCAATCTTCTAAGTTCTACATATACCTATGGATACCTACTACCTATACTTGTGTCTACAGAGATACATCGGACACAATAGATCAATTTGCACAACCGGGTGTATGTTTAGTTCCTATGGATGACATCTTCTGCTCATGTCGACCTATTTCTAAGGGTGAAATCCCATATTGGACTAAGGCCAAATTTTCCTACATCTCGGTTCATGTATGGATCTTTTTCTTTTATTTCTATTGCTTCGCGCACGATTCTCTTTTTTCCAGTTACTCTCACATGCCAAAGTTTTGCCTTCCATGGGGTGCATGTTTCTATCGCACGGCCTAGTGTGCCGAGCGGGTGCCGACTTTTGTACCCGCCCGTGCTCGATGTCTTTAGCATGCTCGTTGAGCCTGACATCTTTTGGGCGCCCTGTTTCTCCAATGTAAATTTCGCCACATTCACATTGCATTTCATATATCGTACCCTTTTGCTTGGCCTTGGGAATCCTATCTTTCACGTTAACTAGTGACTTTTTTAGAGTTTTTGACGAATGCCCTACAATTACGTTGTGAGCGCGTAGAAAGCGGGAGATGGGCTCGCTTACTCCTTTCACATAAGGCATGGAGACATAACGAGGGCGGTTCGCTGGTCGCGGACGGCTGATCGGACCGGACGGCTGGTCCGACCCCGGCGGCGCTGGCTGACTGGTCCCGGGCGGCTGGTTCGATCCCGGCGGCGCTGGCTGACCGTTCCCGGATGGCTGGTCCGGCCCCGGCGGCGCTGGCTGACCGGTCCTGGACGGCTGGTCCGACCCCGGCGGCGCTGGCTGACCGGTTCTGGACGGCTGGTCCGACCCCGGCGGCGCTGGCTGGCCGGTCCCGGACGGCTGGTCCGAAAGAAATAAAAGAAAAAGATCCATACATGAACCGAGATGTAGGAAAATTTGGCCTTAGTCCAATATGGGATTTCACCCTTAGAAATAGGTCGACATGAGCAGAAGATGTCATCCATAGGAACTAAACATACACCCGGTTGTGCAAATTGATCTATTGTGTCCGATGTATCTCTGTAGACACAAGTATAGGTAGTAGGTATCCATAGGTATATGTAGAACTTAGAAGATTGGTTGCACTACTTGTTATGTAGAGGAACATGCAAGCTAAAAGACCGTGTCAGTTTTTTGGCAAGTGATATATTTTTGAAAAATGTAACCCGTCTAGGGAATAATTTTGGTGTGTGGTTTTTCATACATGTAATTGTTTTTATTTTGTCCAGTGACCAAGGGTGAGCAATATCATCCGAAATATATGGACTTGTGAGTTAGATATTATTATCCCAGAGAATAATCCGAAAAGTGGGCATACATATGACACAGTTCCTGTCGTCTGTGTCGTTTTTAATGTTTACGTGACGATGTTGTTCAGTTCCTGGTGGACACCTGTCCTGGCAAGGCGGCGTTCGTTTGTATTTGCAGCTCAGAATGTGTGCTATAGTCATTCGCTCCAGGCATCCAAGTCGGTTGTTCGTTTGATGCATGGCGTCTCAGATTCGTTTGTGACATGGCGGCTCAGATTGTGACGCGAACATGTTTTGAATAGATATTTATTCACAATCGATGGCAACACAAATCGAATTCCTAAATCCAGACGTTTCGACAGCAGTGTGCCTTCGTCAGTGGCTAAATTAAAAATATATATAATATCAAAAACAATCGCTATAAGTCTTGTGTCTTGTATAATCTTGTATGTGTATCTTGTATCTTGTATGTCTTGTGTGTGAACGACTTATAGCGATTGTTTTTGATATTATATATATTTTTAATTTAGCCACTGACGAAGGCACACTGCTGTCGAAACGTTTGGATTTAGGAATTCGATTTGTGTTGCCATCGATTGTGAATAAATATCTATATGTCTGATAATTTACATGTTTTGAATAAAATGTCGACAAGTTTCGAAACATAATGTGTGTAAAAGTGCAACGTGGGAGTTAAATATCGAAGACAAAAGGTGTGTTATTTGACACATATTTTGTTAGTAAGTGAAAGTATCTAAACGAGTTTAAAAACACGGTAATAAGGTATATGTGTGTAATTGGAAAACACGCTTGTCCGAGAAATACGTGTTAAGTTTACTCACCTTTGGTTAGTGAGATTTGCCCACACTACTAACTTCATGTTTTTCTTAGTTATTCTGCACACATTTTGATAGTAAGTCAGCGCTCTAAGAGAGTTTTAAAACACGGTAACAAGGCATACGTTTGTAATCAAAAGTGAGTAAGAAACCTGACAGGTGAGTTTCAAAACACGCCATCATCGTATTGCGTGTTCTGGTAAACACACTTATCTCAGAAATGCGTGTTAACTTTACACACCTTTTGTTAGTGAGATTTGCCCACATAACACGAAGTGTGTAAACATTTTTTACAGTGCACCACATCCAGTTTATCGAAGCAGAAAAGCTAACATCATTGTAAGCTGACAAATGTTATCAGTGCAAACCATGCCGTGTTATTTGACAATGGTGTGTGTTTATGCTTCCTTTGCCTGTTTTTCTGGATAACGTGTTAACTAACAAATCAAACGTGTGTTTTAACTCACAATCTTAGTTTTCTTACTACCTTAACCTGTTGTAGCATTACAAAGACCTTAGTTAATTGAAAAATTCGCCATTTTGTGCGCCCCTCGCGGCCGCGTGCGGCCGCCATGTTCAGTCTGCGCCGAGTCAGCGAAGGGAGAGGACGTGTGCGTTGTGGTGTGGTATAAGAAGGAGCTGGGCTGTGGCGTATAGGTGTTGCGTGGCATAAGGAGCTGCTGTGGTGTTAAGAATAAGAATAATAAGAAGTCAGACAGTGAAATGATATGGATTGTTGGACGTGCCTTTCATTCATACTGGTATGGTGAGTGATTACGGGAAAGATGAGTGCAGACATTGCTGGCGTTTCAGTTTGGTTCATGTATGTCACTAATTTTCTTTTCAATTGAAACTTCAACCAGGCTTCAGGGGGTCTCAGGTTGGAGGCACTGTTCATTTGTTGATTGTCAATTGACATAAGTATATATGACGGACTGAATAATAAGCATGTTGCACACTAAATCCGCATTAGGCTTTGAACAAGAAATTAAATGTACCTAATTATTGGTTGGGAGCCCAACCAGTGAACGCGGTGAGGTGCTGTTTTATTCAATTCCTGTCCACTGCACTCATGTTGTCAAAAAAAAAAAAATGTTTGTAGGTACATGAGCCACCATTGCTCGGTCAGGGAATTTTAGCCTTTTTGTTGCAGTTTAGTTTACCCATATCGACAGAAATGAAGCATTCTCAATGTTCTCGTAATAGGTATTTGGAGACTGTTTGGTGTCATGGCTGGTGCGGATTCCCAGGCTAGTTGGTGCGAATCAGTGCAGACTTGTCACCACGACCGGTGCAGATTACCGATTGATCTATGACGTTGGTTGACATGAGGGTGGTTGCGTTGCCTTATACGTTGTTTGAATAAACATCTTTGTGTTTAAATACTCGTCTGTGTGTTTTATTATAAGATGTAGGCATAAGAAGCAAGGATGGTTGCATATTTACACGCATACACGTAAAATGCGGCTTTAATTTCACACGCCTTTTATTAGTGAAAAGTGGCCGGATGACTAACTTTGATGTCATTTCACACGCCAAAAGCTAGTAATCGAACAAGTTTACAAACCTTATCTTAGTAGGCTTACAAAATGTCTGAAACAACCTAGTGTGTTTCATAACACGCCAGTTCCATTTTACGTGTGTCTGGAAACACACTTGCACACATATTGTGTGTGAAGTCTACTCGCATTTTGTTAGTGAAAAGTGGCCGGATGACTAGGAAGTTAGTAAACATTTTTTACAGTGTATCGGCCAATATCGATCACAACAACAGTATCCAAGCTGCTAGAACTGCATATTCTCCGCGAATTGCGGGACAAGTACCCCACATGATCTCCAATTTGGGTTCATACCAGGACGTGGTGTCAGCGAGGCATCCCTAATGGTAGGCGAGACACTGAACTGGAACCTGAGCAGAAGTCTCCCAGTATTTGCAGCCAATCTCGATGCCAGAAAATGTTTTGACAGGATATGGCACGATGGACTATTCTACCAGCTGCGATATTTTTTTGGACACAAGTACATGACTTCTAATTGTGAACTGGTATCGGAAGTTAACAGCGAAGGTAAAATTTGCCGGGCAAATATCTGCTGCGTTCTCTGTACTCCGCGGTACCAGACAGGGTGCGATACTCTCTCCAACAATCGCAAATATCTACCTGTACCCGCTGGTAGCCTCTCCGGACCACAGTGGCCGGGGCGCCTTTTGGCACCGTCACCATGTTCCTGCGGTCTGCTACGCAGACGACTTGCTACTCATGTCCACAAACACAGGGCACCTGTCACAAATGCTTCAAATAGTAGAGGACTTTGCAAGGTCGTGGAGGCTTGAGTTTACGCACCCACAAGCAGAGAAAACAAAAAGCCACATCATAGTTTTTGGAGGTGATACCCTATCCGAACTGAACTACCTACGTGGCACTAGGGGGGTCCGAAATGTATTAAAGTTGTCCGAAACCACGGGAACCGGGTTTTTCCCATAGGTCCTTTCAATACGTTTCCAAAATGGTGCGGCAATCGAAATTTTAAAGAACTTTCACCTTGCCTCAAATCGATTGAAAGTTTATCAAATTTTGCCAATTTAGTACTTCATGAACTTTCGCTTTTAACATACGTATAACAGTTTAATGCGCAATTGATTGGGCCGGTGATCTTGTTTTCAAGGAAAAATAGCTGCACAAATCACAAAATATATTATCATGCATGCCAAGAGCCAAATGATGAAATCACATCATGACTAAATACCATGTGGATTACAATAAATCACTTAAAATATTGCGTATCAAGATCCCCAGAATAGGAATCGTTTTGGTCTTTATTTGTCCAAATGCGCCATACATATGCATCGAGAACTTTCACCTCGCCTGAACTGAGTTGAAAATATCTAGGTAAGCCTATGATTTGAGCCGCGATCTGTTGCGAGTGCAGACGCCCCCCCCCCATTGCGGGTAATTACATGCATGTCATGACCCCTCAAGGTTGGCGAGTGGCGCTTCTCACATTTCTTAATCCTCACAACAGCAGCTGCTGTGCACTTATGCCTGGAGGGAGGGGGGATGAGACATGGCCCTCATGCATTGCCCGCAAAACACTGTGTCAACCATTGTGTCAATTTCACAGCACTGTGTCAGCTCGCCTTCAGGTGATGGCGCCATGTCTACCGCAAGACAAACAAGAGCTGGGGCATCCAAGCCTCTAGTTGGCCAGCCGAGTGAGGCCGTTGTTGACCAGTGGGCCGTTGCCTTCCTGGCTGATGATGATACCAGCGGGCTGCTGGCCTTCACCGGAAGGCCGCGACTGCCGACCAGGGGGCAGGTCCTCAGCCTCTACCTCCACATCAGGCAGGTCAAGGGACAATGGTTTCCAGTCAGCGAGATCGCTGACATCGTCCTGACCGAAGTATGCAAATACTGGACAATGGGGAACATCCCGATCGGGGCCAAGAACAAAACGAAGGAGAAGACGTTGTCCCTGATCGACGAGTACCGTAACCTGGGCAGTGCCCAGGTTACGGTACCAGTGCCCAGGTTACGGTACCAGTGCCCAGGTTACGGTACCAGTGCCCAGGTTACGGTACCAGTGCCCAGGTTACGGTACTCGTCGATCAGGGCCAACGTCTTCTCCTTCGTTTTGTTCTTGGCCCCGATCGGGATGTTCCCCATTGTCCAGTATTTGCATACTTCGGTCAGGACGATGTCAGCGATCTCGCTGACTGGAAACCATTGTCCCTTGACCTGCCGCCTGATGTGGAGGTAGAGGCTGAGGACCTACCCCCTGGTCGGCAGTCGCGGCCTTCCGGTGAAGGCCAGCAGCCCGCTGGTATCATCATCAGCCAGGAAGGCAACGGCCCACTGGTCAGCAACGGCCTCACTCGGCTGGCCAACTAGAGGCTTGGATGCCCCAGCTCTTGTTTGTCTTGCGGTAGACATGGCGCCATCACCTGAAGGCGAGCTGACACAGTGCTGTGAAATTGACACAATGGTTGACACAGTGTTTTGCGGGCAATGCATGAGGGCCATGTCTCATTCCCCCACCCTCCAGGCATAAGTGCACAGCAGCTGCTGTTGTGAGGATTAAGAAATGTGAGAAGCGCCACTCGCCAACCTTGAGGGGTCATGACATGCATGTAATTACCCGCAATGGGGGGGGGGGCGTCTGCACTCGCAACAGACCGCGGCTCAAATCATAGGCTTACCTAGATATTTTCAACTCAGTTCAGGCGAGGTGAAAGTTCTCGATGCATATGTATGGCGCATTTGGACAAATAAAGACCAAAACGATTCCTATTCTGGGGATCTTGATACGCAATATTTTAAGTGATTTATTGTAATCCACATGGTATTTAGTCATGATGTGATTTCATCATTTGGCTCTTGGCATGCATGATAATATATTTTGTGATTTGTGCAGCTATTTTTCCTTGAAAACAAGATCACCGGCCCAATCAATTGCGCATTAAACTGTGTTACGTATGTTAAAAGCGAAAGTTCATGAAGTACTAAATTGGCAAAATTTGATAAACTTTCAATCGATTTGAGGCAAGGTGAAAGTTCTTTAAAATTTCGATTGCCGCACCATTTTGGAAACGTATTGAAAGGACCTATGGGAAAAACCCGGTTCCCGTGGTTTCGGACAACTTTAATACATTTCGGACCCCCCTAACGTGGCACCTCGATGGCCAGATTCTAATAAAAAAGAATCGATCAGAGCACCTTGGAGTGATCCTAGACTGCAAATTTTCTGTCACACCTCACACAGAAATGCGCATAAAACGGGAAGAGCCGCTTTTTATGGCCTCTCCACGACTGGAATATTGTCCAGACGTCTATCGCCAAATGACAAGATTTTCTTGTGGAAAGCGGTGGTGGTATGTACCAGCCCTTGTATTTGGCTGCGATGTAGCGCCTCTGAGCCCAACTGATGTCACTCGACTAGAAGCATTGCAATCTTCGTGTCTGAAAGCTGCCCTGGGATTACCACGTTTTGCCCACCATACGCTGCTTTTGGAGGCTGCTGACGTCCCTCAAGTTCACGAGGTTTTACGCAGTCGGACGCTGAAGACATTTTATTCAGCGATGAATAGCTCGGATCGCCTGGTCAGCGGTCTACTCTCCTCTGTCGCTGTTCTCGGGTGTAACTCCACAGCACTTCCCGGATCTTTCGCACAAATTGTGTTCTAGATGTGTGGAACCGGGTTAAATGAGATAATGGATATTGTTGCCGGACATATCGATCCAGACATCATCACTGCACCGCGACCCGGAAATGGTCTCAGAGACTCCCTAGCAGGCCTTTTGAGCTCCACATGTGAGATGTCGCGGAAGCTATTGCGTTTGCTTACTGTGAATACCTGAGCTGTATGAGCGTGAAAGCATATTTGTCGCTGATATGTGACGCCTAATAAACATTATTATTACGAGCGAGCGAGCGCAGCGAGCGAAGCGAGTCTTTTCAATATAACGGAAAAATCTCAGTATGAGCGGCCCGGCCCGGCCCGGCCTGTAACGCTTTTGAGAGGCTTATATCTCAGCAACCGCTGGACCGATTGGCCTGCGGTCTTTTTTGCTGGGTAGCCCCATCCCTTCTACCCCGTAATTGACTACTTTTGATACACCTCAGTGACCGTCGTGGCACGTGCCACGTGAAAAGCCAAGGGTGTTCAAACTGTTTTGCAAAAGTAGTGATTTTGAGAGGCTCATATCTCAGCAGCCGCTTGGGCGATTGACTTGCGGTAATTTTTATAGGGTAGCTGCATCCTTTCTACCAAAAATAGGATACTCTCGATGCATGTGGGTCACCCCCAGTGCACGTGCAAAATACAACAATAAGAGGTGTCAAATTTGTTCCCATTTTAATAACTCGGTAATTACTGGGGCAATTTCGCTGAAACTCACATACAGGTAGGCACCCACCAGGCAATGCATTCCCATGTGTTGCGGTTAAGGTGCTACTGCACGTGCGCACGTGCAGGGGGCGCTTCCAGATCTCGAGAACGGCTGGGCCGATTGCGCTCAAATTTGGTACACGGCTGGGGACCAGTTAGTAGGGTGCCGTGCAAAAGTCAGTTTGGACCCCGTTTGCACGTGCGCACGTGCAGAGTGCCGCTTCCAGATCTCAGGAACGGCTGGGCCGGTTGCGTTCAAATTTGGTACACAGCTAGCGACCGGTTAGAGGGGTGCTTTGCGCAAGCCCGTTGGAAGTACCCCCTCGCCCTTTCGCACGTGCAGGGCTCACTATCTCGCTCGCTCGTTCTTCGCCCAAAAGGCGTTTTACTGGTTATTATTATTATTATTATTATAAGGGTCATTTCACGCTTTTGTTTGGCTTTCTTTGATCCATATTGACACTGAGTTGTGCAATTGCGCCTTGTTGCCGGCTGTGAGAGACGCATATTAATATTTGAGAATATTTTTCGCTACATATTGTTCTTTTGCCATTCAGCTTTCACTGGAAAACGAAAAAACATGCCTATTATTTCAAGAACGTCCTGGACAGCTCGTTGAATAAAAATCATTACGTTTTTACAACAACACAATTTTTTAAAAAGGCCATGGAACGATTTCGATAAAAAAACACATTTTTTGAATTACCTCACCGTCACCGTCTGCTTTCGAATGGTATTGTGACGTGCTGGACAGACATGTGCATGTATCCGAGAAAATGGATCCGGGATCTGATCTCACGGATCCGGATCCGGATCTGTAGGGATCATAGATCCAGCTCTTAAATTTATCGAGATATCCGCAGGGATCATAGATCCGAGTCGTAATTTTTTGCTTGAGATCCAGTGATATCATAGACCCGATTTACTTTTTGTCAACTCAGAAATCCTAGAAAATCACTCGTTGCAACTCACAAACGTTCTGTTTAAGTGATTTTATGTGATTGCACGTCATTATCCATAGTTTTGTGGCGCTTATTGACGTTGAAACACTTGGAAACCTGATTTCAAATGTTGTGCATTATGGGATCCACTCGGATCATAGATTCATGTTCTTGGTTTATCGTCAGATCCTATGAAATCATAGATCCAGATTGGATTTTTCACGCCAGATCCGGTGGAATCATAGATCCTAGCCTGCAATTTGCTTCGAGGTCCACTGAAATCATAGATCCATCACTCGGATCCATGCACATGTCTGGTGCTGGATCAGTGCATGTATTTGGTTTACTGGGTTTGGTGTCCTCGTCTGCTCACGACGGCATGTTGTGTTGTTGTGTGTGTTGTTGCATGTTGTGCATGGTTGTGTTCCGTGGCGGCTGCCGCATGGCATGCTGGGCAATGTGCAGTGTGCATATGGAGTAATGCATGCTTGCGCGGGCTGGCTCCCGGGTATCACCCACAGCGGTTAAGCCGCTCAAATGTGTACTAAAAAGGGTCCCGAACGCCAAAAAAAAATTGCAGCATCAGTGCTGCAACATATTTATCAGGATCACGGATCGTTCAGCGATTCTGACTTGTCCGTGCGTAGCCAGAACAAAAGAGGTCATCAAGACAGTCTTCGAGCTCGTGTCGCAGAAAGATGTCACAGATGTCACGCAAGTGACGGCAGAGCCCACTGATTCAAACGTTGAAGACGGTAGAGTGGAGCTCTCCCAGTCAGTGACTCTGCCCTCAAAGCGACTTTGGGGCAAAGTCTGAGAGACAGGAGGAGGGAGGAGAGAAGCTGTCGTGTCACTGCCTCTCGCTTCGGAGAGATCATGAACATGAGGCCCACAACCGACGGGTCTCGTCTAGCAGCAACCATCGTTCGTCCGTCCCCGCTTAACGTCCCAGCTGTGAAGTGGGGTAAGATGCACGAAGGCAGGGTGCTCCGTGAGTACGAGTTGGCACAGGGCATCAGCGTGGCACGTTCTGGGCTGGTAGTGGATCGCACCCGTCCATACCTGGCCTGCTCACCAGACGGCATTGCTGCCGACCGGCTGGTGGAGGTCAAGGGCATTTATTCATGCCGAGAGCTAGAGGTGCGTGCGGGACTGACCGACTGGCTGGTGGAGCAGGATGGGCACCTGAAACTGAAGGAGCAGTGTCGGTACTGGTGGCAAGTGCAAGGTCAGATGGCCATCGTCGGAAAAGATATGTGTGATGTCGTTGTTTTCACGGACACAGATACGAAAACTGTGGAGGTGTTATCTGTACCCGGCTTGTATGAGGAGGTTATGGTACCTAAGCTCAAACAGTTCTTTGAGTCGTATGTGGCTCGTGCCCTGTTTGACTGAAGGTGCATGAATGGTGTTTGCGGCGCTATGGCCCCTGTCACGTTTGACCGCCCGGGCCGTCCTCGCTGACCCGGTCACCCGCCCCCTCTGCTACCGTGTGGCGCCGGTCTGATTTCTGCCGGCAAATGCCTGCGCTCTACTGGCCTCTCAGGACACGCGGCCAATGACTGCGCGCGCCACGCCTTGGCGGCGTGACCCGGTTCGTGTCGCATGCGAGTGATCACGGCTGTGAACGTTGAAGCGCAGACCTGTCGACTGTTGTAATAATAATAATATGCCATTTATATGTTGTGATGCCAAAATGTTGTGATGCCAATACATGCATTATGCTCATCTGTGTCTCGGGCAGCACGATACGACGCATATCTGAATACTATTCATATCCGAAAGTCCTCGCTGTCACCGAAACGCCAATGCTATTTCATCTATATGTATTTTCGTATACCAACGTAACGACTTGTGCTGACATTCCGCTCGCATTCGTCACACACGTTTCACCCAAACTCATCTTAACGTGGAGCGCGAATACAGAAACATATCGCACTCAATAGAACACATTGCTACCGGTGTTTTCGTGAATAGCCAACCATGCATCACGCTCGTCATGAAATGCGCACACACTGATTGATGATATCGGCCCTACAGTCGGAAGTTGGCCCTATAGGATAGCTGGTCGCAGGCTACACAAAAACGCGGCGACGTAGTATAGTTCACTCACATACTGCACGTAGGCAGAGTTGATCGTGCCTTTCAACAGCTGATAGGTTTTCGTGAGACCGATCACACGCTCAACGTGGATACGGTCTTTGGTTATTGCCCGGCTGACTGCTACCTCCGCGGGTGACAGTTGTGCCCTACCTCTTAGGAATGCTGGTGTTACCACACGAATGTCCCGCGTGGCGAGGATATCCTGTACGTTGAATCCACGGTCTGCCATTACTATGTCACCCGGCTGAAGCTTGTCTACGATACCAGACTTCACAAAAACTTTCTGATCGGATGAACTGCCAGAAAAGGCATCAGACACGAAAGAAATGCCACCCTCCATGGTAATACCTAGCAAAATTTTGACAGTATTGCCGCTTTTGTAAGTAGAATAGGTCTTTGACTGAAGGGTTGGATCTGCCGGGCGTTGAATTCTGACCTCCGTGCAATCAATGATGACGACTGGCTTGTTGTGATCATACTTTGAGGGCCAAATATCTACCTGACGGAACACACCGTCCATGAACTTCACCATCCTTATGAAAACCCTAGTTACTTGTGATGTGCTGACGTCAAACATGGTTGCCAGAAAGCTGTTGGTGAGGTTGTTGCGCAGCTTGGTTACAGTGAGAAGGACATCATTCTCAAAACCCAAAGACGCAGTGGTGTACCGCTTAGTTGCACGCTCCTTCTGGTATGCTGGGTGCAGAATATACAGGAGCATGTGGAATGTTTCAATATCATCAAACCCAGTCAGTGATTTAATATCTGAGCCCTTAAGCTTTGCAAAATCAATGTAACCACTACGCATGTCACACTGAATGGCCTTGTCATTAGTAGATAACTGGGCATCGTCTGGTTCAACTGTAGCCTCTATACCAGATGCACTGTCATTCAACAGCTCTGCTGTGCTGCTGCCAGCAAGTGTTGGTGTCTCAGGTGTTTCTGCCACACCTGCATCAACATCACCCACTTCCACCTCAACAACAGATAGCACATCTTTAAAAAAGATTTGCTCGGGAACCGAGGTCTCTGATTCTTCCTCCACATCTTCTTCTTGCACAAGGCTGCTCAGATAATCGGCCTGTAAACCGGAGACGTTGGAATACATTTTTTATTGAATCAATATTTTGATTCCTACTCCTTAGTTTGCCCAACTGGCATCAGAACCCTGAACCGGTACTGCTGCAAATAACTTCTCCGCCCCATTTGGGTTGTGATGGGGGGACATACTGTCACAATAAAAAACACTTGGATATAAACTGTTCTCTATTTGATTATGCCATTCTTACCTCTTGGGGAAGCTCACTTTCATCTTCTGAGTTGCCCCTTTCTTGGTTCCTTGACAGAGCCCCTAGCTCACGCCCAATGGCAGTATTTCTGCGGCATCTCTGGTTAATTTTCCACTTGAACTTTGATGGCACCGCACCTGGTTTCAGCTGAAGCTTTTTGGTAGATCTCCTGCAACCGAAAACAATAGTTGTATCAAGGACTCAATCACAAAACAATAAATAGACCAATGTGAATCATTATATTACACCAAATGGTTAATAGTATGGGGTGTACAGAAAATGCATGAGATCTATGGATGTCTGCTGATGCTGTCCTCTGGCTGATGCTTTATAACTGCTACTGTCTTGATAAGTATCAACAATTTACTGAGTGGTTATGTAATATCTAACAATTATGCATGGATCACTTGGATCACTTAGCACATTGTTTCAAGTTCGTTGGCCTATTTATGTAACTGATGATGACCAGTGGTTTAAAATTCAAAGTTAAACATATTCAATATATATATCAATAAATAGACCAATGTGACTAATAGAGGACTCAATCACAAAACAATAAATAGACCAATGTGAATCATTATATTACACCAAATGGTTAATGGTATGGGGTGTACAGAAAATGCATGAGATCTATGGATGTCTGCTGATGCTGTCCTCTGGCTGATGCTTTATAACTGCTACTGTCTTGATAAGTATCAACAATTTACTGAGTGGTTATGTAATATCTAACAATTATGCATGGATCACTTGGATCACTTAGCACATTGTTTCAAGTTCGTTGGCCTATTTATGTAACTGATGATGACCAGTGGTTTAAAATTCAAAGTTAAACATATTCAATATATATATTTTTTTCACTGGTTGTATTCATAAGATGTTGATGTTGATGAGTGTGTGGTGGACTTTGAGGTCAGTGCAGATTTAGACTGGTCATTTTCGGGATCAGTGAGCTTTTTTCTCTCAGCCCTCTTTGGTGTGAATTTTCTGACTCTGTTTGAAGGACTGGTGGGATTTTGAGCTTGGGCCAGTGCGCCTCGTCAACCTGCCAGTAATACTCACCTCCCCACACTAAATCCTCACCTGACGGACAAGCCCACACCCACAAGATCTCGTCAAAATTGCTATACTTTGTAGACTGGACCTAACCTGACCTAATCTTCCCCATAACATACCTACAAACCTACAACCTCCCCTATAAACCTGCAAACCTACAAACCTATAGCGCCTTGAAAACCTTCATGGGAACGGGGACGTCTGCTCTACTAATGTTGGCATATTGATCTTATATTTGAATTTTGAATCAACTTGGCACATTGATGTTTATTTGAATGCACATGCAATACATTCTTTAAAAATATGAAATGTATTAATATGCACAAGAGTGGTGCATTACTCACCAACATATGTCCTTCCAACATAATCTTCAGTGACAAAATGTGCATGGCACACTCTGCTATGTTCAGATGGCTTGAAAGTTGCCTCTCGCCTTATTCTTGCTAGCCAGACCTTCTTAAGCCCCGGATCCTTTGGAAACTTGTGTCCACCTCTATTTTTGCAGCCATACACTACACAATAACCACCCATAGCAATGACTTATTGAAGGATATCACAGTATTGTTTCGTTTTTCCTTCTCATTCCAGTGGAGCAAGGTATATAAAAACACTGTGGAGGGTGGAATGCAATAACCAAGGCCCTAAATGCAATAACATTACCAGCCATGCTTCTCATTTGAATCATCTGCGCCATTTCTGTATCGCGATTTTGTCCCAATCAAAACACCCAGAGCCACCTGGTGGCGAAATAACGGCACACTCCCCATTTAGTATATCTAGATTAGGTAAGGACGCCATCCTCCCCCGGCTGCCTCGGATACAAGATTCAGAACTTGGTCCCTTATGCCATTATGGGTACTAAAGAGGTCAAAATGGGCACTCAGAGGTCGGCGTGGGCTCCTGAGGTCCGCATTGATCTTTCAGAGACAAGCATGGGCTATGAGAGTTCAACTGCACCAAGGTAAATGTTCTGTGTTCGCCCGCACATTCAATGTTTTAAAGCTCGATTTTCTGGCTGCTGTCACTGTCAGAGACAGAAGGGACATGTCACCATGACCAAAACGTTTGAGTCATACTGTCTTCCCTGAACCAGTATAACGCCTTTTGGGGCGACTAACGGAGCGAGCGAGAGGGTGGGCCTTGCACGTGCGAAATTGCGAAGGGGTACCTCCAACTGACTTGTGCATGGCACCCTACTAACCGGTCTCTAGCGATGTGCCAAATTTGGGCACAATCGGCCCAGCCGTTCTCGAGATCTGGAAGCGGCACCCTGCACGTGCGCACGTGCAAAATGGGTCCCAACTGGCTTGTGCACGGCACCCTACTAACCGGTCCCTAACTGTGTACCAAATTTGAGCGCAATCGGTCGAGCCGTTCTCGAGATCTGGAAACGACCCCTGCACGTGCGCACGTGCAGCAGCACCCCAACTCTGGCACATGGATATGCAGTGCCTAGTGGGTGCCTACCTACATGCCAACTTTCAGCGCAATCGGCCAAGTAGTTACCGAGATATTGCAACAATTACAAAACTGACACCTCTTCGTTTTGCACGTGGCACGTGCGTAAGGGGTCACCCACATGCATCGGGAATAGTCCAATACTTGGTAGAAGGAATGAAGCTACCCTACAAAAATTACCGCGTGTAAATCGGTCAAGTGGTTGCTGAGATATAAGCCTCGCAAAAGCGTGACCACGGCCGGCCGGCCGGCCGGCCGGCCGCTCATACTCAGAAATTTCCGTTAATCTAAGGAAAGACTACGCTCGCTTTGCTCGCTCCGTAATAATCATCCATAGTTCTCTTTGCCGACGGCATGTTGCGGGAAGTTGTAAAACACCGAAAACCTATGGACTTGGTATGTGTTTTTACTTTTTTAGCTATAAGCTACCAGTTTGTAGCTCGTCAGTTTACTATTTAGGAGCCATTTTGTGTGTGTGTGTGTGTGTGTGTGTACGTGTGTGTGTGTGTGGGGGTGTGTGTGTGCGTGTGCGTGTGCGTGTGCGCGTGCGTGTGTGCGTGCGTGCGTGCGTGCGTGTCGCCGCAGGTGGAGGTGACGACTGACGGTGTCTGTATGTCCGCGTGTCGCCGCAGGTGACGACTGACGGTGTCTGTATGTCCGCGTGTCGCCGCAGGTGACGACTGACGGTGTCTGTATGTCCGCGTGTCGCCGCAGGTGACGACAGACGGTGTCTGTACCGGGCTTTGCAAAAGTTCTGTTACACTTTCTTTTTCTTTATTTTGAGGGGTTTACAGGTCGGGGCCAAACGTTTCGGCGATACCAATTGAAAATTCTGCTTATTAGAGACATGGTACCATGACGAATTTAACCTTCTTTTGCAGTTATATCAAAATGGAGGCCAAGAGAATAGAGATAGCCGCTTTGCTCCGCGCGCAGCATACCAAAGCTTTCATTGCCAAGCACCTGAAAGTCAGTCGGATGACCGTCCACAGAGTTGCGGACAAGCTCAAGAGCGGAGAAGGTCTCAAAGATCGACCCCGTACCGGCAGACCTCGAGTAGTGAGCCGACTGGCCGTAAAACGGGCATTCGAACGCAACCCAAGGCTGAAAATGACTGAGGTCGCGAAACGCAAGAAGATTTCGGTCGCCACGGTGTCAAGGGCCGTCAAGAACCAGGGTGGAAAGAGCCTACGACTACTGGAAGGGCCTCTGCTCACTGCCCGAATGCGGGAGCAGCGCCGCAACCGCTGTCAGCGCCTGCTCAGCGACCTGAAGAGCAACGGAAAACGCGTCCTCATCTTCTCTGACGAGAAAACCTTCACGGTTGACCCGGTCGTGAACAAGCAGAACGACCGCGTCGTCACCTTTGGGAACGATGTTTCCGAGGTCCGCTGCGTGTTAAAGACCAAACATCCGGCCTCCGTGATGATGCAACTCTGTGGACGGTCATCCGACTGACTTTCAGGTGCTTGGCAATGAAAGCTTTGGTATGCTGCGCGCGGAGCAAAGCGGCTATCTCTATTCTCTTGGCCTCCATTTTGATATAGCTGCAAAAGAAGGTTAAATTCGTCATGGTACCATGTCTCTAATAAGCAGAATTTTCAATTGATATCACCTAAACGTTTGGCCCAGACATGTAAACCCCTCAAAATAAAGAAAAAGAAAGTGTAACAGAACTTTTGCAAAGCCCGGTATGTCCGCGTGTCGCCGCAGGTGGAGGTGACGGTGTCTGTATGTCCGCGTGTCGCCGCAGGTGGAGGTGACGGTGGCGGGCGTCGCCGGCTGCGAGCCGGTCAGGTGCAGCCGCTCTGTGCGCATAGTCCCCGACGCTGCGCTCAGCTCGGCGGCGGACGCAGGCCCCTACGACGCGCTCGTCCTGCCCGGCGGACTGGGAGGCGCGCAGGCCTTCTGCCAGGTCGGTTCGCCCTGCCCCTCTCGGGCTCCTGCTTCATGCAGTGATGCGTAGTAAGGTTTTTTCCCGATTTCGGAAAATAGTTGATAGGATGTTTTTCACATTATTTCGCGGCTTTTGATTCAAATGGTCTTTCATTCAATGGTCTTTATGTCTTTATGAAGTCTTTATGAAGACATGTTAAATATATATATATATATATATATATATATATATATATATATATATATATATATATATATAAATATATATATATATACATATATATATATATATATATATATATATATATATATATATATATATATATATATATATATATATATATAATATATATGTTACAGAGAGTTTGAGAAATCCGTGAGTTTGCAAACTCACTAGGGAGTTTGCAAATTCACTAGGGAGTTTGCAAACTCACTGACCGGTCAGGGAGTTTGAGAAATTCCAGAGCGATTGGGCCAAATAAAATCAAGTGTGTAAGATGAGGGTGGCATACGTGATGCTAAAACAAAGGCAACTAGTGGCACGGCCTATATAACCGTCGCACGCTGACAAAAAGCTTACAGATCCTTAATTGTTTTACCGGAAAAAATGATAATCGCGGCTATGTAAAGGGGATGCTCGGAGCAACGTGCTCGCGGTGTTCCTCCGTTCCGTCGTTTCCATCCTCAGGAATCAGGATACTGAAATCCTTCTCCTCCACGCCGAAGCCCCCACTCCGGGCTGGACAGGCACCTTTATCTCATGCGGGCTGCTCCCTTGGAGCGGCACCGCTGCTCCCGAGGGAGCGCATCCCGTAGCCGGGTGCAGAGAGTGCTTGGGGGGCTGGTAGGCCTGTCCATTCGGACGGGTTGGCAGCCCCGGCGACTCTAGGGTGTCTGCCCAGACCAATGTCTCCCCCTAATTCCTATCATTCGTCCGGCTCTGAAATGGGCTTGTCAGACCGAAAGGGCCTAACCCAACAAAACAAAAACAAACAAGCACCGTGCGCCAGTCACAGTTGGGCTGGCTGCCAGCAGCGCTGGCTCTCGATGACACGTCTATGGCGGAGTGGGAATGGGCGTGAATTGGTGCGTGTGCCTGTACTTTAGCATAAGTGACCAACAGTGAGATGTTTCTACTTTGAATATATTGAGCCTGACTCTGGAATAGCCACACTTGAGTGGAACGGATCTAATTGGGACGTGAACTAAATAAATGTATGACTAAATAAAGCGGTGTTGCACATGGATGACTGAGCAGTTTAAAATAAAAAAGGTATTAATGGTGTGCATATGATCTATGTATAAGCTTTTTGTCAGCGTGCGAGGCCCTACAACTAGCCGCCTTTGTTTTATCATGACGGACGGCACGTATGCCACCCACATGCTGCACACTTGTTTTTATTTGGCCAATCCACAATGGGTCCGATGCAGGAATTAGCACGCCAAAAATAATAACTGCCCTTTAATGGCTGCTTTTACACCAGAGATGAAAGCCAGAACATCCGAAATGGATTTTGCGTGATTTCTAAACATGTAGGTACCGTGTGACATGTGAGATGTCTCATCTCATCTCATCTCATATATTTAACACATACATTCGAAACAGACAATCAGTGTCGCCTCGATTGGCGCAAAAGTGCCGGAGCACTTAACTCGGGGCGCCTCTCGAGTCCGCACAATCACACTGGGTGCCGCCCACAGCCTCGCAGCCGCTGCCCGCCA
Source organism: Amphibalanus amphitrite (assembly GCF_019059575.1). Lineage (NCBI taxonomy): Eukaryota > Metazoa > Arthropoda > Thecostraca > Balanomorpha > Balanidae > Amphibalanus > Amphibalanus amphitrite. Next base: position 211,036 of record NW_024881519.1, read on the forward strand.
CCGCGCAGACCGCTCTCAATAGATGTCAGGCGCCGGCGCCGAGGGCAGCGCTCTGTGACGACCGGTGTCAAAGGACTGGGCGCTAGGGATGGGTGGCAGGATGGGAAGGAGAGGCAAAACGTTTGGTGGCATGGATGAATTGGTACACCGCTCGTGCTACCTCGAATTCGTCCCTGGGTCGTACCGTATTACCGTGTAGTATGAAGTCTAGTTGTTCCTTTTGTGATAAATTGTGTATGTCAATGCCTGTTATACCATTTATTATGTTTGTCATTCTCTCTCTTTCTTGTGTGTACTTTGGACATTTTAGTAAGTAATGTCCTGTGTTCTCGTTAGTTCTGCCTTGACAGTGGTTGCAATATGGAGATTCAGTTTTTTGTATTTGAAATAAATGGGATTTTAACTCTGACATCCCAACCCTTAGACGTGTTAGAAGTGTATTTTCCATTTTCGAACCATAAATATAATACTTTGGTGGTTTTTCTATATGTAAGTGAGACTTGAGATGTTTTTTAAATGAGAATAAAGTTCTAGTCTCTCTCAAGTTCTGTGGCAGTTCATTTATTAGTTTAATTGTACTGGGAAGAAACGAGTTTTTCAGTAGACAGGTTTTGGGATATATTTCCCTTCTGTTATTAGAGTTGCGAAGAAGTCGGTTGTTATTTCTTCGATCAGGGGGCAATAGTTGTTTGATATATGTTGGAGTATCGTCGAGCGTCAGTCGTTGGAAAAATACTATCTTATGCATTTCACGTCTCTTCTTTAATGAAGTCCATCCTAGTTCTCGTCTGAGATTGTCTGTCGGAGTTCTAAATAATGTCGCAGTCACAAGTCTGGCCCCTCTGTTCTGAAGTGTTTCAAGTCGTAAAGTATCGTGTGCTGTTAGCAGTCCGTCGTAAATGATGTCCGCGTAGTCAAAATATGGCAATACATGTGTCGTATATATTTGTTGCAATAAGGTCCTGGGCAAGTAGGAAGCGATACGATAGAGTGGGCTAAGGGCAATGTTAACCCTCGCATGTGTAGGGGGGGGGTCGGATGGACCCCCCCCCCCATAGTTTTTCGCGAATAACTCGCGTAAAAAGCGGCCGATGGCGACGAAACTTTCAGTACCCTCACATTGATCAATTTTACACCTACCCTGAAAATTTCATGACCCTGACCCAAATGACCTTTGACCTGTGACCTCTTTTCCGAGACCATGTTTGGCGGGAATCGCGATTCTGCGTATGTCGGCTCGCATTAGCCGCGCGTTTGCAAGCTTTTCGTGGTTTCAAACGTTCAAACATGTAATTTGATGTTACTCCCGTGGGTGTCAAGGTCACCTGAAGGTCAGGTCAGGTCATTGACCTTTGGTGACCTCGGGTGACCTCGGTTCAGTTTTTCGAGTTTTACATGTTTCTAGGCTAGTTTTTGGAGCTGAATTCGAATTTAGCAACCATTTGAACATTTACGAAGTAGTTTTGGTGACTTCGTAACATGTTACGAAGCTGTCAGAGGCGGTTGACACGTACTACGAATACCCGTCACGACGCCTACTGGTTGACCTGACCTGACCTGACCCGACCTGGTCTAAATGCTTCAAGACATCATCTGTGATCAAAACTAACACGATATTCGTGATCAGCACCCCGAAAAACCTCTTAGCAGCCACTCTTTACGACTTTCTAACAGGTCCCGATTTTCCCGACTTTGGGGTCATTGACCTGACCTGGAAGGTCAACCAATGACCTAGGACCTTAAAATTGGATATCATCGGCTTCCTCTCGTCACGGGCAACACGCTCGTTTTTTCCGCGAAGCTCTAGCTCGATCAGGGGCCAAACGGCAAGGGGGGGTCCAACCGACCCCCCCCTACACATTAGAAGCTGGCAAACGCCGCACACATGCGAGGGTTAACTTTTCTGATGATGTCGTTGATGTGCTCGTGAAACCTAAGGTCGTGCGATATTGTCAATCCCGGATGTTTATGATTAGCAACAACTGGGATGGGCATGGCTGCAAATGTTAGTTTTGGTGGGATTTTCTGTTTGCGTTTTGTGAAATGCTGTTGGAGAGTTTTCCTTGGGTTAAATTGTATCATCCAGTTGTCACCGTACTTGTGGATTTCATTTAGATCTCTTTGAAGTGAGCTTTCAACTGTTTCTCTATTATTAGGAGAGTGTGGGGCTATCAGACAAGCATCGTCGGCGAAGAATAGCATTTCATTTTCGGTTTTTGTTGAAAGGTTATTTAAGTACATTAACGCTAAAAGGGGGCCCAAAACTGAACCCTGAGGGCATCCCGCTTGAAGTGGTCGGAGCGAAGATGTGGAATTGTTTATTACTACGCGTTGATGTCGATTTGTTAAGTATGAAGTTAGCCATGGTATAAGGTTTGCCAGACCGAATTCATGTTCACATTTGTGGAGAAGGCCCTTGTGCCAAATTTTCTCGAAATAGTGGCTGATGTCCAGATAGATAATGTTATGGTCCTTCCCGTCGTCAAGGTTTTCATATAACGAATGGGTTAAGTAGAAAAGCTGCAACTGAGTCCCATGTCCGGGCCGGTAACCGCTTTGCCGCTCCGTTAGTAGGTTGTGTTCAGTTATGTGGTTGTAAATACGTTTGAATACTATTTTTTCAAATATTTTCGAGATGCAGCTTAATAAACTGATGGGCCTGTACCCTTCTACATCTGCTGGACTACCTTTGTTTTTAAAAATTGGTTTCACGTTTGCAATTTTCCAGCTTTTTGGGTACTGGCTTGTGTCGATAGACTTATTGAACAGTTTTGAAAGTGGTTCAGCGAGAATAACTGCCGCTAACTTTATTATTCTTACTGGTACCTCATCGGAACCGGTTGATTTATTTACATTTAATCTATTTATTATACTTAATACTTCTCGTTCTGATATTTTGGCCGCCCTTAATAATGGGACTTCTGGATAGTCCTGTGGCTGAATCACTCTCGTTTCGCTGTCTTCAAGATGTGATTGGGCGGCAAAATATGCATTTAATAAATCAGCTTTCGCCTCATCATGTTCTATTAAGTTGTTACTGTTATTATTGTTATGCAAAGGGGGAATATGCGAAGATTTTGTTTTCCCAATCATTTTCCTTATGATTGAGTGGTACTTGTGTGGGTTGTGTTTCATTTGGACAAGGAGATGTCCTTCTTTAATAAGATAATTACGCTTTAATTTGTGTACCATTGCTGTAACTTGGTTACGGCAATGCCTCCATCTATTCCACTGCAATTTATTTAAACTGTCATCGGCACTGTTTTCTCTTCGAGCTACTCTAAATAGTCTGTCCCTTTTTCTCATCAAACGTTTCAGTTCAGCAGTTACCCAGGGTTTATCTTTTGGTCGGGGGGACACTCTTCTTGGGAATACTTTTTTCAGCTGCTTTCATTAGTGCAGAAGTGAGCAATTCGGTAGCGGTGTCTATGTCGTTGTCTAGAATACCGTCCCAGTCCGTTGTCATAAGTTCGTGCGTCAGTCGTTGGGAGTCGAGTTTGGAATAGTCCCACACCACCTTGTGTCGCGTCAAAGTTTCTTCTACCCAGTCGTTGAGGGTTACATATATTGGACAGTGGTCTATGGAGGAAAACGGTGGCAATACTCCGCTGTCTATGACGCTTTCCCGGTCGGATACCAGGCAAAGGTCTCTGAGATTCGCGATACTGCCCACGTAACGCGTCGGCTCGTTTATGAGTTGGGTAAATGATAGAGACTCAGTGGTTTCCTTTAATTGTTTCTCAAATTTAGTGATGGGAGTATGATTTTGCAGAGGATCTTGCAAGAATGAATTACCGGCGTTGAAATCTCCCATTATTATTATCACGGACGGGTTGTACTTCTGAGCTTTAAAGACACTTTCCGAGAAGTTACTCAAAAAAGTTTTTAAGCGCTCAGTTGGTAAGTTTGGGGGTAGGTAGAGACAACAGGTAAGAACAGTTAATTTTTTTTAATTTGGTTTTCGCCCAAACCCACTCTTCCTCTCCGACTTCGAGATCTGGTAGCCTTGTCGCTGCCAGAGACGTGTGGAAGTATAATGAGACACCTCCTCCGTGCCGGTTTCGGTGTCGAGTGAAGGGAGCATGAAAGCTTCTTAGGGTATAAAGACTAGGATGTATTTCTTCGTTCAGCTTTGTTTCTGAGAGACCCAGAATGTTTATGTTGTTGCTAGCTACAAAGTATTCTAACTCGTCCTGTTTAGTTCCTGCTGTTATGCTGTTTATGTTCACGTGAGCCATATTAATTTTGTGACGTGTTTTACCCGAGCTTACCGTACAAGAATCATAGTGTCCGATGATATGTGTACGATCAGAGGATTCGTCCGAGGCGGCACGATGTGACGTGTGTACCTATATAGTAGTGCTTGACGTTTTTATGTCAACCGTTTTCAGGGTGCAGGCTCTGACAGACAAAATGTCAGCTGAGTCCAATTTTGGTTTCTTGACAGAAAGCGATCTTCATTGCGATTAGCGGCTATTCATTTTTCCTTTAACTTGTTAAGCAGCTTTCCCAGTGCTCGAATGTCATCAGTCGTCAATTAAGCATTCAAAATACGAGCAATGCTAGCTGAAAAATCCTCTACTTGAACCGGCCCTACACCATCTGGACTGGTCAAGACGATGTCAAGAATGGCTTTGTAATAGAGCACTTCATGGGCCGGATAAATCCGTTATCCACGGATAAATCCGCGGACCGGATAGGATTGGATTCTAAATTTGTTAAAAAAGAACGGATATGGGCGGGCCGGATTTGGGAATTGAAGGTTGAACCCGGATCAAAACGGATCAAAATTTTAACATTCAACATTGATGTTAAAAATTAACCTAATGTGTTAAGCGGCAGCAGAGGTTTGATTAAAGTAATAGGCATCATTTTATGACACTCACTTATCACAAGACTTGTCTTCAAGTGGATAATGTATGCAATGTATGCATGGTTTTTGGAACCATGATGGTCTATGAGATGTATGACTGTCTGGTCCCTTAGATTGAATTTGTTAGTCCAGTTTTGGGTGAAACCAGTTATTGGTGAAACGGATTATTACGGATATTTTTTGGAAGTTTGGCTGCAATACGGGCCATGGGTGGGCCGGATTCTGATATTCAAAGAAAGGCGGATAATGGGCGGATCTGGATATGACTTGCCGGATATGGGCCGGGCCGGATCCTAAAAAGCCTATCCGTGAAGTGCTCTACTTTGTAACCAATACACATTGCTTATCTGCCTGTTTTGCTAGTGATGGAACGACAAGAATATACGTGCGCTCGCTACAATCGTCAAGCTCACTACCCCGGCCACGTGGGTACAGTGGGCCGGGCACGCGGTCAAACCGCCTGAGGGCCAAGTCGCCAGACTAGTGCTGGAATGTCCGGAATTCGGACCGCTAACCCGAAAGAACTGCCTTTTTTGCAAAGCCATCAGTTATGAGTTTCTGTCATAGTCTATAAAACATTATTCGTATCCACCAATACCCTGGTATTTTTGCCTTTGTGACCCTGCCGCAGCGCTCGCCGGTATGTCACAGCCGCAGCTAAGCGCAGTGACATCATCGGAAAAAAGCTTCATAACTTGCTTCGTCGCAGGTGGACGCAGCTAAATGACCTTGTTTCTGGTCAGGCAAGTATTGGGGAGCAAGGTAATATCAAAAATACCGGGGGGGCATGGGGGCATTTAGTATTGCTCTGTATTTGTAAGTCTCTTGAAGCATTGCACACACATCTGTGACATGGACATTTAAATTAGCTGTGACAATAAACAAGCAATGACACAGCTGACTTTTTTGCATTCATCACATTGCCCAAGCTTCAACTTATTAGTTTTGACCAAATATTTCCGTTTAACTATTATTTAGAACTGCCTATACTCGGGTAATTCCAACGTCCCTTTTCTCTCGGACGTGGACAAGGCAATGGCGTTCCATGATATGTGTCAGTTTGCGATGAAATATTTGGTACATGTGACATTTTTGGCAAAAATTACTGCTGTGTTCGCAAAATATGGACATTTTTACGTCGTTTGCGTCACATTTCAAGCCATTTTGAGAAAGTCACCTAAATTATTTTTTGCGTGCTAAATCGTGCATCGGACCCATAGTGCAATCGCTCCGGAATTTCTCAAACTCCCTGACCGGTCAGTGAGTTTGCAAACTCCCTAGTGAATTTGTAAACTCCCTAGTGAGTTTGCAAACTCACTGATGGGTCAGGGAGTTTGCAAACTCACGGATTTCTCAAACTCCCTGTAACATGTAACATGTTACAGGGAGTTTAAGAAATCCGTGGGTTTGCAAACTCCCTAGGGAGTTTGCAAACTCCCTGACCCATCAGTGAGTTTGCAAATTCACTAGGGAGTTTGCAAACTCACTGACCGGTCAGAGAGTTTGAGAAATTCTAGAGCGATTGGGACAAATAAATACAAGTGTGTGGCATATGGGTGGCATACGTGCCGTCCGTGATGTTAAAACAAAGGCGGCTAGTTTTACGGCCTATTTAACAGTCGCACGCTGACAAAAAGCTTACAGATCATATGCACACCCAGGCCCATGTCACTCCACTTTTGATGACATTATAAGGGGGCCACAGGACAATTAATGGCGCGCTGCGCCACAATCGCTCCCAAGCTACTGGCCAACAGCTGCCATTTTTGAAAATATCAATTTGAAATAAAGTTTCAAGTAATGAAAATATTGTAATAAAGTTGTAACTTAAATCTATACCATATCTAAAAACTTACTGAAAAATGATTTATCCATAGTAAAAATATAAGCTCGATGCGTTTTTACGTTGCTTTCATGCTGTTGCAGAGGGTTTTTAAATCGTCTATATCTTCAAAACCGGCCATTTCTTAGCATATCGCTGCTCTTTTTTGTCGCTGGAAAATTAGTTGGGCTTTCCATTGATATCAACGGCTGAGTGGTATGTGCAGAGTGCCATCAATAATCTTCAAATGAAGTTAGTCATTTTTACGTTGCAAAGGAATGGAGTACCCCTTGCGAGCATCAGGGATGACGTCACTCAGGATCTGTCTCTGATTGGTCGGCGGGGGAGTGACTGTACCTTCTATAGATGGCCTTGTGCACACCATACTTTTGATTTTAAACTGTTCAGTGATCTAGCCAAAACATGTAGCGCCGCTTTATTCAGTCATACATTTATTTAGTTCACGGCCCAATTGTATCCGCTCCACACAAGTGTGGCTATTCCAGAGTCAGGCTCAATATAGGGGAGAGTGGGGCAATGGCGGACGGTGGGTAATGCCGGCCACCCATCTCTAGTGAGCACTTTGTCCATCACTAATCAGCTGATGTTGTTAACATTTCAGTTGAGCGCCATTCTAGCACGTGGTGGAAGTTTGTCACGGTAGCTCCATTATTTTCATTTTTATAGCGTTAAATGTGTTTTTCGTATCTGATTTTAATTTTTGTTGCATCTATTTGCTGACTGTGAAATGTGTTAACGCATTTTCAGAAGTGCTGCTTTGCAATGACCTTCAATTAAGCCTTTTTTAGGCGACTGCTGGATGTGAGGTGTTTGCGGCGCAATGCCTTTGACTGCTGCCTGCTTTCTTAAAATAAAGCTGACCTCGGGGTAATACCGGACACGTATCCGGAATGACTCCACGCGGTTTTGTTTGCGACTTCTGTCTTTAAAGGAAAAGGGCCACCTTTAACATGGGGATTGAAACTGAGATAGCCATCTTGTAGCCCGTGTCCGAAAACCAGTCTGTCTACCTCCTTACGGCCGATTTCGGCTTCCATTCGTAGTTATCGGCAACTTTAAAAGAAAATACGCCAGGAATGCGTCCTTATCCCAGGAATGCGTTCTTATCCGACAATACAGCCACCCGCGGCGAGGCTTTGGTTTTTTACCAATCAGCTCCAACCAGCTCAGCTTTAACCAATCAGCTTATCTGACACAATCCGACGAGTCTGTCTTCTGAACGCTGATTGGCTTGAGTGTGACGTCATCGCTATGCCATCATACAGTTGGTGCCGTAGAGAGTATCAACATAGTACCAATATGTTAAATAGTTTTAAATACTTTTTCGCGAATTGCGCACTTCTGGCACCAGTTTTAAAAAGAAAATGAAAAATAATAATGTCAAAATGAAAAACAACGATATCTTCATATTTCACGAAGGTGGCCCTTTTCCTTTAACCCTAGAACGCCTAGGGGGGGGGGGTTGTATCAACCCCCCCCTGAGGTTTTTTTCGAAGTGCACGCTAAACGGCTTGTCGTAGCGGGCTGAAATTTTCCATACCCTCTGGGGCAACCTTTGCGCATCTTTTGCCGATAAAAAATTGATCGGGTCATGTCAGGTCACGGAGTTATGACGTCATAAGTGGTACAGCCTCCGGCCGGATTTTCACACAATGAGTGCCAACGCCCGAGGTTTCCTGCCGGTGGTACGGACATCGGTTGATGGATCGTGATGAAACTTCCCATGCATGTTGGGGCAAGTATTGGCTATCATATGGTATAAGAAATTTGACCGGGTCAGGTCAGGTCACGGAGCTATGACGTCACAAGAGGAACAGCGTCCGGTACTATTTTTGAAAAGCGCCCGAACCACTATTTTGCTAATTCTTGTCACCTTAATGGGAATATGCAGCAATATTAGCTTCTATAGGGAGCAAATGGACCTCCCGAATCCAAAAATACAATCAGATTTCAAAAATTTAAATTTTGATTTTTCGAATTTCTGCCGCCGACTGTGACCTTGCCGACTTCCGGCGCTCCCAACGCGCCATTTTTAGAGCTAGGGAAACGAAATACATACCAAACGATAGAGAATTGATCAAGGAACACGATAGTGAAGATTTCAAGTCGATATTTCCCACCGTTTTGCCGCAATCGCCGCTGAAAGTTGAAAAAGTCTATTTTTCCGAAAATTTGACCTTTGACCGGTCAAAAGTAGGTCAAATGTTTACCTAGGACCAAAAAATATACCACCAATCGCGAGATCTCGTTGAGAGCAATCCGTTGGTTTTTTCCGCTAAGCTCTGCGACCTTCCGTTTCGAAACGCCAGGGGGGGGGGTCGTAACAACCCCCCCCCCGGTCGTTCGTGTTATGAGAAATGGCCTGGTCGTGCGAGGGTTAAAGCTCAACGTTTCGGGTTGCTGTGTTTACTGCTGTGTTAGTTTGCTTGCTGTGTTTACGGTTGTGTTAGCTTGCTGCTCTGTTGGCGCCGCGCTGTTGTGTTGCAGCGAGTGCAGTGTTGTGTTGCAGTGCAGTGTACTGTTAACTGCTGAATACAGTTGTCGTTTCTTAATTCTCACTTAAATTTCCATCGAAAGAACGGTTTAATGATGAATACCAATGACGATATTTCGACTTTTTGTGCTATTGCACTTAGTGGCCGGCATTACCCCTCGCTTTTTTGCACCTCCATTTTTCACCACATTTTCGCGTAGGCTCTGAATCTGTCATCAGTGATCTGAGATACTAAAACTGGGTGCTATCTGAAAGCCTATTCCTTTGGCTATAACCACAGTCAAAATCACCATAAAATAGCTTCAAATAGCTAAGCTATTGAGCAAAATGCTTATGGTGTCGCCATTGCCCCACTCTCCCCTATCAAAGTAGAAACAGCTCAGTGGGTCATTTATGCTAAAACATATAAGGCATACGTGTGGAACTCTTGTGTGGAACTGATCTATAATTGGGACGTGAACTAAATAAGTGTATGACCAAATGAAGCGGCGGTACATGTTTGGGCTAGATCACTGAACAGTTTAAAATCTTAAGCAGGCATTTATGGTGTGCATATGATCTGCAGGCTTTTTGTCAGCGTGCGACTGTAAAATAGGCCGTACAACTAGACACTACAACTTCAACTACAACTTCAGACCTTCGGCCTGAAGCCAGATACACAACCACTTAACCTAAAAATATTTGATTTCCTATTGCCTGCAATCTCTCCTAAGGCATTGCCTACGGCAATGCACTGCTTCGCTCCGAGCACAGGGCAACACTTAGTCTTACAGGTTGCGCTAAAATACCATTTTCCTCCAAAAATGTTACATTCAGACATTATAAATCCGATAGCCTACAACCTTTACCACTGTCTTCTTCCTACCACGGAATATTGAAGACTGAAGTAGTGCGAAGTGATTAAAAAAACAAACATAATATAACCAGAAATACCATTTATGGTGCGAACTGTGCTAATTTAGTACAAAAGCAACCATTTTAAGGTGTTGGAAAAATCTCGAAAAAGAAGATGGGGCATTCCACGATAGATCGTACCAGGCCCGTCACCCTCATCTCTCAGATTTGAATGAAAATTGGTACAAGGGGTAATCATAGGCTCCAAAAACACCTGTCAAAATATCAGACTTCTCAGATCAAAACTTTTTGAGTTACATTGCATAATATTTTCTAAACTTCAGATTGTAAGGGTGAGTTTGATGAGCTATAACTCAAAAACGAGCTAAGCAAGCAACAAACGGTAAACAGCTTTGAACTAACGATGAATCAAAGATTAATACAGTATTTTTAAAATTGGAAAGAAAAGCTTAACATATTGAAAAAGTCGTAGTATTTTTTTTTTAATTGTCTATAATGGCCCTTGAGACCAAAATTTTTGCCATTTTTATTTTTTCAAAATAAACCTCAGGTCCTTTAAAATCGACATGCAAAAAATTAGAAAGGTGTTCTTTCTATAAGTTCCTCATTTAAATGTATACAAAATGAGTTTCCGGGGGTCGGTACGACCCCAGCTCGCCGTTTCGCCTCTAATGGAGCTAGAACCTTGCGGAAAAAACGAGCATGTGCGCCGTTACAAGATGCATCGAATAATACCACATTTTAAGGTCTCGGGTTCATTGGTGACCCCTGAGGTCATTTCAAGTGACCCAAAATACGGGTCCGGTTTTTGATAGATAACTTCGCAACAAATGGTCGCAGAGCCGCGATTTTAGCATCTTTGTGTTTGCCTAGCTCCGGCGCGTCGAATGGTATACTGTTTGTTCTGGTGAAGTCAGCTTAAGTCGCTGACCTCGGGTCAGCACACTGCCGTGTATTTGGCTCCGCGCCCCGACCGGGCGGCCCAGCCGGCAGCCAGCCCCCGGGCATCACGTGACCGCTCGAGTCCGCGGCAAAGCCAACCAGCGCGGCGCAGGACAAACAGCGCCGCTACAGAGATGGTTAACAGTCGGGTCAGGTCACGAAGCTGAGTGAATGAGATCATATTGCACATCATTCGATTCGCAATGTCTTTCCGAGTCCATTGGTAGCTTTCCCGTCTCTCTAGCTCAATTTGATCGAGAGTTATTGACGAAAAACTCTTATGACCCTAGTGACGTACGAATGACGTCACGAAAGATCAACAATGCAAAAGTGAGGCGAAAATGACTTCAACTGAACTTTCAGTAACCAGTGATGTCACTAGGCAGCTTTACCACACCATTTGTAGGCTCTTTTCCGAAATCACAATTCGAGACCATTACGGTGACGCAAAATAAGTACATTTATAGAAAGAACACCTTCCTAATTTTTTGCATACTACTTAAAAATGATCCAAAAATGTTTTTAAGTAAATAAAAATTCAAAAAAATTTGGTCGCAAAGGCATAAAAATGCAAATTAAAGAAAACTCGAGGTGTTATATATCAAAAATAGTATATATTTCAAAGTTTTTAAAATGCATATTATTCTTTGTTTCAATGCAAGTTCAATGCAGTATAGCATTTGGCATTTGGATTATCCGTCTTAGAGTTACAGCCCGCCAAACTTGGGGCTGCAACGCAAGATCCAAAACATGCTATACACTATAACTCAAAAACCACTCATCTGATAAGCTTGAAATTGGTACAGGAGGATTCAGAGCCCCTGATTACCCCTTAGACCAATTATCGTTAAAATCCGAGAGATGAGGGTGTCAAATTCGAAAAAAGTGGTACGATCTATCGTGGAATGCCCCAGATACTAAGGAACTGCCGACAAAAGACGTATTTACATCGGGTTTGTTGCAAGCTTATATCTCCGTCCGTGATGTTGCAAAAGATGCCAATGGTGCTTAACAATTTACAAAATGATCCCCTCTAAATATTTGAAGACCACTGCATCGAAATTATCGCCAAATTAACGAGCTAGAGCCTCATATGTAGTTAGGATTTTAAATGACCTTTTCCTCGATAATTAATTGGAATTCAATAAAAGGTAAATATTATATTGCTTGGCAAATTTTCGAACAACAGTTCATTCTCAAGCCACATGAAACAATGTGGCCACATGAAACAATGTGGCCACATGAAACAATCATTTTTTAGCTATAATGAGCCTAAAAAATGATTAGCCTTGCTTGAATTAATTATCAAATAAGTTCTACCAGCACTTCCCCAATACTTGACCAGTACTACCAAAAAGTTTAATTTTTATTTATAACAAAAATATTTTCTTTTCAAATATCACCGTCTTTGAAAATAATCACCCGTCCCCCCACAAAACCCCGATTTCCTACACTTTCCCTAGTGTGTTGGGCTAAAAAAAGAGTACCGCACTTCCAGGACTACCAGTAGTCCACGATAGATCGACCAAAGCCGTACACCCTCATATTTTATTTTTTGCTTAAAATTGGTCTAATGGGTTGTGATGGGCGGGGAAGCCAGCTGTGCCAAGGATTTTTTTCTTCGAACAACGGTTTCCGAGGTATAGCCTCAGGCAATTCCTGGAGGTCACGCTGCAACCCTATGTTTGGCGGCTTATAACTCAGAAACTATTGATTTTCTATGGTAAACACTTTATATGGTTCAACTCGCAATCAACCAACAAACGTTTTGGCTATCTCGGATTTTCGATTTTTGAAAATTTTGATCACGTGACATCTTGACCTTTTTTTCGAAGAGTGACCTTGATATTTTCCCAACTGAAAGTCGCAATTATGTCTGATGACGATTAAAGCCTTATCAATTGTCATTCATATGCGCAAATAAAAAAGTGGCTTTCGGCCTGCGTTGACCTCAGGTCAGGTCATTTTTATGACCTGTCCATTATTACGAGCAGGAGTGACGCGAGATCTCGAGAATAAAGCAAGATAGCGACAAGCGGTAAACGGTGCAGGATTCACACGGATAAGGTCTACAATTTTTACGAAGGTCATTTTCAGGTCAGGTCAAAGATGACGTCACAGGGGTAAAAAGGAAGTCAAAATAGTTTTGGCTGTACCTTTTGATCTAATAAAGAAAGAGACGTGGAAGAGGCACCATTGTGTTTGCTTTCGCCTAGCGCCAGTTCGTTTTGAATTTCAATACCGATGACCTGAGGTCAGGTCAATTTCTTGACCACCCCATTATAAGTCAATTGGGGAAAAATCAGCTCCCTTGTTTTTACACTAAAACGCGTCGGAATTGCCTAATATACCATGAGTGACTTCATATACGACTAACTTTGACTACCTTGAGACCTTTTTTGCTCTTGGTCAACTGTGACGTTGCTCTTGGGTCATGTGACGTCATTATAGGTCACCAAATGGTTTTTTGCTAATAACTCCTTACAGGTTTGAGATACAGCCGCAAGGATAGGCTCATTGTGTTCAGCTCGTCAAGGCCCATCGAATGATATATATGATGACCTTAAGGTCACGTGACCTAAGGTCAACTTTTGACCTTGACCTTTCGAGGTCAACATACACATGTTTCGATGCGGATCGACGAGAGGATCACGATGGTGCTATTAGTTTGTTCCTAGCTGGGATATTTTGAAAGTTATTCGAGAAAAACTTCATATATATGTAGTGCCGCCATTTAGACTTTCTTTTTATCCCTGTGACGTCATCTTTGATCTGACCTGAAAATGACCTGAGTAAAAATTGTAGACCTTATCCATGTGTACTTTGTGCCGTTTACCCCTTGTCGCTATCTTGCTTTGTTCTCGAGATCTCGCTGTCGCTCCCGCTCGAAATAATGGGAAGGTCATAAAATGACCTGACCTGAGGTCAACGCAGGCCGAAAGCCACTTTTTTTATTTGCGCATATGAATGACAATTGATAAGGCTTTAATCGTCATCAGACAAAATTGCGACTTTCAGTTGGGATAATATCAAGGTCACTCTTCGAAAAAAGGTCAAGATGTCACGTGATCAAAATTTTCAAAAATCGAAAATCCGAGATAGCCAAAACGTTTGTTAGTTGATTGCGAGTTGAACCATATAAATTTTTACCATAGAAAACCAATAGTTTCTGAGTTATAAGCCGCCAAACATAGGGTTGCAGCGTGACCTCCAGGAATTGCCTGAGGCTATATCTCGGAAACCGTTGTTCGAAGAAAAAAAATCCTTGGCACAGCTGGCTTCCCCGCCCATCACAACCCATTAGACCAATTTTAAGCAAAAAATAAAATATGAGGGTATAAATTTTATTTATTTTTGGTCGATCTATCGTGGAATGCCCGGTCAGTACTTGACCAGCACTACCTCATTAAATGCAAACGTTGAATTGTTGTTCATAACAATTTTTTTCCAATATCACCGTCATGTGAAAATATTCCCCCCTCCCCCACCCAAAAACCCCGATTCCCCACATTTCCCCTAGTGTGTTGGGCTAAAAAAGGGTACTATATTTCTGCGTAGATGTTTCGCAACAGCTGACTGCAGGTTCTCACGACAGCTGACATGTTGAAAACAAACTGCGACTGGAAATCGTGGCGAGATCACGGTAAGTTAGTTATAGCTGGAAATTATTGGTCAGATTAGCCGCATGACACAGTATTGTTACTAAACACGAGTTTCTCTATAGAATGATGTCTACATCATTCAATGATGTCTACACATGTCTACACAATGATGTCTACACATCACAATGATGTATATTATAGGAATTAACTAATGTCTGAACCGGGACAGGTGGGCAATGTGACCTCGTAACATGTTACGAAGGCACCAAAACTACTTTGTAAATGTTCAATTAAAATGAAATCGGACTTACTCCACAAGAGTTCGTTGGGTCGGAGCTTTCGAATTGTATTACAATTCTTCGTCAGCGAGAGTCGTATCGGATGTTAAGATCGAATCGAAGGTACAGTGCGGATCGAACAAATATGGGTCGGACAGGAGGGTCTCTGAGGCAACTAGTTGGTCTTGAAATAAACATACAAACACTGGGAAACACGTGAATAATAACAGGATGCACACTTACTAGAAAAAGCCTGTAAAATGGGTATAAAACACACTAGTAAAATATCTAATACAAAAATATAGGCCGGTAGGTAAAAATACAGTTAATGACATGTTAATGACAGTTAATGACAGTTAAAACTAGACTAAGATATAAAATATCAAAATTATAAAATCTATAAATGAACTTTTAACGGCAGAAACGGCGAATAATGGGGAGCCACCTGTCTTGCAGCAGGGCACCAGAGTTGCGGTTCACATTCGCGTCATTGGGTGACACTAGGACGGCTTCCCGCCGTCCCACGGTACGAATGTAGGCCGATTCGAGAAGGAGTCTCATCTGGTGGTGGCAGGCACGGTTCAGGATTTTGGCGTCGTCGAAGGCCGGCGTGCAGTCCCGGTGCGTGCTGAACGCTGAAGCGTTGGTTCTGGAGCGGACCGAGCCAGCCCAGCTCTCTCGGTGCTCGCGGACTCTGGTTCCAAGTTCTCGGTCCGTTTCTCCGATGCAGACGACCGGGTCACCCTCTACCCGGCAGGAGCACTCGATGCAGTAGATGACATTACTTTCCTGCTGCTTGGGTAGACGGTGCTTGGCTTGGCTACAGAGGAGGGTCCCGATGGTCTGCGACGGCTTCGACACGAGCTGAATGCCGATCTTGTTGGCTTCTCGCTTCAGTTGGTAGAAGCAGGGACCAGCGAACGGAACCGAGAGCCGGACGGGTGCAGGCAGCGGGCTGGGGTTCGGTGGCGACGGCAGAGCCCTGGCCTTCAGCTGGAGGTCCTTTTCTGTTCTTCTTAGGATCGGGTTGATGAACGAGAGAGGGTAGCCGTGTCGGTGGAATTTCTTGCGTATAAAATCAAGTTCTTGCAGGCGGTCTTTGACGGAGGAGCAGTAGCGGATGGCACGTAAGCAGTCAGATCTGATGGCTGATCTCAGATAGCGCGTCTCTGTATAGGACGAATAATTGTAATACAATTCGAAAGCTCCGACCCAACGAACTCTTGTGGAGTAAGTCCGATTTCATTTTAATTCACAATTCATCTCCACATCATGTCTTTAAATTGTAAATGTTCATATGGTTGCTAAATTCGAATTCAGCTCCAAAAACTGGCCTAGAAACATGTAAAACTCGAAAAAGTGAACCGAGGTCATCAAAGGTCAATGACCTACCTGACCTTCCGGTGACCTTGACACCCACCCTAATGCATGGGAGCAACATCATATCCCATGTTTGAACGCTTAAAACCACGAAAAGACTGCAAACGCGCGGCTAATGCGTGCCGACATACGCCGAATCGCGATTCCGGCCAAACATGGTCTCGAAAAAGGTCAAAGGTCACAGGTCAAAGGTCATTTAGATCAGGGTCATAAAAATTTCAGGGTAGGTGTAAAATTGATTAACGCGAGGGTACTGAAAGTTTCGTCGCGATCGGCCGCTTTTTACGCGAGTTATTCGCGAAAAACCGAAGGGGGGGAGTCCGTTCGACCCCGGGTTAATTAACAATCCAGATTCCAGTACTACTCAAGTTCACTGACCAATAGTTTGCGGGCGCGATGATGACAGCGATGAACGAACCTCGTCCAAGCCGGCTCAACTCCGCTTGGAGGGACCGCAGACAGGCCGGTATACACTCGGCCTCCTACAGCGCCTCACAGCACTGTCTCAATGCCAGCATCCTGCACAATAATTCAAACCGCCTTTAATGACAATGCACACCAAGCATGTTGCTATTGTACTGGAATCTAAGGACACTTTCCTGTCTTTCAATATCTGCAATATTATCACAGCATTGACGCATGCGGCGATATGCGCCACATCAAAATGGCTTATAATAATCGCCAGTTTAGTAATAAATCTGGTCTGAAACATAGTCTACTGCAATCCCAGACGCATCAGTGATCACCTAAACAATTTAGATTCATTTTAGACAAATAACATACATCATTCATACGCAAAGTTCAATTACCTTCCCTGCTAGAAGCACCACGGAAAAATGAGAGCGTGGTAGTTTTTACGAAAATCGTCTCAAAACAAACGGAGAGCACGGCTACTAAATATGCGCGGCGCTCGCCACAGTAGAGCTTCACGGCGGCGACATTCTCCCCCAGTTTTCGGGAACCGAAAATTAACATTAAACGACCTAACAACAGGCACAGCCGCGTAACGAAAGACGTTCTTCTAGACAGTGTTCACGCACAATGGACAGTGGACACCGCACTGTCCGCCACGCACCACACATGCGCCCCTTCTACACGGCGCCACACCGAACCATCACGTCAAAGTCCTCACAGTCCTCCGTCAGCGTCCCGGGACGCCGAGCACCGGAACGCAGCGCCGCCCACCAGAGCGCCAACCGCAGGCGGCAGGCGAAGCGGCAGCCTCAGCGGCCCCGCGAGCGTCCGCGACGCACCCGCCGCAGCAGTCGTCTGCAGCCGACCCCGGACTCTGACGACCTCGCCGTCAGACGATCATGCGGCAGACGCGTCCCACGGGGACGCCGCCCCACAACACCGAAACCACCAGCACGTCCGGCTGTCCAGTCTGCCGACCACCAGCCAGCAGTCCACGCGACGACATTGCTGTCCTTCAGGATCAGGGCATCACAAGGAAGTGGAGACGGTCACGTGGGGCAGCGGGTCACGTGGGGCAGCGGAATCAACGATGGTGGGGAATCAAACAAACAAAAAATGCAAAAAAAAAGAATTCAGGTAACATATAAGCGTATACTTAACGTACAGCCAGGCTTATCAGGCAGTCTCACCTTGCAAAGACTGACTGACTCTGTTCCCAAGCAGTCAGTTCTTCGTGCATGGGTTACAAGCGTCATTGCTTGCTGCTGTCATCACACAACTCGTGTCAGACCAGCGACAGCGCACCTCTTCTTCCTCACCAGATTCAAGGTGTGGTTTAGTCCAGCGTGCATGCAGCGTTCATGTAGGTCCGTCACAATCAGTCGTCACTTCACTTCCGGGGCTCAGCGCGATGGGCTGTCGGCAGATCTCAGCGGGGGCATTCTTCAGACGAGCTTCCACCCTTACGATGCCCTTGTCAGCCTTGAAGAGAGTCACTCCTGGTTGAGGAGCCATTTTCTCGCGCTCTTGGTCCTCCCGGATGATGACCTGCTCCGCCCGCAGAAGTTCTTCCACCGTCAGCGGACCGCGCCTCTTCTCCTTCGTTCTGACGTTCCAAATGAACCGGTGAGTCCAAACGACGATGCGTCTGTACTTACTCCATGATGAAAATCGTGTGGGATCCACCAGAGGCCGACTTGCAGCTGTTTTGCCGACAAAGCTGACGGCCGGCCTTGCAGGTTTTCTCTTCAGCTCTGGCTGGTATGCTGGAAGACTGGACGTCATCAGGTGCGGCCACTCACCTCAATCACGAATGAGAAACTCGGGTCCGTTCCACCACAGATCAGAGCTTCTCAGCTGCGGTGCCGGCAGTCTTCGTGAGCTGATGTCTGCCGGGTTTTGTATCCCTGGCACATGTCTCCACTGAGAGGGGTCTGTGGTCACTTCACGGATAGGCTTTTTAGGATCCGGCCCGGCCCATATCCGGCAAGTCATATCCAGATCCGCCCATTATCCGCCTTTCTTTGAATATCAGAATCCGGCCCACCCATGGCCCGTATTGCAGCCAAACTTCCAAAAAATATCCGTAATAATCCGTTTCACCAATAACTGGTTTCACCCAAAACTGGACTAACAAATTCAATCTAAGGGACCAGACAGTCATACATCTCATAGACCATCATGGTTCCAAAAACCATGCATACATTGCATACATTATCCACTTGAAGACAAGTCTTGTGACAAGTGAGTGTCATAAAATGATGCCTATTACTTTAATCAAACCTCTGCTGCCGCTTAACACATTAGGTTAATTTTTAACATCAATGTTGAATGTTAAAATTTTGATCCGTTTTGATCCGGGTTCAACCTTCAATTCCCAAATCCGGCCCGCCCATATCCGTTCTTTTTTAACAAATTTAGAATCCAATCCTATCCGGTCCGCGGATTTATCCGTGGATAACGGATTTATCCGGCCCATGAAGTGCTCTACTGTGGAATGCCTTATCTCGGACACCCTGTTTGCCACAAACGTTTGAAACATTCTGCTCTCGTTTGCCACGAATCGCAGGACCACTTGGCTGTCCGTCCAGAACACCACGTCTTCGAACTCGAACGTGAGCTCCTTCTGGATCGTCTTGGCTAACCTCGTGGCAGGAACGGCTCCCTGAAGCTCGAGTCGCACAATCGAGAGTTGCTTGAGTGGGGCTACACTGGACCGCGACATGACAAAGCTGACACAGCGTCGTCCGTCGGCACCAGTCATCCGAACGTAGGCCACCGCTGCAAACGCGTCCTCCGAGGCATCTGAAAACAGATGAAGCTCAATCTCCTTGATATTTCCTGTCACAGATATCTTCAGGCTTCGCGGTACCTTGATGTCCTTCACTGCAGACAGCTCTGCCAACTACTTCTGCCACAGAGTGAGCTCGACACCAGAGATCTTCTCATCCCAGTCGAGTTTTAGAGCCCACAGCTTCTGGATGATCTTCGCTTGGAGGAGGAATGGCGTGATGATTCCCAGGGGGTCAAAGATCCTCGCTGCCATCCTCACCACTCCTCGCTTTGTTGCTGGGACGTCTGCTGTCCGCACTTGATTGCTCAGGGTGTCCTCGATGGGAGACCACAGGCAGCCGAGCTCCTTCCGTGCTCCACCTTCACACGCTGTGAGCTTTTTTTAGATGCATCTCTATCGCTTTCTGGCAGATGTTCCAAAAGTTCCGGACAGTTTAACCTCCACTTGTTGAGTCTGAAGCCTCCTGGTCTTATCAGCGACTTGACCTGCTCCATCGTCGACAGCGCTGCATCGGCAGTTTCCTCCGAGCGGAGGAAATCATCCACGTA
This sequence comes from Amphibalanus amphitrite, assembly GCF_019059575.1. Classification (NCBI taxonomy): domain Eukaryota; kingdom Metazoa; phylum Arthropoda; class Thecostraca; order Balanomorpha; family Balanidae; genus Amphibalanus; species Amphibalanus amphitrite. The sequence goes on from NW_024881519.1 coordinate 231,059, forward strand.
AAAGTAGAGATGATTGATGGTTTCCCTTCTTTCAGCTTCTCTGCTCCGTTAGAGTCCGTTAGTGTCCGACGCACGATGTAGTTTGCGATGCAAGGACACTTTGCACCAAAAATCACAACTTGCATTTGATAGAGACTGGGAGGCTCTGTCACTTCCACTCCTCGCCAGAGGAATGACAGAGCTGGCTGGTCTTCGTTCCTCACTCTGATTTGATGGAACATCTGGTATATGTCCCCTACCACTGCAAAGGGTTCTTGTCTGAAGCGGAGCAGCACTCCATGGAGGCTCTGCATGAAGTCAGGGCCTCTGAGCAGTACAGAGTTGAGTGACGTGCCGTCACATACTGCAGCCGCGTCAAACACGACACGTGGTTTATCCTTCTCTGGATGCATCACGGCGTGATGTGGGGGGGGGGGGGGTCCAGAGTTTCTTTTTCTCCTGGTGCTCAGCTTCCTGGGGCGTCAGTTTCTATTAGGTCATTAGTAGCTACAATTTGTATATCTCGGAATTTCGATTACCATACCTGACCTTTGATTCAAGCCAGATCTTTTGACACCAACCGCATTTTTGGGTCAGGTCAGGTCACTGACCTATGACGTCATAAGTGAACCTCTGCACGGTCTTCAGATGTCGCAACTTTGCAACGCCCTCACTGCCAGAGGAGATGTCACATTGAAATGAAACTTGCAGGATCTAGTATCCATTATGAGAGTCACAACTTGTATATCTCGGATTTTCCCTTAAGGTCATATGAGGTCAGGTCATTTGCGTGACCTCACCATTATAAGTCAATGGGGAAAAAATGAAAACTGCTATTCTGGCGCCGGGAACGATCTCCAACTATCTTAAGCACACAGAATCGTGATTTGATGCACTCTTTGCAAGGTAAGATGCGTCACTTTTGCAATGTTGACCCTGCGTGACGTCATTTATGACGGCATCAAGGTCATATTAGTTTTTCGTCAATAACTCTTGATCAAATTGAGCTAGCGAGTCGCGGAAGCCACCAATGTACTCAGGAAGACCTGCCGAATCGAATGATATGCGACATGACCTCTTTCGACCAACTTCGTGACCTGGGGGTGCTGACCTGACCTTGACCTGAGGTCAACACCCCAAGTTGACCTGGCCCGAGCAAAAAGTATATCATTCGACGCGCCTGAGCGATGCAAACACGATGCTGCCAAAATCGCGGCTCTGCGACCGTTTTTTGCGAAGTTATTCACCAAAAACTGAACCGTACCTTGGGGCACTTGACCTGACCTCAGAGGTCACCGGTTGACCTAGGACCTTAACCCGCGCGCCGACGGGGGGGCGGATATCCGCCCCCTGAGATTTTTCGCGAATAGCGGGAAGGCGCGTAGCGCCGCGAAATTTGGTATGACTATTGCCTCATCAATTTTACACATGGTGTGCAAGTTTGAACCTCCTATCTTTTAAGGTCAGGTCACCAGGTCACTTTGAATGACCCAACCTCAAGTCAATTTTTTGCAACTTTGTCACCGTGCCAGAGCTACAGTAGATGTCGGAGGCCTTTGAAAGTCGCAGGATATCATTAGGTCATTAGTAGTTACAATTTGTATATCTCGGAATTTTGATATCGGTGACCTAAGGTCAGGTCAATTTCGCGACCTCCCCATTATAAGTCAATGGGGGAAAAATCAACTCACTGTTTTTACCACTAAAACGGGTCGGAATGGCCCCATATACCAAACATGACTTCATATACGATCAACCTTCACTACCTTGAGGTCTGTTTTGCTGTTGGGCAGCTGTGAGGTCATGTGACGTCATCAAAGGTCACCAAAGGTTTTTGGCCAATAACTCCGTACAGGAACAAGATACAGACGCGTGGATGGTCTCATTGTGTTAAGCTCGTCAAGACGCATCGAATGATATACATGATGACCTCGAGGTCACGTGACCTGAGGTCAACCTTTGACCTTGACCTTTCGAGGTCAACATATATATCATTCGATGCGGATTGACGAGAGGATCACGATGATGCCCTTATTTTGTTCCTATCTTGACTAATTCGAAAGTTATTCGAGAAAAACTCTCTCCATATCTAGCGCCGCCATTTTTACTTTTTCGACCCCTGTGACGTCATCTTTGACCTGACCTGAAAATGACCTGGGTAAAATTGTAGATCTTGACCGTGCGTATCCGATGCCGTTTACCGCTTGTCGCTATCTTGCTTCGTTCTCGAGATCTCAGGGGGGCGGTCATCCGCCCCCACCCCCCCCCCCCGTCGGTGCGAAGTTGGCGCAGACCCCCGTCGGTGCGCGGGTTAAAATCGGGTACCAATCTCTGCGTCTCGTAACGGCGCACACGCTCGTTTTTTCCGCGACGCGCTAGCTCCACCAGGGGCGAAACGGCGAGGGGGGTCGTACCCGCCCCCCCCCCCTCGGCCGGCGCGTATGTAGAAAACCAATAGGTCCGGCGAGGGTTAAGATGATCAGCAAGAGGGCAACCCGAGTGATAGACAAAGTCGTTTGATTGAAGGTATTTGCAGGCAGAAGGCGCCTGACCTGGCCATGAGAGCTAACAATACGACGTGCTGAGGTAAAATCAGCCAGTCGCGCTCGGCGAACGACCCATGCACACCATTCTACCCAAAACGATAGAGTCTATGGAACCGCCCTGTATCGCTCTTCCGGGACCCGACACTGTTGGCCGATGCCCAACTTAGCCGCGGCTGGTTCAGGCCATGTAACTTGCCGGTCATTTTCGGACTTTGCTGGTATCGGCCGCTGTCTGACTGGGCGGCGGCGGCGGGCTGTCCTTAGCAGGGATCAGTTTGCTCGATAGGTGGCAGCACTTTCGGGCGGTCGCGCAATACAATGGGAATTCCGCGGAGTTGCCGATCCAGGTAGTAGGTAATCCATGACGGTAGCTTGAATGCTTTGAGTTATATTCATATAGAAAGAAATACATTCCATCTTTGGTGGAATATAAATAGTTTTTGCCGCGAAGCGTATTAACCCGCGCCCGGCTGGGGGTCCTGGATTTCCACGCCCTGCTGGGGGGGGGGGGGTGTTTGAACACCCCCCCCCCTTGTAACTCGGCTCCTGTGCCACGTAGCAATACGCGGAAGGCGGCGTTCGAAAGAGCGTCAAAAATAATGACGAAATCACTTCGGTCAATTTTTTGGTCAGGTCAAAGGTCAGGTCACCAGAGGTCATTGAAGGCAAAATTTCGCCGATTTCCAGGTCGAATGTCGACAATTTCCAAGAAGCCAACGCATAACTCGAGAACCAATAGAGCTACAGCGCCGCGGAAAAGCGCATTCGATAGCTCTTATAAAGCCCTTTCTGAGTAATTTTCTCAGATTTGACCTAACGTCAACGGTTTTGCCTGCAGGGGGCAAAAACTGCAAAAATAGCCGATTTTTTCGGAAACAGTTTTTCTGCAATGACTTTTGATCCAAGCCTTGTACGAGCTTACTTTTACCGGCATTGTGTTCCTCTCGTCAAGACGCATCGAATGAGCTATAAGTTGACCTTGAAAGGTCAACTTGAAAATTTGACCTCAGGTCAAGGTCATGACCTGACCAGAAAGGGCCATGTTGCATATCAGTCGATCCGTATCGTCGAGCTGAACACATCTAAGGCGTTTTCATCGCTCTAGTATGCCTCTATCAAAAGTTATTTGCGAAAAACTGTGAGATACCATTCGTGGCCTAAGATGACCTCAGGGCATAAACAAGGGTCACAGACACCATTTTCATGTTCAGTGTGTCTAAACCACTTGTAATTCGGTGTTTGAGAGTGTTTATAATGTCTTTTGTCCAAAAGAGGCGCATTTTAATTTTCTCCCATTGACTTACAATGGGGAGGTCGCAAAATTGACCTGACCTTAGGTCATCGATATCAAAATTCTGAGATATACATTTTGTACATGCTATTGCTCTTAGCAATCGCTGAAAGTTTCAAAGCGATCGGTCACTCGGTGTAGCTATGACAGACATTGAAACTTTTTATGAGGTGAGGTCACTTCAAGTGACCTGGTGACCTGACCTTGAATGACCTTGGTCTGAAATTTTTACAACATGTGTAGAATTGATGTATGATAAGGTGTACCAAAAACGGCGGCACGGAGCGCCGCCGTTTTTGAGATATTCGCGAAAAACCACAAGGGGGGGTGTTCAAACACCCCCCCCCCCAGCAGGGCGCGGGTTAACCGTTGATCATCATCAGCGAAGCTAATGAACGACTAAATTATTGAAACAAGCCTGTATGTAAGGTAATATACTTCGACTACTGGCTGCAAACTTGGCTTTTAGTTTCTGTTTATTCAAAACGATTGCATTTTACACAAAAAAATGTGCTCAGCTTCCAATCGCCATTTCCTAGCCTAGAAAAGTCGCTGCTCCTCTGTAGTCGCTCTATTACGGATCACTGCCCTCTCAAACAATCGCTTTGACATGTGAGTCGGCAACGCGATCGCTGTTTTGAGTGAGTCGCTGTTTGAAAGTCGCTGTTTTTTTAATCGCTGTTTCAGACGTCAGCCCTCTGTCTGAACGCGTCTTTTCGTGCCGATAGTCTCTGTCTGAGCGCGTCTTTTCGTGCCGATAGTCTCTGTCTGAGTGCGTCTGATCGTGCCGATAGTCTCTGTCTGAGCGCGTCTGATCGTGCCGATAGTCTCTGTCTGAGCGCGTCTGATCGTGCCGATAGTCTCTGTCTGAGCGCGTCTTTTCGTGCCGATAGTCTCTGTCTGAGCGCGTCTGATCGTGCCGATAGTCTCTGTCTGAGCGCGTCTGATCGTGCCGATAGTCTCTGTCTGAGCGCGTCTTTTCGTGCCGACAGTCGCAGCTGGTGAAGAGGGCGCTGCTAGAACAGGAGGCGACCGGCCGGCTGATTGCCGCCATCTGCGCGGCGCCAACGGCTCTGAGGGCGCACGGCCTCTGCACGGGCCGAGCACTCACCAGCTATCCGACGTTCCGTGACGAGCTGGTGGCGGCCGGCTACCGGTACTTGGAACAGCCGGTGGTGGTAGACGGTAGGTGCAGCACCCGCAGCTGCTACTGTACACGTATATTACCAACTTAGAGTCTTGCTATTATTTACTAGCTGGTGGCCAGTGGAGAAAGAAAATGTAGTGCAAGGTGTGGAGGAATAGGACATGTCGACACCTTTTTTTAAAACCCCACATTTGTCCTCCCGTGAAGTTCAGACAAGTTGTTTAGAAACCTTCAAAAAAGGTACAGTCACTCGATTTTTCTCAAGTTTGTCTGTCTTGGCAGATCAAGCGATGCCAGAGCAAGCTTACGAACACACAAATTTGATCAGGATCGGACGATTGGACACTTCTAAAAAGAGATCTTTCGTGCCCCTCCCGGAAATTCCCCGGAGAACAGATGTGGGGTTAAAAAAGGTGTCCATGTTTGCTCCGAGGATGAGGATTATGCATAAATCTCTTACTGTCATAGATATTCTTACCAAAATAAAATCGTGCTATTTTTCTGTGCCGGTTGCCCCACTAGATCCCGTTCTTAGTATCGCCACTTGCTGACGCTCCCGATACGTGAACCAGTCACGTAACTACTACGCGTTTGCGCTAGTACTAATATATATTTAATTGCCCGGTCCGAGCACTATACCAGACATTATTCGGTCGCTTTCCCAAGGGTGTTTTAAAATAATGTCCGAACGAAGTGAGGACATTATTTTATCGAAAATAGCGTCCGAACGGAGTGAGGATGCTATTTTCGAAAATTGCACGAATGAAATGAGTGCAATTTTTGCATTGAATGTGCGAGCCTGCGAGCATATTCAATGAAAACACCCTTGAGGAAAAGCGACCGTATCATGGCTGGTATAGTATTCGGACCGGGTAATTAAATTTATTATAGTAAATTTTTGGCACCTAGCACCAACGCATCTCTGAGAAAGGGTTCGCTCTTGGGCTTCGACATCAAGGAGGGGCACGGGAGATGGGGGGGGGGGGGGCAGCAAATGGGTAAAGCTTTGGGCGTATAATGAAAATTATTGCCAATGGACTTTAACACACGATGGGCGAATAACGAAATTAATCTATAACTTGGTTTCAGTATACCTATACAAATGGTAAATTGCCTACCATGTAGTATTTTGCTTGAAATTCATCCCTCATTTCTCAGATATTTCCTGGTAAACATGCGAGACGCGTCTGTTACCTACTTTTATTAGACATTCATGTTACGAAGCGAGTGAGGAGTAGGCGTTGCGGAGACATGTTTGGTCTTCATTAGTGGGGAAATGTGATGTCGTTGCATTCCCTCCTCTTTCCTATGTTTTGAGTTTTGACATCCAATATCCATGAAGGTATGATAACAAACGTCGATCTTACTACAAACACTGGCTCCTGACAGTGCTGTTCTTCCCGTTTTGTAAGGTTCATCTTCAATTGCTCTTTTCACTGGCTCTTGAGAACTAGGTGTACCTCGAAATCTGCCTTCTAAATTTCTGCGTAACCTGCTAAGCCATCTCTTTGAAATGCATACGAAAAGTCATTACATTAAGGCTGTGTTCTTTTCAAAATTCACCTGTCAACCTGTTTCGCAATTTATTTTATTCCAAGCTGCAAGCTTCTATGACCGGACTTTTAATGAAGTTTCAGTCATCGAATGCATTGTTTAACAGGGAACTTTTGAAGAGAAGAAAACTGCCGTATAATGAAATTAACCGCCGTGTTTTTATGCATGGGTTTTGATAGGCATTTCCGAGTTTTAGCGTCGACTGAAATTAACCGTCTCTCGCGCTTCAGCCTTTCAGCAGGCCACCTTTATACAAAAATTTAACTGAACTTTTTTAACATGCGTCGGTGGCAAAAATGTACTATAACACACTTTAGCCTGAGGGCCGGTCCGTAGCCGGGAGGGGTAGAATGCCAGAGCTCCAGCTCACTCACGGTTCGTCGGAAAGTCATTTCATCCACAAAAGAAACGAAATGTACCATTCAAAAGCTGACGATGAGCTGATTCCAAAAATGTGATTTTTACCAAAATCGTTCGATGGCCTTTTTCAAAAATTGCGTTTTGTAAAAACGTGATAATTTTTTATTCAACGAGCTGTCCAAGACATTCTCAAAATCATGGGCATGTTTTTTTCAGAGAAAGCTAAATGCCAAAAGAACAATATGTAGCGAAAAAAAAATATTCTCAAATATTAATATGCGTCTCTCACAGCCGGCAACACGCCGCAATCACACAACTCAGTGTCATGATGGATCAAAGTAAGCCAACAAAAGCGTGAAATGACCCTTATCGACGCGCAGACCTGGCGCTAGGCCCGTCTGACCGGTCACGGAAGAGACGTTCGGCTGTCGCCTTGCGAAACGGACGTCATGTTTGTTAGTTTAATGATTCAAGTCGGTACCTAGTTGTTCAGGATAGGTACCTGAGAGGAAGATTCATTGCTCTGTCACTTTCAAATCATGTATGAATTTGCGTTTGTTTATGTCTACTTTGCTCAAATCAGCCAGGCATCAAGAAAGCTGACCGCGCTGAGCTGTCAGAGGTTGTACCGGCCTCAGCTGGGCTAGAGTGCACAGTGATGCAAATGGGGTTCACGAGTGGCCATAATTACCAAAAAGTTAAGTTTACCAAACCGAGTAAATCGCGATATGGCCAACCAAAGAAATGTTTGGGACATCTGAAATCGCATAGTTTTTATGTTTTTATCAAAACCGGCCTCGTGTATGATTGTCAGAAGTCGTGACATTGCTGGGGGGATCCATGTGATCGCAAGGCAACTCGCAGTTGCGATCAAACGTAAGTTGAATCGGAACAGATATTGGGGGGATCCATCACATCGTAGGCTAAGTAGGTACGCAAGTTGTATCACAAATGGTGAAGATACGAACTAACTTTACGAATCTTCTCGGTCGATCGGAAGGCCGATCGTAACGAAGTTTTACCTCTTTCTCAAGAGAAAAGTATAAGAAATTTTCAAAATTTTCACAAAACCGAAATATATGTTAAAGGGACCCTCCCACCTTAACATTAGATTTGAGTTGAGATAGCCAAAATGGGGTAGCCAAAATGGCTCACAATTACCGGTTTCGGCACTCACAACGTCGAGAAATGCCTTAAATCGCAAATATTGAATTTCAAAATTGCAGCATTTTGATTCAGAGGGGCTAATGCATAGGAATACCCCTCTGAATGTGTGACGTCAGCGCAGATATCAAACGATTTTTAAATGTTTGACTAAAACGTTTGTAGCACGCGGTGGTATATGCTGCTTTGCGCGCAACAAGTGCCGCACTTTCAGCTGCCAAACTATTGCTTCCAAATAAAGTCGCTAGGAACAGAGGAGATCCCAAAAAGTAAACACATGGTGTGTCAAAAGTGGAAATAGCCGGTGCGCCGTCTGGCAACCCGGCAGCCCGCCGCCATAGGGAAATTCATGTTTTTTGTCGCTTTTTCGCTCCTTATGAGTCACTTGATCTAATTAGAGCTTAACTAGGAACGAGGCGGGTCACTTGGACGTATTCGGGAGCCGAATACGGTGTTTTGGAGCCAATACCTAGGAAACCCTACCCGCCCAATGCGAGTTTTTAAGAGTCTGCATGCCCAAATTAACGTTGAGCGCGGCCGTTTTCGGTCGGTTTTCCGCGACCTTGTGGCAAAATCGCCTTATTTATTCAACCAGGGTGGGCTAATTCGCTTAACTAGGAATGAGGCGTTGAAGAGAATTATTCAAGGAATAGAGCTGTGCAAAAATATTTTTTGTATTGTTAAAACTGTATCCGCCCTCGAACGATAAATATTGTTGACCCATCAGAATCACATCCCCTTGAATGCGTTTGGACTTGGCTGGATCTAATATTAGCGAGTATCTGCTAATGCAGTTTCTTGAATTACACAGTACGCATACAAGCATACATACTTCCTGCCCTTGGTTATTCCTCACTTGAATGAAAATTTTGCTAAAATAACTATTCCAAGCAGTTAACAGGTTTTAGTGCAGTGCCAAGTCGGAACCGTTCAGCGCCGCCAGGCTCCCAGGCGCGCCTGGGCGGCGCGTAACGGCCGCCGCCGGCCGCCGCGCCGCCGCTGTGGCAGGGTGTTTGACTTCATGTCTCTGTTGCTAGAAAAGTTGTGGACCGATTTACTTGATTCTTGCATGGAAAGATCCGCCATTCAATTCTTAGCAGATAACAAAAATTTGACGTCAATTGCACGATCCGCTGCCCATATTGTGGTACTGCCATCTATTGACAAGGCTGGCGAACTAAAGCCGGGCGGCTATTTCCACTTTTGACACACCATGAAAAGTAAAAGTCTTATATCTTGGAAACCGGTGAATATTTTTCGGTGAAATTTGGTAGATATTCGTTTTCGCTCTTTCTGAACCGAGCGACATCACTTTCATGCCAATTCATAAACTTTTTTTGAAGGTGAGAGGGTCCCTTTAAACAAATATGGTTGATGAACACGTGTGCAAAATTTGAAGTCAATTCCTTCAAAAATGGCTGCGCTAGAGCGTTTTACATTTACACGTTGAAAACGATCACTTTCACGTCATTTTTAAAAAAGAAATCAATTTTGAAATTTAAAAAGTGTTTTGGGCAGTTTTTCGCGTTAATTGCGAAAATCTGACCCAAAATATGTATCGCACCATCAATGATCCGATACGCCATCAGAGGCCGCGCCGCCGACAGGTGGGCGCGGCGATACCTAGGCCGCGTGGGGGTTACACTGGTGTTCGGGAAGAGCTATGTCAACACGAGGCAGGCCGCGGGGGAGCCGGTGGCGGCGCCGGTCCGTATTTGTCGGCGCCTAGCGGTGCGTTTATGGCGGAGGAAGGGGAAGCGGTGTATGTAGTGCAGTAAGGCCGCACACAAGGAGAGGGCGCACGGGCCTCCCCCCTTTCGAGTTGAGGCCCCTAATCTCTAGACCGCCGAAGACCGTGTAAAATGAACTGAAATAATGATTGAAAAGACCGGGAGGGCCCATCTCGTTCCCCAGCAGGCCCATACGAGTCCATAAATGCCCAGTAGCGCAGCCAGGGGTATTGTGGTGAAATTTCAACGGCCCTCAAAAGACCTCAAAGGGTCCACAGATGAGGTCACAGGGTCCTCAGATGGTCTCTAAGGGCCCTCGGTTAGTGTCAAATGGCCCTCATCTGGTGTCAAAGGGCCCTCAGATGGCCAAATGAAGGGCCACAAGATGGCCTCAAAGGGCCCTCAGATGGGTTCAAAGGGCTCTCAGCCAACGTTAAACCTACCTCAGAAGACCTTAAAGGGCGTCAAAGGGCCCTGAACCTGCGTCAGAGGGCCCTGAGCTCGCGTCAAACGACCCTCCGAAGGTCTTAAAGAGTCCTTAGCTTGTGTCAGAGGGCCCCCAACTGGTGTCAGTGAGCCCTCCTCAGCTGGCGCCAAAAGTCCATCTGAAGGCCTCAAACGGTCCTCAGCTGGAGTACAACGGTTCTCAGATGCCCACAAGCGGCCCTCAAAAGCCTCAAGGAGCTCTTATAAGGTCTCAAAGGGCCCTCATTTGGCCTCAAAAGACCCTCAGCTGGAGTTAAACAGACCTCAGAAGGCCTTAAAGGGCCCTTATCTGGTGTCAGAGGGCTCCCAGCTAGTGTCAGAGGGCCCTCAGTTGGCGCGAAATGGCCATCAGAAGGCCTCAAACGGTCCGTAACTGGAGTCCAACGGTCCTCAGCTGGCGTCAAGCGGCCCTCAAAAAGCCTCAAAGGCCGCTTAGAAGGCAGCAAAGGGCCCCCATATGACCCCAAAGGGTCCTCTGCTGGCGTCAAACGGACTTCAGAAGGTCTCAAAGGGCGTCAGAGGGCTCTGAGCTCGTGTCAAATATAAAAGCGTCCTTAGCTGGTGTCGGAAGGCCCCCAGTTGGTGTCAGGGGGCCCCAGCTGGTGTCAGAGAGCCCTCAGTTGGCATCTATTGGCCATCAGAAGGCCCCAAACGGTCCTCAGATGGCGTCCAACTGTCCTCAGCTGACGTTAAGAGGCCCTCAAAAAGGTCTCAAAGACCCCTCGGCTGCCGAAGAGGCCCTTAGCCTCAAAGGGAACTCAAGAGACGTTAAACGGCCCTAAAAAGGCTTGAAAGGGCCCTCTGCTGGTGGTAAAGGGCTCGCACATGACGTCAATAACAGCGTTGTCAAAAACGGACCTGAGAGGCCTTGCCGGCCCCTGGTTATAAGGGACTCCTGTCTCTCGCAGTAACCTGAGTGGCCCCCGTTTACTTACGGGCCCCTGGTTATTGGAGGAGTCCCTGGTTACTGGAAGGGCCCCTGGTTATCAGCAGTAGCGGCGGAACACCTTCAATTAAGGGGAGGGGGGCACTGCCGACTTTTGGTCCCATTCTTTCCATGTAACGCCCATAGGGCTAAGGTTAAAATGCCAAAATCAAAGGGGGCACGGTGCCCCGGTGCCCTCCCCGTTCCGCCGCCTATGGTTATCAGAGGGTTCCCTGGTCACCTGGTGGGTCCCTGATCAATCGAAGCCTCCCGATCATCTGAGCGCCCCCTGATTGCCTTGGTCTTGGCGTTGGCGTACAGTTTAAAGTCGTCGGCACACTGCGGCCTCCTCTTTCTCAACAAGTCCCTCTATTTCTTCTGCAGCGAGAGCGATTTCGTCAAAATACTCCTCCATCGCGAAGCCTTGTGCGCAGACGCAGTCTTCGGGGCGCTCGCTGCGCCAACTCTTGACGCCAATTGACGGGCTCCAAATGGAACAGATCCGAAACGAACGTGGCAATGCCGACACACGATCTCTCCAAATTTACAGACAGTCTATTTGCAATAGGGGTCACTATATACTATAAACGAATGGGGAATTCGACTTTATCGACATGGTACTACGAAGTCACCTGATCTGCCTGCCCTTTAAACCGTAGTAAAAGTGGTATTTAAACGCTGCGAAAAAGCTTACGTACAGTCCACACCAGAAGTAATGTGTGGTTTCAGACCAGTCATGGGTATGTTCTGCTTCTGAAGCCTAGGAACGATTAGCCAGACTGCAAGGAGACTTTAACCCATTTACGCCCTTCGTTGCGTTTTCGCAACGCAAGCAAGCGTCGACGTGATCGAAGCTTGAGAAGTGTGTAAAAGAGACTAACCGATGAGACAAGTTTCAGCGTGTGTAGCATGGTTGTGCGCATGATGCTACGCAGTTACAAATCTGTGCGGCCGGTAAGTTCCTGCCTAGAGCTCCCAGAGGGAAGTCAAAGGTTTTGTGAGTGATGACGTCACGAAAACCAAGATAAGTAGGCTAAGTACTTAATAATATCGTAATGAAAATTGTGTAAACATATTCTGCAGAGTCCCTACAATAGCGTAGATATGCATTTTGTTAAGAAATAATGCTACAAAAAGGGTTTGTGACTATTTTCAAATATGACTACGGTCGCGTTGCGGGAACGCAACGAAGGGCACATCGGAAAGACAGCGGTGTTGCGAAAACGCAACGATGGGCACATTGGCAGGGTAGCGGAAGTATGAATATCAACAATAGACTTCACTCGTGCTACGCTGTGGGTTCTCTCTTTCTCTCCCCCATCTTCCTCCCTCTCCTCCTCGTTCCCCAATCCTCTCCCTCCCTCTCCCTCTCTCTCTCTCTCTCTCTCTCTCTCTCTCTCTCTATCTCTCTCTTTCTCTCTTTCTTTCTCTCTCTCTCTCTCTCATTTTGTAGCCAGAGGCTGTAGCGGCGGAACATCCTGCTTGATGTGGAGTATACGCTTGTTTTCTTACTTTGATAGGCTTTTTATCTAATCAGACCATTTTTAGAGCTAGCAGGATTATTGGAATTAGGGGAGACATTTGTCTGACCGGACACGGTTAATCGTAGACTGGAGACTGAGCCCAGCCAGTGGGCAGGCCACCCATGACCCACCCTCTTCCCCCCTCCCAAGCACTCGCTGCACCCGGCTACAGGCGCGCTCCTATGTGAGCTGCCCGATTGCGATATACGTTGCCGGTCCAGCCCGGAACAGGGGGTTGAGGCGTGGAGGAGGATTAAACTATCCTGAAGATGGAAAGGACGGATTGACGTCGAATCACCATTCTGTCCTGGCATTGTCTCGAGAAAGAGGTTATACGTGAAGGTCGCTGAGAGTGGGGCCATGAAAATTTTGGATTAGGTGTTAACATGATAAACTGGGGGTCGATTTGTTGTGATGCGCTATAACGCCTTACGCGGGTAATTTGTTAGAGCCGGATCGGTCCTTCTTTTCTTTTTGCTGAGAGTGGGTACGACTAACCTGCAATGGAATTTAACTTTACTCCTAGGAGGGTGGTTAACAATGATTGCGGATATACGCGCATACGTGAGGCACTGGTTTACTCCCAATCCTCCGTTTAATTGTATTCAGTGTGGGGTCTGATAGGTGGGGGTAATGGCTCTGTCTAGCTTCCAAAAGAAAGCATCACCCTGGATACGTGTCGACCAAAACTTTAAATGAACAGCAATGGACAACGTAAATGGTTGATAATGACCGTGTTGCCATCTCCCCGTTCGCGAATCATGAAGTTATGCTTCCTCACTGAGGCTCTTAGGCGGGTTATAAAGCATGACGGATGTGGGTTCCGCATTTTCAGGCAATAGTTGTCAACAGTTGATTGATGTTTTGTCAAAACATATTAGCATATACGGCAGTTCAGTGTACTTTATGTCCGTCTGATGTGCCCGTCGTTGCGTTTTCGCAACGCTGATGGCGCCCGGTGTGCCCTTCGTTGCGATTTCGCAACGCATGTTTTTTACGTTTTTCTCGAAAAACTTTTGCTGCAGGCGAAAATAATTTTCGATTCCATGCAAGGCCCTGGTAGGAGCATAACATATTTTGATTTCGTCGATTTTCATGATGGTCAATATTCCTGGGCATAAATGGGTTAAATGTAGCTTACCTGTATCTTCACCCTTGCAGCTACAACTTTATCTATTGACGTCTTCTTTTCAATCAGTCCGCATTTAAAAATCGTCGGTCAAAGCCATCCGTTGAGATTGGTAAAACCACACATTACTTTAGCGGTGGGCTGTACAACGTAGCTCCGATGGGCCGCTCTTTCTTTTTCATCCCTCCGATTTTCTTCCGATCGAGAGAAGTTTCGTACCGAGAGAAGTATCGCAGCCACGTCCGATATAACTTACGATAGCACGGATCCCCCCAGCCGTCTACGTAAAATGACTGTTAGGTACAGGTCTCGCGGGTTTTAGCGGTAGGTTTTGCACCTAGAAAATGGCTGGGGGGATCCGTGCTATCGTAAGTTATATCGGACGTGGCTGCGAAACTTCTCTCGGTACGAAACTTCTCTTGATCGGAAGAAAATCGGAGAAAAAGAAAGAGCGGCCCATCGGAGCTACGTTGTACGTAAGTTGTTTCGCAGCGTTTAAATACCAGTTCTACTACGATTTAAATGCCAAGCAGATCAGCTGACCTCGTAGTACCATGTCGATAAGGTCGAATTCCCCATACGTCTATAGTGTAAAAGTGACCCCTATTGCAAATGGGCTGTCAGGGGACATCTCCTCCTCTGTAAATTTGAAGGGATCATGTGTCGGCATTCCCACGTTCGTTTCGGAGTCCATCTGTTCCATTTGGACCCCGTCAGTTGGCGTCAAGAGTTGGCGCAGCGAGCGCCCCGAAGACTGCGTCTGCGCACGAGGCTTCGCGATGGAGGAGTATTTTGACAAAATCGCCCTCGCTGCAGAAGAAATAGAGGGACTTGTTGAGAAAGAGGAGGCCGCAGTGTGCCGACGACTTTAAACTGTACGCCAACGCCAAGACCAAGGCAATCAGGGGGCGCTCAGATGATCGGGACGAGGTTTCAATTGATCAGGGACCCACCAGGTGACCAGGGAACCCTCTGATAACCAGGGGCCCTTCCAGTAACCAGGGACTCCTTCAATAACCAGGGGCCCCTCAGTAAACGTGGGCCACTCAGGTTACTGCAAGAGACAGGAGTCCCTTATAACCAGGGACCGGCAAGGTCTCTCAGGTCCGTTTTTGACAAAGCTGTTATTGGCGTCATATGTGAGCCCTTTGCCACCAGCAGAGGGCCCTTTCAAGCCTTTTTAGGGCCGTTTAACGTCTCTTGAGTTTCCTTTGAGGCTAAGGGCCTCTTCAGCAGCCGAGGGGTCTTTGAGGCCTTTTTGAGGGCCTCTTAACGTCAGCTGAGGACCGTTGGACGCCATCTGAGGACCGTTTGGGGCCTTCTGATGGCCAGTAGATGCCAACTGAGGGCTCTCTGACACCAGCTGAGGGCACGCTGACACCAACTGGGGGCCTCCTGACACCAGCTAAGGGCGCTTTTATATTTGACACGAGCTCAGGGCCCTTTGACGCCCTTTGAGACCTTCTGAGGTCCGTTTGACGCCAGCAGAGGACCCTTTGGGGTCATATGAGGGCCCTTTGCTGCCTTCTAAGCGGCCTTTGAGGCTTTTTGAGGGCCGCTTGACGCCACCTGAGGACCGTTGCGGTTGGACTCCAGTTACGGACCGTTTGAGGCCTTCTGATGGCCATTTTGCGCCAACTGAGGGCCCTCTGACACTAGCTGGGGGCCCTCTGACACCAGATAAGGGCCCTTTAAGGCCTTCTGAAGTCCGGTTAACGCTAGCGGAGGGCCTTTTGAGGCCAAATGAGGGCCCTTTGAGACCTTATAAGGGCTCCTTGAGGCTTTTGAGGGCCGCGTGACGGCATCTGAGGACCGTTGTACTCCAGCTGACGACCGTTTGAGGCCTTCAGATGGACTTTTGGCGCCAGCTGAGGAGGGCTCACTGACACCAGCTGGGGGCCCCCTGACACAAGCTAAGGACTCTTTAAGGCCTTCGGAGGGTCGTTTGACGCGAGCTCAGGGCCCTCTACGCAGGTTTAGGGCCCTTTGACGCCCTTTAAGGTCTTCTGAGGTAGATTTAACGTTGGCTGAGAGCCCTTTGAACCCATCTGAGGGCCCTTTGAGGCCATCTTGTGGCCCTTCATTTGGCCATCTGAGGGCCCTTTGACACCAGATGAGGGCCATTTGACGCTAACCGAAGGCCCTTCGAGACCATCTGAGGACCCGGTGTGGGCCCTTTGAGGTCTTTTGAGGGCCATTGAAATTTCACCACAATACCCCTGGCTGCGCTACTGGGCATTTATAGACTCGTATGGGCCTGCTGGGGAACGAGATGGGCCCTCCCGGTCTTTTCAATCATTATTTCAGTTCATTTTACATGGTCTTCGGCGGTCTAAAGATTAGGGGCCCCAACTCGAATGGGGGGAGGCTCCTGTGTGCGGCCTTGCCGACACTACACCGCTTCCCCTCCCTCCGCCATAAACGCACCGCTGCACTGTTATGGCCCTTTCACACGTAGCAACTTTTCCGGTCGCCGGCGACGGCAACTGTCGCCGGCGATCGCCAGCGACCGGGGTCAGTCGCCGGCAACTCCGCAGTTGTCGATATCAGCTGACCAGTCGCCGGGGTGTGACGTAGCAGTCGTGTCAGCCAATCATTGAAGAGTTGTCGGCGTTGCCGAGAAAGTTCAATTTTTCCAACATTTTGGAGTCGCCGGCGACTGTTCTAGCCAGCCGCCGCTCAAGTGTCACGTGACCCGCTTGACCTTGAGTTGGCACCAGATATTGCGCTGCTGATACATGCAGCGGCGCAGCTTATTTTACCGCAATATTCAAGGTACTAAATATTTGGACATGTTTTGCAGGATGATAACTACCGTCTAGATAATATTGGAATAATATTCATTAGATCTATTATTGAAACAATACATAATATAAATGAAAATACAATCAAACTGCGATTCTTCTGCAGTGGAATTCAATGCACTCAAGCATAAAACTGAAAAGTGGTGTGTACTTGCACTTCCTCCATTTTTCCTAACGCATCAGCCAAGACTACGAGTGCTGCAGATTTTGCTCACCTGTATTGTTTATTCAACTACTACCCTGTTCTCAATAAATGAATAATTTTGCTGTAACGACATAAGCATTGTAGGAATGGTTGGTGGTAAGCATGGGACAATCACAGTGATTTGTGGTCACACATTTGAACCGTGCTTTGTATGTGAAAAACAGAAAAAAGCATTCTAGAAATGTAGCAGAAATTTAAATGCCAGAAACGGACCTGAGGCACGGCGAAGCCTACCACCCACATAAAACACAGGCTTTCATTATGTCAAAAACAGATGCTGTATTATCTAAAGCGCTGGATTGGGGAACACAAGTGTAGCCCCACCCCCCCCCCCCCAAAAAAAGAAACAAACAAAATGCATTTTTCCACACAGTGGACAACACTAAACATGGCGAGGTGGCAGTATATGACCCCATACGCGCGACCACATAAAAATGCAGCACGCGCGGACACGGGGCAAGGACGGAGGCACAATATGCCGATACCCAAGAAGACACAAGCCTAGGTCAAAGGTGACAATACTGTGACAGAAATCTTAAAATCAGCCTGGACACAGCTCACTCTTCATGACCGTTTTTATCGAAAATAGACCAACAAAACACCAAGGCTCCTTCGTCCAAAACTCAAAATTCGACATGCCGCTCCAAAGGCCTTGCAAAACAGCGCACACCAACAACGCATAATAGCCAGCAACGCACACGACAGGATTTTCGAGGCCCGAGTCGTCAGCCGCCGCAGCCGCCACCTCCCGGCAGCCGATTGCTGAGTGCTTTGCTCCTTGCCGCACCGGCGCCGATCGTGGCGACCTCTTTACTCTGGCAGAATCGACCGATCTACCGAGCGGCGACAGTGGCGACAGCACTCAGAAGCAAATGACAAATGAATTCACTGCACTTATGTCAGAAAATCGAATGCACATGCCATGGTCACACGCGGTGCCGTCCACGGGGCCGGCAGAAGCTGCACACTGTCACAGAACACCACCTGCACCTTGGACGCAGTATGTGAGGGCTTGGCGGACGCGCGCCGCCTCGCGTGCGGTATTGGCATCAAGGCCTGGACACGCGGGAGCACACTCGGCGCAATCGGAGCACACCCCCCGGGGCAGTCAGTGTCGATCTCTTGATCTCACAGAAAGTTGTGCAGCACACAGGTGACCGCCGTCAGTGTGGTGACTGGTGCACAGCACACCGTCCCACGAAAGATCGTCTTTGGGCCGTGGTGCAGATGCTGTCTCTACGCAGAGTCAACAGTGCAGTGGCAGAAGTTGAAGATTCAGCTGAATTTGATCTAGGCTCCTTTTTGGGTCAGGAATGCTGTCGAGTTGGCCATCAGGTGGTGTTCCATAATAATGCCTCTTGACTCATCAGGTAACGCTGTGACTTGTCTGTCAGGCACAGAGGGCGGACATGTCAGAACATACTTCAAAGACATTTTTACTAATCATTTTCATAAGCGTGGGAACCATGGGTGCAAGGGTGCAGCTGCACCCACAATATTTCTCCAGTGAATGTACTCCAGACAATGTATTCTGCACCCACAATAATCTGAACCAAAAACACATTTTCTCATCAACACTACTTCCCATGCAGCACGGCAAATTCAGGATATGTTGTCTACTATCCATCTTTCGAAACATTTGCTACTGTGATGGTCTTCAAAACTTACATTTGTGCTGAAAAAAGGGAAATGGATTGGAGCATGTGATTGAACACATATCGAACCGATGACCCACTGTCAAAATCTGTAGCCCGATATCCTCGAAAATGACTAAGTTGGCCGCTTTTACTTTTTACGGTAGTCAATATTGACAATAATAACCCTCGCATGTGTGCGGCGTTTTCCAGCTTATAATGTGTAGGGGGAGGGGGGAGGGGGTCGGTCGGACCCCCCTGCCGTTCGGCCCCTGATCGAACTAGAGCTTCGCGGAAAAAAACGAGGGTGTTGCCCGTGACGAGAGGAAGCCGATGATACCCAATTTTAGGGTCCTAGGTCATTGGTTGACCTTCCAGGTCAGGTCAATATTCCAAAAGTCGGGAAAATGGGGACCTGCTAGAACTGCATAAAGTGAAGCTGTTATCGGTTTTTTTCGGGGTGCTGATCACGAATATCTGATGTTAGTTTTGATCACAGATTATTTCTTCATGCATTTAGGCCAGATCGGGTCAGGTCAGGTCAGGTCAACCATTAGGCGTCCTACCGGCTGTCCATAGTAGGTGTCAACTACCACTGACGGCGTCGTAGCATGTTACGAGGGCACTATAGTCTGTTTTTCGTATCTTCTACCTTCACTCAAAGACTTTAAGTTTCTCAGTGCTTGTGCGAGAATCGTATTAAAGCATTTTGATTAATGACCTTACCCTCGTAGTTTGAAAAAGTTAGATCAAAACACTTGTTTATTAATAATTTCGAGCACAGCTCTTCATCAGAATACAGGGTGTCTCAAAAAAAGTGTCACGGTTTTTAACATCTCCCATTTCCTAACTACATCACCTACACCGTTCAAATTTTCCAGATTTAGTGGCAATATTATGACATTTTGTGTGGCAGAATTTCAAGTTCCTAAGCAAAATGGTTTTCACACCAGAACAAAAATAAAAAAACTCAATTTTGGGCGCTATAGGAGATGGTATAGTTACGTCACAGTCTGCCGACGATTTCGGTAGGACTCCGGCTTTGGCTTGTTGCATCCAGCAACATGCCCGTCAGTAATTATCTACAACTATTAGAGACCAAAATCATCACGCAAAACAGACAATGGAACTGCAATCACCCATAAGTCTCAGAACAGCGCCGTTGCCATGCCTGACTCTTCCGTCAAAAGCTGCAGTCGCTGACACCGTGCAAAGGACTTGTGACACACTGCCACATTGCGTACACCCAGAAGCTGTGCACGTTTGAGTAGTTAGACTCGGATCCACTACTACTAAAGAGACGTTTACAGTGAGGGGCAAACTTAAGAAAAACGAACTATAGGAACTTGTAATTTTACCACATAAAATGTCAAAACGTTGCCACTAAATCTAGAAAATTTGAATGATGTAGGCCCATGGTTACGAAACGGGAGATGTTCAAAACCGTGACACTTTTTTTGAGACACCCTGTACAAAGCTAAAAATGTCACGATAAAAATCAAATCTTTGACTCAAAGATTGGATTTTTATCGTGACATTTTTAGCTTTGTATTCTGATGAAGAGCTGTGCTCGAAATTATTAATAAACAAGTGTTTTGATCTAACTTTTCAAACTACGAGGGTAAGGTCATTAATCAAAATGATTCACTCAAAGACGGTAAACTCTCTAATCACGTGCTCCAGCGAACATCTAATTAAATCAACACCGGTGCAAAGTCAATTTTTATCTCGAACGCAAGATCGAACATCTGTCCCCTTGGCCTATCCCGTTAACCCTCGCCGGCACAGGCCATTTTGCGTCCTTGACGGCACAAGGGGGGGTTGATACGACCCCCCCCCCTCGCGTTTGGCCCCTGATCGAGCTAGAGCTTCGCGGAAAAAACGAGCGTGTTGCCCGTCACGAGAGGAAGCCGATGATACCCAATTTTAAGGTCCTAGGTCATCGGGTGACCTTCCAGGTCAGGTCAATGACCCGAAAACCGGGAAAATCGGGACCTGTTAGAAAGTCGTAAAGTGTGGCTGTTATGTGGTTTTCCGGGGTGCTGATCACGAATATCGTGTTAGTTTTGATCAGAGATGATGTCTTGAAGCATTTAGACCAGGTCGGGTCAGGTCAGGTCAGGTCAACCGGTAGGGGTTGTGACGGGTATTCGTAATACGTGTCAACCGCCTCTGACAGCTTCGTAACATGTTACGAAGGCACCAAAACTACTTCGTAAATGTTCAAATGGTTGCTAAGTTCGAATTCAGCTCCAAAAACTAGCCTAGAAACATGTAAAACTCGAAAAAGTGAACCGAGGTCACCCGAGGTCACCAAAGGTCAATGACCTGACCTGACCTTCAGGTGACCTTGACACCCACCCTGATGTATGGGAGCAACATCAAATCACATGTTTGAACGTTTGAAACCACGAAAAGCTTGCAAACGCGCGGCTAATGCGAGCCGACATACGCCGAATCGCGATTCCGGCCAAACATGGTCTCGGAAAAGAGGTCACAGGTCAAAGGTCATTTGGGTCAGGGTCATGAAATTTTCAGGGTAGGTGTAAAATTGATCAATGCGAGAGTACTGAAAGTTTCGTCGCGATCGGCCGCTTTTTACGCCAGTTATTTGCGAAAAACCTTAGGGGGTTTGCATCAACCCCCCCCCCCCCTGTGCCGGCGAGGGTTAATCAAAATGCGATGTTCTTTGTCAAGTGAAATGCATTTGCGTAAAAACGTGACATCATATTTTAATTCTGGCAAAATTATCCCTTTCTAATTTCATTATGTTTTCAAACAACAGAAGGGCAATGGCCTTGGTCTCAGACAAGACAAAATGATCGTAACGTTTTCTTTCAACGTTTCAAAGCAAAAGAAATGGGGGTAGGTGACTGAAATAAGGCGGTGAAGAAGGAGCACAACCAACGAATATCACCAGAATAAAGAACTTACTTCCTTGGATACCAGAAAGAAAAGTGTTGAAGGCGCGGAGAAACACCGTCGGTGGTGGCACAGCTCAACTCCGTCATGCTTTCAGCGCAATATAATACGAAAAATGCATACGTGGGTGTTATTGTTGTTATTACCTGCATTTGTGTATCATAATATAAGCCCTAAGGCGTTGGTGATTGCAAGCAGTCACTCAAAAGGTCATGTTATAAAACTACTCCGTTAACGTTCAAATGGATGCTAAATTCGAAATTTCAGCCCGATAAACTACACTAGAAACATATAAAACTCGAAAAAGTGAGCCAAGGTCATCAAAGGTCAATGACCTGACCTGACTTTCAGATGACCTTCACACCCACCGTGATGCATGGGAAGAACATCATTTCACTTGTTTGGACGTCTACAATCACAAGAAGACTGGAAACGCGCGGATAATGTGAGCTGACATACGCCAAATCGCGATTCCGGCCGAACATGGTCTCGAGAATCAGGTCACAGGTCAAAGGGCTTTTGGGTCAGGTTCATGAAATTTTCAGAGTAGGTGTAAAACTGATCAACGTGAGGGTACTTAAAGTTTCGTCGCGATCGGCCGCTTTTTGCGCGAGTTATTTGCGAAAAACCATGGGTAGGGCCGAGGGGGTTCATCCGACTCCCTAGTTACACATGATGCGAGGGTCAATGCTTTCAAATGCACTTATCGGTCGGTACCTTTTCGACATGGTACGCCCTCAAAGCTCGTAACGAACCTTCGCTCGGGTGTCGCTCCCTACCCCCCCCCCCCCGCTTCACCGGCCATGGTTGGATTTCTGCACTCATGCACCCACAATGTTCCAGCCGTTCCTACGCCCATGATCATTTTTAACCAAAACTCTGCAAATAAGGAAACCTGGAATAGGCTATTGCATAGCATCATAAAAACTACCCAAATGCCCAATCAAGTTAGGTTTGGTTGCTGTTTTATTTGAGGGTAGGTACACTTCAGGCTAAAATGAGAAATATCTTTACATCATTCTCCTTGATGTAGCATTGTTGATGCTTTTTGTCTTGCACAATTGGCAGTCAGTTTCAGTATTCGGTGGCACAGAATTGGAATTTGTGGTTCAGAAACTTGCATTTTTCACACCTAGCATTTTAAGGCAGTGCTCATTCCTTTTAAAAGCAAGTGGATTTTTTAATAATTTTCTAGCTAATTCATTTCTTACTGAATATGGTTATGAGACCATTGTTACTAATTTTGGTATTGTTACGGCAGCTGTAGCATGAGTGGGCATATGCTGTGGAGACTGGAGTGAATAAAGTCACTAGAGGCTTGATACTTTTTTAGACATTATGGAGCAGCCTGGCGAGAAACGCAGAGGCGAGTCTAGGCACAGCCAGAAGGGGGACCAGCAGTCAGCACAACACACAGCAGGCACAAGGGGAGAAGATGGTAAAAACTATTGCCTGGATCTGCCTCTGTGGATATCCCCAGGCATGCCTCTGTGGACATCCCCCAGGCTGCTGCATGTAAAAAAGTCTCAAGCCTCTAGTGACTTCATCCTCACTGCAGCAAATGCCCACTCATTCTGTCTGCTCTACCTTCATCCAACTATGAGTTTTGTGTGAGAATGACATTTTTACGTTGGTGGAGCTCGTGTGCACATGGTACACATAATAAGCCATGCTGGCAGCATTGCTGCAATGAATAGGAAACAGCTCCAGGGCCAAAATACATACCACCTGGCACCTACTACATTGCCAAAATACATGACATACCACCTACTGTGCATTTATTTAAGTACTAATAAGCCATATCATTTGCCATACCAGCACGCATACAATTATGAAGCCAATGCGGATTTACTTTGGCCTGGGTTGTTTATCCGTGGTTCCAAGGAATACTCCAGCAGAAACAATAACAAAAATTGCAAAGCTACCTGTTTGATTTTGATCATGCTAATTAATGAGCAGCAATATTTAGTTGCTATCAAATATTCCTGTGTCGGAAAACATAGGTAGGTAAATAGCTGAGACTGATGGGTACCTATTTTGCCCTCAAGGGCACTGATACTGAATGTAGACAATGTTCTTGTGACATAAACAAGTTTTCATTACCTTATGAAACTAGTTTCAATTTCAATGTCATTAAAATATTCACTTTTGATGAAAAAATACATATTTATCACAAATGAAAATCATGGGTGATCATAGGCAAGTGCGCCACAAATGACATAAGCCCTCCAATATTGTCGAATCAAGCTTAATTTCAAGTCACAACAGCTTCACCACAGGCAAACTACAAGATAATAATCCCTATGCTACTGTGCAACAAATTTAAGATAGCCACACCAACCAATTTAAGAAAAAATGCATCACAAATCACCTAAACCACTCACCAAGGACAAAACTGTCATGGCGGCGTCCGCTGCTCGAGAAGAGTCGCCGGCGACTGGCCTGTGACGCGGATCTGACGTAAGCAGTTGCTGGCGACTGCCCGGCGATCGCCAGCGACTTGCTTACGTCATACCTACGTCACACACGATCGTTGGCTGGCGGTCGCCGGCGACTGTTGTTGTCGCCGGCGACTGAAAAGTTGCTACGTGTGAAAGGGCCAGGCGCCGACAAATACGGACCGGCGCCGCAACCGGCTCCCCCGCGGCCTGCCTCGCGTTGACATAGCCCTTCCCGAACACCAGTGTAACCCCCACGCGGCCTAGGTATCGCCGCGCCCACCTGTCCGCGGCGCGGCCTCTGATGGCGTATCGGATCATTGATGGTGCGATACATGTTTTGGTCAGATTTTCGCAATTAACGCGAAAAATTGCCCAAAACACTTTTTGAATTTCAAAATTGAAAAAAAATAATTACAAAAATGACGTGAAAGTGACCGTTTTCAACGTGTAAATTTAAAACGCTCTAGCGCAGCCTTTTTTGAAGAAATCGACTTCGAATTTTGCTCACGTGTTCATCAACCATATTTGTTTAACATATATTTTGGTTTTGTGAAAATTTTGAAAATTTCTTATATTTTTCTCTTGAGAAAGAGGTAAAGCTTCGATACGATCGGCCTTCCGATCGACCGAGAAGATTCGTAAAGTTAGTTCGTATCTTCACCATTTGCGATAGGTACAGTCACCAGCACTTGCTACCCATCACCCCCGGACGGCGGGGGAGCAAGCTACCACCGCCCTTGCGAGACTAGCGCCGCCATGCGCCAAGAAGTGGAAACACCACGTGACTGAGGCCACGTGAGGGCAGGGTCACGTGATGGAGGGGCGGAGCATAGCAGCTTTTGCGCCCGGCACTAACTGAAATGCGGCGCTGTGATTGGGCGCTTTAGCATGAATGAAGCCCCGGCGCCAGAATCAGCCGTTCGCCTTATTGGAAGGTTAGCCTGTGCGTTTCACCGTTCTGTGTTGGTTTGAGAGCCACGGCACCATACGAATTGTGAGCCCCTTTGAACGGGTCACCGCCCGAGGCACTGAGGCGACGGCTGTGCGGGCTGTGCCGGCACGGTTCGTCGGAAGGTCATCTCAGGCTCAAAAGAAACGATATATACCATTCGAAAGCTGACGGTGAGCTGAATCCAAAAATGTAATTTTCATCAAAATCGATCGATGGCCTTTTTTGAAAATCGCGTTTTTGTAAAAACTTTATAATTTTTTATTCAACGGGCTGTCCCGGACATTCTTGAAAACATAAACATGCATTTTTGAGTTCCAGTGAAAGCTGAACGCCAAAAGAACAATATTTAGCGAAGCAATATTTCCTAACATTAATATGTGTCTCCCACAGCCGACAATAAGGCGCAATCACACAGCTCAGTGTCACGATGGACCAAAGTCGGCCACACAGAAGCGTGAAATGACCCTTATCGACTCGCAGACCCGGCGCTCTCGGCCCGCCTGACCGGCCACGGCAAGGAGGTTCGGCTGTCGTGCTACTAAACGGGCGTCATATTTGTTAGTTTAACGATTCAAGTCGGTACTTGAGTTATTCAGGATACATGAGCAGAAGATTCATTGCTCGGTCATCTTCACATCATGCATTAACCCGCGCACCGACGGGGGTCTGCGCCAACTTAGTACCGACGGCGGGGGGGGGCGGATGACCGCCCCCCCCCTGAGATCTCGAGAACGAAGCAAGATAGCGACAAGCGGTAAACGGCATCGGATACGCACGGACAAGGTCTACAATTTTTACAAAGGTCATTTTCAGGTCAGGTCAAAGATGACGTCACAGGGGTCGAAAAAGTCAAAATGGCGGCGCTAGATATGGAGAGGGTTTTTCTCGAATAACTTTCGAAGTAGTCAAGATAGGAACAAACTAAGGGCATCATCGTGATCCTCTCGTCAATCCGCATCGAATGATATATATGTTGACCTCGAAAGGTCAAGGTCAAAGGTTGACCTCAGGTCACGTGACCTCGAGGTCATCATGTATATCATTCGATGCGTCTTGACGAGCTGAACACAATGAGACCATCCGCGCGGCTGTATCTTGTTCCTGTAAGGAGTTATTGGCAAAAAACCTTTGGTGACCTTTGATGACGTCACATGACCTTACAGCTGCCCAACAGCAAAACAGACCTCAAGGTAGTGAAGGTTGATCGTATGTGAAGTCATGTATGGTATATGGGGCCATTCCGACCCGTTTTAGTGGTAAAAACAGGGAGTTGATTTTTCCCCCATTGACTTATAATGGGGAGGTCGCGAAATTGACCTGACCTTAGGTCACCGACATCAAAATTCCGAGATATACAAATTGTAGCTACTAATGACCTTATAACATCCTGCGACTTTCAAAGGCCTCCGACATCTACTGTAGCTCTGGCACGGTGACAAAGTTGCAAAAAAGTGACTTGAGGTTGGGTCATTCAAAGTGACCTGGTGACCTAACCTTAAAAGTTAGGAGGTTCAAACTTGCACACCATGTGTAAAATTGATGAGAGAATAGTCATACCAAATTTCGCGGCGCTACGCGCCGCGGTTTTTCCGCTATCCGCGAAAAACCTCAGGGGGGGGCGGATATCCGCCCCCCCCCCGTCGGTGCGCGGGTTAATTTGCATTTGTTCATGTCTACTTTGCTCAATTGAGCTTGGTATCATGCCCATATAAGGAAAATTGGCCGCGCTGAAATGTCAGAGACTACACCGGCCTCAGCTCGGGTGGAGTGGGGGTAGCGCCCGGTGGGGCAGGGTAACCTTTGACCGGTCGCACGGCCGAGCAGCTGTCACCAGTACAGCCTCTGACAGTGAAACCCCGCTCACTTCACCTGCGCGGGCACTGAGCGCAGCTGGATGGAACAAAACATGTATAAGAAAAATGTAAATTAAAGCATGTTGTAAATCAAGCAGAACAATGGATTTTCCTCACAGGTATCCTGAATAACTTTAATAGCGATGTGGACAGTTAAACTGACAAATATGACATTTATTTAGTAGAACGAGAGCCGAACGTTCTTTCCGTGGCTGGTCAGGCGGGCCGAGAGCGCCGGGTCTGCGAGTCGATAAGGGCCATCTCACGCTTCTGTGTGGCCGACTTTGGTCAATCGTGACACTGAGCTGTGTGATTGCGCCTTATTGTCGGCTGTGGGAGACGCATATTAATGTTAGGAAATATTGCTTCGCTAAATATTGTTCTTTTGGCGTTCAGCTTTCACTGGAACTCGAAAAAACATGTTTACGTTTTCAAGAATACCCGGGACAGCCCGTTGAATAAAAAATTATAAAGTTTTTACAAAAACGCAATTTTCAAAAAAGGCCATCGATCGATTTGGATAAAAATTACATTTTGGATTCAGCTCACCGTCAGCTTTCGAATGGTATATACCGTTTCTTTTGAGCCTGAGATGACCTTCCGACGAACCGTGCCGGACAAAACCTAGCCTGGTGGGAGAGGTGGGCCAGGGAAAGTGCGATCGAGCAGCCACACTGGGACGTGGATTGGTATTATCTAACCGCGACAAACGATGTCAGCAGCCTCTTCTCGTTGACACAAAAAGTTTGACAGACAACGTGGGCAGTGCCCAATCAAAAGCTACTAAACGATTCAGTTAAGAATTTGGCGAGATAACCAGACCCAATAAAAAGTTTTTAATTCGATTTTGATTGACAAATGACACACAAGCCCGCTGTGATGGACCAAAAAAGGAGCTGAACAGTTCATACAACTTCTAAAAAGCTCAACGGTAAATTTTTTTTTAAGTCAAATGTTGAAATTCAGCCTGCATGTTTAAACTCGGGTCCGGCGCTGGCAGGAAGCTTATATTGCCACTTGCAATTCCACTACGTTGTAATATAACCAAGTGTTATGTGAGAGCAACAACTGAAAGCCTCGAGCCCCGTTGGGGGGGGGGGAGGGGGGCGCGAAACAGCCCCCTCTCCTTTTCAGTCGATATCTCCTAAAGTATAGCGTAGGTCGTCACCAAACTTTCAAGACCCCTCCGGGCATCATTTTTACACCTTGTGACCAAATTTTTCCAGAGCTCTTATAAAAGGTTAGTCACAAATGACGTCAGAGTGACGTCATGTTCTGTCATTTTCGACCCAATAAAAGGTTTAGCGGGAAGAGCTGTCACGCTTACAGTTTTGAAGATAACAAAAAAATATTCAAGATAAAAAAGATGTAAAATAAACAGCACCACAAAACTGATAACTCTGATTTCTTAACAAAAATTTAGTTCGACCATCAAAACTATAGAAGTATAACACCCCGAAAATACCAACAACATTCAAAATTAAAGCTGGAATATATGTATGTTATAGAACTATCTGCTCTAGATATGCCAAACTTAAACTCGATAGCTCCATTTTTAGCAAAGTTATGGCAAAAAACACTACTCAAAATGTATTACGTAAAATTTTCAAACTCAATTTTTAGCCGTCACAGAACACACAGAGCAAGCCAAAGACCACCATTGGATTTCCCGTGATGAGCTGCATCGAATAGATACCCCTTTTATGCAAAATATAAACTCTGAAATTTAGCCTTTTTTGACCTGACCTTGACCTGACCTCCACCAGAACGCAATCTAAACCGGCCCCAATGGCCGTCTAGCCCACACCATTGAATTTTAAATGTAAAATTGACCATAAAACATGTATCACGTGACCCTAGCAATTAGCATAGTTGGGTTCATATTGTGACCCTTAGTGACCTGACCTCTGTGACCTGACCTGGCATCAGTGACCTCTTTAGGCAACATATGTATTGGGCAACCACGCTCCATCGGTTTTTCGATAACATGCCTTTTATTTGATGTGTTAACCCACGAGCCGCTGGGGGGCATAAAGTTGCCCCCCCCCCCTTTACGTTTTGTAAAATATCTCCGAAACCTGATGAGCTACGAACGTGAAACTTGGCATAGCTTCAAATGAATACCTAGGCAATGTTTGAGGAAAGTTTGGTGGTTGTAGTACCTAAGATGACGTCACAGTGACGTCATAAGGTTTTGTCGTTTTCCGATATGGACCGTTTCTGATGACGCTGAGCATGAAACTCAGCTGTAAATGAACTAGACAGCACCTGCTGTCATCCTAAAACATCTAACTACACTTCCATCTAGTTTCTGACCAATAATCGGCCCTTTATATTCGGTCCCATATATCTGATGTATCGTGAGGAATATGAGAGTCGCAAATCTATAATTTCACTTATGACGTCACTGTGACGTCATTTCAAATGGGATCGACACCAAATTTGGACACAACCTCGGCTAGGTATTCAGAAAGATGTGTGCAAAGTTTCGCTTCTCTATCTCTTCGCGTTGCGACGATATCGTCGCAGAAGTAAAGGGGGGGGCAACTATATGCCCCCCCCCCCCAGCGGCCGGCGGGTGGCGCGGAGGCCCAGCGGCCGCCGGGTTTTAACTGACTTTAACGCATTCCTTAGACTAAATTGGTGAAAAAATGCAACATTTGACCTGACCTGTGACATCATGGGTTGCACCTAGGTCAACGAAACCTGGTAACAAGCTGTAGTTCCCTGGTGGGGCTATCAAACGTTCTTCGAATTTTCAAAATCGGTCGGAAACTTTCCGAGATCTCAGGTGGGGGGCGAAACGGCTGCACCACCCCATCAGGTGGTAGGGTCCGCCAATAACACAACGGGGCGCGAATTATTTACTCATTCATACAGTGTCATCTATTTTGAGAACACCTTTCTCACGCCCTGACATGGTCCTCTCGTAATAGATCGAGATGAGGAGAGTGTTTTCACGCCTCCTTATGCACGGCTCTAGTGTCATTGAGCTATCAACTGTCAGCGGTTCTCGGACAATGAAGGAAGGCTTTTGGTCGTTTTTAGGTAAGGTCTTGGGTCAGATCATTTCAGTGGCGGATCCAGAGGGGGGCATGGGGCCATTCCCCCCCCCCCCCCTTGGGTCTCCCGGGGCCCATCACGGAGTTTTTTTTTTTTAATTCATCACGGAGGTCACCGACGGGAGCTTTAACCCAGAGGTCTCCTAAGGGGGCACCATCCAGGTCTATCGGAATAGGGTACCGTTTTCGGGGTCTCCCGGAGGCCCATTTCTGTCCCTCGCCTCGGGTTTTTTATTTAATTTTAGTTTTTTAGTTTTTAGTTTAATATTGTCCATTTATTTCCATCCCGAGGTCCGCGGGGCACCATCTCGAGTTCTCAGCTGGCACTATCCCGAGTTCTCCGCGAGCACCATCCCAAGGTCGGAGAGGGCACCATCTTGATGGTCCGGGGCACCATCCCGAGGTCTCCGGCGGCACCATCGCGAGGTCTGGGGGCACCATCTCGAAGTCTCCGGGGGCACCATTCCAAGTTTCCAGCGGCACTTTTCCGAAATCCGAGGTCTGAAGGAGCATTCTCCCCGGGTCTGAGGGGGCACCATCTCGAAGTCTCAGGGGCACCATCCCAAGGTCTCAGGGGCACCATCCCGAGGTCTCAGGGGCACCATCCCGAGGTCTCAGGGGCCGTTTGATCCGCGCCGTCCTGGGGGGAGTTTTTACGCCCCCCCCCCTAGGTTTTTCGCGAATATCTAAAAAACGGCGACGTGCAGCGCCGCTGTTCTAGATACACCCGCTCCGACATCTTTTTCGCACATGCTATGAAAATTTCAGATCCCGGTCATTCAAGGTCAGGTCACCAGGTACCGTTAAGTGACCTTACCTCAGAAAAAGTTAGAAAGCTCGCTGTGGCTACACCGACTGAGCGATCACTTTTAAACTTTCAGTACTTGCTTAGGGTAACAGTATGTATAGAATGGGTATCTCGGATTTTTTTTCTATATCTGTGAGTTGTGACCTAAGGTCAGTTCAATTTTACGACTGCTCCATATAAATCAATGGGAGAAAATTGAAATGAGCCTCTTTTGGCCGAATGTCGTTCTACACCCTCTCAAACATCGGTTCATATGTAATGTAAACATGACACTTTGAATCGGGAAATTGCTCCTGTGCCCCCTTTGAGTGCCCATGAGGTCATCTCAGGTCATGAAAGGTCTTCAGCAGTTTTTTTTACTATAACTTTTGATTTGACAGAGACGTGCTAGAGCGGTGAAAACACGGGGACTAAACCGTTGATCTGAGGTCAAATTTGAAGTCAATCAGAGCGGTGACCTCTGGGGGCTAAACCGTTGATCTGAGGTCAAATTTGAGGATATGTTGGCGAAAGAGCGTTAAAAGAGCTATCGAATGCGCTTTTCCACGGCGCTGTAGCTCTATTGGTTCCAGAGTTAGTCGTCGGGTGTTTAAAATCGTTGAAATCGACAAAATTTGACCTTTGATGAACTCTGGTGACCTGACCTTTGCCCTGACCTTTAAATCACCGAGTGTTTTCCTTCTTATTTTTGACGCTCTTTCGATTGCCGCTTACCGCGTGTCGCAACGTGGCCCAGGAGCTGAGTTAGACGGAGGGGCGTGAAAGCACTCGACGGAAAGTTCATGCCATCAACACGGCTCGGGTGAATTGTTATGTTAGCTAGCTCCTGTTGTAAGCTGTGGAGTCGTGGAGCTGATCTTGAAGGAACTGGCCCTGGGCCTAACATTTTCATAGCAAACGTAAAAAAAAAATGTTTAATAGGTGATGCAAAAAATAGCATCTCTTTTATGAAATATTTGCGAAACCCTCAACATCATCCCCATTAGTGCAGAGCTGCCAACGACGACCATAAAAACGTCCCCATCCCGTCAGCGTTTGTTTATCATAAGAATGCTAAGACTTAATTTCCAATCCGAAGCTGAAATGATGGAGAGCAAATTTACATTTTACATACGAAACAAGCTGACACATTTAGATATTTTCTCTCTCGCTCCCCCTCACTGATTTACCCATTACCCTCTCTCATTTTACCCTCCCTGGTTTTCCTTTTCTGTCTCTGTTTTCTCTCCTCCCGTCCTTATCCCTTCCCTCCAGTCTTTCTTCTTTCTCTCTCTCTCTCTCTCTCTCTCTCTCTCTCTCTCTCTCTCTCTCTCTCTCTCTCTCTCTCTCTCTCTCTCTCTCTCTCTCTCTCTCTCTCTCTCTCTCTCTCTCTCTCTCTCTCTCTCTCTCTCTCTCTACCTCTCTCCCTTTCTCCTTCTCTCTCCCTTTCTCTCCCTCTCTCTCTCTCTCTTTCTCTCTCTCTCTCATTCCCCCTCTATCTCTCTCCCTTTCTCCTTCTCTCTCCCTCTCTCTCCCTCTCCCTCCCTCTCTCCCTCTCCCTCTCTCCCTCTCCCTCTCCCTCTCTCCCTCTCCCTCCCTCCCTCTCCCTCTCCCTCTCTCTCCTCTCTCTCTCTTTCTCTCTCTCTTTTCTCACAATATTCTCGACTGCCTTAGCGCTGTAGAACTTGTTTCCAGACAGGTCCAGGCGCTCCCCACTCCGCAGGCCCCAGCCCACACGGCCCAACCGCCCAAACACCCTCCGGCGGATGACCTCTGACCTCGGCGACCTGACCCCAGCCGACCGATCGCGTCCCTCTCCACGCCTCCGCCCCGCTTCCCCCACTACAGCTGCGTAGTAATTGTAGCGTGTGCAAAGGTCACGTGACATTATTTACTTCTGCGGTTTGTTCGGCTGACAAGAGATGGCACTAGTGGTCTGTGGATCAGAGGCGGGGCTAGGTTCTACGACTTCTTGGGGCAACTTTAGGGCAGAAAAGACGTTTTTTTGGCTCCTCATCCCAAAATGCTTCGAACATACAAAAACAAGTTAGATATTCGAAAATCGGAGGACCAAACTGATCGTTTGACGTATCTTGCTTGACTGAGAATTGATCGGTCTTCAAACTACTGAGCAAAAACGAGGTGATTAGTAGCAAGTGCTGGTGACTGTACAACTTGCGTATCTACTTAGCCTATAACGATGTGATGGATCCCTCCAATATCTGTTCCGATTCAACTTACGTTTGATCGCAACTGCGAGGTGCCTTGCGATCACATGGATCCCCCCAGCCAGTGTACTTAAGGCTATATCTTCGTCGTCTTAAGCTTTAAAGTGTTGAAGATGCGATCGACTTGTTGGGTAACAAGCCGGCCATGATCGTGTAAAATGGCTTCATCGTAGATCGATTAGTTTCTGAGATATAATCGGAAATGTAAAAGTGCAAAGCCTACCGCTTAATCTCGCGAGACCTGTACATACCAGGTCATACCTGCAAGTTCAAACGCCGCCAGCGTGCGTTCATTTCATACAAACTGCAAAAATTATACATGGCAGGCGCGCAGGTGCGTGTAAGCCCGTTCATGGTCGCCTTGTCGCCGGTGACCTGGTTCATCTCGTCGTAGTCGAGTTGGGCGTGACGCGGTCGGCCACCGACTCGGAGCGGGCCGCCGGAGTCCATCTGACAGGACGACGAGTCACTGCCTTTTACGACCCGTTCGCTCGGTGGCGCACGCTGTCACCCTCGGTGTCTCGTCGCCGGAGGGGGCGGCCGGGCCGGACAGCGCAGCTGAACCTCGTATCCACGGTCCGCCGGGGGCGAGGTCCGTCACCTCTGCCCAACTCGCCTCTGCTGCAGATGTCGGCCGGGCTCGGCGACTCGGCAGCGTGACACCACCGGGTCGTCTCTGATGAGTCCTGGGCGTGAAGGTCAATGACTGCACTCGTTCTATCACGGACACGTACGTACGTGATTCACAGCGTATTCACCATCACCGTGCACCGAGCGTTCCGACGCCCGACCAGTCACCGTCCATCCCAGCAGCGTCCTTACGGCGCACGGCGCTCCCGGCGGCCCCTCAACCACGTCACGGGGCACGATCAGTTCGATGACGTCGGTTCCGAGGAGCACCTCCACCGGGCCGTGAGTGGCGCTGGGGAGATCCAGATCCGCCAGATGCGGCCAATCCTCCTTTGCCACCGTGCAGTCCGTGACCCTGTTTGACACGTTTAATGTCGGTGTCGTTTGGGCATTTTGTATGCAGTGTGCCTTGCCGCCGCCGCCCACAGCCTCAACAGCGAAGGATACGCGTCGTGACGTCATCGTTTGGTTCCCGTTCAGAGTGCTCAACAACAACAATTTACCCGCGGGCCCCGAGATGCCGAGTCGGTCATACAGGTCGTCGGTGATCAGTGTGACTTGACTCCCCAGGTCGAAGAGCGCGTTCGTGGTGCGGCTACCTGCCGGACCATTAACGGTGATGGGCACTACCTGCAGGAGAATATCACTGCGAGGTTCGGCCGATGCGGTGCCGACATGTTTGGCAGATGACGGCGTACTGTCATTGGAATCACGCGGCGGAAACACTCGTCCTCCATTGTGTAACAGCGTGTGATGACGCCTGCCGCAGTGCTCCGCGTCACATCGTGCATCACTGGGACACGTAGCGCTGATGTGATCACGACCCAGGCAGTTAAAGCACAGTCCGTTTCTGCCGACAAACTCTGCCTTCTCACTCATAGTCAGCGCAAGGAATTCGTCACAATGCTGGAGCTCGTGTGTTTGCTGACACATGGTAGGTACACCAGTGGCTGTTCCCGTCGGCTGATGACTTTATGGCAGCTGTCCTCTCCCGCTGTACAGTGTACAGCCGCCGGCGTGGGTCGCGCCGACGCACTATGGTTGGAAACGGCTTTACGGATGGCCAACGCGAAAAAATGTTTTGCTCATAACTTGTTAATGCGTAGACCGACTGCGATGAAACGTTGCATAGGTATACCAGTGTCCTTCGTGCATCATACAGTAACTCAGAAACGACGAGGTCACGTCACGTCACGCGTGTGTGACGTCATCATTGCAAGCATGTTATAAGTCGCCTATGTCTTTCGTAATGTTATCGATATCGCGAGGCATTTTGAACATGTTTTGAATACTGCTATACTGAATGGATATTGTTGTTATGCTTTAGGGCGAGAAATACCCACGTAATGACGCACAGTGTCCTACTATTTGTCATAAAGGGTAAAAAATTTGGAGAAAAAGTATTAATTATTTTTTTAGATTGGGCAAAAAAGTAAGAAATAAAATGACAATCAAAATGACAAAAAATGCGTCTGGTTAGCCCGGCAGTTGCTAGGATATTTCCCCACCCGCCGTTTGCCGGGGGGGGGGGGGGGCGTTCAACGCCTCCAGCCGATAACTCGAGAACCAATAGGCGCAGCGAAACGCACGAGGCGGCAAACAAAAGAACGCGACGAGACGATTCAGATAAATACTTGAAAGTTGAATTTCGAGGTCAATGGTCGGGTCAAGGTCAGGTCAAACACTTGAAATCAGGCTTTCAGTAGCATGGACTTAAGAACCTC
The DNA here is from genome assembly GCF_019059575.1 of Amphibalanus amphitrite. Lineage (NCBI taxonomy): Eukaryota > Metazoa > Arthropoda > Thecostraca > Balanomorpha > Balanidae > Amphibalanus > Amphibalanus amphitrite. The sequence continues at coordinate 266,135 of NW_024881519.1, forward strand.
GCAATCGGTGCCTCTCGTCATAAACTCTGTCACAACTGTTTACAACCCTTCATATAAGTGCTAAAAGAGTGTCAGGGATCCATGTAGGGGTCAGTCAAACATAGACCAGGGTCAAAGTCAAGTCAATCAGGTAAGAACATAACCCCGAAAATTAAAACTGATACCTATTTGCAGCCCACGACACATATTTAATGGGTACTTTGGGGCGTAGAACACGATGGTGACATTCATTTTATCATACGAGTACGTGGTTAGTTGATAAAAGATCAATTTCAGAAATGCATGCATTTTGGTCGTGAAGTACCAAAATGTAGTCACGAGAAATTGCCAAGATTCAGTTCAAGATTTTGGAAAATGTAGAACGATGATCAAAAATCATAGATAGCCATTGTATTTGCCATGGTAATGGCAGTGTAATGGCGTTTACAGCATGTCTGTATGTCTGTTCTGTCAGTGGATATCCATATCCATACTCCAGGATATCCATACACGTTTGCACGATATCCATACTCCAGGTGCAGGGGCGAGCAGTTACTTCTTACGAGGGGTGCGGAGTCGAGGTCAGAGTCGGAGTCAGAGTCGGACTCGGAGTCGGAGTCAGAGTCGCCCAGAGTCGTGGCAACGAGCCAGGAGTCGGAGTCGGAGTCGGAGTCGGTCAGGAGCCCGCAGTGGAAGTCGGAGTTGGTCGGAATCGGAACAGCTCCATCACGACTCCGAAACACTGGCAGGGGTCCGGAGTCGGAGACGGAGTCGCCCGGAGTCATGGCAACGAGCCAGGAGTCGGAGTCGGAGTAGGAGTCGGATTTGGCGCCACCACGACTCCGCAACCCTGCTTCTTACCATCATTTATTAGGATAAGCCATTGCACGACTGACGTGCCGACCTGCTGCTAACGACGCGACGGGTAGGTATGTACGCCTCGGGAGATCAAGCTTCACAGAAGATTTTGCGCACAAGTGCGCAGTTTGCTTTTAGGTTCCCCTTACGCAGAATTGAACAGAGATTTATTCTGCCAAAAAACTCAATGGAGGTCGATGGAGAACTTTTTTGTCCAATGAAACATAAACTTAATTTTGCAAATGTTGCTGTGGTGACACTGCAAACAGAATGCAATGCCGTTGCTGATTTTGAACACGCATGGGAAAATGAGTCACTCCACTCGATAGCCAACATAACAAGGATTATTTTGATATATAATAATCCAGTTTTACAACGTCATTGAGGTACCTACTCCACATGCTATCACCAGCGCGGTTGTTTAAACCTTTGACGGCGCACCAAAAAAGCCACTATCAGAAACTCCCGATTCCACGTACGATAATGAAGACTAAATGCGCAACTAAATATTTTTTTCTGCCCAATTCAAAACATTTCATCAATTTCCGACAGAATGACACCCCAAATATACATATATTCCGAAATTGCCCATGGCCATCCGTGAGTCCGTTTCCAACCATAGTGTGACGCGGTGGTAAACACGCGTCTCAGGCGGCACTCAGCGTCATTAGCCTCGACATTCGGCGGCTGCTTGGTGGTCACGTTCAAGGCCAACCGACCAGCTGACACATGACGGCGAAGCCATTCGTCGAGATCGACGAGCGTCGGACGAGTGATGCCGTTTTCCACCATGTGCTCGCCCCACCTCCAGGAGAGGGAGGCTGGTAGCTTCCCAGTCACAGTGGTGACGTTCGTGGCGGCGGCAAGGTAGTGATCGTAGTGTTGAACTTACCCCAAAAATCTTGCTTTGGTTTTCTGAATTTCACATAAAAGTGAATAGTCGTAAAGAAGTGAAAGTTTGCATGTGCTTTCCAAATTGATTCAGCTAGCATGTGACCAAATTTGGTGCAATTTCATTGAATAGCTTGGCCACTAAGTGCAGAAGACCAAAAAGTGTAACGCATAGGCCCACTCTCCCCTATGCACCCACATGTCGCCTACCACGTGGCATAGGCCATATATGGGGCGATTGAAATGCACGTGCACGCCCCCCACTTGTTTGAGGGGACCACCCCCGTGAAAATTTGACCACTGTTGGTATGCTGGCCTGTGCCGCGCAAACAATGGGTGCCGGCGAAACCAATCGAGGTCAGTCGTCAAGGGGATGCTCTAAGGTAGTTGTACACCTCATCACGTGGTGCACGTGTTTTCGCACGTGCGCCACGTGGGTGTAGCATTTTGGGGTAGGTAGCCATTGGTGCATAATTATGCTCAGGTGATAACGTCACTGCATGGGTTTGAGCCAGAGTTCCAAGTCGGTTGCGACAATGACCAATGGTGTTAAATCTACTACGTGTCAAACACATGGCCGCCCGGGCTTCTCCATTCCGGAGATATTGTGACCGATAGTGGGGTAAGCCCTAATTTAAAGATTGGCCAAGTTTGATCGGCCACTGGGAGACAATGGTGGCGCACCCGAAAGTCTACCCATGGGCACTGACGACTCCTTTCATATGGTACAAAAGGGTGGTCGCTTTATGTCTTTAGGCCACACGTGGCACGTGGCACCCCACCTCGAGTGACCACGTGCACTCTCAATGTAAGGCGTTTTGGCCATAACTTTGCCAATTATGGGCCGATTTCGACGAAACTTGCAACATTGATGCATTAAATTGACCTGCGCCACATACGGCGCTACGAATACAACAAACTCATGTGCGTCGTTTTTGTTTCTAGTGCGCCACTTTAGCTACAGTGACCAAAGTTGAGGAATATTAGTTATTACGCGTATATATTTCGACGGGCCGATTTCGTCGAAACTTGCAACGGTAGTGCACAAAACTAGGCCGCGCAACATATGAAGCGAGGCATCAAATAGGCTGTTGTGCGCCATTTTTGTCTCTACTGCGCCATTATGTGCCTTAAGAGGCTAGAATTAAGGAATCTTTCATCAGTTTCATGTATTAATAAATTACTATGAGGTACGCATATACATACAAGTAACGCCTCGCGTCACTTTGGTCTTAATTGCGTTGGTGTTTCGGGCGTGCGTTTTGCGGTGTTTACGTTTTGCGGCGGGCGGGCGTTTTTTTTTTGCGGTGTTTGTGCTTAGCGGCGGGCGGGCGGTTGATGCGGGCGTTTTTTGCGTCCTTTTCGATGTTAAGTTTGTTTTCTCAAACTAAGTTTGTTCTTGTTAAGTTTGTGAAAATAATTGACATGATATAAAAAAAATAGATACTAAAAATGGTTCAGAATAGATAAATAAGCAGAAATATGATTGTATCGGTACTCTAGGACCTTGTCGCTTTCTTCCAGCGGCATTCAGAGGAACAGAAAGAGGACGTTCTTGCGGGAACTTTCCGGCACCCTCATTATCAGCGTTTTGATCTATAAAATGGTACAGCTTTCTTCAGCCAGTCATACTGGCAAACTCAGGAAATGTAGATGATCTTTGCTGTGCTGAAAAATTGGGCCCAGCTTTATCCATTTTATAATTTTGGCAATTTTTGCTTTTCTATACTACTACTGTGCATTCCTGTGTTAATTATCAATATAGGTATAAACTTTAACTTTCTAAAAACCAATTTGGAGATCAAAATGATGCTACCTTAAAAAAAATTATTTTGAATTGCTTCGAATAAGTATTTCATTTTTGCATTGATAACATGGTGGCAAAGTCACCCCATGTGGCTTGCGATTCACCTCATAGGCGGCGGAACGGGGAGGGCACCTTCTTGCCCCCCTTTGATTTTGGCATTTTAACATTAGCCCTAACATTTTGGCATTTTAACATGGGCGTTGCATGGAAAGAATGGGACCAAAAGTCGGCAGTGCCCCTCCCCTCTTAGTTGAAGGTGTTCCGCCGCTACTGATTCACCTGGAAAAATCTCCATCAAAAATTTTAGCTAAATGAAGTGACAAATGCCAGTTTTGTTGGATATGCTTACTAAACAGCATTGTCATGATCAAACATATCAAGTTTCAGCATAGCAGTTCGTCTGAAACATGATTAGATAATAAAAAGTTCTGACCTTTTCAAATTTGACAATTTCAATGACTCCAATAAAATGGAGCCCAGCTAGGCATTTAATGGTAACTTATCTCTCAGTGTTGGTTATATTGGAAGGCCCATCAAGTATCTTTCATGTGTGCATAAAAAATTACATTCTTTGTAAAGTATCACTGGAGATCTCCCTAAAGGCTTTTTCGAGAAGCATGGCAAAGTCACCCCGCAAGGCAAAGTCACCCCTGTTTACGGTATATAGAGTTTTTTTCTGATAGATTGAAAACTTTTCTTTGAAACCTTTTCTTGACCTACCCCACCCGGGCATCTTACCCCACTCTCCCCTGTTTTTGACGATATTCAACATGCTGGTAATTATTACTTCGCCACCTTATAACAAAAACATATGTGGTAGGTATATCAGCAGAACGTACAGATGTCAAAAGGGTGTCCGACACCCTGAAAATTGTCCGTTCTTATTTTTACATACGGGTATTTTTGTTCGGTCAAATAATTGCCACTTTAGTTAAACGAAGCAATTTAATAATGTGAAATATCATATTATTAATTATGGCACACTGTCATTGATATAACCAGGAGCGATTGGAAGAGCAAGTTCAATGTTATTCTACTTGGATTTCATGCTCAGTTTCACTCGTGCAATTAGGCATTGCTATTTTTTTATTTTTTTTTATTTTTTGATAAATTTAGTCCGAACCTTTTGATAGGAAGGACTTACAAGGACAGAGCCACCGCTAAGCGAAGCTTGTTGCGGTGACCCTGCCCTCTACCCTCCGATCACGCAATTCCAGTTATTACGAGTGAGCGACCGCAGCGAGCGAAGCGAAGTCTTTTCAATATAACGGAAAAATCTCAGTATGAGCGGCCCGGCCCGGCCCGGCCTGTAACGCTTTTGAGAGGCTTATATCTCAGCAACCGCTGGACCGATTGGCCTGCGGTCTTTTTTGCTGGGTAGCCCCATCCCTTCTACCCCGTAATTGACTACTTTTGATGCATCTCAGTGACCGTCGTGGCACGTGCCACGTGAAATGTCAAGGGTGTTCAAGCAGTTTTGCAAAAGTAGTGATTATGAGAGGCCCATATCTCAGCAGCGGCACGTGTCACGTGAAATGTCAAGGATGTTCAAGCAGTTTTGCAAAAGTAGTGATTATGAGAGGCCCATATCTCAGCAGCGGCTTGAGCGATAATTTGTAAGTCTTGTGGTAATTTTTATAGTGTAGCTGCATCCCTTCTACCAAAGGTCGGATACTCTTGATCTATGTGAGTGACCCCCACTGCACGTGCAAAATACAAAAAGAAGAGGTGCCAAATTTGTTCCCATTTCAGTAACTCGGTAATTACTGGGGCGATTTCGCTTAAAATTAGCATACAGGTAGGCACCCACCAGGCGATGCATTCCCATGTGTTGCGGTTAGGGTGCTACTGCACGTGCACGTGCGCACGTGCAGGGGGCGTTTCCAGATCTCGAGAACGGCTGGGCCGATTGCGCTCAAATTTGGTACACGGTTGGGGACCGGTTAGTAGGGTGCCGTGCAAAAGTCAGTTTGGAGTTTGGACCCCGTTTGCACGTGCGCACGTGCAGAATGCCGCTTCCAGATCTCAGGAACGGCTGGGCCGATTGCGTTCAAATTTTGCACACCGCTAGCGACCGGTTAGAAGGGTGCTTTGCACAAGCCCGTTGGAAGTACCCTCTCGCTCTTCCGCACGTGCAGGGCTCACTATCTCGCTCGCTCGTTCTTCGCCCAAAAGGCGTTTTACTGGTATGGCAGAATTTAAAGTCCAAAGTTTAACGTGCGCATACAGCCGCGCACGGCCGGCCCGCTCATGAGGGGACCGGTCCCCTCATGAGGCGCGAAGTCAGTGAGGCCTAACTGACTTCGCCTGGCTACGGCCTACCACCAACCGCAACCATACCTGTCAGGAGGCCCATAAATATCAAGCGCCCGTCGCGCTACGAACCCGCACTGTTGTAACCGGGAACGCGTGTTCTCACCACACGGAGTCCAACGCTCTATCAACTGAGCTACGGGGCCGGCTAAAGTATTTTACTTTACTAAAGTATTACGGGACCGGCTATTAACCCTATTCCTGGCGGGCTCCGCCGGGACAAGAAACTGGCTGGGGGGGCCGATTCGGCCCCCCCTGAGATCTCGAGAACGAAGCAAGATAGCGACAAACGGTAAACGGCATCGGATACGCACGGTCAAGATCTACAATTTTTACCAAGGTCATTTTCAGGTCAGGTCAAAGATGACGTCACAGGGGTCGAAAAGGTCAAAATGGCGGCGCTAGATATGGAGAGAGTTTTTCTCGAATAACTTTCGAATTAGTCAAGATAGGAACAAACTAAGGGCATCATCGTGATCCTCTCGTCAATCCGCATCGAATGATATATATGTTGACCTCGCAAGGTCAAGGTCAAAGGTTGACCTCAGGTCACGTGACCTCGAGGTCATCATGTATATCATTCGATGCGTCTTGACGAGCTGAACACAATGAGACCATCCACGCGTCTGTATCTTGTTCCTGTACGGAGTTATTGGACAAAAACCTTTGGTGACCTTTGATGACGTCACATGACCTCACAGCTGCCCGACAGCAAAACAGACCTCAAGGTAGTGAAGGTTGATCGTATATGAAGTCATATATGGTATATGGGGCCATTCCGACCTGTTTTAGTGGTAAAAACAGGGAGTTGATTTTTCCCCCATTGACTTATAATGGGGAGGTCGCGAAACTGACCTGACCTTAGGTCACCGATATCAAAATTCCGAGATATACAAATTGCAAATACCGGTACCCTAACTAAAGCCTGAAGAGAAGAAATTGATCGGTCAAAAACTCTAGCTCTGGCGTGATTGCAAACTTTTCTGAGGTAGGGTCACCAAACCGCCTCTGGTGACCTGACCTGAGGTCAGATCAACTCAAAATTTTCAGACATGTTGCGTAGAAGCCTTTTAGGAAAAGTCAGAAAATTTGAGCTTCCTAGCTCAACGCGTTTGGGAGAAATAGCCAAAAAACCTCAGGGGGGGCTCCTGAGGCCCCCCCCCGCCAGGAATAGGGTTAAGTATTTATGACGGCAAAGCTGGCCAGGTGACTGTTGTGATGTGGCGAGTGTGCAGCTGATGAACTGCTGGCTGCCCGCAGGTACCCTGGTCACCAGCCGCGGTCCAGGCACGGCCGTGCAGTTTGCGCTGGAGCTGGTCGGCCAACTGTGCGGCGGCGAGCGGCAGGCGCGCACGGCGGCCGCACTGCTATCGGCCGCCTGAGCCGGCGCCTCCATCCCCGCATAGCTGAGCCGCCCCCCCCCCCCCCCCCGCTGGAGCCGGTGCCCCGCCTGAGCTCCCCTCCCCCGAGCCGGCACCCCTCGCCGTCTGAGTCCCCCCCCTCCCCCGAGCCGGCACCCCTCGCCGTCTGAGCCCCCCCCCCCCCCCTCCCCCGAGCCGGCACCCCTCGCCGTCTGAGCCCCCCCCCCCCTCCCCCGAGCTGGCACCCCTCGCCGTCTGAGCCCCCCCCCCCCCTCCCCCGAGCCGGCACCCCTCGCCGTCTGAGCCCCCGCTCGGCTGTCGGAACTGCCACTCCGGGGGCTGCCACTCTGGCTGAACCAGATTGTAAGGATTTATTGAGCCAATACATGTCCAGGATTGTTAAGCTTATTACCAGCGAGGGAGCGAAGCCAATGAGACGAAGTTTTTCGGAAAATAGCAAACAGAAACTAACCCGACCCGCTTGCACCGCAGCCCGAAAAGTGATATTCTCTACCAGCATTTCGTGGGTGGTTTCCAGTCCCTTCGCCGAGATAGCCCTTCGCCGAGATAGAGCAAAACTTGACTCCCTTTCCTCCGGTTTGTTTTCACGGCAAAACATTTTTTTTTAATTTTGGACCTAAAGATTTGTCGTATTCGTGTGTAATTATCGGGTTATCATGCGTTCTTTTTTGTAAGGATTCGAAAAATATACGGAAAATAATTGTTCGACACCAATAATCTGTGTGTAGGGGAGAGTGGGGCAAAGCGGCCACCCTAACGCTTCTCACGATGCCAACGCTTGAATTTTTAAACTTGGAAAGATCCTTTCTATACCAATGTGATCCCTATTAAGTTGCCTTTTATTTCAACTGCGTTTTATTTCCAAAGGCGTTCGCATATGGAAGATATTGACAAAACTTTAAACCTATGCATATTGGCCACTTTGCCCCATACCCTGGGGCAAAGCGGCCACCGGCGTCTTCTCAAGTCCCGATATGAGGAAGAAAATATTTGCCTCATATACGACTAGGGTATTAGATGGTGACAAGGTCTAAGCGAGGATGGATGTTAACTTTATCATCTTCCACCTGTAGGTAGGGGAGAGCGGGGCCAGATGAACCACTTTTTATATATTGACATGCACAGCGAGATCTAGTTGTCATATCGAAAAATGCACAATGTCATGAAAAAATATGCTCTTTTGGCTTAATTTTAAGATATGTAAAATTATGTTTCAAACACATTTTGCTGCCAAACGCATGCTTATAAAACAGCTCTACGCCCGTTTCAAATGACCCCGATGCGAGGGTCAATTGAACCAGCCCATGGGGTCAATTGCACCTATCCTTAACAATGGGATGTTTTCCTCTTTAAGGCCACTTTCTTAAGGAGATATTTTGTCCGGTTTACTTTTCCAAATGCTACATTCAATAGGTCGTTGGAAAGCTAAAAGTGCAAAGTTCCTCATAATAGGTGACATAAAGTACATAGACTATGGTAAAATGGGCGGATGAGGAAAATGAGAAATATCTCAGGCTATAGTGTGCTTTCAAGCAAAAGGCTGGAGAAAAAGGGGTAAAAAATTGAGCTCTATTAAACTACTATTTCAGTTTAAAAGCTCATTTCAAAGGTGGACTATTTCCTTTAATGTTTACAGCCCCTGAGCAATAACCATTGCAAAGGTCACCGGGGTCCATTGAAACGGCCTGTGGCCCTGTTTCAACTGACCCTCAGAGAAGCGTTTCAATTGACCCCATCCGCTCCCGCCATCTCGCACGCGCCGTAAAGCACATGTCAAACAAGCTGGAGGGACGGCATCATGCTGAATGAAGGGCCAAATAAGGTGTTATTCAGGAGCCAGGAGTTCTTCTTTCAGCAAACAAAGGTATATGAGATAATACAAAATATTCATTAAAACGATTTCTCCCAAACGCCCCTCAAAAACACAAAAACAAGTGTCAAATCAAAATTACCGTCCGTTTGCCGCCCAAACGCCGTTGACAAAGGAAGTGGTCGAGCGCAGATGCGCAGTGGTGTCGGCAACGCCATATGTTGCATACTGTTGAAAATAAAGCCATGTTTCATCTGACCCCGTGTTTCAACTGGCCCCGCTCTCCCCTAAACAAAAAAAGGATTTTTATGAAAAAAAAAAACATTTAATTGCATTATTTGGTAACTCATGCAACTGAAAAGTGGCCAAGATGGATGCATGAGGACACATTTGAATATAAATAATGCTGTTTATCCAGATGGAAACAACTTATGGCAAATTGGGGGGTGGCTACTCTGCCCCGGCCACTTTGCCCCGCGCATACCGTCCGAGACAAAAATATTCCAGCTTAGCTATTAGTGGAGTAAAAAACAATAAAATTGGTAGAATACATATACGATAACCATGCAATGCATAGACAAGAGCGCTTGTAAAAATTCCAAATGGTTATGGAATAACATAACATTTAAAAATTATAAACATAGTTGGTAACCTGGCAAGGAAGGCTTTTCTGTGTTTCACAGAACAATGGTGATGGGCCTGAAACCCCGGTCTGGCTCATTCGAACGACCGTGAAGAGAAGTATAATTGGAAACTATAAATTGGAACTGACGCCAGCTATGAAGGGCTAAAACGATGGGTGGCCGCTTTACCCCGGGTGGCCGCTTTGCCCCACTCTCCCCTATATGTTACGGGCCATTTGCTTACTTGAGCAGTATCCAAACTACTCGGGCAGTAAGCAGCTTACCCAAGAGCCCGGTTGGTGTGCATTAGAGATGTCAATCGGATACCAACTTTTTGGTATACCGATACCAAACCGATACCAACTTGGTATTTGGTATTTCAATCGTAATATGTTTGGTATTTGGTTGGTATCATAAACCCTCACTAATGTATAAGAGACTAAGAAATCGGTAAAAAGTGTCGGCCGGTGGAATCGCCGACTTACTTGGTTCGGTGTGCCGATGCGTCCCCAAAGCTGGTCTCGAGCACTCTGTGTATTTGATAATTCACGCACGCTTATATACAGGGTCTTGCACGCACAGCGCGATCATATAAGGAGCGTCATGCGGCAAGCGCATAAGCTTATTCGAGGAACGACGCGGAAACCTCTGCAGAACCGGTCAGTCGTTGAATTAATAACCCGGATCTGCAGCGGGCCGCACGCACCTGAACAAGGCCATACGCACTTGTAGCAATAGTCCTTTGAACAAAGCCTTGCGACATTACCTCCCCTCCCCCATGAGCCGACAATAGGAGGCGTCAGAACAACACACGACCGAGTGAAGAAGTAGACGTCCCGAGCTGGTGGGTGACTTGCTCGCAGTGCGGAGATGTGTAGGTCCTCCGGATCTTGATGTCCGAGGTCCCGGCCCATAACAGAGCCGCGCCGATGAGGTCACCGTCAGTGGACAGTGACAGAAGGCGCGGCTGGCCGGAGCGGGCGGTACTGTCGACTGCTGGCGGCCAGTGATTGTGGTGGCAACTGGCTGGAGTCGACAGCGACGGCCGTTGGTAGAGGGGACCTCTGGATGGTGCGCGAGCAGAAGTCGACGGGGACGTCTCGAGTCGATGCACTGGTACCGGACCATGGTTGTGTGGCGATTCTACTTGTAGGGCGATTTTGACCGCACTCGGGTAATGTGGTCCCGAGAATGCGATGCCGGATAATCGCCATGGAGTCAGGTACCAGTGACGGTGTGGTTGACTCGGCGGGTACTCGACGTCCCGGCTGCCGGCCGGGCCCTTGGCCAGGCAGCGGAGACGTGAAGATCGGTCAGCCGTGTGTATTTGACAGTCCATTGTGGCCCATGAGGAGTGAGTCGGCATGCAGCAACAGGCGATGCGAGTATGGTCGGCTGTCTGCAACATACAAAATCTTTCATCAATGTCACATACGTACACCAGACAAACGAACAGACATATACATACAATTCTTAAAAACTATACATGATTTTTTTATGGCGATCTGGCTGAAGTGGATGCAAGTAGGTATGCATATGAAACGTGTGGGGCAACACATCAAGATAGTTGCCGCCAGACCGCCATGACATTAGCCGTAAGTACATGATGATACAACCGAAAATGAAGGTCGCCAAGAGTAGCCGAAGGAGCGATCTAGCCAAGATGGATGTATATTGGCTATCGACGGCATAGATTGATTACCATCGAAAAGATGAAGATAGCGGCGATAATAGCGAAGAACCAGTAGAGCCCCTGCTGTAATGTAGTTCCCAATGAAGAAGTGGTCGAAAGAAAAGAATCAAAGAGACCACTGGAGTGAATGACGGCTGTGGACCGGGCGACCGTCTCATTTCGCTGGGTAAGGGAAATAGAAGGGGTATCTAAACAGAAAGAGACGGGTTCACAGCTTTTAATTTCGTTATAGAAAAGACACACTCGTTCCTCGTGACAGGGGACCGACGTAACGAACTGAATTGTCACGAGGGAGCTGTCAGTGGATAAGGCCACTGCACGGGATGAAAGTGGGATATTATTGAAGGATACGGATACCGTACCTGGAGAACAGATGGATTTGGCTCGTATGATAATTTTGGCAGCCACTGGACATGAATGACACCCAGTGACTGAATCAATCGATTCAATACGAGGACAAATTTTGTAATGGGATATGGCAAGGGACATGTCATTGAAGCGTATGTGAATATTTACTGGGGCACTCCGAAGTAGTTTAGATTGCAAAACACCGTCCGAATTAATGTAAAGGTGGTGGTTATGAACGGCGCGAGGAAGGATATTAGGACGCTGATTCTGGATAACCGAAATGTAACTTTGAGGGATATGGCATCGAAGGGTTGTTTCGTAGTTAGTGCAGTCAACCATGAGGGGGCTAAAAATAAAATCGGTAGACAGCGGTTTGGGGGCCTGAATGTCACCCAATTGACCTGGGGTAGGCTGAGATGGAGAAGAAGCGGATTCCAGATGTGAGTCAGAAAAGTCATGGACGTTTTGGACGAGGTATGGGGATGGCAGGGATAGGGGCTGGTCATAGGTACCTAAGACATTCAGTTCAATGCCGGAATTTGTAATAACTTGATCGGATGTCGTGGTATTGACTAAACGATTGTCGATAGCTTCCGAAATTGTAATGATCGGTTGACAAGTATGCCCTGTAATCTTATCAACACGATAGGTGGCATTGTACTGTGGGAGTAGGTACCAGCGGAAATGAAGGCAGGGATCATAATGAATGACGCCACAAAATCTAGTTTTTGCCGGAATAGAAATGCATGACGTGATGCCGGGCCATGAAAGTGATTCTTTGGTGATTTCCGGAAAGTATTCTCGCCGAGGAACACATTTGGCTCCCCAGCTGCAATACTCAAAGTTAGGGCATATCAACTTGGAAGAAATTTCAACGGAAACCGGAAAAGTATAATATTGGTGAATTGTGGTCCATTGGCAAAAGACGTCTTCAAATTTAATCCGAATGTAATAAACATTGGCGCCACTGTCGTCCGAAAAGAACATGCAAGTCGTAGAACCTATGTTACTCAGACTAAGCTGTGCCTGTCCTGAGATAACACAGGATTGCTTACCTGTTGGCAGTGTTTGACACTGCGATATACGAGAAGATATTATTTTGAGTTCATTGCAGTCATCGTGAATAGAAGAAGCCAGAATGAGCGGTAAAAAACAAATAAGAATAACCACACTATACTTAAGCTGCATAGATTTAGGAGCGGGTGGTGTCTGTACCTGATTGGGTGAATCGGCAAATTGTGAGATTTTAGAGAAGGCTGTAGAAATCTGGCGGCGGGATGTATGGCCAGCTACAGCGCCCGTTCGTAGAGAAAGGCGGAAGCAAGAACGGACAAGACGGTAAATACCAAAGATAATGTAGCAAATAGTACGAAGTATACTGAAAATAGCGTTACAGGCAGATCGAACGTAGATAATAACTAGACCAGAAACAATGATGATAAATCCATAAACTAAGTACTGAATGGTGTGGGGTAGGCATGAAAGATTCAACAACATTTCTTTGCAAAAAGTACAGGAGATTCTAGAACATCGAGTAGAACTGGGGATCAAAACTGAGCCATACAAAACGTTACCATCGGGGGAAACAAACGTAAACGATAACGTGCCTTCTGTGTAACGTAGTTCAGTTGGAAGAACAAATTGGCGATCGGTATCTGAAACAGTATGGATAATTTCGAGGCCATCTTTCCTGGCGATGAAAGTTCCTGAAGTATTGAAAGTAAAAACAGGATCATGAAAAATAATTTCGGCGAAATCGTTTTGAAAGTTGGCAGTGTCTACGCTTAGAAGTTTTCTAGCGGGTGCCAAGTTAATTGGGCTTTGGTAAAAACAAGCTTTGAATGACACTAGAAGAGGGTCTTCGAATCCAAAATCATGGGAAATTTGCAGATAAGAATGGAAACTAGCAAAGCGGGTAACACAAGAGCATGAAGACTGATTATCACAGGGAAGCTTATTACAAAATGCTTCATCGCCGTGGCAGGGCTGCGTCTCAGGACAATTGCAGACCTCTGCCTGGCGCCGGCGGTCGTCGTCTAACCGTCTGGTACAATCATAGGCAGCATGGGTCCCATTGGTTTCGAAATGCGGTTGAGAAAGAAAATGTGTCGGGGCATACAGCGTGCCTTTATGTTGAGCGAAAGTTACCCAATTAACGACGGGGCAGTCGGAGCACATTAAACAAGTTTGGTGTTCTGGGCATTGTTCCACGGCACAAATGTTGTCGGGCAGTTCCAGCACGGGAGGGTCGAAATCTCCGATTGCGCACCATTCGGTGGTACGATGATAGTAACATATATGGTATAAGCCTAAAGAGAACGAGATGTACTGAAGTACAATGAATAATTTTGGAAGTGGGTGCTGCATGATTGTACCACGGTTTTCTCCAAGCACCTGAAAAAGAACGGGTCTTTTAATGTTATCGGTTGAACGTACGGCGTACAAATCATTTCAAAAATTATTCAACAGATATATATGATATATCGTGAACATTGGCAATTGTAATCATTGTCGTCAGAGACGAATCATCATCTTATCCTAACGGGGATATGTACAAGGGAACGCGTTCCTTAATCTATAGCATGCCTTTTCATGTCCGCTCACTGGCGGAATCTATCTGGCGGCCGTATATGATGGCGCGGCCTCAGATTGTAGGCCGGCTCGTCCTGTCGGGGACCTGGGTCTACCGCAGGGGCCGCGGGAACTTGCCATAGTTCCTCTAATAGAGCTAAATTGTATTCAGGCACATCTGGTGCCGCAAGATCTGCTTCTTCAGCAGAGCGGGGTCCTGCAGAAATCCCTGGCGTGACCGGCAGTGTAATGAGCGGGTGTGCATCAGTATTACTGCGCTGAGTGGCCTGGCCTACGGAACCACCGTCAGGTTCGCAACTGCGAGAAGGATCTTCTGAGGCTTTGAGCTGTGTGTGCTCAGTAAAACGCCTCAGTCGGTCGACGTGGACGAGCTGCACGTCGTCAGGGTTTGAGGTGTGCTGTATACGAGCATTCACGGGGCTCGTCATGTGCAGCACACGGTATGGGCCGCGGTTGACTTTTTGGAATTTGCGAGTCAAACCGGGCTTGAACTGAGGATTGTGAAGGAACACAAGGGAGTTGGGAGGAAAGGATGGGGTTTGGTCTTGTGTCGCGTGAGACTGTTCTTGTGCCAAAATAGCGGATTCGTTGTTTGCACGCACGACGGAGTGAAGAGAATCCAAATGTTTGTGAAGGACGTCGCGGTAAGAATCGATGGATGAGAACGGATCGAATGGAACCTGTGCGTCTACATCTAAAGGGAGGATCGGATCTCGGCCTGTGAAGATTTGGGCTGGAGTGTCTCCAGTCGAACGGTTTACGGAAGAACGAATCGCAAACAGAGCGAGAGGCAGTACTTCGTCCCAATTTCTTTGCGAAGAATCGACAAACTGGGACAAAATATTGCCAATTGTAGAATGGAGTCTTTCGACACGACCGTTTGCTTGCGGGTGACGTGGAGAGGACAAGATGCGTTTGATGCCTAATAATTTGCAGATAGCTTGCATGAGTTTGGACGTAAAATTTGACCCACGATCACTAAGCAAAATTTTGCTAATGCCATGACGAGAAATGATCTGTTCTACAAATGCTTTGGCTACCGCTTCTGTGGTAGTTTCTGATAAGGGAACAGCTTCGGGATACCGACTAAAATGATCAATCCAACTAAGATAGTGAGTGTTGCCACGATAACTTTCTTTCAGAGGTCCGACGATATCAAAAGATGCGATGTGCATGGGGTATTCCGGAACAAGAGTTCGCTGCAAAGGAGCACGTTTGATATGTTTGTGGGCGTGTCTTTCCATACAGAGACGGCATGACTCTACATACTTTTTCACGTCGGTGTACATACCCTTCCAAAAGAATGACAACCGAATCTTTTGCAATGTCTTTTCGAACTTTAAATGACCAGACCAGATCGTGTCATGATATTTTTGAACGATACTTAATTGCATCGGCTTTGGAACAACCATTTGATCGAGATAGGGACGAGTTTTGTTCTTTTGTGGGGAAACATGATATAGCAAACCATCTGAGCTGAGGAAGTAAGCAGACAACTCTTCATGTAACTGTAAATCTTTGCGAACGTTTGTCTTTCCTGATAATTGATCTATGATGGGCACAAGAGCTGGATCTTTTCGTTGTTCGGTCTTTATTTTCTCACGGGTCCATCCTTCGTTTTCGAAGGTAGTGCTAGACACATAACCAAGAAAATCTGTTTTAGACTGTGAATCTACTCTGGTACGAGAGAGAACATCGGCTTTCACGTTTTGTCGACCTGGCAAATAATGAATTTCAAAGTCGAAAACACTAAGCTTCTGAGACCATCTAGTCAAACGACCACCTGGATTTGTACCTTTGAATATACCACGCAGTGGTAGGTGATCTGTGAAGACATGTGTAAAATGACCAAGGAGATAACAACGCAAGTTCTCAAATGCCCAATAAATAGCGAGACACTCTTTTTCTGTAGTAGAATAATTTCGCTCAGCTTTGTTGAGCTGACGACTGATAAACGCGACGGGGTGAAGATCGTTTCCATGTTTCTGTTCTAAAACAGCGGATATTGCAAAATCACTTGCGTCAGTAGACATATAGAAATCTTTCGTGAAGTCGGGAAATCGCAAAACCGGAAAATGTAGCAGTGCGCTTTTGATAGCTTGAAAATTTTCCTCACACTTCTCGGACCAATCGAATGAAACGTTCTTGCGAGTGAGATTGATCAGAGGAGCAGCCAATTCAGACATATTGGGGATATGTCTCCGATAATAGTTTGTAAACCCTAAGAAAGATCGCACTTCTTTGACTGAGGTCGGGGTAGGGAAGTCCTGAACTGCTTGAATCTTGGAAGGATCAGGTCGAATGCCATGCTCATCAACAATATGACCTAAATACCGAATTTGTCGGTGCATAAAAGAACACTTGGATGGCTTGAGAATGAATTGGGTTTTTTTCAAGACGAACAAGAACTCTTTCTAATTTCTCTAAATGTTCCGAATAATCTCTACTAGCGATAAGAATGTCGTCTACGTACAAGAATGCATCAATACCTTGAAGACCTGAGAGAGCTATCTGTAAGGCTCGGTTTAATCCACTGCCAGAGCTTTTGAGACCAAAAGGACAAGCTTTCCATTGAAAATGTTCATTGTTTGCAGTAAATGCGGTATACGGCCTAGAAGAAGGTGCGAGTGGAACTTGGTGAAATGAACTGAGAAGATCTAATGTCGAAAAAACTGAGCATCCTGACAACTGGTCAATGGCATCGGCAGCGAAAGAAGAGGGATATCTATCATCTTTGATTTTCTGATTGAGGAGACGTAAATCGGAAACTAATCTATATCCACCTGATGACTTTTTCACCAAAATAATCGGGGCGTTGTATGGAGAAACAGCGGGCTCAATTATACCACTTGCAAGCAACTTATCCACTTCTGATTTGACTATGTCACGGTGAGCGAAAGGCAGTCGATAAGGATGTTTAAATGCAGGAGTCGTATCCGAAAGTTCAATGTGATGCTCATATACGTTAGTAAATTTAATATCTTTTAAATCATTGCCGAAAGCAGAGACGTGTTTCACCAGCATATCGCGTAACTGAGATTGATAGGGCTCTGGGATGTGGTCTATCTTGAAGTCTTTTATGGTAACTTGATTTTCAGAGGAAGTCGCTGCAGAGTGTGCGACATGGTCAAGGTCGGGCTGCACGGAGCCGGGCTCATCAGACGGTGCAGCTGCAGCGGGACTGAATTGCGCAAGACGGACGTTTTTGCGGAGCAGAATCGGTGCATGAGTCACATTGGCAACGCGAATAGACACTTGTGGACGATTGACAAATGCAATAGCACGAGCTACCTGGATTCCAGCCAAAGATTGTTCAACATGACCCTGAATGAAATACGGAGTTTCACCTGGGGTGAAGTAGCGAGGGAGCTTCATCCGAACGAACATTTCTGAGAATGCTGGAATTTCAACTGACTGTGACACGAAAAGGGGAAACGTTGTCTCATCATCTATGGTAAATGCATTGCTTTCGTCCGTAGCGAACAAGGGATTGTCAGAATCAATCGGGCTAGGGCTATCGGTTGTACCTAGCAAGAACTTCACTCGTTTCCTACGTTTTGGACTCAGGCGGTTTGTTGACTTGGACCGGATGGATGACGTTGCACAGGGTTGAAGAAATGTAATTGCCATTGTCGCAGGACTGTACATCAACTGATGCTGAATGATGAAGTCGATACCAAGAATGATGTCACATCCAAATGAAAGATATTTCTCTGTGACGTAGAATTTATGTTTGATAGTACGGTCAAGAATCTCGATATCTATGTCAATTTCACCAACAATGCGAATCGCAGAACCGGTTACACCGAGAACTGACACAGATGGAGTTTTGAGAGAACCTGTAATATCGCATGATAATAGAAAATCACGAGTGACGAGGCAAACACTGGAACCTGTGTCGTATAAAGCAGTACCCTTTCGCTTAGAAATGGAGACATCCTGAAGAATGGGTGGAGGAAAACGATGTTCAGCACTAGCAGTGTTGGATGCAATGCTCGCAAACGCAGGACCATCGTCTAGCGTTGCGAGCGGCGAGCGTTTGGGGAACGCGACTGACGGGACCGGTCCGAACGGGACCTGTCAGGTGAGCGCGATGGCGACCTTGAGTACGAACGTCCGCGCCGATCTCGGGAGGACGGACGTGACGAACTGCGATGGTAGTGGCGGTCACGAGATGAGTCGCGATAGTGGCGGTAGGGCGAGCGTGCACGGTAATCGCAACAGGAATGGCGACACTGATCGGGCGAATATGCACGGCGGGGCTGGGAGGAAGATGACTGGTATCGGCGGTATGATGATTGGTGGTAGTTGGTGGTGGGTGGTGTGGAGAAACCACGGCCACGGCCACGCTGTGGATAACCACCTCTGGGTCGGCGTTGTGATGAGCGACCACGGCCACGGGTGGCCTGCTGACACGTGGCAAGCTCGAGGCTGGCCACACGGCGCTGGAGATCGTCCATTGCGCCACTAGATTGTGCCTGGGTTGAAGATGCGGCGAGGGTGGAAGTAGCATCGGGCAGCAAAGAACTGTTAAGTTCATGTGTCCGAGCTAGAGTCACCGCGGAATCGAAATCGGCAGGGTTCTGTGGAAGCACGTACTGACGGATGGAAGGCTTTAACCCTTTCACAAAGGTGGCGGCCACGGTACGGTTTTTGAGTTGTTGGGTGTCTGGGGTAGCGTCCCACTCTGTCAATGACTTTGCTTTAGTTCTGAGGCGGCAGGCGAATGCGTCTACAGACTCGGAGGGATGTTGTATACACGTCATAAGATCTTGCAGACGGGAGGAGATAGGTCGATCCGTATGAAGAGCGTTCGTTAAAAGAGTTTCAAAGTCATTCAACGTTTCTGCATTGGACAGAGCCACACGAGTGCGGACAATGTCAGCGACATGACCTTGCATTTTGGATTTGGCAACTTTGATAGAGACCACGTCAGGCCAATTTCCTAGGGATGCGGCTTCTCTGACGTCCCGGAAAAAATCTTGAATGGGGAACGAACCGTCGAAGTTGGGGATAAAAGTACCGATTTGATGAATGTTGAGGGTGTTAGGGAGAGGCTGAATATGGTCGTCTGGCATGGTTAGTATCTAAAATGCACCGGGAAAAAAATTGGGACCAGAAAAATACACCCTATATAATCCTAAACGGACATGTAAGTCACACATAGGGGACACGCAGGGGGACACACAGTAGGGCACATAATCCTACCGCTGCCACCATTATGTCGGCCGGTGGAATCGCCGACTTACTTGGTTCGGTGTGCCGATGCGTCCCCAAAGCTGGTCTCGAGCACTCTGTGTATTTGATAATTCACGCACGCTTATATACAGGGTCTTGCACGCACAGCGCGATCATATAAGGAGCGTCATGCGGCAAGCGCATAAGCTTATTCGAGGAACGACGCGGAAACCTCTGCAGAACCGGTCAGTCGTTGAATTAATAACCCGGATCTGCAGCGGGCCGCACGCACCTGAACAAGGCCATACGCACTTGTAGCAATAGTCCTTTGAACAAAGCCTTGCGACAAAAGTTGGTATTTCCCTCATTTTCCCAAGTTGGTTTGGTTTCGGTATTTTCTCGTGGTTTTGGTTGGTAGGGGTTTGGTATCGGTATTCCGATTTTCCGTAATTGACATCACTAGTGTGCATACCGCCCGGAAACTTTGACATCACCATTGGGGTCCCAAACGTCCATGAGGGCCTCCATTTAGTGGGGGCCTCCAAGCAATTAGGGGCCTCCAATTGCGGAAGCGGTAATTTACGAGCCACGCCAGGGCCTCCTCTAAGAAATTTTCACTGGGGGACCGGAGGCTCAGCAGCCAAACCTAGGGTACCCCCAAATCCAGTTTTATCATCGGATTTAAGCCACTTATTTTTCGTCACAGCCCGGATGCCATGATTTTTTTTTTTTTAATATTAACCCGCGCCCTGCTGGGGGTCCTGGATTTCCACGCCCTGCTGGGGGGGGGTGTTTGAACACCCCCCTTGTAACTCGGCTCCTGGGCCACGTAGCGATACGCGGAAGGCGGCGTTCGAAAGAGCGTAAAAAATAATGACGAAATCACTTCGGTCAATTTTTTGGTCAGGTCAAAGGTCAGGTCACCAGAGGTCATTGAAGGCAAAATTTCGCCGATTTCCAGGTCGAATGTCGAAAACTTCCAAGAAGCCAACGCATAACTCGGGAACCAATAGACCTACAGCGCCGCGGAAAAGCGCATTCGATAGCCCTAATAACACCCTTTCTGAGTAATTCTCTCAGATTTGACTTAACGTCAACGGTTTTGCCTGCAGGGGGGCAAAAACTGCAAAAATAGCCGATTTTTTCGGAAACAGTTTTTCTGCAATAACATTTGACCCAAGCCTTGTACGAGCTTACTTTTACCGGCATCGTGTTCCTCTCGTCAAGACGCATCGAATGAACTTTAACTTGACCTTGAAAGGTCAACTTAAAAATTTGACCTCAGGTCAAGGTCATGACCTGACCGGAAAGGGTCATGTTGCACATCAGTCGATCCTTATCGTCGAGCTGAACACATCTAAGGCGTTTTCATCGCTCTAGTATGCCTCTATCAAAAGGTATTTGCGAAAAACTGTTAGATACCATTCGTGACCTAAGATGACCTCAGGGCATAAACAAGGGTCACGGACACCATTTTCATGTTCAGTGTGTCTAAACCACTTGTAATTCGGTGTTTGGGAGTGTTTATAATGTCTTTCATCCAAAAGAGGCGCATTTCAATTTTCTCCCATTGACTGATAATGGGAGGTCGCAAAATTGACCTGACCTTAGGTCATCGATATCAAAATTCTGAGATATACATTTTTTACATGCTATTGCTCTTAGCATTCGCTGAAAGTTTCAAAACGATCGGTCACTGGGTGTAGCTATGACAGACATTGAAACTTTTTATGAGATGAGGTCACTTCAAGTGACCTGGTGACCTGACCTTGAATGACCTTGGTCTGAAATGTTCATAACATGTGTAGAATTGAGGTATGATGTTGGGGGTGTTCAAACACCCCCCAGCAGGGCGCGGGTTAATAAAGAAATGGTAGTTCACGTGACCCATACTGGTGGATCCAGGCCAGCAGGGTGACATTGTATGTAAATATCCCCCGCGGCGTCCGAAATCGATGCAAATTTCTGGCTTCTTTACTTTCGACGATAAAACAAAATGCCTTTATTATAGAAAAAAAAGAATTTAATGGCACAGTATTGCGCAAGGAATCTAACCAATACCCCAGAAAGTGTGAGGCTTAACCCTCGCCCGCACCTGGGGGGAGGGTTGCCATCCCCCAAGTTAGTTCTTTCTGCTCTACACTGAACATTTTTAAAGCTAGAAACCCGATGTTTGGATAGCTGCTTTTCTATCTTTTCTCAGCGTCCACTTTGAAAATTTCAAGTTTCTGTGGCTTTGGGGTTTGGAGATATGACCTTGTTCTTCAGGTCATGTCATGACCTAAATGAGGAATACCCAATACCTTGCGTTCAGGCTTCAGCGTTGGCTATGGGCCTTGTGAGCTTTTGACACCTTGATTTCCGCTTTTTTTGCCAGTCTTACCTCCCGGCTCCCAGTCCCACCTATCATTGAACATATTGTTCTGCGATGTACAGATGTCAGGGTCAGGGTTACGGTCAACCTAGGTCATCTAAAATTATTTTCGTGAAGTTTCTTTGACTGCATGTTTAGTAAAAGCTTCTCAGTTCATGATCTCATGTAATAAGGACACACAACCCAATCTGTGCACACGTCAGTACATACACAGACATACACAGACACACAAACACATATCATTGACCTTGACCTAACTTGACGTGAAATATGAAATATGACCACAGCCAGCAAATTAGTGGGATAGTGTGACAAAGAGCTGTTCTAGCTGGCTTGGTAATAATGCGGCAGCGTCATCGGTATATGATAGGTTGGCCCGCTGCTTGTGTAGGTATTTTATTCGACATCACCACAATTTATTCAAACAAGATTTTAAGCTTCTTGGTCAAGAGCAACAGATTCTTTGGGAAGAGACGAATCCAATGATACCAAATTTAACCTCATCAGGTCAGTCATTGACCTTCCAGGTCAGGTCAAACTAAAGAATGTTGCTGTTTGGGGTCACCGTTGCCCGTTGGAATATCACGTGCGCTGCTCATCATATACCGATGACGCTGCCGTATTGTGGTGCCAAGCCAGCTAGAACCTCTTTGTCACACTATCCGACTAGGTTTTTGCTGGCTGTGGTCATTTCAGGTCAAGTTAGGTCAAGGTCAATGATATGTGTTTGTATGTCTGTGTGTGTCTGTGTGTATACTGATGTGTGCAGTGTGCACCGATTGTGAATGTGTCCCTATAGCATGAGATCATGAACTGAGAAGCTTTTACCAAAAATGATGTCCAGACGGCCGGCGGCCAGTCTGCACGCTTTTATTGGTCGCCTATCAGTGAGCAACTGCCAGGGTGACGTCACACCACCTGACCTCGCGTGACATGTGACGTCAATCACTTCGGGCGGCGGCCCACCGCGCGGGCCGCCGCTTCATTCTGTCTCGTTCGCCCGGCAGTGCCGGGCCATTCGAATTGGGCTCGTTCTGGTGACCTACTGCTTCGACAGTGCTCTGGGACAGGTGAGAGATATGCGGCCCTTGTGGTCATACGGGGCAGACGCATGGCAGGCGCCCATAGCATTGAGATGCATTTTGTTCTCACCTTGTTCTGATTGAGATGCTGTTTTAGCAAATTGGCCGTATATGCTGTCGCCTATTAATTATGAATGCATTTTGCCATGATAAATATGGCTACTGGCTCTTGATTTTCTGCAGATGGATCTTGATTTTATTCTTTCCATAATCTTATGGCCCCTACCGCGTATGTGGCATTGACATTAGTACTGGGACAAGCTGATCGTTGCTACAGCGGACATCAATAATAAATGCCCTGGTGTGGGTCCTTTTAGTTTATCAAAATCCATCGCTGTTAGCAAAAACCCCACCCGCCCTATCGGGTGCTGGTGCCGTCGTTGCCTCGTCGGGCCGTCCGCGCCCCGGGGCAGGGTCCGTCCGGGAAGGTCAGGCGACCTGTCAGCTGGCTAGCTGCGCCCCGGGGTGCGGTCGGACACGTAGCGGGGCGCCCACAGGGTCTACCGCACGATAACAGAAGGGATTTAGATAGTTCACGAGCCTTCTGCTATTTAGTTTTTTTCGGCACGTGTTTCCCCTCTATTCACGAATTATATTTATGATTTATATTTTATTTCTGTTCTCGGTAAAAGTTAACTGTTATAAAACTTGTTGAAACCCGCGTCCCGTAGGGGGGGGGGGGGCGAAACGGCCCCCCTGTCCTTTTCCGTCGATATCTCCTAAACGGCTGGAGATATCGCCACCAAACTTTCAGGACCCCTCCGGGCATCAATTTTACACATTGAGACGAAATATTTTTCGAGAGGCTATGATAGGTTGGCCACAAATGGCGTCAGAACGACGTCATGTTCTGCCATTTTCGACCGAAAAAAGACCTTCGCGAGAAGAGCTGTCATGCCTACAGCTTTGAAGATACAGAAAAATGATCGAAATATAAAAGATGTAGAATTGACAGGGCTACAAAACAACTATCTCGGATTTTTGGAATTTTTGAGTTTTGACCCCCAAACATCAAATGAAATTTTTTGGATATTTTTGCCAAGAATCCAAAAAGTTTTTGAGTTTCGAAAAAACGGGATATATGTGAGAGTACCTATCGTCTTCTATCTACATACCAAATTTCAGATCGATATCTCGTTTTTTGGCCAAGTTATAGCGAAAAACTGTCCAAAAATGATGACGTCAAATTTTCAAACTCAATTTTTGGGAGTTCTAGACCACTTAAGGCAAAACTAAGACCACCATTGGACTCCCCGTGACGAGCTGCATCGGATGAATACCCATTTTATGCAAAAATATCAACTTTGAAATTTGATGACCTGACCTCTGTGACCTGACCTGGTGTCAGGGACCTAAGATAGCGAAGTATGTGTTTGACGAACAATATACCATCGATGGATTTCAATAACTTACCAATTTACTCGATCTCACAACACATTTCTTGAAATGCCTGTGAACGGTGAAAATCTGACCTTTGACCTGACCTGTGACGTCATCGGTTTGACCTAGGTCAATGAAATTTGGTCACAAGGTAGTTCCCCGGTGGGGCTATCGAACGCCGTTTGGGTTTTTGATAATCGGCCGGTAAATTTTCGAGATCTTAGGGGGGGGGGGGGCGAAACGCCCCCCCCCTACGGGTGGTAAGGTCCGCCGGTAGCCCTACGGGGCGCGGGTTAATTGGTAGTCTAATGATTTGTCACCATGTGACCTGGGTGTCCAGCACAGTTGTGGGGCTTTGGTTCCGGACGTACTCTGTTTGCAATTTCTTCTCCACTTGGGAACCTAAGCGCCAGCTGCGCTTATTTTTTCGCGCCACTTGCGCAGAGTTTATGAACATGGGACGTCCCTCGCCACTTTGACATTAAGGGGCCAGCTGCGCTCAGGTTTTTTTTTACATTTGCGCAGATATTCATTACAGGGCACGTCTCATTCGCCACTGGCGAATTCAAGGCGCTAGCTGCGTCCGCTTCACTCGCCATTTGCGCACGGTTACTGTTTGGCTCATTCCAGTACCTTCTTCACGCCGGTGGCATTGTTAGTGTGTTGGCTTCTTGGGTGCCATTTGTACCCGGCAACCACATGTCAGTTGCATTTTGCAATTGCATAAACCAGGTCAATTGCAATCGCCTGGCTGTCAGTTCCACGGCATTCTGCCCTAACTCCTTCGCGGGGTCAATAGAGTTTTTTTTTTACAGTGGACAACGTTGACGGTGGCCGTTTGGGCCACCACCCAGTTGACTTGTTCGTTACCAGGGTCCAATAGTTGAAGTTGTCGATCACAGCGACTGCCTGTTTCCTTTGTCCCTGTTCGCAGGCAGAAATCACGAACTCGACGTTTCTTTTTAGATGTTATATCGCTTGCATTTACAGATTGATGCAGCTGATTATCGGCGACAGCTTCGCCTTCTGGGCGGCGCGGCGCTGCACTCTCGGCGAGGCAGTGCGGGCGGAGGGATGGCGGGGCGCCTGCATTTCTAGCGACGGCTTTCGGCGCTGGGCTGTCGCCACTGTTCGACGCCTCGAGCCCGCCCAGGTGGTGCTGCTCGTCGGTAGCAATGACCTGGCTGCACCGCAGTTCAGCATTCGCTTACTAGTGGGGTACTATGAGGAGCTGACCATGGGTATGCTGGCAGCCGGTGCTGGCCGGGTAATCGTGATGCCGCTCCCGCCGCGTACTCGCTTCCGGGCCCGAGATGTGTCGGTTGCGGTGTACCGGCGCAGGCGGCGGCTGGCCAACCAGGTGCTGCGCCGGCAGTTCTCCCGCACCAGCGCCAACCCTGAAGTCACGTTCGGGACATTTGTGTTTTCTGTCGACTTCCTTGGTCCTGACGGCGTGCACCCGTCAGCTGCGGGATGGCAGGCCCTGGCAGAGGCGTTGACCAGCATGGCCCGCATCGTGTAAATCGACAGTTCTCACACGTTCCTCCCCAAAGCCGGCATACGTGACATGTTTTGTATCGGTGCGAGCGACTTTAGCGAGTGTCATTTGAGCGAACGTCATTTGAGCGAACCATTTTCAGCGAATGGCAATTCAGCGATTATCAAGTTCGTCGATTATCAAATATAGCGATTATCAGTTTTAGCGAAAGCTATGTTTCAGCGACATCTATTTCGTCGAATACAATTTGAGCGACTGTCAGTTCAGCGAAACATTTCATCGTCCTGTAACGGTGGATTTTTTTCTTTTGCGAGCGTATGCGTACGAATGTTTCCGGAATTTCTCATGGTTATCCGGAACTGGATGGCGGATGTCGCGCGTTCAAAGGTCAGACATTGAGCTCCAAATTTAATGCTATATTTGTCAAAAATTCCATCGGTTCAATTTCACCCCCCCCCCCACCCTGCTCTTTGTCAATAATGGTGACCAAACGTTTGTTCAGAGATCAATATTGCTTGTGCTTTTTTCGCGAAATTACCCCGCTTGAATTTGGATCAGTTCCCCATGTTGTAAAATTTGTTCTTGCCCCAAGCACCGTACGAATTTCCAGATATTTGCGTGAGGTCCCTGAAACATAGACTGGATTCCCCTGTGCCATCTCTCTAGTTTATTATTGGTCCTTGGCATTCCTTCCGTCGCCCTATCTCTCACGTTCCACATTTTCAATTCAGATTTTGCCTGCCTCCTTCCCCTCCCATGCACCCCTTGTTGGTCGTCCGATGCACATATGTGTCTTCAAAATTCAAATGATGCGTGAAGAGGTGCAATAATTTCCGAAAAGTAGCAAATGATTGACTTTCGTCGCGTTC
Source organism: Amphibalanus amphitrite (assembly GCF_019059575.1). NCBI lineage: Eukaryota > Metazoa > Arthropoda > Thecostraca > Balanomorpha > Balanidae > Amphibalanus > Amphibalanus amphitrite. The sequence continues at coordinate 292,812 of NW_024881519.1, forward strand.
GGTCATTCGCTGTAACTGCATCGCTCAATTGGTCTCCCACTGACCACCATATATTCGCTCAATCTGGTTTCGCTGATTCTGGTCCTCGCTAAAGTTGATAATCGCTGTGATTGAATTCGCCGACTTGACAATCGCTGAAAAAGCCAATCGCTTAAATTGATAATCGCTGAAAATGTTTCGCTCAAATGTCGTTCGCTGAAATGACGTTCGCTCAGGTGTCGCAGAACCGTTTTGTATGAGTGATGTAGCTGCACCTGTGAGGGTGTCGATGGTCTTGCTGTTCCCCATCGCCTATCTCCAATATGCTTGTTTTTCTCGTCTGTGCAATACAACGCCACGTGAATTAACGCCAGTCATTTTTCTTATTTTCCATGAACATCGTGGTGATGCCTCGCACGAGGTCGACGGGCAACCGGCGGACGGCTTCGGCGCCGTTCAGATCGGGTTTGCGAGGAGCAGCCCGGAGTGCGGAGCCATCGGCCAGCACCTCGGACGGCGCCATACCGGCCCCGGCGGGGAGGCCTCACTCAAGCTCGCGCAACCAGGAACCACCGGCCGCCACCTCCAGCGCCACCTCGGCCCCGGCTGCGCTGACCATCTCAGCGACACAGCTGCGGGCCATGATGGAGGAAGTCGCGAGAGAGGTGGTCCCTGCTTTGGTGGCGACACTTGCAGCAGCTGTGCCGACAGACGGCGCTGCGCCAGAGCCTTCCGAAAACCTCCTCGTGCCACCGGCTCCGTCCGCAGACGCAGCATCCGCAGCAGGTAGTTCGAGACCTTCGGCCGGACGCTGCGCCACGACCGACACTCTGGGACTGGGCCGCCTTCGACATGCTCAGGCCGTCGCTACGCTCTCGCAGGCGGCGCTAGCACCGTCCACGGCACGGGCTTATGAGGCCACATGGCGACTCCTGCAGACTTTCCTACGGAGGGCAACAGTGGATTTATTTCCTACCACTACGGCCGAGGTAGCCGATTTTCTGGGTGAGCGCTCTGATGCCGGCTGCGGTTCGGCGTCCCTGGCCAGCTACTGCTCAGCTATAGCATTCGGCCACCGCATTCGTGGCCTTCAGGATCCCACTGATGATTTTCGGATCCGGCGTCTGCTGGCAGGAGCTCGACGCCTTCGTCCGAGTGCAGATTCTCGCACTGCCATTTCGCTGTCTGAGCTTGATCGGCTACTCGTGGCTGTGACCAGCCTGCCGTTACACGCCATGGAAAAGGCGGCATTCAGAGCCATCTTTTCACTAGCATTCTTCGCTATGCTTCGCCCCGGTGAGATCCTCGCTGGCCGCGATACGTCCCACACTATTCGCCTCGGGCACATCGTCGTCCAAGGGGACCGGCTGTCGCTCACCATCCCTTCTTCAAAAACTTCGGCGGTCCCATTTACCACCGCACTGGTCGCACGACCTGATCTTCCCTCCTGCCCTGTGAGGGCGGTTCGAGAATATCTGCATTTGCGTCCGCAAGGGACTCCCCGAGATTTTTTCTTCGTCTCGGCATCGTCAAAGCCAATCACCGCCCGGTCCCTCACTCGGATCGTTCGTTCGGCTGGGCGCATAGCCCACATGGATGTCACACGTCTGTCTGGACACTGCTTCCGTATCGGTGGCGCCTCTCAGGGAGCTCAACAAGGAATGTCTGAGCTACAGCTCTGTGAGATTGGCCGCTGGTCCTCCCTGGCAGTTCGGCGCTACCTGAGGAGGCCCGTCTCTCTCCTTCAGCGGGCTCCGGCAATCGTCGGTGTCACAGAACCGACAGCGGCCCCTGTACGCTTCTTCGGGCCACGCTAGCATGACACTCGCAGGCAGCACTTTAGGACGTGCCGCCATTCGATACTCGCCGGTAGTGTATGGCTTGTCCCGACACGGTGCATGGCGTAATGACGCCTCGCCGCGGGATGGCTATGGAAGTTTCCAGTTCCTTTCTCTTCGATGTACATATTGTTGTTGTTGGTTCCGACACGGCGGTTAGCAGATTATGACTGTCGCAGAATCATCTGGTACCGTCGTCCCGACACAGCAGTGGTAGGTTCTGCATCTGCTGCGGGATGGCTCTGTACCTACGACAGTCGCTCCGTCGCTGCCTTGACGAGGGAGATAGAAGTTCTCAGTTGTTTTTCTTCGATGTTCATCTGCAGATGGTTCCGATACGGCGTTGGTCGGTCATGACCCGCCGCAGAATCATCTGGTACTGTCGTCCCGACACAGCGGTGGTGGCTTCTGCCTCCGCTGCGGGATGACTCTATACCCACGGCCATACCAGTCGCTCAAATACAAGTGCTGGTCAAACCCTTGTCTAAGATCAGCCTGCTCGGTCAGCAGCGCACTCATCGCCTCAATTAGTGGATATGTAGGTATGTCATGTGTATGAGTGTGAATCTGGCGCTCGTTACACTCTTGTCAGGTTGACAGGTCTACGCGTCTGCTTATCGCCTCGTGTATCTCGCCAGTGTGATGCTCGACGTGGTGCGTCCGTCATGTACATATGCGCGCTGTTCAGTCATCCTCGCGGTTCGGTGGGGTGGTTGGGTGTTTGTCACCTCACCAACAATCTGCTGTTTATGTAAATGTTGAATACAGTCCCAAATCACAGACAGTTTGTTGCGAGCGCGATGGTGACTGATAAATGATGTTCAGACGGCCGGCGGCCAGTCTGCACGCTTTTATTGGTCGCCTATCAGTGAGCAACTGCCAGGGTGACGTCACACCACCTGACCTCGCGTGACATGTGACGTCAACCACTTCGGGCGGCGGCCCACCGCGCGGGCCGCCGCTTCATTCTGTCTCGTTCACCCGGCAGTGCCGGGCCATTCGAATTGGGCCCCACCGCCACCCCTGGCTCCAGCCAAAATGTGCTCACTTGTCTATGAGTATCGTGGTATATTTCCAATGTATACGCGTGACGTGCATGCATGATTTGAACGTTTCTCGGACTGTATCGACAGGTGGGTGTTTGTCACCTCACCAACAATCTGCTGTTTATGTAAATGTTGAATACAGTCCCAAATCACAGACAGTTTGTTGCGAGCGCGATGGTGACTGATAAATACAGTCAAAGAAACTTCACGAAAGTCAACTCAGCTTGCCTAAAACGCAATATTTTTAGATGACCTAGGCTGACCTTGACCCTGGCTTCTCTACATCATCGAACAACATGTTTCATGATAGGTGGGAGGTAAGACTGGCAAAAAGGCCGAAATCAAGGTGTCAAACGCTCACAAGACCCATAGCCAACGCAGGATTTTGGGCATTTGTCAGTTGGGTTATGACATCACCTAAAGAATAAAGTCATATCTCCGAAACAAAAAACCACAGAAACTTGAAATTTTCAGTGGACGCTAAGAAAAGATAGAGAAGCAGATATACGAAACATCCGGCTTCTAGCAATCAAAATGTTGAGTGCAGAGCAGAAAAAACTACCTGGGGGGGAGTGGCAACCACTGACCCCTCCCCCCATGTGCGGGCGAGGATTAAATAATTTGAATATCAGGAAAACAATTTATTCAAACAGGCATTCCAACAGAGTCCCGCTTTTTATAGGTGACCTCCGATTTGTGTAGCCTTTAAGTTGCCCAGGGGGCCTCTTATTTGTAGGTATAGTACAGAGAACCTCCTACTTCGACTACTTGCACAGAGAGCCTCCTTTTTGTACATACAGCTAAGCTTCTACAGGCCGAGCGCCGGCCTCCTATTTGTGCGTACAGAGAGCCTCCTACTGTTACAGAGTCTATTTGTCTAGGGGGGCTCCTATTTGTCCAAGCGGCCTCCAATTCGTCTAGGGGGCCTCCTATTTGTCCAGGAGGCCTCCTGTTTGTCCAGAAGTTCCCCTATTTATCCAGGGGCTTCTATTTTCCAGGGGGCCTCCTCTTTATCCAGGGGGCCTCCTACGTGTTCAGGGGCCTCCTATTTATCCAGGGGTCTTCTATTCTACCAGGGGTCTCTTATTTGTGCAGGGGCCTCCTATTTGTCCGGGGGTCTCCTACTTGTCCAGGGGCCTCCTTTTTTGAAGGTCCTCCTTTTTTAAGGGAGCCTTCTATTTGTCCAGGGGGCCTCCTATTCGTGCAGAGGGCCCCTAGTCCCCTATTTGTACAGGGGGCCTCCTTTTTGTTCAGGGGGCCTCCTAGTTGTCCAAGGGGCCTCCTATCAGCGGGCCTCCTACTTATTCAGGGGCCTCCTATTTTTCCAGGGGACCTCCTATTGGTTAAAGTAGCCTCCTATTTTCCAAGCGGCCTCCTATTTATCCAGAGGGCTCCTATTTTATGGGCCTCTTTTTTATCCAGGGGGCCTCCTATTTATCCAGGGGCCTTCTATTCATAAAGGGGGCCTCCTATTTGTCCAGAGGGCCTGCTAATTGTCTAAGGGGTCTCTTTTGTGAAAGGGGGCCTCCTATTTGTCCAGGGGGCTCCTAATTGTCCAGGGGGCCTCCTTTTGTGAAAGGGATTTCCTGTTTGTCTAGGTCTAGGGCCTCCTATTTGTTCATAGGGCCTCCTATTTTTCCAGGGGGCCTCCTAGTTGCAGAGGGCCTCCGACTTGCCCATGGGGCCTCCTATTTGTTCAGGGGGCTTCTTATTTGTACAGAAGGCCTCCTATTTGTCTAGGGGCCTCTTATTTGTCTAGGGCCTCCCATTTGTCCAGGAGGCCTCCTGCTTTTCCAGAGAGCCTCCTATTTCTCAAGGCGGGCCTCCCTATTTATCCAGGGGGCCTCCTGTTTTCCGGGGGGCCTCCTACTTGTTCAGGGGGCCTCCTATTTGTCCAGGGGGCCTCCTATTTGTCCAACAGGGCCTCCGATTTGTCCAGGGGACCTCCTTTTTATACAGAGAACCTTCTTCTATATGAACATCGGACCTCCATTTGTAAAGTAGCTGGTGCGTCTCGGGGGCCTCCACTATTAACAAGTCCACTAAACACTACTCCACTCCACTACTCCACTAAACAAACAAGCAGCGTGCGCCAGTCACTGGCGCACGCTGCTTGTTTGTTTTTGTTTTGTTGGGTTAGGCCCTTTCGGTCTGACAATGGGCGTAACTTTGTATACTTTTGAGGTCCCATGTGGGACCCCAATGCGAACATTTGGGACCCCAATTGTCATTTTGGGACCCCAATAGTGGAGGCCCCCGAGACGCACCAGCTACTTTACAAATGGAGGTCCGATGTTCATATAGAAGAAGGTTCTCTGTATAAAAAGGAGGTCCCCTGGACAAATCGGAGGCCCTGTTGGACAAATGGAAGGCCCCCTGGACAAATAGGAGGCCCCCTGAACAAGTAGGAGGCCCCCCGGAAAACAGGAGGCCCCCTGGATAAATAGGGAGGCCCGCCTTGAGAAATAGGAGGCTCTCTGGAAAAGCAGGAGGCCTCCTGGACAAATGGGAGGCCCTAGACAAATAAGAGGCCCCTAGACAAATAGGAGGCCTTCTGTACAAATAAGAAGCCCCCTGAACAAATAGGAGGCCCCATGGGCAAGTCGGAGGCCCTCTGCAACTAGGAGGCCCCCTGGAAAAATAGGAGGCCCTATGAACAAATAGGAGGCCCTAGACCTAGACAAACAGGAAATCCCTTTCACAAAAGGAGGCCCCCTGGACAATTAGGAGCCCCCTGGACAAATAGGAGGCCCCCTTTCACAAAATAGACCCCTTAGACAATTAGCAGGCCCTCTGGACAAATAGGAGGCCCCCTTTATGAATAGAAGGCCCCTGGATAAATAGGAGGCCCCCTGGATAAAAAAGAGGCCCATAAAATAGGAGCCCTCTGGATAAATAGGAGGCCGCTTGGAAAATAGGAGGCTACTTTAACCAATAGGAGGTCCCCTGGAAAAATAGGAGGCCCCTGAATAAGTAGGAGGCCCGCTGATAGGAGGCCCCTTGGACAACTAGGAGGCCCCCTGAACAAAAAGGAGGCCCCCTGTACAAATAGGGGACTAGGGGCCCTCTGTACGAATAGGAGGCCCCCTGGACAAATAGAAGGCTCCCTTAAAAAAGGAGGCCCTTCAAAAAAGGAGGCCCCTGGACAAGTAGGAGATCCCCGGACAAATAGGAGGCCCCTGCACAAATAAGAGACCCCTGGTAGAATAGAAGACCCCTGGATAAATAGGAGGCCCCTGAACACGTAGGAGGCCCCCTGGATAAAGAGGAGGCCCCCTGAAAAATAGAAGCCCCTGGATAAATAGGGGAACTTCTGGACAAACAGGAGGCCTCCTGGACAAATAGGAGGCCCCCTAGACGAATTGGAGGCCGCTTGGACAAATAGGAGCCCCCCTAGACAAATAGACTCTGTAACAGTAGGAGGCTCTCTGTACGCACAAATAGGAGGCCGGCGCTCGGCCTGTAGAAGCTTAGCTGTATGTACAAAAAGGAGGCTCTCTGTGCAGGTAGTCGAAGTAGGAGGTTCTCTGTACTATACCTACAAATAAGAGGCCCCCTGGGCAACTTAAAGGCTACACAAATCGGAGGTCACCTATAAAAAAGCGGGACTCTGTTGGAATGCCTGTTTGAACAAATTGTTTTCCTGATATTCAAATTATTTAATCCTCGCCCGCACATGGGGGGGGGGTCAGTGGTTGCCACTCCCCCCCCCCCCAGGGTTTTTTCTGCTCTGCACTCAACATTTTGATTGCTAGAAGCCGGATGTTTCGTATATCTGCTTCTCTATCTTTTCTTAGCGTCCACTGAAAATTTCAAGTTTCTGTGGTTTTTTGTTTCGGAGATATGACTTTATTATTTAGGTGATGTCATAACCCAACTGACAAATGCCCAAAATTCTGCGTTGGCTATGGGTCTTGTGAGCGTTTGACACCTTGATTTCGGCCTTTTTGCCAGTCTTACCTCCCACCTATCATGAAACATGTTGTTCGATGATATAGAGATGCCAGGGTCAAGGTCAGCCTAGGTCATCTAAAAATATTGCGTTTTAGGCAAGCTGAGTTGACTTTCGTGAAGTTTCTTTGACTGTATTTTTGGTAAAAGCTTCTCAGTTCATGATCTCATGCTATAGGGACACATTCACAATCGGTGCACACTGCACACATCAGTATACACACAGACACACACAGACATACAAACACATATCATTGACCTTGACCTAACTTGACCTGAAATGACCACAGCCAGCAAAAACCTAGTCGGATAGTGTGACAAAGAGGTTCTAGCTGGCTTGGCACCACAATACGGCAGCGTCATCGGTATATGATGAGCAGCGCACGTGATATTCCAACGGGCAACGGTGACCCCAAACAGCAACATTCTTTAGTTTGACCTGACCTGGAAGGTCAATGACTGACCTGATGAGGTTAAATTTGGTATCATTGGATTCGTCTCTTCCCAAAGAATCTGTTGCTCTTGACCGAGAAGCTTAAAATCTTGTTTGAATAAATTGTGGTGATGTCGAATAAAATACCTACACAAGCAGCGGGCCAACCTATCATATACCGATGACGCTGCCGCATTATTACCAAGCCAGCTAGAACAGCTCTTTGTCACACTATCCCACTAATTTGCTGGCTGTGGTCATATTTCATATTTCACGTCAAGTTAGGTCAAGGTCAATGATATGTGTTTGTGTGTCTGTGTATGTCTGTGTATGTACTGACGTGTGCACAGATTGGGTTGTGTGTCCTTATTACATGAGATCATGAACTGAGAAGCTTTTACTAAACATGCAGTCAAAGAAACTTCACGAAAATAATTTTAGATGACCTAGGTTGACCGTAACCCTGACCCTGACATCTGTACATCGCAGAACAATATGTTCAATGATAGGTGGGACTGGGAGCCGGGAGGTAAGACTGGCAAAAAAAAGCGGAAATCAAGGTGTCAAAAGCTCACAAGGCCCATAGCCAACGCTGAAGCCTGAACGCAAGGTATTGGGTATTCCTCATTTAGGTCATGACATGACCTGAAGAACAAGGTCATATCTCCAAACCCCAAAGCCACAGAAACTTGAAATTTTCAAAGTGGACGCTGAGAAAAGATAGAAAAGCAGCTATCCAAACATCGGGTTTCTAGCTTTAAAAATGTTCAGTGTAGAGCAGAAAGAACTAACTTGGGGGATGGCAACCCTCCCCCCAGGTGCGGGCGAGGGTTAAGCCTCACACTTTCTGGGGTATTGGTTAGATTCCTTGCGCAATACTGTGCCATTAAATTATTTTTTTTTTCTATAATAAAGGCATTTTGTTTTATCGTCGAAAGTAAAGAAGCCAGAAATTTGCATCGATTTCGGACGCCGCGGGGGATATTTACATACAATGTCACCCTGCTGGCCTGGATCCACCAGTATGGGTCACGTGAACTACCATTTCTTTATTAACCCGCGCCCTGCTGGGGGGTGTTTGAACACCCCAACATCATACCTCAATTCTACACATGTTATGAACATTTCAGACCAAGGTCATTCAAGGTCAGGTTACCAGGTCACTTGAAGTGACCTCATCTCATAAAAAGTTTCAATGTCTGTCATAGCTACACCCAGTGACCGATCGTTTTGAAACTTTCAGCGAATGCTAAGAGCAATAGCATGTAAAAAATGTATATCTCAGAATTTTGATATCGATGACCTAAGGTCAGGTCAATTTTGCGACCTCCCATTATCAGTCAATGGGAGAAAATTGAAATGCGCCTCTTTTGGATGAAAGACATTATAAACACTCCCAAACACCGAATTACAAGTGGTTTAGACACACTGAACATGAAAATGGTGTCCGTGACCCTTGTTTATGCCCTGAGGTCATCTTAGGTCACGAATGGTATCTAACAGTTTTTCGCAAATACCTTTTGATAGAGGCATACTAGAGCGATGAAAACGCCTTAGATGTGTTCAGCTCGACGATAAGGATCGACTGATGTGCAACATGACCCTTTCCGGTCTGGTCATGACCTTGACCTGAGGTCAAATTTTTAACCCGCGCCCCACTGGGAGGGGCTATTTATAGCCCCCCCTCCCGTTTTTCTGCAATAACTTCCAAACCGCTTGACGGATCGACGCCAAACTTTCAGTACCTTTGGCTGCATCAATTTGACACCTTGTGTCAAAATTTGAACTTCGTACCTACCATAGGTCGGCCGGAAATGACGTCAGAGTGACGTCATGTTCGTCCGATTTCGACGCAAAACATTGAACCACGGCAATCGCTCCCAAGAGCTCAGTTTTTAAGCTAGATCCAATTTCTTTGCATGAAAGAACTCAGAATTGACCGCGCTATCAAACTGCCATCTCGGATTTTCAAAATTTTGAAAATTTCGAAAATTTTATATAATAATATTCAAAATTATATTTTTATATTTTTTTCAAAAAGTTTTTGACTTTTCGAAAAAACCGGAATATATGTGACAGAACGCATGATTATGACTAACTCTAGCAAGTTTTAGCTAAATATCTTCAAAAATGGCCAAGTTATACGCATTATTGCAAAAAATTCACAATTATTAATTTTTCAAATCAATTTTTCAGTACGTATTTGGCATCGTACACCAATATAAATGGCACCATCGTGTTCCTGAGCTCAAACTGCATCCAATAGACACCTTTTTTGTTGAAAAATTTCAACTTCAAAATTTGACCTTTTTTGACCTGAAAGTGACCTGACCTAAGCTAAATTTGACTCAAAATGACCTCGAATGACATAGACGACATCAAATTCGAAATCTATGGCCTAAATGGACCATAAAACATGTGTCACGTGACTGACGCATGATATAATATTTTCGTGACCTGTGATGACCTGACCCTGACCTGAAAATCAAAGTACAAGTTTGGTACCCGCAAGGTATCTAGAGCATCTGTTCACGAGTGTGGAAACCAAAAATGAGCCTGATCTGTCTTGTAAGACGGCGGCCAGAGCCCAAAATGTGAACAAGCCAAAGTGCTAATAATTTTTACTTTGACCTGACCTGTGACGTCATCGGTGACCTCGAGGTCAATGAAATTAGGTTTCGCTCGACAGTTTTTCCGGGGCTATCAGACGCCGTTTGAATTTTGACGATCGGCCCAGTAGTTTCGGAGTTAGGAGGGGGGGCTATGAATAGCCCCCCCCCCCCAGTAGGGCGTGTTATACACAGACCCCAGTGGGGCGCGGGTTAAGTTGACCTTTCAAGGTCAAGTTAAAGTTCATTCGATGCGTCTTGACGAGAGGAACACGATGCCGGTAAAAGTAAGCTCGTACAAGGCTTGGGTCAAATGTTATTGCAGAAAAACTGTTTCCGAAAAAAAATCGGCTATTTTTGCAGTTTTTGCCCCCCTGCAAGCAAAACCGTTGACGTTAGGTCAAATCTGAGAGAATTACTCAGAAAGGGTGTTATTAGGGCTATCGAATGCGCTTTTCCGCGGCGCTGTAGGTCTATTGGTTCCCGAGTTATGCGTTGGCTTCTTGGAAGTTTTCGACATTCGACCTGGAAATCGGCGAAATTTTGCCTTCAATGACCTCTGGTGACCTGACCTTTGACCTGACCAAAAAATCGACTGAAGTGATTTCGTCATTATTTTTTACGCTCTTTCGAACGCCGCCTTCCGCGTATCGCTACGTGGCCCAGGAGCCGAGTTACAAGGGGGGGGGGGTGTTCAAACACCCCCCCCCCCCAGCAGGGCGTGGAAATCCAGGACCCCCAGCAGGGCGCGGGTTAATATTAAAAAAATTCATGGCATCCGGGCTGTGACGAAAAATAAGTGGCCTAAATCCGATGATAAAACTGGATTTGGGGGTACCCTAGGTTTGGCTTCTGAGCCTCTGGTCCCCCAGTGAAAATTTCTTAGAGGAGGCCCTGGCGTGGCTCGTAAATTACCGCTTCCGCAATTGGAGGCCCCTAATTGCTTGGAGGCCCCCACTAAATGGAGGCCCTCATGGACGTTTGGGACCCCAATGGTGATGTCAAAGTTTCACCCATGGGTCTGACAAGACCATTTCAGAGTCGGACGAATGATAGGAATTATAGGGGTAGACATTGGTCTGGGCAGACGCCCTATATGCAGAGTCGCCGCGGTTGAGCCATCCGAATCATGGGCGTAACTTTGTATACTTTTGAGGTCCCATGTGGGACCCCAATGCGAACATTTGGGACCCCAATTGTCATTTTGGGACCCCAATAGTGGAGGCCCCCGAGACGCACCAGCTACTTTACAAATGGAGGTCCGATGTTCATATAGAAGAAGGTTCTCTGTATAAAAAGGAGGTCCCCTGGACAAATCGGAGGCCTCCTGGACAAATGGGAGGCCCTAGACAAATAAGAGGCCCCTAGACAAATAGGAGGCCTTCTGTACAAATAAGAAGCCCCCTGAACAAATAGGAGGCCCCATGGGCAAGTCGGAGGCCCTCTGCAACTAGGAGGCCCCCTGGAAAAATAGGAGGCCCTATGAACAAATAGGAGGCCCTAGACCTAGACAAACAGGAAAACCCTTTCAAAAAAGGAGGCCCCCTGGACAATTAGGAGCCCCCTGGACAAATAGGAGGCCCCCTTTCACAAAAGAGACCCCTTAGACAATTAGCAGGCCCTCTGGACAAATAAGAGGCCCCCTTTATGAATAGAAGGCCCCTGGATAAATAGGAGGCCCCCTGGATAAAAAAGAGGCCCGTAAAATAGGAGCCCTCTGGATAAATAGGAGGCCGCTTGGAAAATAGGAGGCTACTTTAACCAATAGGAGGTCCCCTGGAAAAATAGGAGGCCCCTGAATAAGTAGGAGGCCCGCTGATAGGAGGCCCCTTGGACAACTAGGAGGCCCCCTGAACAAATAGGAGGCCCCCTGTACAAATAGGGGACTAGGGGCCCTCTGTACGAATAGGAGGCCCCCTGGACAAATAGAAGGCTCCCTTAAAAAAGGAGGCCCTTCAAAAAAGGAGGCCCCTGGACATGTAGGAGACCCCCGGACAAATAGGAGGCCCCTGCACAAATAAGAGACCCCTGGTAGAATAGAAGACCCCTGGATAAATAGGAGGCCCCTGAACACGTAGGAGGCCCCCTGGATAAAGAGGAGGCCCCCTGGAAAATAGAAGCCCCTGGATAAATAGGGGAACTTCTGGACAAACGGGAGGCCTCCTGGACAAAAAGGAGGCCCCCTAGACGAATTGGAGGCCGCTTGGACAAATAGGAGCCCCCCTAGACAAATAGACTCTGTAACAGTAGGAGGCTCTCTGTACGCACAAATAGGAGGCCGGCGCTCGGCCTGTAGAAGCTTAGCTGTATGTACAAAAAGGAGGCTCTCTGTGCAAGTAGTCGAAGTAGGAGGTTCTCTGTACTATACCTACAAATAAGAGGCCCCCTGGGCAACTTAAAGGCTACACAAATCGGAGGTCACCTATAAAAAAGCGGGACTTTGTTGGAATGCCTGTTTGAATAAATTGTTTTCCTGATATTCAAATTATTTAATCCTCGCCCGCACATGGGGGGAGGGGGGTCAGTGGTTGCCACTCCCCCCCCCCCAGGTAGTTTTTTCTGCTCTGCACTCAACATTTTGATTGCTAGAAGCCGGATGTTTCGTATATCTGCTTCTCTATCTTTTCTTAGCGTCCACTGAAAATTTCAAGTTTCTGTGGTTTTTTGTTTCGGAGATATGACTTTATTCTTTAGGTGATGTCATAACCCAACTGACAAATGCCCAAAATCCTGCGTTGGCTATGGGTCTAGTGAGCGTTTGACACCTTGATTTCGGCCTTTTTGCCAGTCTTACCTCCCACCTATCATGAAACATGTTGTTCGATGATGTAGAGATGCCAGGGTCAAGGTCAGCCTAGGTCATCTAAAAATATTGCGTTTTAGGCAAGCTGAGTTGACTTTCGTGAAGTTTCTTTGACTGTATTTTTGGTAAAAGCTTCTCAGTTCATGATCTCATGCTATAGGGACACATTCACAATCGGTGCACACTGCACACATCAGTATACACACAGACACACACAGACATACAAACACATATCATTGACCTTGACCTAACTTGACCTGAAATGACCACAGCCAGCAAAAACCTAGTCGGATAGTGTGACAAAGAGGTTCTAGCTGGCTTGGCACCACAATACGGCAGCGTCATCGGTATATGATGAGCAGCGCACGTGATATTCCAACGGGCAACGGTGACCCCAAACAGCAACATTCTTTAGTTTGACCTGACCTGGAAGGTCAATGACTGACCTGATGAGGTTAAATTTGGTATCATTGGATTCGTCTCTTCCCAAAGAATCTGTTGCTCTTGACCGAGAAGCTTAAAATCTTGTTTGAATAAATTGTGGTGATGTCGAATAAAATACCTACACAAGCAGCGGGCCAACCTATCATATACCGATGACGCTGCCGCATTATTACCAAGCCAGCTAGAACAGCTCTTTGTCACACTATCCCACTAATTTGCTGGCTGTGGTCATATTTCATATTTCACGTCAAGTTAGGTCAAGGTCAATGATATGTGTTTGTGTGTCTGTGTATGTCTGTGTATGTACTGACGTGTGCACAGATTGGGTTGTGTGTCCTTATTACATGAGATCATGAACTGAGAAGCTTTTACTAAACATGCAGTCAAAGAAACTTCACGAAAATAATTTTAGATGACCTAGGTTGACCTTAACCCTGACCCTGACATCTGTACATCGCAGAACAATATGTTCAATGATAGGTGGGAGCCGGGAGGTAAGACTGGCAAAAAAAAAAGCGGAAATCAAGGTGTCAAAAGCTCACAAGGCCCATAGCCAACGCTGAAGCCTGAACGCAAGGTATTGGGTATTCCTCATTTAGGTCATGACATGACCTGAAGAACAAGGTCATATCTCCAAACCCCAAAGCCACAGAAACTTGAAATTTTCAAAGTGGACGCTGAGAAAAGATAGAAAAGCAGCTATCCAAACACCGGGTTTCTAGCTTTAAAAATGTTCAGTGTAGAGCAGAAAGAACTAACTTGGGGGATGGCAACCCTCCCCCCAGGTGCGGGCGAGGGTTAAGCCTCACACTTTCTGGGGTATTGGTTAGATTCCTTGCGCAATACTGTGCCATTAAATTCTTTTTTCTATAATAAAGGCATTTTGTTTTATCGTCGAAAGTAAAGAAGCCAGAAATTTGCATCGATTTCGGACGCCGCGGGGGATATTTACATACAATGTCACCCTGCTGGCCTGGATCCACCAGTATGGGTCAGGTGAACTACCATTTCTTTATTAACCCGCGCCCTGCTGGGGGGTGTTTGAACACCCCCAACATCATACCTCAATTCTACACATGTTACGAACATTTCAGACCAAGGTCATTCAAGGTCAGGTCACCAGGTCACTTGAAGTGACCTCATCTCATAAAAAGTTTCAATGTCTGTCATAGCTACACCCAGTGACCGATCGTTTTGAAACTTTCAGCGAATGCTAAGAGCAATAGCATGTAAAAAATGTATATCTCAGAATTTTGATATCGATGACCTAAGGTCAGGTCAATTTTGCGACCTCCCCATTATCAGTCAATGGGAGAAAATTGAAATGCGCCTCTTTTGGATGAAAGACATTATAAACACTCCCAAACACCGAATTACAAGTGGTTTAGACACACTGAACATGAAAATGGTGTCCGTGACCCTTGTTTATGCCCTGAGGTCATCTTAGGTCACGAATGGTATCTAACAGTTTTTCGCAAATACCTTTTGATAGAGGCATACTAGAGCGATGAAAACGCCTTAGATGTGTTCAGCTCGACGATAAGGATCGACTGATGTGCAACATGACCCTTTCCGGTCAGGTCATGACCTTGACCTGAGGTCAAATTTTTAAGTTGACCTTTCAAGGTCAAGTTAAAGTTCATTCGATGCGTCTTGACGAGAGAAACACGATGCCGGTAAAAGTAAGCTCGTACAAGGCTTGGGTCAAATGTTATTGCAGAAAAACTGTTTCCGAAAAAATCGGCTATTTTTGCAGTTTTTGCCCCCCTGCAGGCAAAACCGTTGACGTTAGGTCAAATCTGAGAGAATTGCTCAGAAAGGGTGTTATTAGGGCTATCGAATGCGCTTTTCCGCGGCGCTGTAGGTCTATTGGTTCCCGAGTTATGCGTTGGCTTCTTGGAAGTTTTCGACATTCGACCTGGAAATCGGCGAAATTTTGCCTTCAATGACCTCTGGTGACCTGACCTTTGACCTGACCAAAAAATTGACCGAAGTGATTTCGTCATTATTTTTTACGCTCTTTCGAACGCCGCCTTCCGCGTATCGCTACGTGGCCCAGGAGCCGAGTTACAAGGGGGGGGGGGTGTTCAAACACACCCCCCCGCAGCAGGGCGTGGAAATCCAGGACCCCCAGCAGGGCGCGGGTTAATATTAAAAAAAAAAAATTCATGGCATCCAGGCTGTGACGAAAAATAAGTGGCCTAAATCCGATGATAAAACTGGATTTGGGGGTACCCTAGGTTTGGCTTCTGAGCCTCTGGTCCCCCAGTGAAAATTTCTTAGAGGAGGCCCTGGCGTGGCTCGTAAATTACCGCTTCCGCAATTGGAGGCCCCTAATTGCTTGGAGGCCCCCACTAAATGGAGGCCCTCATGGACGTTTGGGACCCCAATGGTGATGTCAAAGTTTCACCCATGAATTCCGAATGGACAGACCGACCAACCCCCCTCCCCCCAAGCACTCTCTGCACCCGGCTACGGGGTGCGCTCCCTCGGGAGCAGCCCGCATGTTATAAAGGTGCCTGTCCAGCCCGGAGTGGGGGTTTCGGCGTGGACGAGAAGGATTTCAGTATCCTGATTCCTGAGGATGGAAACGACGGAACGGAGGAGCACGTTGCTCCGAACCTCCCCTTTACATAGCCGCGAGTAGCATTTTTTTCTGTAAAACAATGAAGGATCTGTCAAAGCTTTTTGTCAGCGTGCGACGGTTTTATAGACCGTACCACTAGTCGCTTTTGTTTTAACATCACGGACGGCACGTATGCCAACCTCATCTTACATCTTACGGCCACTGGTCCTGCTCGGAGCAGTACTGTTGTGTTTCGGTCGGTCCGAATGAAAGAGTTGTATTTAATGAGTTAAACGAGATTTATTCCGAGCACTCTTTCCTGAGTCGTTACGTTAATCACCAAGTAAACAAACGTAATGGCGTGCGTCGTCTCTGCCTATCCGCGCCAGTCTTGTCGACCGGCGGGCCCAATCAGCTGGCGGCGGCACGGGCGCACTCAGCTACGGACCGGGGCAGGCGGCGGCGACACGGGCGCACTCAGGCCTCGGGCACGAGCCGGGGCGGCGGCACGGGTGCGCTCGTGCGCCAGAAACACACGACAACACACCATCTCCCCCCAAGACGACTGCGGTCGTCTTCACTGCGGAGAATAGGTCACACCACCCCAGCGCACGGACAAGCGATCGGGGGGCTGGCGCGCACGGCTGCTCCGGCGCAGCGGGGGCGGCCGCGGTGCGGCTGCTCCGACGGTGGCGGGGACGGACTCGCCGGGCGTTGCGCCATCTGCGGCCGCGCGGGGCGGCTCAGCGGCGGGTGGCCCTCCAGTCTCAAGCAGTGGCCGGTAGGGACGGAGGAATCGCCGATTCCGCCAGAGGACTCTTCCGCTTCCCGTCTTCACCAGGTAGGTGCGGCGCTGCCCGACACCGACCACTACACTGGGGCGGTCCCAGCGGCCGGTGTCACTGTCTTGGATGTCAACACGGCTGCCGATGCGCATCTGGGACAGGGGACGGGCCGTCCCGTCATGGCGGGTCGTCGCCGCCTCCCGGTTCACAGCGGCCTTCAGCTCACACTCAGCAGCAGCGCGCTGCCACTCGGGCGCGAACGCACGGTGGTGGGTCGGCACACACGACCGGATCGGGTGTCCGAACAGCACCTGCGCCGGAGACCGTCCGTCCGCGCGCGGCGTGTTCCTTAGCTCCAGCAGTCCCCGGCTCAGCTGCTCGTCATCCAGCCGGCCGCCAGTGGACGCCGTGATGATGAGCTTTTTCACTGTTTTTACGGCCGCCTCGGCGTGGCCGTTAGACCTCGGGTAGTGTGGGGACGATATTTCGTGTCGCACCTCCCAGCGGCCCAGGAAGCGGCGCAGAGTTCCAGACGTGAACTGCGGTCCGCCGTCCGTGCGCAGAACTGTCGGTACTCCAGTCTGGGCGAACAGCGCGCGCAGCTCGCGGGTCAGATGCTCTGCCGATGCAGTCCGAGGGCAGATGGTCACGTACGGCCAGCCGGACAGTCGGTCTGCATACACCAGATACGTCCGGCCGGCGACATGAAAATAGTCCGCCGAGACCGACTCGAACACACGGCTCGGCTGGTCGTCTTCCCGCCACAGCGGCTCGTTGGCGTGGCTCGGCACCAGCTGCCGGCAGCGCGGGCAGGATGACACCACGTTGGTGACGTCACGGTCGATACCCGGCCAGTACACGCAGAGGCGGGCGCGGCGCTTTGTTCTCTCGATGCCCTGGTGCGACTGGTGCAGGCGGTCGAGGATGTCTCGTCGGAGGCGGGCAGGGATTACCAGCCGGGGGCCGTACACGATCAGGCCACCGTCCAGCGCCAGCATGCCCCGCACGCTCCAGTACGGTCGAACAGCGGGGGGCACCTCGTGCCGGTGCTCTGGGAATCCGTGCAGAATTGTCTCTCGCAGGGACTCGTACTCGGGGTCGCGGTCGGCGGCGGCTCGGATCCTCTCCAGGCTGGGATCTACGAGCGGCGCCAGGCGCGCACCGTCCTCTCTCTTCTCTCTTCTGCGCGGTCGCGGACCGCGCCTTAAGGCGCGGCCGGCGGGGGCGGGTCGGTGGCGACCTGCACCCGCCCCACTCTCTTCAGATAACTGATGATGTGTTGGGCCGGCCCCGAGAGCACTTCCGCCAGGGTCGGACAGTGCCCCCAGAAGCCGGCCCTCGCCGCCACGTGTGCAGGGCACCCGGCCAGGAGGTGCTCCACGTCCTCCTCCTCCTCGCCGCAGGCTCGGCAGGTCGGGTCTTCGACCAGGCCGAGGCGATGAGCTGTGGCTCGCACCAGTGGGCAGTAGCCGGTGCGAAGCTGTTGTTGTTGTTGGTTTTCCCTCCATCCGCGGCAGAGCCGCGGTGTAGCTTCAGCTCTGGAGGGCCCTGAAGGCGGCCACCAGGGCCGCCACCGTGTCGCCGCGCCTGACCTCCTCCACCGTCGGCAGTATGTTGCCGACCGCCGGGATTCTGAGGCGAACCCCCATCAGTCCCGGGCAGGTCAGCAGGATGTGTCGAGGTGTGTCGGCTTGCTCGCCGCACAGCGGGCAACGAGCTGCAGGGCAGTCGAGGTTCCTGCACTGTGGGCAGTCCGCAGATGGGTTTCGTCCGATGGAATGGAGAAACTGCGCCGAGCCGCTCCAGCGCCCAGTGCGGATCTGGTGGACGTCTACTGCTGTCGTCCTGTCCATGTTGGTGAGAGGTGGTGGCCATCTTGCACCCATAAGCTCTCTGTACCACCCCGTTGCGGCTTTGCGGTCGGGGTCCGGGTATGTCGGCCTGTCCCTTGCGGCGCGGTCTCTGGCGGTGCGGACTGCCGCTCGGTAGATGGTGTCTACATCGAGCATGACGTCTTCTTGTGCCAGCGTCGCAGCCTCGTTTGCCAGGGCGTCGGCGGACTCGTTCTCTGGGATCCCGCAGTGGGATGGAACCCACTGGAGGGTGACCGTTCGGTCTCCGGCGGTGAGCTCCAGTAGCTGCTTCCATATGGCAGCGCCTCTGGCCGAGCGCTGTGCCGACGGACCCTCTCTCAGCGCCGCTATCGCCGACAGCGAGTCGGTACATATAACGACTGGTTCTGGTGCGTCCCGCTGGTGTTCCAGGATGTGGTCCAGCGTCACCTGCAGGGCGACCATCTCCGCTCGAAAGCTGGAGCAGAGTGTGCCCGCTGGGACACGGAGCTCGGTGCGGCTGTCATCAGCTCCGACGATGAGGGCGCCAGCCCCCCCGCGGAGGATCCCGCCGCTCGACGAGCCGTCGGTCCACGCCCACGTCGCGCACTGCGTCATGGACGCCAGGTGATGGAGCGCCGCGTCTCTCTTCGTGGACCTCGCCGCACCGGCGGGCAGCGCGCCAATGCTCAGGTTGAAGGTGATCTTGCCGGTGGGCGTCCACGGTGGCGGTCGCTCTGGTAGTAGGGCCTCAACCGGCAGCTCGACCCGTAGCTCCCGCAGGGCCTCCCGGCCTACTTGGCGCCACCCCGTGACCAGCTTGAGGCGCTGAGGGGGGTCAGCCATGGCGACCGCTCGGAGGGGGTCCTCTGGCGGGAGCGCGGCAGCCTTCGCGAACATACGCGCCGCTAGCGCAGTACGTCGTGCCGCGACAGGCAGCATGCCAGCCTCGGCCGTCACACCGTGGTGTGGTGCGGAGTGTATGCAGCCCGTGACGATCCTCGCCACGGCGCGCATCTCCCGCTCCAGGATCTCGATGTTGGACTTGGACACTGCCGGCAGCCAGGCAGCAGCCGCGTGCTCTATCGCGCCGCGCACGTAGCCGTTTGCGACGGCGCGCAGCTGCTGTTCTTGCAACCCCCAGCTGCGGCCGGTGAGACGTCGGAGTTGGGCCGCTCGGGGCCGGACGCGCCGACGGAGACTTCTGCAGTGCGGGCCGAAGCTCAGCGTCCTGTCTAGCGTCACTCCCAGAAGTTTCAGCTCAGGTCCCCCTTCCACCAGTTGACCCGCCACGTGGATGTGACAGTCGACGGCGTCTCGGGGGTTCTGGGAGAGGACGAGCAGCTGCGTCTTCTGACCCGCGACCTCCATCTTACTCCGGCGGGCCCACTTCACGAGCGTGTTGGCCGCCAGCTGCGCCCGGTCCCGGGCCACGGCGATGGAGTTGCCGGCGCAGAGCGTCGAGGTGTCATCGGCGAACATGAATGGGGTTGTGCCGGGCAGGGTCTTGAGCGTTGCTACGAGCGGCGCCGACCATAACAGAAACAGGGTCGGAGAGAGGACACTGCCTTGCGGCAGGCCCGCCCTGTACACGCGCTCGCCACTCTTCGTGCCGTTGACTTCGACACAGGCCCTCCGGTCTCGAAGAAATGCCCACACCCAGGTGTTGTAGCAGGCCGGGATTCCCAACTCTGCAAGACGCGCCCTCAGAAGACGGTAGTCGACCCGGTCGTGTGCGCGGGAGAAGTCGTATGCCACAAGGACATACTTCTGGGCTGCTTCTCCGTCCGGGACTTGACGTCTTGATGGCGGGCACGGCTTGAGCTGCCATCCATCTTGGACCTGCTGAGTTAGCCGGGCGACGACATCCTCGACGCCCCGCTTCTCGCGGAATCCGACTTGTTCAGGTGGGATCATGTTGCGTTCGGCGGCGAGGTGTGACAGGCGGGTCGCGATCACCCGCTCGGCCAGCTTGGCTACGTGGGACGTCAGCGCGATGGGCCGGTAGCTCGCGATCTTCCTTGGGTCCTTTCCCACCTTGGGAATGGGCACTATAACAGCGCGCCGCCATTCCCGCGGGACCACGCCGGACTGCCACGAGCTATTGATGAGGTGAAGGAGGACTTCGCGCGCTCTCGGGCCCAGGTGCTTGATGTGCTCATTACACAGGTCGTCTGGGCCTGGCGACTTCTTGAGTTGCGCCTGCGAGATCTGTCGCGTCAGTTCCTCCTCGGAGAACGGTGAGCAGTAGCCGGACTTCCGCCCCCAGCACTCATGGCACGTCTTGACGTTGGACGCCTTCAGTCTGGTTTTGGTGTCGCGGTCCACCTTCCGGTCCCGCACCTGCTTCGATACGGTCGCATAGGTGCGGTTGAATGCGTTCGCCTTGTCCCGGTCCGACACGAGCGTCCGGTCGCCATCTTCCATCGACTCAGCGGCTCTGTGCTGGTCGTCGGAAGCACCCTCCCACATCTTCAACGTCTTGTGGACGCGGCCGAGGCTCTGATGTTTGTTGAGGGTGGTGGAGACATATTCTCTGAACTGTCTCTGGGAGACACGTCGTTCCACAGATGCTGCTCTGCGTTTTGCCTCCACCCAGCGTTCCTTGGCCGAACGGTCCCCGCTTCTCAGGTCCTGCCGCGCCGCGCGTCTGGCGTCGACCGCCTCCTTCAGCTCTGGATCCAGGGCCCATGGTCGTGGCCGGTTGCGTGCTCCCCGAGGGATGTGACGCACGCTTGCTTCTTCCAGCGCTTGGTGGAATCTGGTGGCCAGTTCCTGAACGGACTCGTGCTCCGGGCCCGCCTCCGCAAAGGCAGCCTCGCACTCCTCCTGGAACGTCAGCCAGTCCGCCTTCTTGAACGACCAGCGGGTCTTCCGGATCATCTTCGGAGGCGCACCGCCGGTCCGGATCTCCAGGAGCATCGGGAGATGGTCGCTGCCCAGGTCGGGGCCAATGCTCCACTTGGTCCGCCGCGCTAGGGACGGACTGCAGAACGCCGCATCCGGTGCTGTCTGGCCCCCGGAGCGGTAGCTGGTAAACGTCGGTCGGCCGTCGTTGAGGGTCGTCCAGCCGATAGAGTCTAGCCAGGTCGCTATCCTCTCGCCGACTTCGTCCGCTTCGTCGCAGTCCGCGTCCCACAGCGGGTGGTGGGCATTGAAGTCACCGGCGACGATGGTGCTGTCGCCGCTGGGCAGGTGTGTCGGGTCGAACAGGTCTTGTCTCTCATCCGACTCATCTGAGCGGATGGGCGGGCGATAGATGTTGATGAGGTCGAGTTCGAGGGGTCCCAGGATGCGCACGCCGCATATCTCGGTGGTGTCGTCCACACCGGGCTTGAAGGGGCCGTCCAGGACCGTGAAGTTGCGACTGTCGCGGACGTACATTGCGACGTCTCCTCCTTTCACGGGGCCGTCGTTTCTTCTGCCTCTTGTGCGGCGTGTTACGACCGGGGGTTGGAAGCCGGGTATCCTTGGAGCCGTCTTAGGGAATTGGCCCTCTTGTATCGCGATGACGTCGACTTGCGCCTCGGAAAGCCAGGGGGTTAGCTCCGCGATCTTCGGGCGGAGGCCCTCCGCGTTCCATACCATGACGGTGAGGAGACTTCTCCTGGCGCAGTTGCGACGGTATCTGCGGTTGCGGGCTCGACGGCGATGGCGGTTACCCCGGCGACCACCTTGCGCCTCCCCGCCGCCGTCGGTCACGGCGGGGGGCGCGGCCCGGTCGCTAATCATTCAGCATGCCGAGCCGCGCGACGCGCGGCTCCAGGCCTGCCGATGGGCGTAACGCTGCCCCCAGAGCGGAAGAATCGGGAGGGTGTCCACGTAGGTGATGAGTCCACAACGGGTGGTGAGATCGGCGCGACGACACGGCGGCAGCCAGATGGGTGGCCGCCGCCAGGAGCCCCCACGGAGAGGGCGCTTTGGAGACCGTTTTGTTCCGGGCCGGGGGAACCGGTCCGGTGCCGACGTCGGGCTGACCCTCCGTCGACTCTGCTGCCCACCGCGAAGAGGCGGCCTCCACCAGGCAGCCGGTGCGAAGCTGGGACAGGGTGGCCTGGCCCCACCTGTCCAGCTCATCGTGGCTCGGAGTAGGTTCTCGATGTGGGTGCCGCTGCGCCCTTGCGGAGGCCAGCTCCGATGTCCAGCGACGGATGGCTGTCCGCGCGCTGGAGAGGTCGATCGGGGCCTCCTCTTGAGCGCAGTCGGCGGCGGCTTGATTGGCGAGGCGGTCGGCTGCCTCGTTGCCGGCGAGGTCGGCGTGGCCCGGGACCCAGTGCAGGGTGATATCCTTCCCTGCGGCTGTCAGCGCGTCTATTAGGCCCCAGACGCGCTGACCGATGGCCGACTGTTGGTCGTCCGGGCCGCGGCTAAGTAGCTGGAGCCCCGACCGGGAGTCTGTGCAGAGCAGCACTCTCTTGATGAGTGCTTTAGAGGGGGCCGGTAGCTCATGGAGACACGTCAGGGCCTCCGTCATTGCCACCAGCTCCGCCCTCATACTGCTGCACACTCGACCGGCCGGTGCCACGCACTCTATTGTGCGTCCCTCGCGGTGAAGCTCCAGGATCGCTCCACCGCCGCCTTGGATGGTGCCTTCCTTGGCGGATCCGTCCGACCAGATGGTACAGTCTGGATCGGGGACGAGGGCCAGCGCCGCTAACGCCGCCTCCTTTCTCTTTTCCGGCAGGTCTGTCCTCCTTGTGGGCTGCGGCAGGTCCAGCACGAAACGGACGGCGTCTCCACAGTGGTGCCAGGGTGGTGCGCCCTGGTAAAGTGCCAGGGGCTCCACTGGGAGGTCGCTCAAGCCCGCCCTGTCGCAGACCCACCTACCGACCCGACGGAAGCATGGCTTGAATGAGAGGGTCGCGTCTTCGTCTGCCGGTGGCGGCGGTGGCAGACCCGCCTCTTCGGCAGACGTCACCGCGCGCCTCCATGCCTCGTGGGCCCGGTAGCGGAGTCTCGGTGGTGGTGTCTTGTCCAGTAGGTTGCGAGCGGGGTCTCCCGGAGGTAGACGGACTATGCGCGCGTACTCGCCGGCTGCTAGCTCCTTGGCACGGAGTGATAGCGGAGGGAGGCCTGCCTCCGCCACCAGGGTCTCCTTATCCGTGAGCTTGATGGCGCACCGTCCTCCATCTGCTGCTCGGCGTGCAGGGCTGCGATCACAGCCGCGTGGAGCGTGTCCTCTGCTTCCTCTGAGGCCTCGTCATCGGCGGTCGGGTCACTGGTTGGAGCGCGTGACAGCGCGTCTGGTATCTGGTGCTCGGATCCTTTCTGCCAGCTGGCAGTGAAGGAGTATGGCGTCAGCTTCTCACGCATCCTTTGCAGGCGAGGATTTTCGATCTCACTCAGCTGCTTCTGGTTCAGAATCGGTACCAGCGGCCGATGATCGACGATCAGTGTGAATTGCGGCAGGCCGGCGAGGTAGATGTGACATTTCCGGCACGCCCACAGCACGGCGGCCAGCTCGATCTCCACCACGGCGTATCGTGACTCGGTGTCCGTGAGGAACCGGGAGCCGCAGTGCACGAGCCGCCAGTCGTCGCCGTGTCGCTGAAGCAGCGCGAAACCGAGTCCTTTGGTCCGGGCGGCGTCCGTCTGCAGTATAGTTGGCAGGCTCAGATCGAAGAACGCCATCACGGGTGGCGCGGCCAGCACTGCTTTGACTTGCAGAAAGGCCGCCTCGTGCTGAGCCGTCCAGCTCCAGAGATGGCGCGCCTTCAGTAGGTCTCGAAGCGGCTGGGCGGCGTGTGCGAGCTCCGATGACAGGCCACCGAGCTGGTTCGTCAGACCCATGAACGATCGCAGATCGGTCACGTTCTCGGGCCTCGGGAAGTCGGCGATGGCTCGAAGCTTCTCCCCATCTGAGGTGTATCCGTCCGGCGTGATACGGTAGCCGCAGTAGTTCACCTCGTGCCTGGCGAACACGAATTTCTTGGGGTTCAGAGTGATACCGCGTTCCTCACAGCGCTGCACCACGGCGAGGACGTGCGCTAGATGGTCCCGGTAGGTGGCGTCGTACGCCAGCAGGTCGTCCACCACCTTCACCGTGTTCGGAATATCACCGAGGGCCGTGTCACCGCGCCGGTTGTATTCATCCCCGGCGGACACGCACCCCTGTGGCGCTCGCAGGAATTTCATACGGCCCCAGGGCGTGATGAAACACGTCAAATCTTAAGACGGCTCGGCGAGCGGTACCTGGAAGTACCCCATGGCAGCGTCCAGTGTCGTCATCCAGCGGCTGCCGGCCGGGATGTCGGCCACAGCGTCGTGCGGAGGCCGTACTGGGTAGGTAGGCCGCTTTACGAACCGGTTCAGCCGGGTCAGATCGACACACAGTCGCACTCCGGACGGCCGCTTGGCGACAGCGACCATCGGGTGGCACCACTCGGTGGCGTAGTCCACTGGTGCAATGACACCACGGGCCTGCAGTTCGTCCAGCTGGGCCTTGATATCCGCTCTCCAGGCGTACGGCACTGGACGGGCGGCGGTGACGGCCGTTGGAGTGGCATCTTCACGCAGCTCGATTACCATCGATCCTCCGTCCATCTCCCGCAGCGGACCGTCCGAGCTGAATACCCGGGGGTAGTGGGTCACGATCGCGGCTGCATGGGCGGCTATTATCTCGTCAGACGGGTCGCCGTCCTCCTCCCATGTCGGCAAGCACGTTGCCGGCGACGGCGCGGCGTTGCCGGCGGCAACCGCCACGGGCGCCACCGTCGGCGTGTCGGTTATCGTAGATGTCGCTACCTGTCGACCATCTGTTTTGTGCTGCGTCGCGTTCGGGATCTGGGCAGGGAAGTCCGCCGGCAGGGTCCCCAGGGCGACCGAATCGAACCAGCTGAGCAGTGTCCCCGTCAGTCCGCTGATGACGTAGACGGTAGCGTCAGCGGAGCGGTCACCCAGCCTCAGCGCTGCGCCGAACGCTCCGAGACAGTCGAGCGGGCGCTGTCCAACGGCGGTGAAGTTGGCCCGGTGGTCGGTCTCCAGTTGGGAGAGATCGATGCCGATCGACCGAGCCACGGCGTCGCCCATGACTGTTGCTTCAGCTCCTGTGTCCGGCGTGCATTTCAGCGTGCTGCTCCCGGCCTGGTGCATCAGCTGAATCTCGACTGTAGGCGCGGGACGAGTACAGACTCCGCTGATATGTATGTCCGCGATGACTCGCTGGATATCTCGCCCGTGCGGCCCTCGCCGGGCGCTGTGCGCCGGCGGGCCGCGGGCGGGGACCGGCGGGGTGCCACCGGCTGGAGCAGCGACGGTGTGGTCCGACGGCACCGGGCGGCAGACCGCTGCAAAGTGTCCCAGTTCGCCGCACGCTCGACAGATGGCGCTGGCGGCGCGGCACGTGTCTGGGTCGGCGTGTGGCCGGCGGCCGCACGTTGGGCAGCGCTGGGCCGACCGCTGCCGGTCGGAGGTCGCGGCGGCGGCAGGGGCGGCACGTAGCCGGCTGCGACCCCGCCTGTAAGCTGACAGGCGTGCCACTGAGTAGCCCTCGCTGCCGCGCAGGTCTTCACATGTGCTCCGTGAATTTTCACTCGCGCGACAAATGTCCACTGCGCGTTTCAGCGTTAGCTCGGGCTCCTCAAGCATACGCCTCACAGCGTCTTCGTCACGCGCACCACAGACAATGCGATCACGAATCTGTGAGTCACTGCAATGCTCGCAGAGGTCACAAAATGAAGCGAGCTCCTTTATTTCGTACAGGAACTCGTCGAAGCGTTCGCCTGGCTCCTGCACGCGCCCGTAGAACTCTCTGCGGTCCACCAGCACATTTCTTTGCTTCCGCAGGTGACCCTCCATGGCGTTCATGACGGTGTCCGGGGTCGCGTCCTCAGTCAGGTCGAGCCCGAAACGGATTACTCGGTGCCAGTCTTCGTCTAGCAAGCTTAGCAGCGCGGCGCGCTGGCCCTTCACGTGTAGTTCACCGGCTCCGGTCAGCAGAAAATAGCCCTTCACCTTCTCCGTCCATACGGTGAACTCACGAAGTAAGGCTGAAGAGGTCAGGTACGGAGCCGGGGTCGCCGAAGCCGGCAGGCGGACGGCTGGGCGGGCGGTGGTGGAACGGCCGTCAGCGCCTCGCTCAGCCCCCGCCGCGTCGGTAGTCGTGTCCGTTCCCATTCCCGTGGAGAGCTCCCTTGACATCAAGCTCTCCATCATGCTCGTCAGGCGCTCCTCACGCTGGGCTGATAGCTCGGCCTGCCTCCGCAGCAGGGCCGATAGTGTCTGCACCTCACTCTCGTTCTCACTCATGTCTATATACTTTAAAACTCAATCACTTAATAATCACAATACCGATCGCGCCATGTTGTGTTTCGGTCGGTCCGAATGAAAGAGTTGTATTTAATGAGTTAAACGAGATTTATTCCGAGCACTCTTTCCTGAGTCGCTACGTTAATCACCAAGTAAACAAACGTAATGGCATGCGTCGTCTCTGCCTATCCGCGCCAGTCTTGTCGTCCGGCGGGCCCAATCAGCTGGCGGCGGCACAGGCGCACTCAGCTACGGACCGGGGCGGGCTGGCGGCGGCACAGGCGCACTCAGGCCTCGGGCACGAGCCGGGGCGGCGGCACGGGTGCGCTCGTGCGCCAGAAGTTCGACCGTCGCCTGGATGCGAGCAGTGCGGCTCCGTGAGGTGCCCGGCCGCGTTGTGCCGTGTGTGCCGAGAGGAGGCTGACACTCCGCGGCACGTCCTGCTGCGCTGTCCGGCGCTGGCGGGGCGCCGCCTGGCACGAGTGGGCACGATCCACCCTACGGTGACCGAGCTACAGGACGACGGCGTGGTGGCGGCTTTGGCCGCCGGCTTTCGAGCCCAACTGAGCCGTCTGGCTACGCCCCCCTAGGGGGGGCCGGAGGGAACAACAACAACAACAACAACAACAACCTCATCTTACACATTTGATTTTATTTGGCCCAATCGCTCTGGAATTTCTCAAACTCCCTGACCGGTCAGTGAGTTTGCAAACTCCCTAGTGAATTTGCAAAGTCACTGATGGCTCAGGGAGTTTGCAAACTCACGGATTTCTCAAACTCCCTTTAACATATATATATATATATATATATATATATATATATATATATATATATATATATATATATATATATATATATATATATATATATATATATATATATATATATATTTGAGAAGCTCGGAAGCAGATTATTAGATAGGCAGGTTTCATTGAACAAGACGGATAGCTGCATTTATGACCTTTTTGTGTAGGGATTCGATGTTGCGAATCAGTCTCTTGTCATCTTCTTTATGCTGAAAGAGAATCGCTCCGAAACTCATGAGAGAAAGACAAATAAAACTTGTGCGCCAGACGTTTCGTGTTGCGTAACACATTCTCAATGACATTACATTATTAACCCTCGCCCGTATAGGGAAGGGGGGTCGAACGGACCCCCCCCATGGTTTTTCGCAAATAACTCGCGTAAAAAGCGGCCGATCGCGACGAAACTTTCAGTACCCTCGCATTCATCAATTTTACGCCTACCCTGAAAATTTCATGACCCTGACCCAAATGACCTTTGACCTGTGACCTACATTTCGAGACCATGTTTGGCCGGAATCGCGATTCGGCGTATGTCGGCTCGCATTAGCCGCGCGTTTGCAGTCTTTTCGTGGTTTCAAGCGTTCAAACATGTGATATGCTGTTGCCCCCATGCATTAGGGTGGGTGTCAAGGTCACCTGAAGGTCAGGTCAGGTCATTGACCTTTGATGACCTTTGTTCACTTTTTCGAGTTTTACATGTTTCTAGACCAGTTTTTGGAGCTGAATTCGAATTTAGCAACCATATGAACATTTACGAAGTAGTTTTGGTGCCTTCGTAACATGTTACGAAGCTGTTAGAGGCGGTTGCCACCTACTACGAATACCCTTACTGGTTGACCTGACCTGACCTGACCCGACCTGGCCTAAATGCATGAAGAAGACATCATCTGTGATCAAAACGAACATGATATTCGTAATCAGCACCCCGAAAAACCCCATAGCAGCCACACTTTACGACGTTCTAACAGGTCCCGATTTTCCCGACTTTTGGGTCATTGACCTGACCTGCAAGGTCAACCAATGACCTAGGACCTTAAAATTGGGTAGCATCGGCTTCTTCTCGTCACGGGCAACACGCTCGTTTTTTTTCCGCGAAGCTCTAGCTCGATCAGGGGCGAAACGGCAAGGGGGGTCCAACGGACCCCCCCCTTATACGTTCGCGGCTGGAAAAAAAAACACCAATACGGGCGAGGGTTAATATGTGCGATGGTGCTTTTTGCCATGATGAATAGATATAAATATGTAAAAATGATCAATAACATGGCAGAAATGTAAAACTTTTATTGTAAAGTAGGCCAAATATGAGAATGAGCTTTCGCTTTACAGCATCATCATGAATCTGATGATGCTGTAAAGCGAAAGCTCATTCTCATATTTGGCCTACTTTACAATAAAAGTTTTACATTTCTTCCATGTTATTGATCATTTTTGCATATTTACATTACATATTAGGCATAGTACACATGATGCAAGGTTAAGTATATATAAATATAATGAACTACATGTTGAGTATTTTACATTTTACATTTTGCAAAGGCACAGAGCATCATGAATGTATCAGGAAAAGGACAAAATCGTTTGAATATTAGCTTCTCGGTCACGTGCGCTAACGGACCCTATAGTGCTGCTCTAGGGGGTCTATTTAGTTATTTATTTATTTCACATCGTGAGGCAATTCCACCGCATGCAGTGGCTATTCCATGCCTCGAGTCAGTTGTGTAATGAAGAATACTGATCTCAAACATGCACTCATACGTACCAAGATACAATCATAGAGTCGCACCGCATCAGGGATTTCAGTCGGCGCGCTCTAACTGCCGGAGATGGTCCCTCAGTTTACGCTTAAACGCTGAATGACTCAGACCACGACGACTGACCGACAGCTCATTGTACCGCAGTGAACATGAAGCGACGCCGTCCCGACTCAGATCGAATGGCGGGAATGGCAAGTAACTCACTCTGTCGTGTTTCCCTATCACTTACGCTGCGCCTGGTAACTAGGTTTTGGGCCAGGTGTTGTGGTTCGGAAGTCGTTAATATCTTGTTCAGCACAGTCATGTTATGATACCTGAACATGCTGTCTACGCTGAGCCAGCCCAGGTGATCTATGACATCGCTGATACTGTCGAATTATACGGGTCATACGGGGGTCATATAACAGTAGTAGGTACACCGCTGGCATTAACTTGTCGGTTACTTGCGGGGTCCATCTTGCGAATGTAAATCGCTTGAAACACGGTTAGTCGTCGAGAATCGTTCACCTGTTTCAATATCGTCAAGTTTTCTGTGATGTCTTTTCTGGTTAGTCGGTCATTTGGGTGCTGGCTGTCGTTGTGGGTCAAGATGCCGCCATGCTGCAGGTGCATTGTCACGCGTCTGCTGATGTTAGTTGTTGTTTGGCCAATGTAACCATGGGTGAAACTTTGACATCACCATTGGGGTCCCAAACGTCCATGAGGGCCTCCATTTAGTGGGGGCCTCCAAGCAATTAGGGGCCTCCAATTGCGGAAGCGGTAATTTACGAGCCACGCCAGGGCCTCCTCTAAGAAATTTTCACTGGGGGACCAGAGGCTCAGAAGCCAAACCTAGGGTACCCCCAAATCCAGTTTTATCATCGGATTTAGGCCACTTATTTTTCGTCACAGCCTGGATGCCATGAATTTTTTTTTTAATATTAACCCGCGCCCTGCTGGGGGTCCTGGATTTCCACGCCCTGCTGCGGGGGGTGTGTTTGAACACCCCCCCCCCCTTGTAACTCGGCTCCTGGGCCACGTAGCGATACGCGGAAGGCGGCGTTCGAAAGAGCGTAAAAAATAATGACGAAATCACTTCGGTCAATTTTTTGGTCAGGTCAAAGGTCAGGTCACCAGAGGTCATTGAAGGCAAAATTTCGCCGATTTCCAGGTCGAATGTCGAAAACTTCCAAGAAGCCAACGCATAACTCGGGAACCAATAGACCTACAGCGCCGCGGAAAAGCGCATTCGATAGCCCTAATAACACCCTTTCTGAGCAATTCTCTCAGATTTGACCTAACGTCAACGGTTTTGCCTGCAGGGGGGCAAAAACTGCAAAAATAGCCGATTTTTTTCGGAAACAGTTTTTCTGCAATAACATTTGACCCAAGCCTTGTACGAGCTTACTTTTACCGGCATCGTGTTCCTCTCGTCAAGACGCATCGAATGAACTTTAACTTGACCTTGAAAGGTCAACTTAAAAATTTGACCTCAGGTCAAGGTCATGACCTGACCGGAAAGGGTCATGTTGCACATCAGTCGATCCTTATCGTCGAGCTGAACACATCTAAGGCGTTTTCATCGCTCTAGTATGCCTCTATCAAAAGGTATTTGCGAAAAACTGTTAGATACCATTCGTGACCTAAGATGACCTCAGGGCATAAACAAGGGTCACGGACACCATTTTCATGTTCAGTGTGTCTAAACCACTTGTAATTCGGTGTTTGGGAGTGTTTATAATGTCTTTCATCCAAAAGAGGCGCATTTCAATTTTCTCCCATTGACTGATAATGGGGAGGTCGCAAAATTGACCTGACCTTAGGTCATCGATATCAAAATTCTGAGATATACATTTTTTACATGCTATTGCTCTTAGCATTCGCTGAAAGTTTCAAAACGATCGGTCACTGGGTGTAGCTATGACAGACATTGAAACTTTTTATGAGATGAGGTCACTTCAAGTGACCTGGTGACCTGACCTTGAATGACCTTGGTCTGAAATGTTCGTAACATGTGTAGAATTGAGGTATGATGTTGGGGGTGTTCAAACACCCCCCAGCAGGGCGCGGGTTAATAAAGAAATGGTAGTTCACCTGACCCATACTGGTGGATCCAGGCCAGCAGGGTGACATTGTATGTAAATATCCCCCGCGGCGTCCGAAATCGATGCAAATTTCTGGCTTCTTTACTTTCGACGATAAAACAAAATGTCTTTATTATAGAAAAAAGAATTTAATGGCACAGTATTGCGCAAGGAATCTAACCAATACCCCAGAAAGTGTGAGGCTTAACCCTCGCCCGCACCTGGGGGGAGGGTTGCCATCCCCCAAGTTAGTTCTTTCTGCTCTACACTGAACATTTTTAAAGCTAGAAACCCGGTGTTTGGATAGCTGCTTTTCTATCTTTTCTCAGCGTCCACTTTGAAAATTTCAAGTTTCTGTGGCTTTGGGGTTTGGAGATATGACCTTGTTCTTCAGGTCATGTCATGACCTAAATGAGGAATACCCAATACCTTGCGTTCAGGCTTCAGCGTTGGCTATGGGCCTTGTGAGCTTTTGACACCTTGATTTCCGCTTTTTTTTTGCCAGTCTTACCTCCCGGCTCCCACCTATCATTGAACATATTGTTCTGCGATGTACAGATGTCAGGGTCAGGGTTAAGGTCAACCTAGGTCATCTAAAATTATTTTCGTGAAGTTTCTTTGACTGCATGTTTAGTAAAAGCTTCTCAGTTCATGATCTCATGTAATAAGGACACACAACCCAATCTGTGCACACGTCAGTACATACACAGACATACACAGACACACAAACACATATCATTGACCTTGACCTAACTTGACGTGAAATATGAAATATGACCACAGCCAGCAAATTAGTGGGATAGTGTGACAAAGAGCTGTTCTAGCTGGCTTGGTAATAATGCGGCAGCGTCATCGGTATATGATAGGTTGGCCCGCTGCTTGTGTAGGTATTTTATTCGACATCACCACAATTTATTCAAACAAGATTTTAAGCTTCTCGGTCAAGAGCAACAGATTCTTTGGGAAGAGACGAATCCAATGATACCAAATTTAACCTCATCAGGTCAGTCATTGACCTTCCAGGTCAGGTCAAACTAAAGAATGTTGCTGTTTGGGGTCACCGTTGCCCGTTGGAATATCACGTGCGCTGCTCATCATATACCGATGACGCTGCCGTATTGTGGTGCCAAGCCAGCTAGAACCTCTTTGTCACACTATCCGACTAGGTTTTTGCTGGCTGTGGTCATTTCAGGTCAAGTTAGGTCAAGGTCAATGATATGTGTTTGTATGTCTGTGTGTGTCTGTGTGTATACTGATGTGTGCAGTGTGCACCGATTGTGAATGTGTCCCTATAGCATGAGATCATGAACTGAGAAGCTTTTACCAAAAATACAGTCAAAGAAACTTCACGAAAGTCAACTCAGCTTGCCTAAAACGCAATATTTTTAGATGACCTAGGCTGACCTTGACCCTGGCATCTCTACATCATCGAACAACATGTTTCATGATAGGTGGGAGGTAAGACTGGCAAAAAGGCCGAAATCAAGGTGTCAAACGCTCACTAGACCCATAGCCAACGCAGGATTTTGGGCATTTGTCAGTTGGGTTATGACATCACCTAAAGAATAAAGTCATATCTCCGAAACAAAAAACCACAGAAACTTGAAATTTTCAGTGGACGCTAAGAAAAGATAGAGAAGCAGATATACGAAACATCCGGCTTCTAGCAATCAAAATGTTGAGTGCAGAGCAGAAAAAAACTACCTGGGGGGGGGAGTGGCAACCACTGACCCCCCTCCCCCCATGTGCGGGCGAGGATTAAATAATTTGAATATCAGGAAAACAATTTATTCAAACAGGCATTCCAACAAAGTCCCGCTTTTTTATAGGTGACCTCCGATTTGTGTAGCCTTTAAGTTGCCCAGGGGGCCTCTTATTTGTAGGTATAGTACAGAGAACCTCCTACTTCGACTACTTGCACAGAGAGCCTCCTTTTTGTACATACAGCTAAGCTTCTACAGGCCGAGCGCCGGCCTCCTATTTGTGCGTACAGAGAGCCTCCTACTGTTACAGAGTCTATTTGTCTAGGGGGGCTCCTATTTGTCCAAGCGGCCTCCAATTCGTCTAGGGGGCCTCCTTTTTGTCCAGGAGGCCTCCCGTTTGTCCAGAAGTTCCCCTATTTATCCAGGGGCTTCTATTTTCCAGGGG
The DNA here is from genome assembly GCF_019059575.1 of Amphibalanus amphitrite. Classification (NCBI taxonomy): domain Eukaryota; kingdom Metazoa; phylum Arthropoda; class Thecostraca; order Balanomorpha; family Balanidae; genus Amphibalanus; species Amphibalanus amphitrite. The sequence continues at coordinate 326,116 of NW_024881519.1, forward strand.
GCCTCCTCTTTATCCAGGGGGCCTCCTACGTGTTCAGGGGCCTCCTATTTATCCAGGGGTCTTCTATTCTACCAGGGGTCTCTTATTTGTGCAGGGGCCTCCTATTTGTCTGGGGGTCTCCTACATGTCCAGGGGCCTCCTTTTTTGAAGGGCCTCCTTTTTTAAGGGAGCCTTCTATTTGTCCAGGGGGCCTCCTATTCGTACAGAGGGCCCCTAGTCCCCTATTTGTACAGGGGGCCTCCTATTTGTTCAGGGGGCCTCCTAGTTGTCCAAGGGGCCTCCTATCACCGGGCCTCCTACTTATTCAGGGGCCTCCTATTTTTCCAGGGGACCTCCTATTGGTTAAAGTAGCCTCCTATTTTCCAAGCGGCCTCCTATTTATCCAGAGGGCTCCTATTTTACGGGCCTCTTTTTTATCCAGGGGGCCTCCTATTTATCCAGGGGCCTTCTATTCATAAAGGGGGCCTCTTATTTGTCCAGAGGGCCTGCTAATTGTCTAAGGGGTCTCTTTTGTGAAAGGGGGCCTCCTATTTGTCCAGGGGGCTCCTAATTGTCCAGGGGGCCTCCTTTTTTGAAAGGGTTTTCCTGTTTGTCTAGGTCTAGGGCCTCCTATTTGTTCATAGGGCCTCCTATTTTTCCAGGGGGCCTCCTAGTTGCAGAGGGCCTCCGACTTGCCCATGGGGCCTCCTATTTGTTCAGGGGGCTTCTTATTTGTACAGAAGGCCTCCTATTTGTCTAGGGGCCTCTTATTTGTCTAGGGCCTCCCATTTGTCCAGGAGGCCTCCGATTTGTCCAGGGGACCTCCTTTTTATACAGAGAACCTTCTTCTATATGAACATCGGACCTCCATTTGTAAAGTAGCTGGTGCGTCTCGGGGGCCTCCACTATTGGGGTCCCAAAATGACAATTGGGGTCCCAAATGTTCGCATTGGGGTCCCACATGGGACCTCAAAAGTATACAAAGTTACGCCCATGAATGTAACCATTTTTAGGGAGGAGCGCACAGTCTCCTTTCTGACATGTGTAATGGTAAATTACATTGGTCATTTTCAGCGAAGAAGAGTCGTTAGAAGGGTTGTTTCGGAGTAGTAGGGATCTCGTGCTGTTGTTCTTATAGTATATCAACAGATGAATCTCTTCGCCGGGACGTTTTGCTTTGATGTTTCTGCTGATAATGTTCTTCAGTACCTTTTCGTCTGTACGGTATGATGGGGACATCTGGTTTCTGTAGTAGAGTCTGTGTGTAGTCGCGGTGTCGGATGTGGAGGCATCCTGTTGTCTATGCCGTTAGTTGAAGTAGGCAGAAATAGTGCTGTTTATTGTGGTGTCAATCAAGGTGATGGGGTAGCTGTTGTTTGCAAGTAGCTGTTTGATGTGGCTGATTTCTTTGTTGAAGAGGTCCCACGAAGAACAATGTTTCAGAGCACGGTAAACGTGCGCTCTGATAACGCTAGCTTTATATCGTTCAGGGCACGCGCTGGCTCCACTGAGGCATCGGCCGGTGTCAGTGGGCTTGCGGTATACACTGGTGACGAAGTCATTACTTGAGCTGTCAGTTGAGACGTCGAGGAAGTTTATCTTGTGACTCAGGTTTGTCTCACTCGTAAACTTCAGCCCAGAGGTTTCTTCGAGGTCACGTTTCAGCCGAGAGAGGCTGTCGAAGTCGCGTGTGTCGAGGTCACGTTTCAGCCGAGAGAGGCTGTCGAAGTCGCGTGTGTCAATGAGGATGTCGTCGATGTAGCGGCAGTAGAGGTTCGGTCGGTCGTCTCGGTCGTTCAGGACGGTATCTTCTGCAGAAACCATAAAGGCTTGAGCAAAAAGCACGCCGAGGGGGAAGCCCATGGCTATACCATCTGTCTGATAGTACAACTGGCCACTGGGTGATCGGAAAGGAGCCTGAGTGGTGCAGAGGCGTAGTAGAGAGGCCATTATGTACTCCAGAAACTCAGGAGCAGGAATGGTAGAGTTGTGGTAGGCGAAGTTGATCAAAATCTTGATAGTGCGTTCCGACACATTAGTGAAGAGGTTGGTGGCGTCTAGTGATGCTAATATGCCTCGTCTCTTAGACGTTTTCAGAATATCCACGAACTCGGCGGATGAGCGGAGAGAATAGATTGTAGGCACATACGAAGTAAGAATGTCGTTCAATTTCTTGGCCAGATAGTAGGTCGGAAGAGGTAATTGAGAGATTATAGGTCGAACTGGATTGCCTTCTTTGTGCGTTTTTATAGTACCGTAAATGTATCCGGGATTATATTCTCCTGTGATCTTTGGTAACTTATCGGTGGTCACATGCCGATTAGCTGCAGTTATTAGGTCGTTTGCCTTTTTTTTTTTAGCTGGTCCACTGGGTTTCTAGTTATCTTCTTAAACTTGCTGGTGTCGTCTAGGATGTCCTGAATCTTCCTGCTGTAATCAGCACGATCGAGGATGACAAACGTCTGCGATTTGTCCGCCCTTCTGACGCCCTTCTACCTTTACCGAAGAATAATCGGAAAACGGTACAGAAAGAGCGAGGAGCCTGTTTCCGATTATTCTCACGGAAACATTCCTTAACCGAAGAATAGTCGGAAAACGGTACCTACAGAAAGGGCGAGGAACCTGTTTCCGAATATTATCACGGAAACATACCTTTACCGAAGAGTAGTCGGAAAACGGTACAGAAAGGGTGAGGAACCTGTTTCCGAATATTCTTGGGTGAAAAATATCATTAGGTTTAGTTCTATTTTGGTCACACTCACTGACTTGTGCACAGCGGGGCAGAGTGTTTTTTTTTTCTTATGCGGCGCCAGTGAATGCGCGGCAGACGCGGCTCCCGCTGCCTCCATCCCCTCGCTACCCACGCCGCGCGTGCCCTCGGGCACTTACCGAAGGGAAGGCAATCAGCTGTTAGTTTCCATTCCGGATGGCCGTTCACGGGCACCGCACACTGCTGCGTGCGGTGTGTGCGGTGAGTCCAGCAGGCGTGGGGGTAGGGGATGGGTAGGCGGATGAATGCATCAGGAGAACGACAAAATCGTTTGAAAATTACATTTTCGGTCACGTGCGACAACGGCCCCTAGTGCTGCTCTAAGGGGTCATACGAGGGTCATATAACAGTAGTAGATACACCGCTGGCATTAACTTGTCGGTTAATTGCATTGGCACCCTGACCCGCTGTATAGGTTGCCCATAACGTTTCTGGATTCATCCTTCCCCTACTTGTCTATGGTGAGAGAGAGAGAGAGCGTCCGATAACTCCGCGTCCGTCTCTGACCCAAGGTTCGCTTCTGGTGGAAGAGACTTCAGCGGGTGGGTGCCAATGCCCAACCATTCAGACGGGCATGTAAACTTATCAAGCCATGATTTGACCGATGACCAGAAAGAACTTTTAAATTTGGGCATTAACTTCCAATTTCCCTCAAAGTTCAACTTAGAAGAAAAGAAAGCAAAATTAGAAATACTGTACGAGGACATCTGCCAACTCCAGCGACAAGACAAAATAGTCATCGACACTGATCTCAAACCACAACTCCAAGCCGAGAGCACGAAGAACCGAAGCCAGCGAACCAGACCGTTTCTTCCTCACTGCCTACGGCAAGCCGCCAAGGAACTACGTGACCACAAGGACTTTGTCGTCAGAAGGGCGGACAAATCGCAGACGTTTGTCATCCTCGATCGTGCTGATTACAGCAGGAAGATTCAGGACATCCTAGACGACACCAGCAAGTTTAAGAAGATAACTAGAAACCCAGTGGACCAGCTCAAAAAGAAGGCAAACGACCTAATAACTGCAGCTAATCGGCATGTGACCACCGATAAGTTACCAAAGATCACAGGAGAATATAATCCCGGATACATTTACGGTACTATAAAAACGCACAAACTCTGCACTTTTAGGAGCCGATGGTCTTATGATGTCCTCTGTTTTTGAATATTTTCATACCAGTTCTGCACATTGCATTCAGTAAGCGACCATACATGCAATAAAAACAGTGGGTTCTCGTGAGTAACTTTACGGAATTGAGTGAATGTTGATACGATGTTCTGCACGTAGGAGCGCAGTTATAACAAGTAGGACTTTCGTAGAGCTGTGGCACATCCATGCCCTCTGATTTTGAATATTTTCACGCATTTTATAAGAAAATGCGATTATGTTAATTACGGAGCGAGCGAAGCGAGCGTAGTCTTTCCTTAAGGCCGGAACACAGCTTTTCAGCTCGCAAATCGCGTCCCGCTTCTCTCATTGCAATGCATGGCATATTTTCAGCTCCCAACACGCAGGTCGTCTCGCTTTTCCGCCGCGAAATCACGCCGGATCCTGCTCGGAAAACACGAGCGAAACGCGAGCGAAACGCAAGCAAAATCAGTCCGGCGCGTGTTGCAAGCTGAGAAGTTGAATCTGTTTCAACTTTTCAGCTTCTCTGCTAGCGAAATGCAAGCGTAATAGCGTCAGTAACCATGGAAACCAAATAAAGCACCTTGGCTTACAGCAATTTTAGCTAAATACCGGCGTGGCCTCCTGCTTTCAGCACATCGGTATTCATTTGATTGACAATTTTATACGTATAACGTATTATATTGTTTAGTTTTTATATTTCGATGTTTAAAGAAATCTTAACACGTATCTTGTACTGCGGTCAACAAAAAATGAGGAATCGGTTGAAAAAAATCAAAAATATCCCCTTCGTACCTAATTTTCTTCAAAATCAGTAAAACATAAATATGCTTAGAAAATGGTAACTTTTACTTCCGTTCGAAAAATTATTGCCTGGCATGTAGAATTCGGGCTGAAGACAAATTTTGACATTGTGGTCCCATTGCTTAGGATGTTCAGCGTTTTCAAGAGTAATTTCATGTATTTCCGACTTCCGTACATCCATAACGACTTTGTAGACAAAACTTCTCAGAGTGGCAATGCGGGGTAATTTTGCCGGTGTTAGTGGAACAGCTTTGACGGTGCTCTCAGGATCGCTAAGCTGGAACGGCCGACTTGATAAGCAGTAGCGGCGAAACACCTTCAATTAAGGGGGGGGGGGGGCACTGCCCATTCTTTCCATGCAACATTCATAGGGCTAATGTTAAAATGGCAAAATCAAGGGGGCACGGTGCCCCGGTGCCCCCCCCCCCCGTTCCCAGTTCCGCCACCTATGTAATGATAAGGTCGTCGTACCGAGCTGGTTGGGTTTCTAGCCGTTGGCGGTGGCATTGCGGCACAGTCTGTCTCCTAGGGGCTCATCAAGACACTGCGCAAAGCAGCACGACGAAGTTGCTAGGGATCTATTCAAACCAAACTGATAGTCACATCTCCAGCTAGTTAACACTTTTAACCCTCGCCCCGTTGGGGGGGGCAATTTGGCCCCCCTGTGGTTTTTCCTAAATAGCAAGAAAACAGCGGCGCGCAGCGCCGCCAAATTTTCAGTACCTTCCCGGGCATCAATTTGACACCTTCACCCCAAATTTCAAGTCTTAGGTCACCTTAGGTCAGGCGAGGGGGGTCGTACCCGCCCCCCCTCGACCGGCGCGTATGTAGAAAACCAATAGGTCCGGCGAGGGTTAAAGGACCTTCTCCTCGATCATTGATTAAAATCAGCACAGGTTAACCCTCACCGGACCTATTGGCTTTCTACATACGCGCCGGCCGAGGGGGGGGGGGGGCGGGTACGACCCCCTCGCCGTTTCGCCCCTGGTGGAGCTAGCGCGTCGCGGAAAAAACGAGCGTGTGCGCCGTTACGAGATGCAGAGATTGGTACCCTATTTTAAGGTCCTAGGTCAACCGGTGACCTCTGAGGTCAGGTCAAGTGCCCCAAGGTACGGTTCAGTTTTTGGTGAATAGCTTTGTAAAAAACGGCCGCAGAGCCGCGATTTTGGCAGCATCGTGTTCGCCTCGCTCAGGCGCGTCGAATGATATACTTTTTGTTCGGGTCAGGTCAACTTTGGGTGTTGACCTCAGGTCAAGGTCAAGTCAGTACCCCCAGGTCACGAAGTTGGTCGAAAGAGGTCATCTCGCATATCATTCGATTCGGCAGGTCTTCTTGAGTCCATTGGTGACTTTCCCGACTCGCTAGCTCAATTTGATCAAGAGTTATTGACGAAAAACTAATATGACCTTGATGATGTCATAAATGACGTCACACAAGGTCAAAATTGCAAAAGTGACGCATCTAACCTTCCAAAGAGTGCATCAAATCACGATTCTGTGTGCTGGAGATAGTTGGAGATCGTTCCCGGCGCCAGAATAGCAGTTTTCATTTTTCCCCATTGACTTATAATGGTAGGGTCACGAAAATGACCTGACCTCATATGACCTTAAGAAAAAATTCGAGATATACAAGTTATGAGACTCATAATGGATACTAGATCCTGCAAGTTTCATTTTCCTGTGACATCTCCTCTGGCAATGAGGGCGTTGCGAAGTTGCGGCATCTGAAGACCGTGCAGAGGTTCACTTATGACGTCATAGGTCAGTGACCTGACCTGACCCAAAAATGCAGTTGGTGTCAAAAGATCCGGCTTGAATCAAAGATCAGGTATGCCAAGTTTCAGCTCTCTAACGCCAGCGTGTTTGGAGCTATCGCGAAAAAAACCCTATGGGGGCGGCACCCTCGGCACCCCTCGGCCGGCGAGGGTTAAATGTTACTTTACTTTCTATTGTAGGAAATTCCTTAAAAACAGTTGATGCCATGCCACACAGGTAGTGTGGCATGGCACATTGGAACTTAACTATATTTTGTTCAGTCAATTTTTGTATTTTAGTCAGTATTTGTTTGCCACGTATCATGGTCACAATCGGTTGTTCAGAAGTTTTTCAAGCGAATACAACACCGCTCTTGCAAATCTAACAACTGTTATCGTTCAATCTAATCTAGCAATTCATTCAATCTAATAATCCAACCTAGTAAACTACATGTTTCTCCTTTTGCGTTATGCAACTCACAGGATATACTTAACCCTCGCCCGCACATGCCATTTTCCCATCCTAGAACGCACATGGGGGGTGGGGGTTGCCATCCCCCGCGCCATTTCGTTCCTGTTGGAGATAGAGCTTCGCGGTAGAGGCCAAAAAGATTCTTTGGGAAGAGAAAAATCCAATGATACCCAGTTTTACCTTCTCAGGTCAGTCATTGACCTTCCAGGTCAGGTCAAACTAAAAAATGTTGCTGTTTTGGGTCACCGTTGGATATCAAGTGCGCTGCTCATCATATAGGTACCGATAACGATGCCGTTTTCTGGTGCCAAGCCAGCTAGAACCTCTTTGTCACACTATCCGACCAGGTTTTTGCTGCTGAGGTCATTTCAGGTCAAGTTAGGTCAAGGCTAATGATATGTGTTTGCATGTCTGTTAGTGTACGTGTGTATAGGTAGAAGGTACTAGAGAGGTCAATCGGATACCAACTTTTTGGTATACCGATACCAAACCGATACCAACTTGGTATTTGGTATTTCAAGGCGAGTGCACTTAGTATTTTGTTGGTATTATGAATCTTCACTGATGTCAAAGAGGCTGAGAATTTGGTAAAAGTTGGTATTTTCCTCATATTCCCAAGTCGGTTTGGTTTTGGTATTTTTCCATGGATATTGTTGGTATTTGGTTTGGTATCGGTATCACGATTTTCCGTAATTGATATCACTAATAGGTACTGATGTGTGCACCGATTGTTTATGTGTCCATATTAGGTACATGAGATCTGAAATGAGGTTTTACCAAAAATACAGTCCAAGAAACTTCACGAAAAGTAAATTCAGCCTGCCTAAATCGCAATGATTTTAGATGACATAGGTTGACCTTGACCCTGACCTTGATATCTGTACATCGTCGAACAACATGTTCCATGATAGGTGGAAGGTAAGACTGGCAAAAAAATGCCGAAATCAAGGTGTCAAAAGCTTACAAGACCCATAGCCAACACAAGATATTAGGTATTTGTCATTTGGGTCATGACATGACCTGAAGAACAAGGTCATATCTTCGAAACCAAAAACCAAAGAAACTTAAAATTTTCAGTGGACATCAAGAAAGGATAGAGGAGCATCTATACGACATCAGGCTTCTAGCTCTAAAAATGTTGAGTGCAGAGCAGAAAAACTACCAGGGGGGGGGGGGGAGAGTGGCAACCACCTCCTCCCCCCATGTGCGGGGGAGGGTTAACATGACATTGCAGTCTTGTTTAACTTTCGAGTAAACGTGCGCTCATGATATTTTCATTATTTTGTCAAAAATAGAGAACAGCCTATACATTTACAAACGCAAAATGTTTAACCCTCGCCGGACCTATTGGTTTTCTATACAAACGCGCCGGCCAAGGGGGGGGGGGTACGACCCCCCTCGCCGTTTCGCCCCTGGTGGAGCTAGCGCGCCTGGGAAAAAACGAGCATGTGCGCCGTTACGAGACGCAGAGATTGGTACCCGATTTTAAGGTCCTAGGTCAACCGGTGACCTCTGAGGTCAGGTCAAGTGTCCCAAGTGGTTCAGTTTTCCATTTTTTACATTTTCCATTTACAAATGCGATTATGTGGGTCAGGCAGCCTTTGGGGGCAAGCTTAGGTCACGTTTTGGTCAAGGTCAGGTCAAGGTCAGGTCAAGGTCAGGTCAAATTAGGTCAAATTTCAAAGTTGATATTTTTGCATAAAATGGGTATCGATTTGATGCAGCTCGTCACGGGGAGTTCAATGGTGGTATTTGTTTTGCCCTACGTGGTCTAGAATCGCTAAAAATTGAGTTTAAATATTTGACGTCATCATTTTTGAACAGTTTTTTCGCTATAACTTGGCCAAAAAACAAGATATCGATCTGAAATTTGGTATGTATATAGAAGAGCGCAGGGAATATCACATACATTCCAGCTTTTTAACTTCTGATTTTGTTTGGATTTTTTTTAGTTTTTCTTTAAAAATCTTTTTTTTTTAATTTTGGGGGTCAAAAACCCAAAATTTTGAAAATCCGAGAGAACAGTTTTGTAGCGTTGCTTTTTGTCTACTAGACCATATAAAGAACTTTGAAATTGCTTGGTAACTGTAGATTTGGTGAGCGTTTCAAGATTGCATGTTTTTTGCTCATTTTTGCTCGAACATGACCTCAGTCTGACCTCAATAACTCCTGACCTAAGGTGACCTAAGACTTGAAATTTGGGGTGAAGGTGTCAAATTGATGCCCGGGAAGGTACTGAAAATTTGGCGGCGCTGCGCGCCGCTGTTTTCTTGCTATTTAGGAAAAACCACAGGGGGGCCAAATTGCCCCCCCCCCAACGGGGCGAGGGTTAAAAGTGTTAACTAGCTGGAGATGTGACTATCAGTTTGGTTTGAATAGATCCCTAGCAACTTAGTCGTGCTGCTTTGCGCAGTGTCTTGATGAGCCCCTAGGAGACAGACTGTGCCGCAATGCCACCGCCAACGGCTATAAACCCAACCAGCTCGGTACGACGACCTTATCATTACATAGGTGGCGGAACTGGGAACGGGGGGGGGGGGGGCACCGGGGCACCGTGCCCCCTTGATTTTGCCATTTTAACATTAGTCCTATGAATGTTGCATGGAAAGAATGGGCAGTGTCCCCCCCCCCCTTAATTGAAGGTGTTTCGCCGCTACTGCTTATCAAGTCGGCCGTTCCAGCTTAGCGATCCTGAGAGGACCGTCAAAGCTGTTCCACTAGCACCGGCAAAATTACCCCGCATTGCCACTCTGAGAAGTTTTGTCTACAAAGTCGTTATGGATGTACGGAAGTCGGAAATACATGAAATTACTCTTGAAAACGCTGAACATCCTAAGCAATGGGACCACAATGTCAAAATTTGTCTTCAGCCCGAATTCTACATGCCAGGCAATAATTTTTCGAACGGAAGTAAAAGTTACCATTTTCTAAGCATATTTATGTTTTACTGATTTTGAAGAAAATTAGGTACGAAGGGGATATTTTTGATTTTTTTCAACCGATTCCTCATTTTTTGTTGACCGCAGTACAAGATACGTGTTAAGATTTCTTTAAACATCGAAATATAAAAACTAAACAATATAATACGTTATACGTATAAAATTGTCAATCAAATGAATACCGATGTGCTGAAAGCAGGAGGCCACGCCGGTATTTAGCTAAAATTGCTGTAAGCCAAGGTGCTTTATTTGGTTTCCATGGTTACTGACGCTATTACGCTTGCATTTCGCTAGCAGAGAAGCTGAAAAGTTGAAACAGATTCAACTTCTCAGCTTGCAACACGCGCCGGACTGATTTTGCTTGCGTTTCGCTCGCGTTTCGCTCGTGTTTTCCGAGCAGGATCCGGCGTGATTTCGCGGCGGAAAAGCGAGACGACCTGCGTGTTGGGAGCTGAAAATATGCCATGCATTGCAATGAGAGAAGCGGGACGCGATTTGCGAGCTGAAAAGCTGTGTTCCGGCCTTAAGGAAAGTACGCTCGCTTCGCTCGCTCCGTAATTAACATAATCGCATTTTCTTATAAAATGCGTGAAAATATTCAAAATCAGAGGGCATGGATGTGCCACAGCTCTACGAAAGTCCTACTCGATATAACTGCGCTCCTACGTGCTGAACATCGTATCAACATTCACTCAATTCCGTAAAGTTACTCACGAGAACCCACTGTTTTTATTGCATGTATGGTCGCTTACTGAATGCAATGTGCAGAACTGGTATGAAAATATTCAAAAACAGAGGACATCATAAGACCATCGGCTCCTAAAAGTGCAGAGTATTTAACACGCGCACTGCAGCGGGTCTGAGCCGAACACGAACTGCAGGGGGGGGGGGGTTGAAAACAACCCCCCCTGAGATCTCGAAAACGGCGCAACGTAGCGACAAGCGGTAAACGGCGTTGGATAGGTTAAGATGAGATCGACAAGAAATACTAAGATCATTTTTGGGTCAGGTCAAAAACGAGGTCACCAGAGGTCACCGAAGACAAAATGTTACGATTTTCACAACAGGAATTTCGCGGTAGTTTTTCTTGAATAACTTGTCTTGCACACAAGACAGAGGATCGATTCGAACGCCATCGTTCTTAGCTCGTCAAGGCACATCGAATGATATATAATATGACCTCGAAAGGTCAAGTTGAAAATTTGACCTCAGGTCAAGGTCATGACCTGACCGAAATAGGTCATGTTGCATATCATTCGATCCGCATTGACGAGAAAAACACGATAAACGTCGAACGGAGTCTCTATCTCTACTCAATCTCAAGTTATTGAAGAAAAACCGCTGGTGACCTCAGGTGACCTAAGATGACCTGGAGATCACCTTCCAAAGGTCATAAGTGATATGTTTCGGTGAAATCACCAACAGGGACCTGTAATACTATGATCCTGAGCGTATTGAAGTCATAGGATGGCATTCAGAGTAAGTTGAAATTTCTCCCATTGACTTATAATGGGCCGGTCGCAAAAATGACCTGACCTTAGGTCATCGATATAAAAATTCCGAGATATACAAGTTGTAGCTCGTGATGACTTAACTATTTCCTGTGGGTTTCAAGATCATATCTCAACAACTGTGGGCTTGGTGGGATTGCAAACTTCGAAATTTACGTTTCGAGGTAGGGTCACTTGACCTGACCTGGTGACCTGACCATAGGTCACCTGGGGTCAAAATTTTTACTCAAGGTGTGCAAAAGTTGTGAGAACAGGTATGCAAAATTTGGCGGCGCTACGCACCGCCGTTTTCTCGCAATTTGCGAAAAACCACAGGGAGGGGTTGAAAACAACCCCCCCCTGCAGTGCGCGTGTTAAAAAAGTCTGTATTATACGAGTCATTTTGATCGGTCTTTTCCTTCACTTTGACTTGAAAACCTATGCTTTTTGTTGCGCGAAATGAATGAGAGCCATCGCATGTTCATTGTTCCTATTAAATGCCTATTAATTCCTATATTATTCCTATTAATATGCAAAATCAGGGAACATCGATGCGTTTCAGCCACGGACGTATAAATAGACGTTTATGTATACGTCCGTGGTTTTAGCACGGTGAAATGCCCAGTTGATGAATAGCTGTTTGGCCCATTTTAACACTGCGTCGGCAGTGTTAACAAACGATATGCCTGATAAGAGAACACGAATTCTTAGGTATTGCGAGCTGTGTATGCATTGGGTCCTTTCCAGTGTTCATACGCTATACCGATTGTGGCATAAAGAAGACATTCTTAGCCTGTAAAGATATGTAGTAAAAATAGGTTTTTGGTCTTTTCTTTATGTTTAAGAGATGTTTCATTTCAAGTTGCGTGTAGAGGGATTCATTTTCAGTGTTTTGTCGTAAATAAAAGTGAATTAGCTGTTAAAACTAACACTTATATACCTACAAGCTTGGATAGTAGTTTCTTGGGTTAGAAATTTTCACTACAGGGATGAAACTTTTGCACTACAATGACAAAACGTCATCAATCGTCATCAGATATCGTTGATTTTCTGAGAGAGCACTTCCGGCAGAAGAAAACGCATTACACAAAATAATCGAAGTGTCTTCACTTGTTATTTAATACACTATGGGTTAGGTTAGGTTAGGTTAGGCTATGTTAGGTTAGGTTAGGTTAGGTTAGGTTAGGTTAGGTTAGGTTAGGCTAGGTTAGAGAGAGAAAATATATGAAAAATTGACCTCTCCTCGACATTTAAAATTATTAGAATAGCCAAATATTACTGTATTGATATTTCGACCAACAGGTCTTCTTCAGAATAAGACAATGTACACAAGTGTACGAGAATACATTAATTGATGCAGCAGACTAGTCTGCTGCATCAATTATTGTATTCTCGTACACTTGTGTACATTGTCTTATTCTGAAGAAGACCTGTTGGTCGAAATATCAATACAGTAATATTTGGCTATTCTAATAATTTTAAATGTCGAGGAGAGGTCAATTTTTCATATATTTTCTCTCTCTAATATTCATAATGTTCCTCGCAAGAGCGCTCCAAAGAATAGGCTAGGTTAGGTTAGGTTAGGTTAGGTTAGGTTAGGTTAGGTTGGGTTAGGTTAGGTTAGGTTAGGTTAGGTTAGGTTAGGTTAGGTTAGGTTAGGTTAGGTTGGGTTAGGTTAGGTTAGGTTAGGTTAGGTTAGGTTAGGTTAGAATAGGTTAAGTTAGGTTAGGTTAGGTTAGGTTAGGTTAGGTTAGGTTAGGTTAGGTTAGGTTAGGTTAGGTTAGGTTAGGTTAGGTTAGGTTAGGTTAGGTTAGGTAAGGTGAGGTTAGGTTAGGTTAGGTTAGGTTAGGTTAGGTTAGGTTAGGTTAGGTTAGGTTAGGTTAGGTTAGGTTAGGTTAGGTTAGGTTAGGTTAGGTTAGGTTGGGTTAGGTTAGGTTAGGTTAGGTTAGGTTAGGTTAGGTTAGGTTAGGTTAGGTTAGGTTAGGTTAGGTTGGGTTGGGTTGGGTTAGGTCAGGTTAGGTTAGGTTAGGTTAGGTTAGGGTAAGCTGGGTCAGGTTAGGTTACGTTAGGTCAGGTTAGGTTAGGTTAGGTTAGGTTAGGTTGGGTTGGGTTAGGTCAGGTTAGGTTAGGTTAGGTTGGGTTGGGTTAGGTCAGGTTAGGTTAGGTTAGGTTAGGTTAATTAGGTTAGGTTAGGTTAGGTTGGGGTAGGCAGGGTTAGGTTAGGTTAGGTTAGGTTAGGTTAGGTTAGGTTAGGTTAGGTTAGGTTGGGTTAGGTCAAGTTAGGTTAGGCTGGGTCAGGGTAGGTTAGGTTAGGTTAGGTCAGGTTAGGTTAGGTCAGGTTAGGTTAGGTTAGGTTAGGTTAGGTTAGGTTAGGTTAGGTTAGGTTAGGCTAGGTTAGGTTGGGCTAGGTTAGGTTAGGTTAGGTTAGGTTAGGTTAGGTTAGGTTAGGTTAGGTTAGGTTAGGTTAGGTTAGGTTAGGTTAGGCGTGGTCAGGTTCGGTTAGGTTAGGTTAGGTTAGGTTAGGTTAGTTTAGGTTAGGTTAGGTTAGGTTAGGTTAGGTTAGGTTAGGTTTGGTTAGGTTAGGTTAGGTTAGGTTAGGTTAGGTTAGGTTAGGTTAGGTTAGGTTAGGTTAGGTTAGGTTATGTTGGGTTAGGTTAGGTTGGGTTGGGTTGGGTTGGGTTGGGTTGGGTTGGGTTGGGTTAGGTTAGGTTAGGTTGGGTTGGGTTGAATTGGGTTAGGTTAGGTTAGGTTAGGTTAGGTTAGGTTAGGTTAGGTTAGGTTAGGTTAGGTTAGGCTAGGTTAGGGTAGGTTAGGTTAGGTTAGGTTAGGTTAGGTTAGGTTAGGTCAGTTTAGGTAAGGTTAGGTTAGGTTAGGTTAGGTTACGTTGGATTAGGTTAGGTTAGGTTACCCATATTCCCGATTTTGGCAAGGATTTACCCATATTCCCGAAAATGGCAAGCAAAACCCAAAACATGGCTCTACTTAAACCTGCATATCTCTGGACACGCTTAAGATATCGGAATGAGTCTTGGTAATCTTAAAGAGGAAGGATGACCCTATCGATCAGTACTTTGCCCAATTTTGTACCTCTTATAGTACAGCTTTTAGGATAGGTCAAAGTTGGTCGAAAACCGGGTGAAAATGAAAACCTGCAAGAGACACTCCCGAAAATGGCAAGATCGTCCCGATTTTGGCAAGTTCAATGGAATTCCCGAAAATGGCAAGGTCGACGACCTTAAGTGTTTTTTTGATAAATTTTTGATCTGAGACGATGCGTTACGTCATTCTGATTCCAAAAATACAGGAAAATTTTAAGTCGGATAAAAACTGTTCACGTAATAGTCCTTCAAAGTTCAATGGAATTCCCGATAATGGCAAGCAAAATTGAGCGCATCGATTTTTTACAAATTTTTGGGTGCGGAATGATGTATCATGTCCTGCTGAATCCAAAAATGCAAGAAAGTTTTAAGTCGGATAAAAATTGTTGAAGTTATACGTTATCTAATTTTTGACCCAAAATCGAGGGAAAAAATAAAGTATATTTTTAAATAAAAACCTACCATTCCGATGTTATTTGACACGCTGAGCTCAAAAAAGTATCTCCTGAATCGATATCTTAAGTAGTTTTCCCACAAATGTCAAAAAACCGAGTTTCCAGAAAAATCTATATTTTTTATTTTAGCCGCCTGTAGCATGTACATTTTTTAAACAATCTGCATTTTTATTTTTACAAAAAATTGCTTGTAAGTGTCTCTACAAAACTGCTATCAGCGATTTTTGATATATTGTAGCTAGAAATTGAAAAAATTCGGTGTATTACACCCAACATTTCCTTTCAAATAAAGCTACAAATGTAACCACTGTAAAGACGTCCTAAACAAAGTCAATTCATTCTTCTTGGTGATGTTCCTTATGTAACTTTTTGTCCCCTTTCAGAAAATCTGGTTTTAAAAAATCTATCTTGTATAAAACTCAAAATTTTTCAAAAAAACTGAATTTTTTTAAAATTGCTCAAAAGATGCTCCAATCAATTCTGAACATATCACCAATATATTTGCGTTAGAAAATATCAGTAGTTTTGATGATATCGTTCATTTAGTACGGCTACTACACGGTTTCATAATGTTAAAGAAAAACTTGTTGACAATTTTTAAGGATGAAAACGAGTGTCAACTGTTGTAAATGGTTGTGATTATTAATCAGTTCGTCCAGCTCTATCAGAAAAAAGAAAAAAAAGTCAAATTTTTGAGAAAAAATTTTTTCAAATTTTTTTTTTTGTCAAAATTTTTCATTCAAAATACCACTAAAATATTGGTAATAGGTAGCAGAAGCACCCCAGAAGAGCAAATCACTAAAATCGCGGTAGTTTGCTCTCTAGAGGTAAATCTTTGAAAATTTTTACAATATTTGATCATCTATAGCTCAGAAACTAAATAAACTAGGACAATGTTTTACCTCTTGTTGTATAGAACTTTTGATGTTCTATTAGACCTGTACCTTATACTTTAAATCATTTGTCATTTTAACCCTGAAATTTTGAGTCAAAATTACAAAAAGTTTAAAGTAATTTTTTACCCACTTTTCAAAACGATATCAAAAAACTTTATATACCTTTTAGACAGACGATAAGAAGTTCTACAACATATGCCCATCAAAATGATAACATTTCCTTTTGTTTTTGTAACAATTAGTGTCAAACATAGCAAAAAATACAATTTTCAAACAACTGTAGCATCCGCACTGTACAAGTAAGGTATGATCTGAGCGCACCATTGGGCTTGTCTTGCAGAGAGCTTTCCAATGATACCCAATTTTGATGTTTTACTTGAAAAACAAAAGATTTGGAAAAACTTAGAAAATTTACAGCACCACATAAAGTTTCTAAGTGTTTCAGTAGTACTATTCAATGCTAAATATCTCGTTAAGTATCCATATTCGCTTAAACATGTATATTACAAACTTTGATATGACCATCTCAAGAACATTTTGACAAATTTTGAAAATTTTGAAAATTTTGAATTTTTGAAAATTGATTTTTTTTTGAAATTTTGAAAGCGGATTATTATAAAATGCGTCACACTGAATCAAAAAAACATTACTTATCTATATACTTATTTGACTAGAAAAGCCTTAGAAACGGCCTTGAAGTTGAAAACTTTTGTTCAAGGTTGTTTTAATGAGATATTTCGGGTATTTTTGGACCAAAATCAAAAAATTGGGTATCATTCGATAGCTCTTGACAAGGCGCGTCGATTCATATACAGTAAAATCTTAACTCGCCTTTTTTCAAAAAGAAATTACCAAAAAACCTACTAATTCTTTAATTTTTTCAGAAAATCACACTGCAATGAAAAAAGCCGCATAGGAGATATACTACCCTGGAATCTGTAGGCCGCTCAATTCTCTACAAGCTCAATACAAAAAAATAGCGTTTGGATGAAAACTTTCAAAGATATGAGCATAAAACTAAAGCTAGTTTTGGGAAAAAGTGCGTAAAAGGTTGAAATTTCAAAGGTCTCTAGAAGCTAAACGAAATAAGCTAGAGCAAACTTCCGAACATCATTTAGATTCAGTTCGACGAGTTCTTTCTGATTTTAGGCTTGAAAAAGTCAAAAACTCAAAATTTTGAAATTTAGAAGCATGTGTTTTTTCAATGTTTACACCTAAATATCTATGAAACCTGAGCAGATACGAGAGTTTAACACCTATAACTGAGAAGATGTTATTGTGCTCTATCGAATCCATGCAAGAAAGTTTTTGATCTACTTATTGGGATTGCACAACAAATCGATCAAAAAATAGTGATAAGTGAGTAATTTTCAGGTTTTTTGGATTTAACTCGGTTTAGAGTCAAGTGAGCGAAAAACGGAGACCGGGGTTGGATGCGCCATCAAATTCTGCATCTTATGGTGGGTTGTTTTTTGGTCTAGCGCCATTTTGAATTTTGACCAAAAAATAGCAAAAATTCATTAAAAAATCATAGCTCGCTTGTTTACCAACCGATCTTTTTGAAACTTGCAGGGTGTATGGACAATGATACAGCAAATCGATTCATGCCGAAAATTTCCCAATTTTTTTTGAAAAAATCGAAAATTTTGGGCAAAAACCAAAAAAAATTTTTTTTTGATTTTGACACGCAAAATCGATAGAGGGCATCAAACCAAGGTGCATGCACGAAAAAAACCGTTTTTTGATCCATAAACACAGCCCCAGGAACCGCTGAAAGATTAAGGGTTGACGCGTCAAAGTGGACATTTGGAAGACCATATCTCAAGAACCAGTGAACCGATTTTCCAAAATCTTTTTTTAAAAGATACATCTTAACAAGTTCTATCTTTTATTTAGATGACATTTTACTCTCAGTTTTAAGAATAACGAAGCAACCTCAAAAAAGTGCTAATATTAAGGTTTTTTGCGTTTTTGGAGGTGATGACGTCATTTTTTTGAAAAAAGTTATTTGAAAAAGTTGCTCAGCGTCACAAGATACATCTAAAACTGTTTTGTTTTTGCAAAAATGTCTATAAACAAAAAAGTTAGTTTTTCCAAAATTTTGTTTTTTCGTCCCCATTTCCACATTTTTTGCCCGATTCACTCAAAATTTCTGTCACAGATAGAGCTCATCAAACCCTATCGACTGTTGAAAGAATCAAGTTGATCCGATTTCTAGAACCGACTCTGTGCAATGTTTCCCTTGAATCCCGAAACAGGTACCAGACCCGGCTTCTCAGGACGGGTGAGGATATGTATGGGCTGACTACGTCTTTCAATTTTTAAGCCAAAAATAAAAAGCGGAGGGCGGATAAATCACACGGCATTGTTGAGTTTAGCATAAAAAGATATAGGGGTGACCAAAAAACCAGCCCAGTCGGATAAATTTTGGCCATTTTATGGCCATCAAAAATTTTGGCAAAAATGACCAAACATGAAAAACTTAAACTATCCTAACTTTCAAACGCGACAAGGTACAGGAGGGCGGATAGATTATTCGTGTAGGGAATTGATTGAACTTGCGCAGAAACCCCAAAAAAAAACCCTAAACCCCCTTTAAGACCCTTTTTTAGGGGTTCAAAGTCGTTCCCGAAAATGGCAAGCATGCTTGCCAAAATCGGGAAAATCCTTGCCATATTCGGGAGTATTGGTATGTTAGGTTAAGTTAGGTTAGGTTAGGTTAAGTTAGGTTGGGTTAGGTTAGGTTAGGTTAGGTTAGGTTAGGTTATACGATAACGATAAAAGGTTAGGTTAGGTTGGGTTAGGTCAGGTTAGGTTAGGCGTGGTCAGGTTCGGTTAGGTTAGGTTAGTTTAGGTTAGGTTAGGTTAGGTTAGGTTAGGTTAGGTTAGGTTAGGTTAGGTTAGGTTAGGTTAGGTTAGGTTAGGTTGGGTTAGGTCAAGTTAGGTTAGGCTGGGTCAGGTTAGGTTAGGTTAGGTTAGGTCAGGTTAGGTTAGGTCAGGTTAGGTTAGGTTAGGTTAGGTTAGGTTAGGTTAGGTTAGGTTAGGTTAGGTTAGGTTAGGTTAGGTTAGGTTAGGTTAGGTTGGGCTAGGTTAGGTTAGGTTAGGTTAGGTTAGGTTAGGTTAGGTTAGGTTAGGTTAGGTTAGGTTAGGTTAGGTTAGGTTAGGTTAGGTTAGGTTAGGTTAGGTTAGGTTAGGTTAGGTTAGGTTAGGTTAGGCGTGGTCAGGTTCGGTTAGGTTAGGTTAGGTTAGGTTAGGTTAGGTTAGGTTAGGTTAGGTTAGGTTAGGTTAGGTTAGGTTAGGTTAGGTTAGGTTAGGTTAGGTTGGGTTAGGTTGGGTTAGGTTAGGTTAGGTTAGGTTAGGTTAGTTTAGGTTAGGTTAGGTTAGGTTAGGTTAGGTTGGGTTAGGTTGGGTTAGGTTAGGTTAGGTTAGGTTAGGTTAGGTTAGGTTAGGTTAGGTTAGGTTAGGTTAGTTTAGGTAAGGTTAGGTTAGGTTGGGTTAGGTTGGGTTAGGTTAGGTTAGGTTAAGTTAGGTTAGGTTAGGTTAGGTTAGGTTAGGTTAGGTTAAGTTAGGTTAGGTTAGGTTAGGTTAGGTTAGGTTAGGTTAGGTTAGGTTAGGTTAGGTTCGGTTCGGTTCGGTTAGGTTAGGTTAGGTTAGGTTAGGTTAGGTTAGGTTAGGTTAGGTTAGGTTAGGTTGGTTAGGTTAGGTTAGGCTGGTTAGGTTAGGTTAGGCTGGTTAGGTTAGGTTAGGTTAGGTTAGGTTAGGTTAGGTTAGGTTAGGTTAGGTTTGGTTTGGTTAGGTTAGGTTAGGTTAGGTTGGGTTAGGTTAGGTTAGGTTAGGTTAGTTTAGGTTAGGTTAGGTTAGGTTAGGCTAGGCTAGGCTAGGCTAGGTAAGGTAAGATTAGGTTAGGTTAGTTTAGGTTACGTGAGGTTAGGTTAGGTTAGGTTAGGTTAGGTTAGGTTAAGTTAGGTTAGGTTTGGCTTGTTATGGTTAGGTTAGGTTAGGTTAGTTTTGGATTGGTATGGTTAGGTTAGCTTAACCTAACCTAACCTAACCTAACCTAACCTAACCTAACCTAACCCAACCTAACCTAACCCAACCGAACCCAAC
The DNA here is from genome assembly GCF_019059575.1 of Amphibalanus amphitrite. NCBI lineage: Eukaryota > Metazoa > Arthropoda > Thecostraca > Balanomorpha > Balanidae > Amphibalanus > Amphibalanus amphitrite. Next base: position 346,008 of record NW_024881519.1, read on the forward strand.
CGAACCTCACCTAACCTAACCTCACCTAACCTAACCTAACCTAACCTAACCTAACCTAACCTAACCTAACCTAACCTAACCTAACCTAACCTAACCTAACCTAACTTAACCTAACCTAACCTAACCTAACCTAACCTAACCTAACCTAACCCAACCTACCCTAACCTACCCTAACCTAACTTAACCTAACCTAACCTAACCTAACCTAACTTAACCTAACCTAACCTAACCTAACCTAACCTAACCTAACCTAACCTAACCTAACCTAACCTAACCTAACCTAACCTAACCTAACCTAACCTAGCCCAACCTAACCTAACCTAACCTAACCTAACCTAACCTAACCTAACCCAACCTAACTTAACCTAACTTAACCTAACCTAACCTAACCTAACCTAACCTAACTTAACCTAACCTAACCTAACCTAACCTAACCTAACCTAACCTAACATAGCCTAACCTAACCTAACCTAACCCATAGTGTATTAAATAACAAGTGAAGACACTTCGATTATTTTGTGTAATGCGTTTTCTTCTGCCGGAAGTGCTCTCTCAGAAAATCAACGATATCTGATGACGATTGATGACGTTTTGGCATTGTAGTGCAAAAGTTTCATCCCTGTAGTGAAAATTTCTAACCCAAGAAACTACTATCCAAGCTTGTAGGTATATAAGTGTTAGTTTTAACAGCTAATTCACTTTTATTTACGACAAAACACTGAAAATGAATCCCTCTACACGCAATTTGAAATGAAACATCTCTTAAACATAAAGAAAAGACCAAAAACCTATTTTTACTACACATCTTTACAGGCTAAGAATGTCTTCTTTATGCCACAATCGGTATAGCGTATGAACACTGGAAAGGACCCAATGCATACACAGCTCGCAATACCTAAGAATTCGTGTTCTCTTATCAGGCATATAGTTTGTTAACACTGCCGACGCAGTGTTAAAATGGGCCAAACAGCTATTCATCAACTGGGCATTTCACCGTGCTAAAACCACGGACGTATACATAAACGTCTATTTATACGTCCGTGGCTGAAACGCATCGATGTTCCCTGATTTTGCATATTATAATGCATTTAATAGGAACAATGAACATGCGATGGCTCTTATTCATTTCGCGCAATAAAAAGCATAGGTTTTCAAGTCAAAGTGAAGGAAAAGACCGATCAAAATGACTCGTATAATACAGACTTTTTTAAATACTCTGCACTTTTAGGAGCCGATGGTCTTATGATGTCCTCTGTTTTTGAATATTTTCATACCAGTTCTGCACATTGCATTCAGTAAGCGACCATACATGCAATAAAAACAGTGGGTTCTCGTGAGTAACTTTACGGAATTGAGTGAATGTTGATACGATGTTCAGCACGTAGGAGCGCAGTTATATCGAGTAGGACTTTCGTAGAGCTGTGGCACATCCATGCCCTCTGATTTTGAATATTTTCACGCATTTTATAAGAAAATGCGATTATGTTAATTACGGAGCGAGCGAAGCGAGCGTAGTCTTTCCTTAAGGCCGGAACACAGCTTTTCAGCTCGCAAATCGCGTCCCGCTTCTCTCATTGCAATGCATGGCATATTTTCAGCTCCCAACACGCAGGTCGTCTCGCTTTTCCGCCGCGAAATCACGCCGGATCCTGCTCGGAAAACACGAGCGAAACGCGAGCGAAACGCAAGCAAAATCAGTCCGGCGCGTGTTGCAAGCTGAGAAGTTGAATCTGTTTCAACTTTTCAGCTTCTCTGCTAGCGAAATGCAAGCGCAATAGCGTCAGTAACCATGGAAACCAAATAAAGCACCTTGGCTTACAGCAATTTTAGCTAAATACCGGCGTGGCCTCCTGCTTTCAGCACATCGGTATTCATTTGATTGACAATTTTATAGGTATAACGTATTATATTGTTTAGTTTTTATATTTCGATGTTTAAAGAAATCTTAACACGTATCTTGTACTGCGGTCAACAAAAAATGAGGAATCGGTTGAAAAAAATCAAAAATATCCCCTTCGTACCTAATTTTCTTCAAAATCAGTAAAACATAAATATGCTTAGAAAATGGTAACTTTTATTTCCGTTCGAAAAATTATTGCCTGGCATGTAGAATTCGGGCTGAAGACAAATTTTGACATTGTGGTCCCATTGCTTAGGATGTTCAGCGTTTTCAAGAGTAATTTCATGTATTTCCGACTTCCGTACATCCATAACGACTTTGTAGACAAAACTTCTCAGAGTGGCAATGCGGGGTGTTGGAAACGCGAGTGAATTTGCTTAGCTAAATGATCTTAATTTCCTTTATTTTAAAGTGCTCAGATGTCGTAGTTTATTATTTTGAAGGTGCTCTGACAGCCAGTGCTGAAAACATTATCACGAGCTTTATTTTTATCGAGTGAATGATGTTGGCGAAAAAGGAGTGAGGAAAAACGTGTTAAAAATGATAAAATAGCTTTTAATCGTGATCCGATAATAAGTAGCATTTCTGTATGATGCAAAACTCGTCCGTCCAGCGAACTCGTCACCGATATCGTTATTTTTTCTTGTAAGTGTGGAATATAATTTGCCTATTTTCTATTTATTTCTTTACCTTTCTGTAACTTAAAGCGATGGTCCTCCGCGCAAACAATGGTCCTCCGGGCCGGATCAACGTAACTTGTGTATGGAAAACAACAATTTAACGTAAAGTTACGATAACGTAGCGTCACAATGCTCGCCTTTTTCTCGATTCAACGTTGATCAGATTTTAATAATGAGTAGAAGCTCAAGGAGCAGCGCTCCGACCTCACTGAAGACTAGGAGTGTTATCGCGAGTTCGAAAACTTCATCGAGCCTTTCAGTCGATGAAGCCAGAAGAAAGGCGAAATTATCGAAGCTGAAGGCAAGCCAGGCAGAACGTGCTGTAGCCGCCAAAGCCGAGGCGGCTCGGCAACGAGCTCGGCTTGCCGAAACTGAAGCGCTTGTCGAAGCACAAGCCGCTCGCGACCTAGCGGAACAGGACGAACTCGAATTAGCATTGTTAGAAGAAGAAAACGTCAGCACTGATGATGGCCATCGAAGTGTTCCCAGATCACGAAAGGACACCAATAGGCCAGAGCTGCAGCGCCAGCCGCCGACCGCTACAGTGTCAGAGCCGGCGTCTCTCACCTGTTCAGGCCCAAATGCGTTGCTGGATAGTCCTACGCAACGAACTGGAAGATGGGTTGCTAAGCTCCCAATAGCCGATGAGCGTAATGAGCGACCTCCAGTGCAGCAGCCCCGAAACACGACGCTTCCAGCACTTAAACTTGAAACTTACGACGGATCACCTCTCGAATGGCCAAGATGGAGCGCGCTTTTCAAAGCCTTAGTACATAATAATCCTGCGCTCACCGACACCGAACGTCTAGTCCATCTCCAGTCGAGCTTGAAAGGCACAGCTCGGGAAGCAGTTCGTGGTCTTTTATGCGATGGCACGCTGTATACCGAAGCACTACACGAACTAGAGCGTCAGTTCGGAAATCCAAGTCACGTCGTGCGAGCGAACATACGTGCAGTGCTCGAATTTACGCCGGTGCGGAGTGATGATGATGTATCAGCACTCGCAGCGCTGTCAAGCACGTTACACTGCACGGTCAACGTGCTGCAGACGATGCAGTATGACGCCGATTTAGCCGCGACGCAAAATGTACAACAAGTGGTCGACAAACTCCCCCGCGGTGTCGCCTGGCGTTGGGGAGAATATTGCGTGCAGAGAAAACTGCTAGTTCCCACGCTCACGGAACTGAATGAATGGCTGCGCAGCTTTGTGGACGCGGGTCGTTTTGTGAGTGATCCTCCCGCCAGACAGCTACACAGTAGCCACCAGAAAAACCCAAGACACGAATCTGCTACGAACGCAAAACGGCCGCCACACAGAAGCACTGCAATGCATCAGTGGCACAGCACGGTAGCAGTAACAGAAGCGACCCGTCCAGATCAGACAGAGGCGCCCGTAAAGTGCAAACAGTGCCAAGGCCTTCACACGGTACCGCACTGCTCCGAGTTTACAGCGCTCTCGCTGAGCGAAAGAGCATCTGCCGTGCGCCGACTCGGTCTGTGCTGGATTTGTCTCGGCGAAGGACACGTGGCTCGGAAGTGTGCACTGAAACAGCGATGCACTATCACGCCTGACTGTCACGGCCAGCACCACCCGCTGCTTCATGGTGCGCCGCGAGTGTTTCAGCAGCCAGAGGCTGTCACCATGAAAGCAACAGTAAGACCTAATCTCGTTGGCACCACGACCGAGAAGGATCATAGCAAGGTGGTGCTACAGATTCTGCCATTGACGGTAAACGGACCCAATGGCCGGCGCACTGTAAATGTGATGCTAGATATGGGCAGTCAAATTACGCTGATCAGAGAGCAGCTTGCCGATGAGCTCGGCCTCCAGGGTCCTACCGAGAGCCTTACACTGGGCACTGTAAGAGACAACAAAAGCTACTCCTCACGGCACGTCGAGCTCAGCCTCAGTCCAAAGGGTTCGAGCCAACACTTCCATGTTCAAAACGCGAGAACGACCCCAGTTCTGAACGTTGACGGGCCGGCCGTTAACTGGCCGATTGTGAAGCAGAAGTGGGCCCATTTGATGGACCTGGACCTCCCCAGCGTGGATTCACGGGCCGTAGACATTCTTCTCGGATCCGATGAGCTCGATCTAATAGTGCCTCGTGAAGTTCGAGAAGGCCCGCCCGGTGCACCGTGGGCTGTGCTGACACGGCTGGGATGGGTAGCAACCGGGAGGCTCCCACAAGAGTACATCGACAGCGACAGCACACGACAAGTCAACCACATTAAACTGGTGGAAAACTCAGAGCTGCATGAAATGGTCACGCAATGGTGGAAAACCGATTCGTTCGGAACTAAATACAGCAACGCCGTAAATCGCTCGAAAGAAGACGAAGCAGCCCTCGACATTTTGAATGGCACTACGAAACGGGCCGGCGAACAGTATGAGACTGGCCTGCTGTGGAAGTCACCGAATGTAAAGCTGCATGGAAACCTTTCTTCTGCTATGTCCCGGCTGAATTCGACGGAGAGGAAGCTGGACCGTGACAAAGAGCTAGCTGAGGCCTATTGTGCCACGATGACCGACTACATTGATAAAGGATACGCGAAAAAACTGACCTGTGACGAGCTTGAAGTGAAACATGAGCGCGAATGGTACTTGCCTCACCATGCAGTGCAGAGTGCTTACAAACCAGGCAAGACCCGTGTCGTGTTCGACGCTGCTGCGCGACACGGGGGCACCTCTCTAAATGAGCAGCTGCTCACTGGACCCGATCTAACCAACAGCTTGGTTGGCATTTTGATGCGCTTTCGTCAAAGGCCCGTCGCGCTGGCAGCCGATATTAACGCAATGTTTCACCAGGTGAGGGTCCGTCCGTCTGATCAGCCTGCCCTGCGCTTTCTATGGCGAGGGATGGACAGACTACAACCACCGAGTCACTACCAGATGCAAGCGCTCATCTTCGGGGCTGCATCTTCGCCCTGCTCAGCGACATTCGTTCTCAGGAAATGCGCTGATGATTTCCAGACAGAGTACCCTGCTGCTGCAGCGGCAGTACACAAACGCTTCTACGTTGATGACTACTTAGATTCACTAGAAGACGAAAATCAGGCCAGCGAGATGCAAAAGTCGCTAAGCTCTCTACTGGCCAAAGGTGGATTTATCCTATCCAAATGGGCCAGTTCATCTACATCTGTGATGAAGGGCATCGACTGCAGGGATCACAGCACAATGTCAGTGGACCTCACCAAAGATGGCCAAAAGTGGGAACGCGCACTGGGGGTGTATTGGGACACCACAGTTGACATGCTCACCTTCAAAGCCACTGCCTTCACCCAGCTGGCCACAAAGAGGAACATTCTGAGTCGGGTATCATCGGTTTTTGACCCTCTGGGCATGCTGGCCCCGTGGGTTCTTCCTGCAAAATGCCTTCTCCAGAGTATATGGAAAGCTGGCTTCAGCTGGGATGAAGAAATCAAGGAGCAAAGGCTGAAGGATGCTTGGGAGAAGTGGACAGCTGATCTAGAGACGCTGAGCGACTTCAGAGTACCGCGCTGCTACAGACAGTGGCACAGTGCCCCAGTGAACTGCCAGCTTCACATCTTTGGAGATGCATCCGAAGTCGCTTTCGGTGTAGTAGCATACTTTCGGTACACGTATGAAGATGGCCACATTAGCTGCGCTCTCGTTCTGGCTAAGAATCGTGTGGCACCCCTGCGCCAGCTCAGCGTGCCACGACTAGAGCTACAAGCGGCTGTAATGGCTGTACGCGCTGCAGTCTCCATCAAACAAGAGCATGACATCGAGATTCATTCAACTCACTTTTGGTCGGATTCGCGTACCGTCCTGCACTGGATAAAAAACGAAAGTCGCCGCTATCAAAACTTCGTAGCGAACCGTATCGCTGAAATTCAAGATGAATCAGACTGCCGCTCCTGGAGACACGTACCAGGAGTCATCAACCCCGCCGACGTCTGCTCCCGAGGGTGTGGTCTGATGGAACTACTGGAAAACGACAGATGGATCCACGGTCCTGAGTTTCTGAGCCGTCCAGAGACAGAGTGGCCAATTGAACAACCTGCAAACCAGGAAGAGAACACGGCGCATACAGAAGAGCGCCGCGAAGTTCGACTCTGCATCTCGACGACAGGTGAAGAGCACGTCATCGATCTAGCGCGATTTTCAGACTGGCGCAGGCTGTTAAGAGTTACGGCCTGGCTACGCAGGTTTCTGTTCAACAGTCGGAGAGCACAATCAGAGCGAAATGGTGGGCCGTTGACACCTGATGAGCTCCGTGAGGCCGAAATCCACTGGTGTCGGAATGTACAAAGAGAGGCATTCCCTAGAGAAGTGAACGCGCTACAGAAAGGAGAGAAAATGGCTAGTGACAGCAAGCTTCTGTCGCTCAACCCCTTCATGGACAGCAGCGGCTTAATCCGTGTTGGGGGTCGACTGCGCCACGCGACCGTCGTATCATACGAAGCGCAGCATCAGGCGATCCTGCCCTCCAGACACGAGATAACAAGATTGATTGTGACTGATCGGCATCGAGCTCTCGCCCACGCCGGTGCGAATCACGTACTGAGTCAAATACGGCAGACGCACTGGATTCTGAAAGGACGCGCCGCCGTCAGAGCTTACACTTTCAAGTGTCCTGGTTGCGCACGAGCACGAGCAACTCCGCAGCCACCTCTGATGAGCGACCTACCTTCAGCACGTGTCGACTCTACCAGTCCTACCTTTGCGGCCGTCGGACTAGACTTTTTCGGACCAATCCTGGTGAAGAAAGATGGAAGAGAGGAGAAGAGATATGGCTGCATATTTACCTGTCTCAGCACAAGAGCTGTGCATCTAGAAATGTCGCATTCTATAGACACCGACTCTCTCATCATGTGTCTGAGACGCATGATGGCAAGAAGGGGACGCCCTCGCGTTATCTACTCGGATAACGGAACTGCCATGAGAGGAGCTGAACGTGAACTCAGAAGATGCCTCCAAAGCTGGAATCAGGCGCGGATAGCAAGCGAGATGCTGCAACAGAACGTGGAATGGCGCTTCAGCCCTCCAGCTGCTCCTCATTTCGGTGGAGCCTGGGAGAGGCTAGTGCGATCTGTAAAGCGCGCACTTCAGATCATCATCGGGCGACAAGCGCTCACAGACGAGGCTTTGCTCACCTTCCTCACTGAAGTGGAAGCGCTCTTAAACAGTCGTCCTCTCACTCATGTCAGTGATGACCCTGAGGACTTCGAAGCTCTGACGCCGAATCATTTTCTTTTAGGGCGGGCTTCTCCAAATCTCCCGCCAGGCGTATTTCACGACCGCGATATCACCTCTAGGAAGCGGTGGCGTCATGGTCAACGACTAGTGGACCACTTTTGGCAGCGATGGAGGAGTGAATATCTCCCAAACCTGACTGTCAGACACAAGTGGAAGAAAGAAGGACGGGACATCAAAGCAGGAGATCTGGTCCTCCTGGCTGAAGATAACGTTCCTCGAGGCGTGTGGCCTCTGGGCCGCATCATCCGCACCATTCCAGGGGCGGATGGTCGAGTGAGAGCAGCCGAGGTGAAGACCGCTTCTGGACAGAGAACTCGGAAACTGGTGATTTAGCCCAACGGCTAAATCAGGGCCGGCGATGTTGGAAACGCGAGTGAATTTGCTTAGCTAAATGATCTTAATTTCCTTTATTTTAAAGTGCTCAGATGTCGTAGTTTATTATTTTGAAGGTGCTCTGACAGCCAGTGCTGAAAACATTATCACGAGCTTTATTTTTATCGAGTGAATGATGTTGGCGAAAAAGGAGTGAGGAAAAACGTGTTAAAAATGATAAAATAGCTTTTAATCGTGATCCGATAATAAGTTGCATTTCTGTATGATGCAAAACTCGTCCGTCCAGCGAACTCGTCACCGATATCGTTATTTTTTCTTGTAAGTGTGGAATATAATTTGCCTATTTTCTATTTATTTCTTTACCTTTCTGTAACTTAAAGCGATGGTCCTCCGCGCAAACACGGGGTAATTTTGCCGGTGCTAGTGGAACAGCTTTGACGGTGCTCTCAGGATCGCTAAGCTGGAACGGCCGACTTGATAAGCAGTAGCGGCGAAACACCTTCAATTAAGGGGGGGGGGGGCACTGCCCATTCTTTCCATGCAACATTCATAGGGCTAATGTTAAAATGGCAAAATCAAGGGGGCACGGTGCCCCGGTGCCCCCCCCGTTCCCAGTTCCGCCACCTATGTAATGATAAGGTCGTCGTACCGAGCTGGTTGGGTTTATAGCCGTTGGCGGTGGCATTGCGGCACAGTCTGTCTCCTAGGGGCTCATCAAGCCACTGCGCAAAGCAGCACGACGAAGTTGCTAGGGATCTATTCAAACCAAACTGATAGTCACATCTCCAGCTAGTTAACACTTTTAACCCTCGCCCCGTTGGGGGGGGGGGGCAATTTGGCCCCCCCTGTGGTTTTTCCTAAATAGCAAGAAAACAGCGGCGCGCAGCGCCGCCAAATTTTCAGTACCTTCCCGGGCATCAATTTGACACCTTCACCCCAAATTTCAAGTCTTAGGTCACCTTAGGTCAGGAGTTATTGAGGTCAAACTGAGGTCATGTTCGAGCAAAAATGAGCAAAAAACATGCAATCTTGAAACGCTCACCAAATCTACAGTTACCAAGCAATTTCAAAGTTCTTTATATGGTCTAGTAGACAAAAAGCAACGCTACAAAACTGTTCACTCAGATTTTCAAAATTTTGGGTTTTTGACCCCCAAAAATTAAAAAAAAAATGATTTTAAAAGAAAAACTAAAAAAAATCCAAACAAAATCAGAAGTTAAAAAGCTGGAATGTATGTGATATTCCCTGCGCCCTTCTATATACATACCAAATTTCAGATCGATATCTTGTTTTTGGCCAAGTTATAGCGAAAAAAACTGTTCAAAAATGATGACGTCAAATATTTAAACTCAATTTTTAGCGATTCTAGACCACGTAGGGCAAAACAAATACCACCATTGAACTCCCCGTGACGAGCTGCATCAAATCAATACCCATTTTATGCAAAATATCAACTTTGAAATTTGACATAATTTGACCTGACCTTGACCTGACCTTGACCTGACCTTGACCAAAACGTGACCTAAGCTTGCCCCCAAAGGCTGCCTGACCCACATAATCGCATTTGTAAATGGAAAATGTAAAAAATGGAAAACTGAACCACTTGGGACACTTGACCTGACCTCAGAGGTCACCGGTTGACCTAGGACCTTAAAATCGGGTACCAATCTCTGCGTCTCGTAACGGCGCACATGCTCGTTTTTTCCCAGGCGCGCTAGCTCCACCAGGGGCGAAACGGCGAGGGGGGTCGTACCCCCCCCCCTTGGCCGGCGCGTTTGTATAGAAAACCAATAGGTCCGGCGAGGGTTAAACATTTTGCGTTTGTAAATGTATAGGCTGTTCTCTATTTTTGACAAAATAATGAAAATATCATGAGCGCACGTTTACTCGAAAGTTAAACAAGACTGCAATGTCATGTTAACCCTCCCCCGCACATGGGGGGAGGAGGTGGTTGCCACTCTCCCCCCCCCCCCTGGTAGTTTTTCTGCTCTGCACTCAACATTTTTAGAGCTAGAAGCCTGATGTCGTATAGATGCTCCTCTATCCTTTCTTGATGTCCACTGAAAATTTTAAGTTTCTTTGGTTTTTGGTTTCGAAGATATGACCTTGTTCTTCAGGTCATGTCATGACCCAAATGACAAATACCTAATATCTTGTGTTGGCTATGGGTCTTGTAAGCTTTTGACACCTTGATTTCGGCATTTTTTTGCCAGTCTTACCTTCCACCTATCATGGAACATGTTGTTCGACGATGTACAGATATCAAGGTCAGGGTCAAGGTCAACCTATGTCATCTAAAATCATTGCGATTTAGGCAGGCTGAATTTACTTTTCGTGAAGTTTCTTGGACTGTATTTTTGGTAAAACCTCATTTCAGATCTCATGTACCTAATATGGACACATAAACAATCGGTGCACACATCAGTACCTATTAGTGATATCAATTACGGAAAATCGTGATACCGATACCAAACCAAATACCAACAATATCCATGGAAAAATACCAAAACCAAACCGACTTGGGAATATGAGGAAAATACCAACTTTTTACCAAATTCTCAGCCTCTTTGACATCAGTGAAGATTCATAATACCAACAAAATACTAAGTGCACTCGCCTTGAAATACCAAATACCAAGTTGGTATCGGTTTGGTATCGGTATACCAAAAAGTTGGTATCCGATTGACCTCTCTAGTACCTTCTACCTTTACACACGTACACTAACAGACATGCAAACACATATCATTAACCTTGACCTAACTTGACCTGAAATGACCTCAGCAGCAAAAACCTGGTCGGATAGTGTGACAAGGAGGTTCTAGCTGGCTTGGCACCACAAAACGGCATCGTTATCGGTACCTATATGATGAGCAGCGCACTTGATATCCAACGGTGACCCAAAACAGCAACATTTTTTAGTTTGACCTGACCTGGAAGGTCAATGACTGACCTGAGAAGGTAAAACTGGGTATCATTGGATTTTTCTCTTCCCAAAGAATCTTTTTGGCCTCTACCGCGAAACTCTATCTCCAACAGGAACGAAATGGCGCGGGGGATGGCAACCCCCACCCCCCATGTGCGTTCTAGGATGGGAAAATGGCATGTGCGGGCGAGGGTTAAGTATATCCTGTGAGTTGCATAACGCAAAAGGAGAAACATGTAGTTTACTAGGTTGGATTATTAGATTAAATGAATTGCTAGATTAGATTGAACGATAACAGTTGTTAGATTTGCAAGAGCGGTGTTGTATTCGCTTGAAAAACTTCTGAACAACCGATTGTGACCATGATACGTGGCAAACAAATACTGACTAAAATACAAAAATTGACTGAACAAAATATAGTTAAGTTCCAATGTGCCATGCCACACTACCTGTGTGGCATGGCATCAACTGTTTTTAAGGAATTTCCTACAATAGAAAGTAACATTTAACCCTCGCCGGCCGAGGGGTGCCGAGGGTGCCGCCCCCATAGGGTTTTTTTTCGCGATAGCTCCAAACACGCTGGCGATAGAGAGCTGAAACTTGGCATACCTGATCTTTGATTCAAGCCGGATCTTTTGACACCAACCGCATTTTTGGGTCAGGTCAGGTCACTGACCTATGACGTCATAAGTGAACCTCTGCACGGTCTTCAGATGCCGCAACTTCGCAACGCCCTCATTGCCAGAGGAGATGTCACAGGGAAATGAAACTTGCAGGATCTAGTATCCATTATGAGTCTCATAACTTGTATATCTCGAATTTTTTCTTAAGGTCATATGAGGTCAGGTCATTTTCGTGACCTCACCATTATAAGTCAATGGGGAAAAATGAAAACTGCTATTCTGGCGCCGGGAACGATCTCCAACTATCTCCAGCATGGGTGTCGATTTGTATACCTTTGGGGGTGCTGCAGCACCCCCAATGCTCAAATGAGCACCCCCAATGGTTTTCCGGGCACCCCCAATGGTTTTGTCCCTCAATAACTCTGCTTGAGGAAAATAATTGTTCTGCAGTAGTTCACTACTAAAAATAAAACAATTACGCAACTTACAAGGCATGAAATAAAGATGTAAAGAAAAGAAAATTTAGATTTAAGAAGAAGGGCGAAAAAAAAACGTTAAGTTGCAAAGATGGTGTGGGTCCGTCGTACACGGGTGTCGGACCCTTAGAGCTGCTGGCGCGTACCCTTTACAAGCCGGCAGGGGGCTCCAGAGACCGGCGACGGGCCCTCAGAGGCCGGCAAAGGGTCATCAGAGGCCGGTGGTATGTACCTTCAGAAACCCTGTGGGGTCATCTTTAGAGACCGGAACGGGCTCAGGCGCTGATGGGGCCCTCAGAGTCGCCGGTGTGGGGCCTTCAAATGTCACCGGTGGCAGGGTGGCCGTCACATGCGCACTTGTGGGGCCTTCAGAAGCTACGATGTTGGGCCCTCAGAGCCGCCGATATAGGGCCTTAAGAGGCACTAGTGTGGGGCCCTCAGATATGGCAATGTGGGGCCCTCGGACTGGAGGCGCCGGTGTGGGGGCTCTCAGAGACACTGGTTTAGGGCCATCACAGGCGCGCGTTGGGCCCTCAGAACTGCTGTTACGGAACGGATCCTTCATAGGCCGACAAGAAGATATCAAGAGGTCACCGGTGCCTTCAGGAGCCTTGTGGGGTTCTCAGAGACTGGCATGGTGCGCTCAGACGCCGCTGGGACCCTTCGTGTCACCTGTGTGGGGCCGTCAGGGTCGCTGGTAACTGTCAAGGGCCCTCAGAACCGCCCATGTAGGGTTTTTAAAGGCATTGGTATAGGGCCTCAGAGTTAGGGGTGTGGGGCCCTCAGAGACGCCGGTGTGGCGCTCAGGGGCGCCGGTGAGGGCCCTCACAGTCGCCGTTATAGGGGCCCTCAGAGAAATGGGTGTGGGGCCATTACAGGCGGGTGTGCAGCTCCTAGAGCTGGCCCACTAGAGGCCGGTTAAGACCCCCAGAGGCCGGCAAGTGGCCCTCAGAGGCTGGCTTGGGGCCCTTATGGAGATCTTAATGTTAGTACTTTTGGGCCCATGAGGTGTTCTTACGAGCCCTGTGGGGCCCTTCTGAGTCCAAATATAGCCAACGTGGACCCTCAGTGGCCAATTGGCGCCGCAGTGCCCCTCAGACCCGAATAATCCGATGGGCCCCTGAACCTGATGGGGCGGGGGGGGGGCTCACGGGCCCACCTGGCTACGCCACTGAGGAAAATCGTAAACCCATAAATATCGAATTGCAATCACCTGTTATTTTTTTCAGCGATTATTGTGATCGTCTGATAAACGCCAGAGCCTCGTAGCTATACCGTTGCCTCCCGCGCAATGTCCGCCCCTGCGGACCGCAGGGGCTGCTGCACCGGTGCTAATCGCGGTCATCGGTTTCTGTCACCTTATTACAGAGGTGTCGGGGCTGCTGCCGAGCTGCCGGCAAATGTACGCGTTTTTTTCGGAAAGATGTTTATGTAATGAGGTAGCCAAGTACTAGGACGAGCAGAATGATTTTGAAGAACGTTCAACCTTTGGGAAATATTAGTGGAAATCCCGGGATTATCAGTACCTTATGGGGATACACAACCATGCCTTGTAGGTACGGTTGTGCCCCATGGCAAAGCTACAATCTTTCACCCGGTGCAGGGGTTGAGCACCCCCAACCATTTTGAAAAATCGACACTCCTGATCTCCAGCACTCAGAATCGTGATTTGATGCACTCTTTGCAAGGTTAGATGCGTCACTTTTGCAATTTTGACCTTGTGTGACGTCATTTATGACATCATCAAGGTCATATTAGTTTTTCGTCAATAACTCTTGATCAAATTGAGCTAGCGAGTCGGGAAAGTCACCAATGGACTCAAGAAGACCTGCCGAATCGAATGATATGCGAGATGACCTCTTTCGACCAACTTCGTGACCTGGGGGTACTGACTTGACCTTGACCTGAGGTCAACACCCAAAGTTGACCTGACCCGAACAAAAAGTATATCATTCGACGCGCCTGAGCGAGGCGAACACGATGCTGCCAAAATCGCGGCTCTGCGGCCGTTTTTTACAAAGCTATTCACCAAAAACTGAACCGTACCTTGGGGCACTTGACCTGACCTCAGAGGTCACCGGTTGACCTAGGACCTTAAAATAGGGTACCAATCTCTGCATCTCGTAACGGCGCACACGCTCGTTTTTTCCGCGACGCGCTAGCTCCACCAGGGGCGAAACGGCGAGGGGGTCGTACCCGCCCCCCCCCCCCTCGGCCGGCGCGTATGTAGAAAGCCAATAGGTCCGGTGAGGGTTAACCTGTGCTGATTTTAATCAATGATCGAGGAGAAGGTCCTTTAACCCTCGCCGGACCTATTGGTTTTCTACATACGCGCCGGTCGAGGGGGGGGGGCGGGTACGACCCCCCTCGCCGTTTCGCCCCTGGTGGAGCTAGCGCGTCGCAGAAAAAACGAGCGTGTGCGCCGTTACGAGACGCAGAGGTTGGTACCCGATTTTAAGGTCCTAGGTCAACCGGTGACCTCTGAGGTCAGGTCAAGTGCCCCATGGTACGGTTCAGTTTTTGGTGAATAACTTCGCAAAAAACGGCCGCAGAGAGCCGATTTTGGCAGCATCGTGTTTGCCTCGCTCAGGCGCGTCGATTGGTATACTTTTTGTCCGGGTCAGGTCAACTTGGGGTGTTTACCTCAGGTTAAGGTCAGGTCAACACCCCCAGGTCACGAAGTTGGTCGAAAGAGGTCATGTCGCATATCATTCGATTCGGCAGGCCTTCCTGAGTCCATTGGTGGCTTTCCCGACTCGCTAGCTCAATTTGATCAAGAGTTATTGACGAAAAACTAATATGACCTCGATGACGTCATAAATGACGTCACGCAAGGTCAACATTGCAAAAGTGACGCATCTAACCTTGCAAGGAGTGCATCAAATCTCACGATTCTGTGTGCTTGATATAGTTGGAGATCGTTCCCGGCGCCAGAATAGCAGATTTCATTTTTCCCCATTGACTTATAATGGTGAGGTCACGAAAATGACCTGACCTCATATGACCTTTAGGAAAAATCCGAGATATACAAGTTGTGGAGCTCATAATGGATACTAGATCCTGCAAGTTTCATTTCCCTGTGACATCTCCTCTGGCAGTGAGGGCGTTGCGAAGTTGCGACATCTGAAGACCGTGCAGAGGTTCACTTATGACGTCATAGGTCAGTGACCTGACCTGACCCAAAAATTCGGTTGGTGTCAAAAGATCCGGCTTGGATCAAAGGTCAGGTATGCCAAGTTTCAGCTCTCTATCGCCAGCGTGTTCGGAGCTATCGCGAAAAACCCTATGGGGGGGGGGGGGCAGCCACCCCCCCTTGGCCGGCGAGGGTTAAAATACCAAAGCTAAAAAATTGCCATCGAAAGAATACCGCATAAAATTTTGTCATGAAACAGACGCATGGATATGCCAAGATGATACATGCAAAGGTCAAGTGTAATCAATAATCAACGCGTTTCAGCCGCGAGTTGGGAGCGCAAAGCGTTTTCCAAGCGGGACGCGTTTTCGACGCGGGTTGTGAGCTGAATTGCAAGTGAAAACTCAGCGGACGAAGCGATTTCCGCGCTTGACGCGAGTTCGACGCGATTTGCAAGCGTGTGCTGTGTTCCGGCCTTTAGATTAACGGAAGTTTCTGAGTATGAGCGGACGGCCGGCCGGCCGTGCGGACGCTTTTGCGAGGCTTATATCTCAGCAACCACTTGACCGATTTACATGCGGTAAATTTTGTAGGATAGCTTCATTCCTTCTACCAAGTATTGGACTATTCCCGGTGCATGTGGGTGACCCCTTATGCACGTGCCACGTGCAAAACGAAGAGGTGTCAGTTTTGTAATTGTTGCATTATCTCGGTAACTACTTGGCCGATTGCGCTGAAAGTTGGCATGTAGATAGGCACCCACTAGGCACTGCATATCCATGTGCCAGAGTTGGGGTGCTGCTGCACGTGCGCACGTGCAGGGGTCGTTTCCAGATCTCGAGAACGGCTCGACCGATTGCGCTCAAAATTGGTACACAGTTAGGGACCGGTTAGTAGGGTGCCGTGCGCAAGTCAGTTGGGACCCATTTTGCACGTGCGCACGTGCAGTGTGCTGCTTCCAGATCTCGAGAACGGCTGGGCCGATTGTGCCCAAATTTGGCACATCGCTAGAGACCGGTTCGTAGGGTGCCGTGCACAAGTCAGTTGGAGGTACCCCCTCGCAATTTCGCACGTGCAAGGCCCACCCTCTCGCTCGCTCCGTTAGTCGCCCCAAAAGGCGTTATACTGGTTCATTAACCCGCGCCCGGCTGGGGGTCCTGGATTTCCACGCCCTGCTCGGGGGGGGGGGGGGTGTTTGAACACCCCCTTCTAACTCGGCTCCTGGGCCACGTAGCGATACGCGGAAGGCGGCGTTCGAAAGAGCGTCAAAAATAATGACGAAATCACTTCGGTCAATTTTTTGCTCAGGTCAAAGGTTAGGTCACCAGAGGTCATTGAAGGCAAAATTTCGCCGATTTCCAGGTCGAATGTCGACTATTTCCAAGAAGCCAACGCATAACTCGGGAACCAAAAGAGCTACAGCGCCGCGGAAAAGCGCATTCGATAGCCCTATTAACGCCCTTGCTGAATAATTTTCTCAGATTTGACCTAACGTCAACAGTTTTGCCTGCAGGGGGCAAAAACTGCAAAGTTTAAGCTTCGAGGCTCATGTAGATGGTGTCGTGGCAAAGTGTTTTGGGATCCTGATTGGTCTGATGCACGCTAAACACATGATTTCAGTTCCGGTACTGACATCCGTTGTAGACGCCCTAGTAATGTCACATGTGAGGTACTGTAGCCAGGTTTTTTGATGTGCGAACAAAACTGTCCTGAAAAGGCTCCAGAAGGTGCAGAACTTCGCCGCCAGGGTGATATCGGGTCGTCGTCGATACCAGCATGTGTCCGACGTGATAAAGAGTCTGGAATGGCTCCCAGTGGCGGCGATGATAGATTACAATGATATGTGCCTCCTGCATAAGATCATCACAACCAATGAGCCTTGCGTACTGAGACAGAACGTGTGCTACAATAGAGATGTCGTTCAGCGAGTTACCAGGCATTCGGACCACCTGCACCTACCTCGCTTTCGGACCAACGTAGGCAGGAAGACTTTTAGGTTACGGGCGTGTTCTCTGTACAACGAACATGTAATCGATTCTGACATGCAGGGACTGTCATACGTGCGTTTTAAGAAAACGCTTAAGGCTCATCTTATCACCTGAAGTGCCTTGAGACGTGGCAGACAGCGCGTTGTGCCGTTTTACTTGTGTCATTCTAGCTCGTGTACATTACTCCTAGTCTTACTTTTAGCTTTTTTCGGGCCGTGTGTACTATTTTACGAAAATTAATCCCCTGTTGCTTGAAAAAACTAGTACCTATTTATAGCCTTTTCTGGGCCTGATCGTATCTCTTTTTTATGAAAATGGTCTACAAGCTGTCTACTGTAACTTAAGCACCTAGTCATATCATCTTTTAGTCTTTTTGGGACACATGTAGTATTTTATCTGAGATAAGATTAAGAGATGAGTAGGTATGTGCAATGCCTACTGCCCACGTAATGTACCTATATGCGTATATTCCTGTCTAACGATTGTATGACGAGGGCTCATAATAACCACATGTTTGTGGACGAGTGCCAATTATGTTCAATAAATAAATAAATAAAAATAGCCGATTTTTTTCGGAAACAGTTTTTCTGCAATAACTTTTCCCCCAGCCTTGTACGAGCTTACTTTTACCGGCATCGTGTTTCTCTCGTCAAGACGCATCGAATGAACTATAACTTGACCTTGAAAGGTCAACTTGAAAATTTGACCTCAGGTCAAGGTCATGACCTGACCGGAAAGGGTCATGTTGCATATCAGTCGATCCGTATCATCGAGCTGAACACATCTCAGGCGTTTTCATCGCTCTAGCATGCCTCTATCAAAAGTTATTTGCGAAAAACTGTTAGATACCATTCGTGACCTAAGATGACCTCAGGGCATAAACAGGGGTCACGGACACCATTTTCATGTTCAGTGTGTCTAAATCACTTGTAATGCAGTGTTTGGGAGTGTTTATAATGTCTTTCGTCCAAAAGAGACGCATTTCAATTTTCTCCCATTGACTTATAATGGGGAGGTCGCAAAATTGACCTGACCTTAGGTCACCGATATAAAAATTCTGAGATGTACAGAGATGTACATTTTTTACATGCTATTGCTCTTAGCAATCGCTGAAAGTTTCAAAGCAATCGGTCACTCGGTGTAGCTATGACAGACATTGAAACTTTTTATGAGGTGAGGTCACTTCAGGTGACCTGGTGACCTGACCTTGAATGACCTTGGTCTGAAATGTTCACAACATGTGTAGAATTGATGTATGATAAGGTATACCAAAAACGGCGGCGCTCGAATCGCGAAAAACCACAAGGGGGGTGTTCAAACACCCCCCCCCCCCCCAGCAGGGCCCGGGTTAAATGCAATAAAAAACATGGGTTCTCGAGTCTATGTCAATCAAAGGTCTGATCAAAATGGGTCATGTTTTACGGCCGTTGTCAAAATACCCAACACTTTCCAGGAGCCGGTGGTCTTATGATGTCCTCTGTTTTTTTTTAATATTTTCATACCGGTTCTGTCACATTGCATTCAGTAAGCGACCATACATGCAATAAAAACAGTGGGTTCTCGAGAGTAACTTTACGGAATTGAGTGAATGCTGATACGATGTTCAGCATGTTGGAGCGCAGTTAGATCGAGTAGGACTTTCATAGGACTGTGGCACATCGATGCACTCTGATTTTAAATATTTCAACGCATTTAATAAGAAAATGCGATTAAATTTTCTTTCATTAAATGCAATAAAAACATGGGTTCTTGAGTCTATGTCAATCAAAGGACCGATCAAAATGGGTTATATTTTAGAGACGTTGTCAAAATACCCTACACTTTTTAGGAGTCGGTGGTGTTATGATGTCCTCTGTTTTTGAGTATTTTCATACCGGTTCTGTCACATTGCATTCAGTAAGCGACCATACATGCAATAAAAACAGTGGGTTCTCGAGAGTAACTTTACGGAATAAAGTGGATGTTGATAAGATGTTCATTGTTCAGCACGTTGGAGCGCAGTTAGATCGAGTAGGACTTTCATAGAGCTGTGGCACATCGATGCCCTCTGATTTTAAATATTTTGACGCATTTAATAAGAAAATGCGATTAAATTTTCTTTCATTAAATGCAATAAAAAACATGGGTTCTCGAGTCTATGTCAATCAAAGGACCGATCAAAATGGGTTATGTTTTAGAGACGTTGTCAAAATACTCTACACTTATTAGGAGTCGGTGGTGTTATGATGTCCTCTGTATTTACGAGCGAGCGAGCGCAGCGAGCGAGCGAGTTCATACTGTAAGGGAAAATCCTGAGTATGAGCGGCCGGCCGGCCGTGGGGACGCTCTTCAAAAGCTAATATCTTAGGAACGGGACATCCGATTGACAAGCGGTCTTCTTTACTGAATGTCACTTGGACGTAAAAGTTCTGTGGTGTGATGGCCACCATGCGTTCTTGTCAACCACCGCACGTAGCGCGCGGTAAAGTTGGACATTTTTTAACCCAATTAGTGGCAGGCTCCTGGCTACCCCTATTAGTGGCAGGGGGGCGACCCCCCCTTTACGACCCCCCCCCTTGATATCTCGAGATCTAACCGGCCGATTTTCGAAATTCAAACGGCATTCGATTTCGCGCAACGTGATCTACATTTCTAAAAAATAAAAATTAAAAAAATGTCAATAGGGGGGTAGAGGGGGGTAAAAACGGGCAAATTACAGATACATTTTAGGCTGTTTATCACGGCCAGGTTTCTGAACCAATCTTAACGCAACTTTTGCCGATCGATAGAGAATGAACCAGGAATTCACATGGATCCTAAAAATATGCATTTTCAAAAATCATAGGCGGATACAGATCATTGAGATTGGGGTACACAAAAAGTATAGTAAGTAAGGTTTTTGTTGGTACTGTTTCTAAAAAGGGTGGTAATGGTCTTGTTATGTTACAATTTTCTTATGAGAGAACGACTACAATTGTATTGGTCATGCATAGGCGGTGTCAGGGCACCTATTTATTTATTTATTTATTTATTTCACATCATCAGGTATTTCCACACAAAATGGGCTATTCCAATACCCTCGTCATACAATGTAACACCGCACGGTATAAAAAAAGTTATAAAAACACACACACACATCTTTATGAGAACAAAATCGCGGACACTTAAAATAAACTAACTAGTCACGAAAAAAAATCACGATGCATCAGCCAACATTTTGCGAATGTGGCGCTTAAAAGAAGTCATGCTAAGGTGGTTCACATGATGATCTATGGCGAATGTGTTATACAATTTGGATGCACGATAGATGAATGTACGTTTTCCATGGTTGTTGCGGGGGCGAGTGGTTGAAATATGATCCGACTGCCGTGTTCTTCGAGAGATTGATTCATGATTAAACAACAGTGCTTCACGCAATCCTATTGGTACGTCCAGCGATAAAATTTTATGAATCATGCATATGTCAAAATAGTCAACTAGCTTTGGAACAGTGAGCCAACCTAAGTCTGAAATGACATCTGAAACATGTTCGTATTTCCGTCGACCGGAAATAACTCGTGCTGCGAAGTTGACTATTTTTTGTAGTTCGGTCAGCACATTTTTGCCACAGCTACCATACACCTGCGCACAGTATCGAATGTGAGAAAGTACAAGAGAATCGACGATACGAGGTAGAACAGAAGCCGGTAGAGTATGTTTAACGTGCGAGATTCCAATGAGAATGCCAAAACATTTGTTAACAACATGTTGCACGTGGCGCTCCCATGACAGGTTTGGGTCCATTATCACACCTAAGTTCCTCACGCTCTCGGTAGACATCACCACTTCACCCATGAATGACACTTTTGGAAATTCATCTAACTGGACTAATTGCCGTCTGTCACCGAAAACCATCAGTTCCGTTTTACTAGGATTAACCATCATACCGTTTTGCATAAACCAGTTACTCAAGATACCTAAAACGTCTTCCATAGCACACTGCATATCCCGAATTTTGTGTCTCGACCCGGTTAGTGCTAGCTGAGTATCATCCGCATACCTGATTAAAGTTACTCCGAAACCGTTCACAGAGGACGGAATGTGACATGCGATGTCATTGCTTAGAATATTAAACAATAAACTTCCTAACGTTGAGCCCTGGAAGCATCCCACCGATATCGGTAAGGGTTCTGATAATTCGTCGCCGATCCTTACCCTCTGAGTATGTCCCTCGAGGTAGCTCTTGAACCACCCTGTCCTAATCTGTAAGAGACTCAATTTTTCCAGAATAGTACTATGATCGACCACATCAAAACACCGACTTAAATCTAAAAGAGCTAGCAATGAAATTTCCGAATTGTCCATACCTTTCAAAATTTCGTCAGTCATTGATACGAGTGCCGTTGCCGTGGAATGATTCGCCATAAAGCCATGCTGATCGATGGTGAATAAATGTTGCTGAGTCAGATAACTAGTCACCTGGGTGTGAACTACTTTTTCAATGATCTTACAAATGACACTCACAATGGTTATGGGTCTAAAATTCGCCTATGTTGGGAGGTAAAACATAACCCCCCTTTTTGGACGCCTGGATCCGCCTATTATAGCAAAAACGTGTCAAAAGAGGATGCACAATAACTTTGTATATGTTATCACATGATACCTTTCATTCACTGTTCGTAAAACTGGTGCATACAGTTATAATACATCAGCATCGTGATCTTGGCCCAAATGACTCGCTTCACGAATAGGACTCCCCAATTCCCAGTGCTCTGGAGCCGCCCCAGGGCCCAATCTTATAAAGGTTGTGCTACCAAATGGCGTACTATCATTCCACCCCACTCTATTTACGGCACCCTATTCACGCAATCTTATAAAGAGAATAGTATGGTAATTCTATTCACGCCATTTTGCCCACAGTACAAATCAACGCCAGCAGGAAACACGCAACGTGATTGGTCAATGTCTTGTCGCCGTCGCTATTGGAAATTATGCGTACTGTTTGCGAACAGCAAAAGTTATGTGTTTTGATTTTTATGGGGCATTTATTTCTTTTAGAGACACACATAGGTGTAATAAATAAGTTATTTATGGAAAACGTGATAGCAAACTATGGAAAACACAAACATGCTTGAAGAATTCTCCTGAAAAGTGGATTGCCGACCAAATAAATTTCAGCGAGGGCATTCTCGCGCTCAGAAATTCGAGTGAATAAAGTGTTTCTTCTACTTATCATTTGCATTTATTTGCTGTTAAGGCAATGCAATAAATTTGTTAAAGTAAGTAGGAATTAACAATTTTTTGACAAACTAAGGTATATCATAATTAATTTAAATATCTAATCAGAAGCCATGAAGTGCCCGTTATTTGTGTCATACGTGAGACGTGAGAATAGGCTAAAGACCCACACCGATTCTATAATGCAGTGGCTGCCGAAAATCTATGATGGTTACTGGTGCTAAAATCCTCTTAAAAATCCCCTTTTTATTTGAAAAATAAATCCATATAACGATGAACACTCGTTTTTATGTGTTTTAGTGTGCATTTAGTTCCTGAAAATACATATTTTGAAATTGATCGTTGTCTGTATAATAAGCATCATTATAATAAACCATGAGTTAATATGTGGAGGATGTTTTAATCTTAAAAATATCATAACGTAAAATATTGCATACTTATATCATAAAAACATTGAATTTATCTTAAATGAATTAAACTGTCTGAGAAGCTCGTCAAAGTACGCCACAAATTCTGGCGTGAAATGGACGCCGCTGAAACCGCAAACAGCTGATGATTGTCGGTGTTTTGAGATGTGCACAGCTGCTCACGGTTAAAAGCATGCTAGGGCCTCCTCAAAACCGGCGGCTACCCTACCAATGCTGTAGGGAGCGTGCCGTGTTTTCGATTTTACAGAGTTTTATAAGATTGCGTACTATATATCCAGCCTTAGAGTGCTGCCATATCCATTTCACGGCGTTTATAAGATTGGGCCCTGGTGAAGTTATGAACTTGAAATTTTCAGGGGATGTGCCCAATTTAGTTTTAGGAAAAGTCAGAAAATTTCAGCATCGTAGCTTCAGCGGTTTCGGAGATATTCCCGAAAAACCTGAGGGGTGGATGAAAACAACCCCCCTGCCACTAATAGGGTTAAGAACCCCAAAATTGCAACCTCAATAACGGCACAACGGTTGGGCCGATTGAATTGAAACTCGGTACAAACTTAGGTCTCCATCAGATAATTCATCTGCATGTGTAAGGTTGGGGTGCTACAGCACGTGCGCACGTGCAGGGGGCGCTCCCAGACCTCGAGAACGGCTGGGCCGATTGCGCTCAAATTTGGTACACGGTTGGGGACCAGTTAGTAGGGTGCCGTGCAAAAGTCAGTTTGGACCCCGCTTGCACGTGCGCACGTGCAGAATGCCGCTTCCAGATCTCAGGAACGGCTGGGCCGATTGCGTTCAAATTTGGCACACCGCTAGCGACCGGTTAGAAGGGTGCTTTGCACAAGCCCGTTGGAAGTACCCTCTCGCCCTTGCGCACGTGCAGGGCTCACTATCTCGCTCGCTCGTTCTTCGCCAAAAAGGCGTTTTACTGGTGAGTATGAGCGGCCGGCCGGCCGGCCGTGGTCACGATTTTGCGACGCTTATATCTCAGCAACCACTTGACCGATTTGCACGCGGTAATTTTTGTAGGGTAGCTTCATTCCTTCTACCAAGTATTGGACTATTCTTGATGCATGTGGGTGACCCCTTATGCACGTGCCACGTGCAAAACGAAGAGGTGTCACTTTTGTAATTGTTGCAATATCTCGATAACTACTTGGCCGATTGCGCTGAAAGTTGGCATGTAGGTAGGCACCCACTAGGCAATGCATATCCATGTGCCAGAGTTGGGGTGCTGCTGCACGTGCGCGCGTGCAGGGGCCGCTTCCAGATCTCGAGAACGGCTGGGCCGATTGTGCTCAAATTTGGCACATCGTTAGAGACCGGTTAGTAGGGTGCCGTGCACAAGTCAGCTGGAGGTACCCCTCGAAATTTCGCACGTGCAAGGCTCACCCTATCGCTCGCTCCGTTAGTCGCCCCAAAAGGCGTTATACTGGTTGCAAAATATGAAGTGGATTAAGTGAATGTTTCTTGGCACACAGTAGCTCATGAGTATTCCCAGTGGGAAATAGGCTGTTTTACATGATGCAACTAACGATACCTACAAGTAGTTTGCATTAATCGACTTTTGGGGAACCGGGTCCAACTGGTTCCGATTCCAACTAAGGCCGGGTCCGACTGGTTCCAGAAATGTCCAGCCGGGTCTGGTTCGAGTCTGGTTCCCAAAATTTTCATCTTTTGCCACCTCTAATCCAGATTCCCTCAGTTGAATCAAAACGCTCAAAATAGTCTGGCGCCTCTACCTCTAGATCGGTGACATCACTTCCTGACCGCTCAACAGGCCCACCGGCTCGGTCGGGCGCCACAAGCGCTACCTGCCGCCGCGAGTCGGACCCATGGCCACCACTGACACAGGTGTCGCCACCGTCGCCACTGCGGACCGCAGTCACCGTCTCCACAACCGGTCTGACATCTCCTGGTATCGGCTGCCCCACCACTAAATCCGTACACTTCGCACCGCCACAGAAGCTCACATCTGACGGCGCTTTCACGACACCACCACCCAATGCAGCAATGCCACTCATACCGAGAATGAGGTCCACACCCAGCGGCCGCTGACCTAACACCAACACGGATATCTCTGCACATCGCCCCTCAGGGGTCATCACCGTTACACGACCAACGCAATCACAAACCAGCCGCTGTCCGCCGACGGTGGTGAGAGCGATCTCACGTCTCGTCCACTGCCCGCAGCACGGCGCGAATATCACATTATCCGTGCAGCCTGAGTCCACGAGCACGCGGCGCTCGCGGTTATCCACCATCAGCCGCATTACTGGCAGAGCGCCGCTCGACACTGCGCTGGAGAGGACGCCGGCTGTTACTCGTCCTCTCCCGCCGAGTTCCCCGCTCGCTGCGGGCACGCTGCAGCCAGATGCTGTGGGCTGCCGCACGTCCAGCAGCGTCGCCGGTATCGCCCACCGGCAGCCGGCCCCGGCGCACGGGCACCAGACTCCGGGAGCGCCGCCGGCTCCGGCGCCGTCCTCCCCCTCGCAGACGCCGCGCTTCCGGGAGGAGCCACCGCCCTCTGGCATCGCACCGCCGCCGCCGCAGCCGCCACACGCTCGTCACTGAGACCGCGCGAGCACGCACCAATACCTCCGGCAGGCTCAAGTCCTCAGCTCGAGAGCCAGCGCGAATTTGGCGCACAGCGTCCGGCAACCCGGCGACGAGTTGGGCACACACCAGTGCCCGGTCCGGCAGGCCGCCGAATAGCTACGCCAGGCGCCGCAGGTCGGCAACAAATACATCTGCCGATTCTCCAGCCTGCAGCCGTTTCGCAGAGAAGACCTCGTAGGCTGCGTGCGGGTCCAGGGCGAACGCGGCGTAGAGTGCTCCGCACCAGCCGTCAGCGAGGAACGGCTGTCGGCAGCAACTGCGACCACACAGAGAAGGCGCCTCCAGAGAGCCGCAGCGGTAGCACTGTCTCCACTGCCACTCCGCGCAGCTGGCACAGCAGCTCCGCCCTGCTGAACCACTCGACGACATCGGCGCTGCCGTCGTACTCAGGGATGAGTCGCACGTCGAAGGACAGTGACGGAGCCGCCAACACCGCTGGTGACGGCTGAGCGACTGACATCACCGGCACGTATGGCACGGACGCCACCACAGTCACTGCCGTCGACATGACACCAGCCGACGTAGTTGTTGCCGTTGTTGTGCTCATGACTCACGTGAGTCACCAAAGCAGGTGCCGAAATAGCTTGATATATTTTCAGAGCCACGAATTAATAATACCTACGCAGCGGCCGGCGCCTTACACACCCCACCAGCACACTGCCCGTCCGCCAGCGCCCCTCGGCCGCCCGGCCGCCCGGTCGGCCGGCCCGGGGCGGTCACCTGACCCGCTCCCCGCAGAGGCGGCGTCAGACGCAACGCCGCACTATGGTTGGAAACGGCTTTACGGATGGCCGGGGTCAACGCAAAAAGATGTTTTGCCCATAACTTGTTAATGCGTAGACCGACTGCGATGAAACTTTGCATAAGTATACCAGTGTCTTTCGTGCATCATGCAGTAACTCAGAAATGACGAGGTCCCGTCACGTCACGCAAGTGTGACGTCGTCATTGCAAGCATGTCATTAGTCGCCTAGGTCTTTCGTAATGTCATCGATATCACAAGGCATTTTGAACATGTTTTGAATACTGCTGTACTGAACGGATATTGTTGTTATGCTTTAGGGCGAGAAATATCAACGTAGTGACGCACAGTGTACTGCCATTGGTCATAAAGGGTTAAAATTTTGGAGAAAAAATATTGATGTTTTTTTAGGTTGGGTAAAAAAGTTAGAAATAAAATGACGATCAAAATGACAAAAAAATGTGTCAGGTTAATTCGGCAGTTGCTGGGGTATTTCGCCACCCGCCGTTTGCTGGGGGGGGGGGTTAAACGCCCCCAGCCGATAACTCGAGAACTAATAGGCGCAGCGAAACGCACGAGGCGGCAAACGGAAGAACGCGACGAGACGCTTCAGATGAATACTTGAATGTTGAATTTTGAGCCCACAGGTCGGATCAAGGTCAGGTCAAACACCTGAAATCGGGCTTTCAGTAGCATGGACTTCAGCACCTCGCAATGGGTGCCTCTCCCTCTCGTCATAAACTATCAAAACTGTGCACAACCCTTCATATTAGTGCTAAAAGAGTGTCAGATCCATGTAGGGGTCAGTCAAACATAGGTCAGGGTCAAGGTCAGGTCAATCAGGTAAGCACATAACCCCAAAAATTAAAACTGATATTCGCAGTCCATTGCACATGCTTTTTTATGTGTACTTTGGGCGTAACCCCCCGCGCCCAACTATGGTGACAACTGACATTTATTTACGTGGTTGGTTGAAAAAAAAACAATTTAAGAACTTGATGCATCATGGTCGTGAAGCAGGGGCATTCCACGATAGATCGTACCAGGCCCGTCACCCTCATCTCTCAGATTTTAATGAAAATCGGTTCCAGGGGTAATCATAGGCCCCAAAGACGCCTGGCAAAATATAAGACTTCTCATCAAAACTTTTTGAGTTATATTGCATTACATTTTTTAACTTCGGTTTATAACGGTGAGTTTGATGGCCTATAACTCGAGAACGGGTTAACCCGCGCCCGGCTGGGGGTCCTGGAATTCCACGCCCTGTTGGGGGGGGGGGTGTTTGAACACCCCCCCCTTGTAACTCGGCTCCTGGGCCACGTAGCGATACGCGGATGGCGGCGTTCGAAAGAGCGTCAAAAATAATGACGAAATCACTTCGGTCAATTTTTTGGTCAGGTCAAAGGTCAGGTCACCACAGGTCATTGAAGGCAAAATTTCGCCGATTTCCAGGTCGAATGTCGAAAATTTCCAAGAAGCCAACGCATAACTCGAGAACCAATAGAGCTACAGCGCCGCGGAAAAGCGCATTCGATAGCCCTATTAAAGCCGTTTCTGAGTAATTCTCTCAGATTTGACCTGACGTCAACGGTTTTGCCTGCAGGGGGCAAAAACTGCAAAAATAGCCGATTTTTTTCGGAAACAGTTTTTCTGCAATAACTTTTGACCCAGGCCTTGTATGAGCTTACTTTTACCGGCATTGTGTTTCTCTCGTCAAGACGCATCGAATGAACTATAAGTTGACCTTGAAAGGTCAACTTGAAAATTTGACCTCAGGTCAAGGTCATGACCTGACCGGAAAGGGTCATGTTGCATATCAGTCGATCCGTATCGTCGAGCTGAACACATCTAAGGCGTTTTCATCGCTCTATCATGCCTCTATCAAAAGTTATTTGCGAAAAACTGTTAGATACCATTCGTGACCTAAGATGACCTCAGGGCATAAACAGGGGTCACGGACACCATTTTCATGTTCAGTGTGTCTAAACCACTTGTAATTCGGTGTTTGGGAGTGTTTATAATGTCTTTTGTCCTAAAGAGGCGCATTTCAATTTTCTCCCGTTGACTTATAATGGGGAGGTCTCAAAATTGACCTGACCTTAGGTCATCGATATCAAAATTCTGAGATATACATTTTGTACATGCTATTGCTCTTAGCAATCGCTGAAAGTTTCAAAGCGATCGGTCACTCGGTGTAGCTATGACAGACATTGAAACTTTTTATGAGGTGAGGTCACTTCAAGTGACCTGGTGACCTGACCTTGAATGACCTTGGTCTGAAATTTTCACAACATGTGTAAAATTGATATACGATAAGGTGTACCAAAAACGGCGGCGCTCCGCGCCGCCGTTTTTGAGATATTCGCGAAAAAACACAAGGGGGGGTGTTCAAACCCCCCCCCCCAGCAGGGCACGGGTTAAGCAACCAACAAACGGTGAACAGCGCTAAGCTTGCGATGAATCAATGCTAAATATTACTTTTTAAAAATTCCAAAGAAAAATTTTCTTCGTTGAACAAAAATGTTAATCTTTTTTCATTTGCCTCAATGACTTTTGGAACCAATTTTTTCACATTTTTATTTTTTTTTTTAAATAAACTTCATGTCATTGCAAATCGACATGCTTAGAAAGGTGTTCTTTCTATAAGTTCCTCATTTTCCCGCAAACAAAATGGGTTTCGAGGGGGTTAATACGAAACGAACCCAGCACGCCGTTTCGCTTCTAATAGAGCTAGAGCCTCGCGGAAAAAGTGAGCGCGTGTGCCGTTACAAGTCGCAGCGATTGGTACTTGATTTTAAGGTCTCAGGTTAACCAGTAGCGTCTGAGGTCAGGTCAAGTGACTGAAGTTACGGGTTCGGTTTTTTGTAAACAACTTGACAAAAAAATGGCCGCAGAGCCGCGATTTTGGCATCATTGTGTTCGCCTAGCTCAGGTGCGTCGAATGATATGCTTTTTGTTTGGGTGAGGTCAGCTTAAGTAGTTGACCTCGGGTCAAGGTCAGGTCAGAGCCCCTCAGGTCACGAAGCTGGGCAAAGGATATCATATGGCATATCATTCGATTCGGAAGGTCTTTCCGGGTCTATTGGTGGTTTCCCGACTCTCTAGCTCAATTTGATCGGGAGTTATTGACGAAAAAATCGTACGACCCTAGTGACGTCATAAAGGTTAGCAATGCAAAAGTGAAGCATTGGACTTTGCAAGAAGTGCATGAAATCACGATACCATGTACGTGAGATAGTTTTGAATCATTTTCGGCGCCAAAATAACAGTTTTTATATTTCCCCATTGACTTATAACAGTGATGTCACGTGACCAACCTGACCTCATGTCACCTTCAAAAATTCACAGATATACAAGTTGTGAGACCTCTGGAGGACACCATATATGCGTCCTGTAACTTTCATCTCGGACAGCTATGGTCATTGGTGTCCAAAACAATGACAGAACCAAACAGCCTTTTTCACTCCCGCGCTTATATATAGGAAAGAGGGTTGGATGAACCCTCTTTTCATTTTTTTTTCAGATGACACGGACCTCAGTTGAAATATCAGTAACCCGTGATGTCAATAGGCAGCTTAACCACGCCATTTGTAAGCTCCCCTCCCGAAATCACTATTCGAGACCGTTATCGCGACGCAAAATAAATACATTTATAGAAAGAACACCTTCCTAATTTTTTGCATGCTTCTTAACAATGAGCCAAATATTTTTTAAAGAACATAAAAATTCAAAAAAAATTTAGTCCCAAAGTCCAAAAAATACAAGTGAAGGAAAACTCGATACGTCATATATCAAAAATAGCGTATTTTTCAAAATTTCAAAAATACATATTAATCTCTGTCTCATTGCAAGTTCAATTCATTACGGAGCGAGCGAAGCGAGCGTAGTCTTTCCTTAGATTAACGGAAATTTCTGAGTATGAGCGGCCGGCCGGCCGTGGTCACGGTTTTGCGAGGCCTATATCTCAGCAACCACTTGACCGATTTGCATGCGGTAATTTTTGTAGGGTAGCTTCATTCCTTCTACCAAGTATTGGACTATTCCCGATGCATGTGGGTGACCCCTTATGCACGTGCCACGTGCAAAACGAAGAGGTGTCACTTTTGTAATAGTTGCAATATCTCGGTAACTACTGGGCCGATTGCGCTGAAAGTTGGCATGTAGGTAGGCAGTAGGCACCCACTAGGCAATGCATATCCATGTGCCAGAGTTGGGGTGCTGCTGCACGTGCGCACGTGCAGGGGTCGATTCCAGATCTCGAGAACGGCTGGACCGATTGCGCTCGAATTTGGTACACGGTTACGGAGCAGTTTGTAGGGTGCCGTGCACAAGTCAGTTGGGACCCATTTTGCACGTGCGCACGTGCAGGGTGCCGCTCCCAGATCTCGAGAACGGCTGGGCCGATTGTGCTCAAATTTGGCCGATCGCTAGAGACCGGCTAGTAGGGTGCCGTGCACAAGTCAGTTGGAGGTACCCCCTCGCAATTTCGCACGTGCAAGGCCCACCCTCTCGCTCGCTCCGTTAATCGCCCCAAAAGGCGTTATACTGGTATTGCATTTGGCATTTGAATAAACCGTCTTCGAGTTACAGCCCGCCAAACTTAGCGCTGCAAAGCAAGATCCAAAAAATGTTATACACCATAACTCAAAAAATACTCATCGGATAAGCCTGAAATTGTTACAGGTGGATTCAGAGCCCCTGATTACCCCCGAGACCGATTCTCGTCAAAATCCGAGAGAGGAGGGTGTCAAATTGGAAAAAAAGTGGTACGATCTATCGTGGAATGCCCCAGCAGCCACGAAAAATTCCGAAGATTCAGTTCAATATTTTGGAAAATGTAGAACGATAATAAAAACCATAGATAGCTATTTGATGTGTAATGGTATTGTGTAATGAGGTGTAATGACGTGTAATGGATGGTATTGGTAGTGTAATGGTGTTTACAGCATGTCTGTATGTCTGCTCTGTCAGTGGACGGGCCCGACGGGGCGCACGATATCCATCCATACTCCAGGTGCAGGGGCGAGCAGTTACTTCTTACGAGGGGTGTGGCGTCGAAGTCGGAGTGGGAGTCGGAGTCGAAGTCGGTCAGGAGCCCGCAGTGGAAGTCGGAGTCGGTCGGGGTCGGAACAGCATCACCACGACTCCGAAACACTGGCAGGGGTCCGGAGTCGGAGACTGAGTCGCCCGGAGTCATGGCAACGAGCCAGGAGTCGGAGTCGGAGTCGTAGTCGGATTCCACGCCACCATGACTTCGCAACACTGCTTCTTACCATACAAATTAGGATTACCCATTGCACAAATGACGAGCCGACCCGCTGCTAATGAAACGACGGGTAGGTACGCCTCGGGAGATGAAGCTTCACGGAAGATTTTGCGCACAAGTGCGCAGTTTGCTTTTAAGTTCCCCTTACGCAGAAATG
This sequence comes from Amphibalanus amphitrite, assembly GCF_019059575.1. Lineage (NCBI taxonomy): Eukaryota > Metazoa > Arthropoda > Thecostraca > Balanomorpha > Balanidae > Amphibalanus > Amphibalanus amphitrite. The sequence continues at coordinate 377,692 of NW_024881519.1, forward strand.
AACAAGGAATTATTCTGCCAAAAAGCTAAGTGGAGGTCGATGAAGAACTTTTTGCGTGTCCAATCAAACATTAACGTAATTTTGCAAATGCTGCTTTGGTGACACTACAACCAAAATGCAAGTCCGCTCCTGATTTTGAACACCCATGGGTAAAAGAGTCACTCCACTCGATAGCCAACATAACAAGGATTATTTTGATATATAGAAATCCCGTCTTACGAGACAACGTCATTGAGGTACGCTACACGCTATCATCAGCGCGGTTGTTTAAACCTTTGGCAGCGCACCAAAAAAGCCACTATCAGAAACTCTTGATTTCGTGGGCGATAATAAAGACTTAATGCAGAACTAAATATTTTTTGCTGCCCAATTCAAAACATTTCCTCAATTTCCAACAGATTGACACCCAAAATATGCATACATTCCGAAATTGCCCCTGGCCATCCGTGAGGCCGTTTCCAACCATAGTGCGCCGGGGCCGGCCGCCGCGCTAGATTACAGTAATAGATCATTACATATTACACATAATTTTATCATCATTTTATCTTCAATGACCTCAGCGATGACCTAATCGAAAAATGACCTCTACGATTCGGAAGCATCCTACAGCTATACATTGCCTTTTCTCGTTTTTCTAGCCTTCTTAAATGTTTATTAGATGATCGGGTTTGGCCGATACGCCCCCCCCCCCCAGCCCCTGGCCATCCGTGAGGCCGTTTCCAACCATAGTGCGCCGGGGCCGGCCGCCGCGCTAAATTACAGTAATAGATCATTACATATTACACATAATTTTATCATCATTTTATCTTCAATGACCTCAGCGATGACCTAATCGAAAAATGACCTTTACGATTCGGAAGCATCCTACAGCTATACATTGCCTTTTCTCGTTTTTCTAGCCTTCTTAAATGTTTATTAGATGATCGGGTTTGGCCGATACGCCCCCCCCCCCCCCCCCAATGGCTGATTGCGCGCGTTGCAGAGCTATCGAACCCACTTTCAGCGCGCTATAGCTTTATATGTCCTCGAGTGTCGAAATAGGCGAAACTTTTCCTTCGATGATGATGACGACGTGGGCTTTGGTCTGAACTGCAAGGTCAGTGGGGGGTGTCACCACCGCTACCCGTTCAGCTTCGCACTCGTACACGCGCTGCTTCCGTCCTAGCTCTTTATTGGATCGTGCCTTGTAGTTAGCGGTTTCTGCAACAGAACCACACACACACATGCAGCGCTCCGTCAGTTGATGCCAAACCATGGCGTGCACAGGCTAACGTCCAGACCGACTGGCATGCAGACAATCAGGCACGCAATGGTTGAAGTAACGTAGTGATATAACGCAAGAACGTAATACTGAAACACTGACATTCTGCGTGTGAATGGGAAGCGTGAACCCAAGCAAAAGCAAGAACGCAAGCCACCACACACCCAGCAGCACTTTGCAATACGGACCCACAAGTTACTCATCAGGTTACCCACCAGAAGTAGTTCCGACTGACGGTGGTGAGGAGGCTAGCGCATGCAGACACGTAGCAGCCAGACATGTCTTCATGCGTCACAAAAACAATCATTTTCACACTCAGTCTCGCACCGCAAAAGAAACAAAGTTGGTGATCGCTTGGAGGTCGTCACATCCTCCCCACCGTGTTCGCGTCAGCGTACACAAATATGCACGTATGTATGCCACATGTAAATCTCCGCCGCCAATATATTTCGGATACAACCGAAAATGAACCAGCTCATCCAGGTACGCAAACGCTCCTCGCTATTTTAGCCGTCACCACATGTACAGTCACCAGCACTTGCTACTAATCACCTCGTTTTTGCTCAGTAGTTTGAAGACCGATCAATTCTCAGTCGAGCAAGATACGTCAAACGATCGGTTTGGTCCTCTGATTTTCGAATATCTAACTTGTTTTTGTATGTTCGAAGCATTTTGGGATGAGGAGCCAAAAAAAACGTCTTTTCTGCCCTAAAGTTGCCCCAAGAAGTCGAAGAACCTAGCCCCGCCTCTGATTCACAGACCACTAGTGCCATCTCTTGTCAGCCGAACAAACCGCAGAAGTAAATAATGTCACGTGACCTTTGCACACGCTACAATTACTACGCACTTGTAGTGGGGGAAGCGGGGCGGAGGCGTGGAGAGGGACGCAATCGGTCCGGTCGGCTGGGGTCAGGTCGCCGAAGTCGGAGGTCATCCGCCGGAGGGTGTTTGGGCGGTTGAGCCGTGTGGGCTGGGGCTTGCGGAGTGGGGAGCGCCTGGACCTGTCTGGAAACAAGTTCTACAACGCTGTGGCAGTCGAGAATATTGTGAGGAAAGAGCGAGAGAGAGAGAGAGAGAGAGAGAGAGAGTGGAAGAGAAAGAGGGAGATAGAGGGAGAGAGGGAGAGGGAAAGAGAGGGAGATGGAGAGAGAGGGAGAGAGAGAAAGAGAGAGAGTGGAAGAGAAAGAGAGAGGGAGGGAGAGAGTGGAAGAGAAAGAGGGAGAGAGGGAGAGGGAGAGAGGGAGAGGGAGAGAGAGAGAGGGAGAGGGAGAGGGAGAGAGAGGGAGAGGGAGAGGGAGAGAGAGGGAAGGGGAGAGAGATGGGAGAGAGGGAGAGAGAGGGGAGAGAGGGAGAGAGGGAGAGAGGGAAAGAGAGAGAGAGAGAGAGAGAGAGAGAGAGAGAGAGAGAGAGAGAGAGAGAGAGAGAGAGAGAGAGAGAGAGAGAAAAGAAAGACTGGAGGGAAGGGATAAGGACGGGAGGAGAGAAAAGAGAGACAGAAAAGGAAAACCAGGAAGGGTAAAATGAGAGAGAGGGTAATGGGTAAATCAGTGAGAGGGAGCGAGAGAGAAAATATTTAGTTGTGTCAGCTTGTTTCGTATGTAAAATGTAAATTTGCTTTCCATCATTTCAGCTTCGGATTGGAAATTAAATCATAGCATCCTTATGATAAACCCACGCTGACGGGATGGGGACGTTTTTATGGTCGTCGTTGGGAGCTCGGCACTAATGGGGATGATGTTGAGGGTTTCGCAAATATTTCATAAAAGAGATGATATTTTTTTGCATCACCTATTAAACATTTTTTACGTTTGCTATGAAAATGTTAGGCCCAGTGCCTTCAAGATCAGGTCCACGACTCCACAGCTTACAACAGGAGCTAGCTAACATAACATTTCACCCGCGTCGTGTTGATGGCATGAACTTTCCGTCGAGTGCTGAGGGGGGGGGGGGGGCGTTTCACGCCCCTCCGTCTAACTCGGCTCCTGGGCCACTAGCGACACGCGGTAAGCGGCAATCGAAAGAGCGTCAAAAATAAAAAGGAAAACACTCGGTCATTTTAAGGTCAGGGTAAAGGTCAGGTCACCAGAGCTCAGCAAAGGTCAAATTTTGTCGATTTCAACGATTCCGACAACAACAACATCCGACGGCTAACTCTGGAACCAATAGAGCTACAGCGTCGTGGAAAAGCGCATTCGATAGCTCTTTTAACGCTCTTTTGCCAACATGTCCTCAAATTTGACCTCAGATCAACGGTTTAGCCCGCAGAGGGCACCGCTCTGATTGACCTCAAATTTGACCTCAGATCAACGGTTTAGCCCCCGTGTTTTCACCGCTCTAGCACGTCTCTGTCAAATCAAAAGTTATAGTAAAAAAAAACTGCTGAAGACCTTTCATGACCTGAGATGACCTCAGGGGCACACAAAGGGGGCACAGGTGCAATTTTCCGATTCAGAGTGTCATGTTTACATATGAACCGATGTTTGAGAGGGTGTAGAACGACATTCGGCCAAAAGAGGCTCATTTCAATTTTCTCCCATTGACTTATATGGAGCAGTCGCAAAATTGACCTGACCTTAGGTCACAACTCACAGATTAAAAAAACCGAGACATCCATTTTATACATACTGTTACCCTAAGCAAGTACTGAAAGTTTCAAAGTGATCGCTCAGTCGGTGTAGCTACAGCGAGCTTTCTAACTTTTTCTGAGGTAAGGTCACTTAACGTTACATGGTGACCTGACCTTGAATGACCGGGATCTGAAATTTTCATAGCATGTGCGGAAAAGATGTCGGAAAGGGTGTATCTAAAACAGCGGCGCTACGCGTCGTCGTTTTTGAGATATTCGCGAAAAACCTAGGGGGGGGGGCGAATCAAACGGCCCCTGAGACCTCGGGATGGTGCCCATAAGACCTTGGGATGGTGCCGCTGAGACTTCGAGCCCCCTCAGACCCGGGGAGAGGGCTCCTTCAGACCTCGGATTTCGGAAAAGTGTCCCAGGAAACTTGGAATGGTGCCCCTGGAGACCTCGGGATGGTGCCCCCAGACCTCGCGATGGTGCCGCCGGAGACCTTGGGATGGTGCCCCGGACCCTCGAGATGGTGCCCTCTCCGACCTTGGGATGGTGCCTGCGGAGAACTCGGGATAGTGCCCCCTGAGAACTCGAGATGGTGCCCCCGCGGACCTCTAGATGGAAATAGATGGACAATATTAAACTAAAAACTAAAAAACTCAACTAAACTAAAAAAACGAGGCGAAGGACAGAAATGGGCCTCCGGGAGACCCCGAAAACCGTACCCTATTCCGATAGATCTTCTGGATGGTGCCCCCTAGCCCGCGCCCTGCTGGGGGTCCTGGATTTCCACGCCCTGCTGGGGGGGGGTGTTTGAACACCCCCCCTTGTAACTCGGCTCCTGGGCCACGTAGCGATACGCGGAAGGCGGCGTTCGAAAGAGCGTAAAAAATAATGAGGAAATCACTTCGGTCAATTTTTTGGTCAGGTCAAAGGTCAGGTCACCAGAGGTCATTGAAGGCAAAATTTCGCCGATTTCCAGGTCGAATGTCGAAAATTTCCAAGAAACCAACGCATAACTCGGTAACCAATAGAGCTACAGTGCCGCGGTAAAGCGCATTCGATAGCCCTAATAACACCCTTTCTGAGTAATTCTCTCAGATTTGACCTAACGTCAACGGTTTTGCCTGCAGGGGGCAAAAACTGCAAAAATAGCCGATTTTTTCGAAAACAGTTTTTCTGCAATAACTTTTGACCCAAGCCTTGTACGAGCTTACTTTTACCGGCATCGTGTTCCTCTCGTCAAGACGCATCGAATGAACTATAACTTGACCTTGAAAGGTCAACTTGAAAATTTGACCTCAGGTCAAGGTCATGACCTGACCGGAAAGGGTCATGTTGCATATCAGTCGATCCGTATCGTCGAGCTGAACACATCTAAGGCGTTTTCATCGCTCTAGCATGCCTCTATCAAAAGTTATTTGAGAAAAACTGTTAGATACCATTCGTGACCTAAGATGACCTCAGGGCATAAACAAGGGTCACGGACACCATTTTCAAGTTCAGTGTGTCTAAACCACTTGTAATTCGGTGTTTGGGAGTGTTTATAATGTCTATCATCCAAAATAGGCGCATTTCAATTTTCTCCCATTGACTTATAATGGGGAGGTCACAAAATTGACCTGACCTTAGGTCATCGATATCAAAATTCTGAGATATACATTTTGTACATGCTATTGCTCTTAGCAATCGCTGAAAGTTTCAAAGCGATCGGTCACTCGGTGTAGCTATGACAGACATTGAAAGTTTTTATGAGGTGAGGTCACTTCAAGTGACCTGGTGACCTGACCTTGAATGACCTTGGTCTGAAATTTTCACAACATGTGTAGAATTGATGTATGATAAGGTGTACCAAAAACGGCGGCGCTCCGCGCCGCCGTTTTTGAGATATTTGCGAAAAACCACAAGGGGGGGTGTTCAAACACCCCCCCCCCCCAGCAGGGCGCGGGCTAGGAGACCTCTGGGTTTAAGCTCCCGTCGGTGACCTCCGTGATGAATTTAAAAAAAAAATCTCCGTGATGGGCCCCCGGGAGGCCCAAGAGGGGAGGATATTGTATTGTATTAACATTAAATGTCCGTCCGTGTTCCCACAGTTTTTCAGGACATTTTAACACGGCAGTAATGTAAACACAAATTTCCACACAGATGTACACGGCAGTGCCAACGTACGGTAACATACACTACATGGCGCACAGCAAGGCGCAGAGTACACACTACACAATACACAGTATACGCGATCCGTGATACTCTCCCTGAGCAAGTGAGCTGGTATGGTTCACGCGTTTTTGCACCTAAGTTTTTTCCTGAATTCTTTTTCTGACCCTGTTTGTGTAGTTTCTATTGGAAGTCGATTCCATTCAGTTGCAGCTCGGTACGGGAAAGATCGTTGTGTAATAGACAGACGCACCTTTGGAAGGTGGAGCCGATTGGTACATGCCAGGCGGGTCACTCGAGTGGTTATGTCTGATCTTTGGTGGAACATCCTTTTTAGAGCTTTGGGGGCGTCGCAGTTATTCAAAGCGCGAAATACTTTTAAACAATCACGCTCCTTGATGAGCTCTTCAATTGTTGGCCACTGAAGCGCACTTAGGGTAGGTGTGATGTGCTCATGGCGGCGTGTTCCGGTTACTACACGGGCTGCGAAGTTTATTACTTTCTGAACGCGAGATATTTGGTTTTTGCAGGCCCCACCCCAAACTGGCAAGCAGTACAATATCTGGGAAAAGACGTGTGCCTGGATAATGAGAATAAGAGCCTCAGCAGAAAAGTGACGCCGGAACCTGTTTAAGGACGATAGAATAGAGTAGCAGCGTCGTAAAACTTCTGTAACGTGTTTTTGCCAGGATAACGTTTGGTCTATTTTCACTCCCAATACTTTAATGTTGTCTGAAGGTTCAAGCGAACTTTCACAGAAGTCAAGTTTGAAATCTGAGACTCTCTGCAAAGCTGATGATGTGCCGATCAGAATGAAATCAGTTTTGGCTACGTTCATTTTAAATGAGTTGGTAGTGAACCATGTCTGCACTGAGGCCATTGAAGATTCCAAACGCCTTTTGAACTGGATGAGACTTTCGCTGTCTGTCGGCGAGCTGTCCAAAAGCTGAGTGTCATCTGCATAGCATATAACGCGGCCATGAGGTATACAATTTGGTAGGTCAGCTGTGACTAGACTGAAGAGAACAGGTCCCAGGATTGATCCTTGTGGGACACCGAATTTCACGGGAAGAACCTCAGAACCACCTCGAACCATTTGACCACGACCGCTCAGATAACTTTTGAACCAGTGTGATGGGACGCCGTGCCACGCTAGTTTCATCAAAAGAATTTCATGATCGACGCTGTCGAACGCTTTGCTCAGGTCTATTGCTGTTATTGAAGCAATGTGGCCCCTATCGATTTGATCAGTTGTCCAGGCAATGGTCTCGAGGATGGCGTCTTCCGTTGAATGGCCCTTGCGGTAAGCGTACTGGCTGTTACCTAGTAGGTCATTTTCTTTGAGATAGTGGGTTAATTGGGTGCACACGACACGCTCAGCGATTTTCGACATGACTGGCAGAAGTGAAATTGGACGATAGTTGCTAGCGCGACTGTGATCACCATTCTTATGTAAAGGAACTACACACGCTATTTTCCACTTTTCTGGAAATATGCCGCTTGATATTGAAGTGTTAATGATATGAAGGAGCAGCGGACCGATCACAGCAAAACAACGACGAATGGCCAGGATGGGGACTCCATCCAGTCCGACAGCTTTCGAATTGCTCATCAGACGCACCGCTGTTGACAGCTCAGGTAGAGTTGCGGGCTGAAGCTCAAAGCTTGTGGCACACACCACAGGGGGACGTATCTGGGGATCGACATACGTGTCATCCTGTCTGCGAGGTAAGAGTTCTGCTGCAATGTTAGAGCCTACATTCGCAAAATACGCATTAAACATGTCGGCCTGTTTTGAATCAAGGTTGCTATCTAGACAGTTGCCGCTCGTGTTTTTTACATACTGATTAAACTTCTTCCAAAAGCCACTGAAGTTCTTGCGCATTAATTCGTTACATAGAAAATCTTTCCGTGCACGTGCTAATTTGCTTTTAACACTGTTGTGAAGTCTTCTGAAGGTCACGTGTCGATCTGCGGTGCGGAGGTTCAGCCAGTCCTTTTTAGCCTGGTCTCGCTTCGTCATCAGGTCACGCAGTTCACTGGAGAGCCATGGACAGCCACGTTTTCTATTTGTGCGTACATTTTCCTTAGGACAGTGCCGGTCTATGACCTCGTTCCAGACGTGCATGAATTTTTCAAGCTTGATATTGACATCAGCGGTCTCCAACATCTCCCTCCAGTCCGCTAGCAAAAGATCCAGACAAACTGCGTTCCAGTCCGTTTTGTGCCAACGCCTGGTATGAAGAGTCCTTGATTTTTTCCGCGGTTTGGGTATTTTTACGACACACGTCACCGGCTGATGATCACTGAGTGAGTCGTCTAATACGCTGACAGCTGCATGGAGATCTGGCAGACTGGTTATAATGTGGTCGAGAATTGACGGACGTGGAAACAGATGTGTTGGCTCTTTAACCAGCTGATTGAGGTTGAGCTCAGCCAGAAGCTGCTCATATCTTATTACCCCAGCGCCATCTCTGGTGGATAGATCGATGTTCATGTCCCCGAGCAGGACCACTGGTTGTCCTTTCGATAGTGCTTCTTGTAGTTGAGTTCTGAGGGAGTCCAGGAAGTCTGTAACGGAGCTGTCTGGTGGCCGGTAAATGACGCCAAGAACAAGAGACCGACCGTGACTGGTGACAGACAGCCAGAGTGCGTCGGTTACCGGATCGGTATTATGAATTTTCAAAAGCGAAATTTTTATTGATTCACGGTAGATGATAGCAACTCCACCTCCTCGTATCACTGAGCTACCACGCCTTGGCTTGCTTCGGTCAGCCCGGAGGACGGCATAGCCGGGAAAGACTAGAAAGTCCGTTCGTATACTTTCCGTTAAAAATGTTTCTGACAGACATAAAATATCAATCTGTTTTGATTCCAGGAAAGCGTTGATTTGTTCCAATTTCGCAGTCATCGACCGTATGTTCAGATGAGTGATGATCATTTGAGGGCGGGCCGGGACCCCAGCCGTCCGCGTCTGCTCCGTTGACAGCCGTGTTGGACGGCGCAGAGTCCTGTTGTCAGCGGACGGCCGGAGTGGACGCTCTACACGGCGGGGTAGCTCCCCAGCGTCCGGAGCGGTCTGCTGGTCACCGCTCGCTCTCCCCTTGGCGCGGCGGACTCGCCACCCGCCACGGCATCCGCGGTGGGCGGGCCGGCGGGAGCGCGTCCCCGTCGCCTCGGGAGCGCCCGGCATGTTGACTTTAGCCGGGCGACGTCCCCTGACCGTTGGGCCTCCCTCCGGCGGCTCCGGTTGTCATGGTTACCGGTAGGGGAGACGGATTTGAGCTGCTACTCCGCGCGGAAGTATGCGTCGGAAAGAAAGTAGTTCCCAAAAAATTGTGCAGAACTTCCCGAAGAAATGTAGAAAAGCATGGCCCAAAGGATGGCCCCCATAGAAAAGCAAAGGATGGCCCCCATGCCCTCCCTTTGGATCCGCCACTGAAATGATCTGACTGAAGATCTTACCTAAAAACGACCAAAAGCCTTCCTTCATTGTCCGAAAACCGCTGACAGTTGATAGCTCAAATACACTAGAGCCGTGCATAAGGAGGCGTGAAAACACTCTCCTCATCTCGATCTATTACGAGAGGACCATGTCATGGCGTGAGAAAGGTGTTCTCAAAATAGATCACACTGTATGAATGAGTAAATAATTCGCGCCCCGTTGGGCTATTGGCGGACCCTACCACCTGATGGGGTGGTGCAGCCGTTTCGTCCTCCACCTGAGATCTCGGAAAGTTAGCGACCGATTTTGAAAATTCGAAGAACGTTCGATAGCCCCACCAGGGGCTATTGAACCTTGTTACCAGGTTTCGTTGACCTAGGTGCAACCCATGACGTCACAAGTCAGGTCAAAGGTTGCATTTTTTCACCGATTTAGTCTAAGGAATGCGTTACAGTCAGTTAACACATCAAATAAAAGGTATGTTATCGAAAAACATCGATGGAGCGTGGTTGCCCAATACATCTATTGCCTAAAGAGGTCACTGATGCCAGGTCAGGTCAAAGAGGTCAGGTCACTAAGGGTCACAATATGAACCCAACTATGCTAATTGCTAGGGTTGCGTGATACTTATTTATTTATTTATTTATTGCACTTCTTAGGTTCATTCCATACGTGTGGCTATTCCAGAGCCCGTGTCAAGTACAAATAAAGACTAGACGTGAATGAGGTGAGCGGATCACATGCATACAAACATCACATCACTCATTGCACATCATACTCAATACATACAGTTCTATCACATCAGTGTCGTCCAAGGCGTCTCTGCTGCTGCTGCAGCTGCTGCAGCAGCAGGGGCCGATTCGAGATGGCGCACTAGGAAGCTAGTAAGACTAGGCGGCCAAGTGACACTTGAATGTAGTGACACTAAGCGGTATTTTACACCAATCGGCTAGTGGCTCAGCGCGAACCGAAATCGCATAGTGACGCTTGAAATCAAGTGTCACTAGGGCCTTAGTGCGCCAACGCGAATCGGTCCCAGGTACTTGTACAGCTCCTTTTTGAATCAGCTTAGGTTCATGGCTCGTATATCCGCTGGTATGGTGTTAAAATCAGTCACAGTCGCTCCGGGGAGCATTCATTCTGGCCAGGGTTCATAATGTCCAGGGTACGTTATGCCCAGTGTCGAAATGGCCAGTGCCTTAAATGGGCCAGAGTTCATAATGTCCAGGGATTGCATGGTCCAAATGCGGCCAACTGGCTGCAGATAGGGTATATTCAAAGAGGCCAGGGTTCATAATGTCCAGGGCACGATGTGTCCAGTGTTCGAAATGGCCAGGGTTCATAATGTCCAGGGCACGATGTGTCCAGTGTTCAAAATGGCCAGAGTTCATAATGTCCAGGGCACGATGTGTCCAGTGTTCAAAATGGCCAGTCCTTGAATGGGCCAGAGTTCATAGTGTCCAGGGATTACATAGTCACTGAAAGTGACGTTATTATGTAAAAAACACGGAACCAGCTCAATGCGAAGCAGTGCAGTGCCGAAGGCAATGCCTTAGGAGAGATTACAGGCAATAGTAAATCAAATATTTTTAGGTTAAGTGGTTATGTATCTGGCTTCAGGCCGAAGGCCTGAAGCCTGATGCATAACCACTTAACCTAAAAATATTTGATTTACTATTGCTTGCAATCTATTCATGCGAGAAACTATTTCCTTATCCCCGGTAGGCAAACATCATTACCTAGTTAGGTTAAGTTAGGTTAGGTTAGGTTAGGTTAGGTTAGGTTAGGTTAGGATAGGTTAGATTTGGTTGGGTTGGGTGGACTATGTAATCCCTGGACACTATGAACTCTGGCCCATTCAAGGCACTGGCCATTTTGAACACTGGACATATCGTGCCCTGGACATTATGAACCCTGGCAATTTCGAACACTGGACACATCGTGCCCTGGACATTATGAACCCTGGCCATTTCAAGCACTGGACACATCGTGCCCTGGACATTATGAACCCTGGCCTCTTTGAATTTACCCTATCTGCAGCCAGTTGGCCAAATTTGGACCATGTAATCCCTGGACAATATGAACACTGGCCAATTCAAGGCACTGGCCATTTCGAGCACTGGACAAATCATACCCTGGACATTATGAACCCTGGCCTAAATAATACGCACCCGTCGCTCCCCTGATCACGATTTCGGTTTTAAGCGCAGTCACGTGACCAGGTCGGGTCACGTGACTTTTCACTGTGCCGATACACAGCATGGTGCGCCTAAAAAGTACTGAATCTACAAAGGCTTTTAAGGTGCTTAGAACCGTTTTTGCCATTCACCGCTTTGACACAACCTCTATAAATATTCTAAATCTCATGTCCAACAAGAAACAACTCAAAAGATCGAATATTTTTGTCTGGAAACGATTTGGCATTCAGCCATTATACGTGACGTGAGCGCACTCTAAATTCAACGATTGCGCCGGCAGACGACACCTTTTGACCGCTTTAGGCGCACTTCTTCAAGGGCGCGCTTTGTCTGGACTAAAGTTTTGGTTTTCAGCCTGCTCGCCAGATGTCAGCTTTGTCAACAGCCTCAGATTGGTGCAGTGGCGGTCGCAGGGGGGGGGGGGGGGGCATCAGGGCCATGCCCTCCCAAAGGCAAATCAGGGAGCCATCATATCATTTGCCCCCCCCCCAAACAACCGATAGGCCCCCATGGGCGTATGGGGCCCTGGCCCGTATTCGATTGTCACGAGGCTCGAGAAACCCACGCCAGCTACATATTAGCAGATCCCATACCGGTCTTTGAGGTTCCTACACTGACCTCTGAGGGCCCTTCAGTGGCGGTCAAGCGCCCACATTGACCTCTGAGGACCCACGGTGACCTCTGAGGGCCCTCCACTGGCCTTTGAGGGCCCTTAAACCGGTCTCAGGGGCCCAACCGGCGGCTGAGGGCCTTACACAGGCTCTGGTGGCCTCATTTATGTCTCAAGACTAGCCTTTAATTGTCTCTGAGGGCCCCGCACTGGATTCTGAAGACCCGATGTCGGCCACTAAGAGCCCGGATCGACCTCTGAGGGCTCCTCTTGGTCTTTGAGGGCCCTCCGCTGGTCTCTGGGGTCCAACGCCGGCCTATGCCGGTCTTTTAGGGCCCCACACTGACCTCTAAGGGCCCATGCTAGCCTGTAAGGACCCACATTAGTCTCTGAGGCCCCCGCACTGGATTCTGAAGACCCAATACCAGCCTCCAAGGGCCCGCATCGGCCTCTGAGGACCCATCTTGGCCTTTAAGGGCCCTCCGCTGGCCTCTGGGGTCCAACGCCAGCCCATGCCGGTCTTTTAGGGCCCCACACTGACCTCTGGGGGTCCTATGCTGGCTTGTAAGGACACATATTAACCTCTATGGGCCCTGCACTGGATTATGAAGACCCGATGTCGGCCTCTAAGGGCCCGCATCACCTTTGAGGGCCCATCTTTGGCCTTTGAGGCTGCCTCTGGGGTCCAACGCCGACCCATGCCGGTCTTTTAGGGCCCCACGCTAACCTCTGAGGGCCCCATGCTGGCCTGTAAGGACCCACCTTAGCATCTGAGTGCCCAAGTCGGATCTCTGATGGTCTCAAACTGCCCTTTGCAGGCCCTGTACTGGTGTCTGATGGCCCTAAACTGGCCTCTAAGGGCCCAAACCGGCCTCTTAAGGCTCCACACCGGCCTCTGATGGTCCCATTTCTGTCTCTGGGACCCAAACTGACCCTTATGTGCCTCTGAGGGCCCCGTACTGGCTTCTGAAGGATCGATGCCGGCTTCTGAGGACCCATACCGGTCTTTAAGGGCCTCACACCGACATCTGAGGCCCCACACTAGCCTCTGAGGTGCCCAAAACTGGCCTCTATATGCCCCCAACTGGCCTATGAGGTCTCTACACCAGCAACTGATGGCCCTATTATGTTCTATGGGGGCCCAAGACTTTCCTTTGGGCGTCACGCATTTGCCTCTGAGGGCCCACATCAGCCTCTGGGGCCTATGAGGCCCTTCGCTGACCCTTGGGTCCAAATCCGGCCTCTGGGGGTCTGACACTGTACTCTAAGGGCCACATTGCAGCCTCTATGCGATAGGTATCGCCGAAGCGTTATCCATGGGCCTATAAGTGTAGGAGCCATGGGTGCAGTGGGTGCAGTTGCACCAACAATAATTCTCCAGTGGGTGCAGACAATGTATTCTGCACCCACGATAATCTGGAATAAAAACCACTTTTCTCATCAACACTACTTTCGATGCAGCACGACAAATTAAGGATATTTTGCCCACTACTATCCATCTTTCGATGCATTTGCTACTGTGATGGTCTTCATAACTTACATTTGTGCTCAAGTAAAAAATAAGAAACGGAACTCATGTGATTGAACACATACCGATGACCCACTGTCAAAAGTTTTAGCACGATATCTTCGAAAATGGCTAAGTTAGCCGGTTTTACGTTTTGCGGTAGCCGGTAGTCAATTCACAACTGTGAATTGCGTGAATTATTGCGTGAATTATTGACATTACACCAATGCTTCAAAATGAACTTACCTTTTCGACATGGTACACCCTCAAAGCTGGCAATGAGCCTCCGCTCGGATGCCGCTCCCTACCCCCCCCCCCTTCACCGCCCATGGCTAGATTTATGCCCCCATGCACTACGCCCGTGGGCCCCTTTAAGCTAGCACCGGGTCCCCCAGGTCAGTGCAGGGGCCCCTTTTCCAAGTTGCCCCCCCCCCAAACGCCAAGTCTGCGACCGCCCTTGGCATTATGTCCAGTGCGCCCAAATCCGCAAGCCAGTCGTCAAAAAATAGCGCAATGCGCCTGGAATTGACATGCTGGTGTTGCCAAATTGAAGTTTTCCCTTCATCGGGAGTTGATTTGAAGCGCATTATGTCCAGTGCGCCCAAATCCGCCAGCCAGTCGTCAAAAAATAGCGCAATGCGCCTGCAATTGACATGCTGGTGTTCTGCCCTGGCGCAAAAATTGAATATTGCGCTCGTCGTTGACTTGTGAAATATTTAAAATCAAAGATATTGGCGAAAATATCGAACGGCCAAAGATAAAAATACCATAATCGTGATCCTTGCACTGCAATTAACAAGTTCCAACACTTCGATTTTTGTTTGGATCAGTTTTTAAGAAATTGAAAAGTCATGATTTCGTGATGAATGCCTAGGTACTTACTATAGATCTCACTTGACCGTGAAGGCCAAGTCGTTCCTCGAAATTTATTTTTGCAAATAATGGATTTTACATAATACCAATTGGTTATAAACGCACATCACATTCAAGAGCGCAAAAAACTGTACATTTCTGTTTTTAACATTCCTTTATACGTTCATTTTTAAAGAAATACAAGTCAAATGAAATTTTTCACGACCACTAAGCACTGATTCGAAAGGGTCGGATCTTGGCGCAAAATTACATCCAAAAGTCAAGTTGTGGAGCAATTCAGCAGTCATTTACAAAACAGCGCATTTTGCAGAAAGCTTACTTAATTGTCGAATCAAAGTCATACATAATGAATCGGCCTACCTCATTTACCCGTTTTATGCCATTTTCACGTATACTTTGGTATTGGTTATAAAAAATCGAGATAAACAATTTGTACATACTGTTTACTCTTATCAATCCATTAAAGTTTCAAAGTGATCGTTCAGTCGGTGAGGCTTTACTGCTTTAGCAAGCTTTTGAACTTTTTCTGAGGTAAGGTCACTTGACGACCTGACCTTAAACGACCTAGGTCTGAAATTTTCACAGCATGTGCGGAAAAAGGATAAACAGGTGTAGAAAAAAGCATTTTAACATATTCACTAAAAACCTGAGGGGGGGGGGGCGTGAAAAGGCTTCCCCAGCACGGCGCGGGTTAACGAATTTCAAAGGAAGTGAATTGCAAAAACGATCTTCAACTGAAATTAACTGAAAACATTTTATCAAGGTCGACTAACGCAAGACAATGCATTTTCATTTACAATATGCCGAATTTTATCGCAAAATTACCGTTCTTTCGACATTCTCGATTTTTTTTCACACCAGGATAAGCAGTCGCCGTGGGGCCCCTTTGAGCTGACCTCCGGGCCCTTCTCGACTGTCGCCCCTCCCTGAGCGAAATCCTGGATACGTGCCTGTGCCTAAATATCATGCATATATGTGGCACAAGACCTATGGTTGCCTCGATACCGTGCCAAATCACGTTTTGCACAATGCACAAGTCAATTATATTCGCTGGGTCTTCCGTGCATTGTGATTAGCAAAAACAGAAATGCAATAGTTAAGCGACGCAAAATGTGCAATGCAGCAAGTGACCACACACACCCGCCCAGCCCCCATGGTCCACCAACACGCCCCACACCACTCGCCAGCCCACGCCAACCACCGAGACGAGCCCCTCCCCCCGCGCTGGTCTGACGCGACAGCTGGTCTACAAAGCGCTCCACCCGGCGACCCGAGCCGATGTCAAACGGCGTGGGTAGACTGTGCCGCTTCACTCTCGGGTCCTGCGGCACAGCCTACCGGTACCAGGCGGCTGCTGCCAATGCTGAGCCATAGGAACCCGGTGGATAAAGAGTAGGGGACCATCAACCTGTACACGACTGTACCATCGAAGGGGATTGAACTGCATCAACTCGTCGCTGGTGAGTTTTCGTGCGAAGCCCAGTTCCAAGTATCCTTCCATGATTTGTTCGAATTTCTTCGCCTTTTCGGGGTTGCGCGCAAGTCCTCTTTCCAGACTTTCCAGTCGCCTGACTGCCAGAGCGCGATTCTCCGGAAACTGCACGCCATCTCTTCTCCAGAGGAGGCCGGTCTCATACCTTCCGTCCAACAGCTTCGTCGTATCTTCCATGATCCTCTCTGCTCTTGCGTCTTCTTGCGACTTGACTGACGGTTTATTTTGACTCCGAATGACTCCGTCGTCCACCAGTCTTGCAACGCCGCTGCCAGCTCCAGGGCCCAATCTTATAAACGCCGTGAAATGGATATGGCAGCACTCTAAGGCTGGATATATAGTACGCAATCTTATAAAGCTCTGTGAAATCGAAAACACGGCACGCTCTTTACGATTTTGGTAACCGCCAGTTTTGGATGTGCCGTAGAATGATTTCAGCCGTGAGCAGCTGTGCACATCATAGAGATCTTATATACATGTATGTATGTATGTATATAAGATCTCTATGGTGCACATCTCAAAACACCGACAATCATCAGCTGTTTGCGGTTTCAGCGGCGTCCATTTCACGCCAGAATTTGTGGCGTACTTTGACGAGCTTCTCAGACAGTTTAATTGATTTAAGATAAATTCCGTGTTTTTATGATATAAGTATGCAATATTTTACATTATGATATTTCTAAGATTAAAACATGCTCCACATATTAACTCATGATTTATTATAATGATGCTTAAATTATACAGACAACGATCACTGGCGGATCCAGGGGGGGCCACGGGGGCCATGGCCCCCCCAAAGGCCTAAAGTGGCCTGTTTGCCCCCCCCCCCCAAAACGCCAGAAAAATTGTTAAGAAAATATACCTTGATGGAGGTTTTTAGCCACTTGGTGAAGTAAAGCTTTCCACAGCATAATATGGAAGCAATATAGTAGCAGTGAGGGTCAGTCAAAAGTTGCGCGAGCGGAGTCGACCTTAAAAAAAAGACTGTTGTTGGCACGTGTTTATGGCGCGGCAGCTGGTAGTTGGCGGTGTTTCGCGTGGTGTGGCATCACTGGCGGATCTGAGGGGGGGGGGGGGGGCACGGGAGCCTGAGGTGCCCCTGACAGGCCCGTGGTGCCCTTGCTAGGCCTGTGGTGCCCCTGGACCCTGGCAGGCCTGTGGTACGGTTCTCCAGGGTATTAGTCGTTGGTCGCTCGGCGGGCGGGAGGGCAACCAGTTCCGCCCCTGTATCGCGTGACCCCTTGCTCCGCCCAGTTACGCACGAGCGTACTCCGCGCCGCGTATGTAGTAGCGTGGGGAGGGGAGGGTTAGAATGGTGGCATGTGTAGAGGCTAGAACCGGTTTCCACCGCCATGCCACCGCCCAGCGACATGGAGCGGGGTCAGTGACCAGGGCGCAGGGAAAGGTCAGAGGTCAGCTATAACGTAGAGCTTTGTGTCTCCCTCCCCTCCGCGTGTAACGATCGCACGACAGCGGCCGGCGGCCGATCAGGCTTGACATGTCAAGGTCACCCGCAGTCAACGGGCTCAGAGGGTTGGTCGAGTGCGCGTCCGTGGCTGACGACAGTCTCGACCATACCATGTGCTATGGTGCCGATAGACTAGCGTGCGTAATAAGTTTTTGTTCAGTGCATATGGCTGCTGGGGTGTGTCATCTTGATATGATGCTTTGTAACGTGTATGATACGCTTAAAACCTCGCTGGCAGTGGCCGAGAGGGGGGGGGGAGGCGGGTGCGGGGTGGAGGGTGCCGCCTCCACATGTTTATTTTTATTGATAGCTGCGAGAGCTGAAATTTGGCAAGCCTGACCTTTGATTCAAGCTGAATTTTTATGACAGCAGCTGTATTTTCATCCTCGCCCATATTGATGTTTTGCCAGCGTCCGTTGGACCCCTTTGCGTCCGTTGCGTCCCTTCGCGTCCGTTGGACCCCTTTGCCGTTCAACCCCTGATCGAGCTAGAGCTTTGCGGAAAAAGAGCGTGTTGCCCGTGACGAGAGGAGGCCGATGATACCCAATTTTAAGGTCCTAGGTCAGGTCAAAAGTCTAAGTAGACAAAGTTGTCAAAGTTGACAGGTCAAACTCAAAAGTCGGGGAATCGGGACCTGTTAGAGCTTCGTAAAGTGAAGCTGTTATAGGGTTTTGCGGGGTGCTGATCACGAATTTCAAGTTAGCTTTGATCACAGATGATGTTTTCGTGCATTTAGGCCAGGTCAGGTCAGGTGAGGTCACATGTTACGAGGGAACCAAAACTACTTCTTAACCCGCGCGGGGCTGGGGGGGGGGTAAATTTTACCCCCCCTCGCGAATTTTTGCGATATCTCAAAAACGGCGGCGCGCAGCGCCGCCAAACTTTCAGTACCTTTTCTTACATCAATTTGACACGTTCCCTGAAAATTTGAGCGAAATCCGTCGGAAAATTTTTGAGAAATTGACGTTTTAGTGACGTCATGTTCGTCATTTTCGCCTCAAAAACGGCAAAAGTTCAAACGCCGCTAACATCTTCATTTTTAAAGGAATCAAGACGTAACAAAAAAAGGTTATACGTAATTTTACTTTGTCTATCAAATGGCTATCTCGGTTTTTTGAAAATTTTGGATTTTGGCCTAAATTTTTTCAAAAAACTGACTTTTTTGGAAAAATCATTATAAAATCCAAAATTTTGAGTCTATAAAAAAACGGAATATATGTCAGAGAAGTGGTCTATGTGCACCTACATACCAAATTTTAGAAGAATCGGTTCAAAAATGTGGGAGTTATTCAAAATTTTATGACGTCACGACACACAAAATTTTTGAAAAATGACTTTTTTGGAAGTTCTAGACCTCGTACGAAAACAAAAATAGCACCATTCGATTCGCCGTGAAAAACTGCATCAGATAGACACCTTTTTAGGCCTTAACAACCAACTTCAAAATTTGACCTCACTTGACCTGACTTTGACCTGACCTCGACCTGAAATTCATCCAGAGGTGGTCCATATCACTTATTGAGTGTGCCTATTGAATTCTATGAGTAAAATGACCCATAAAACATGTGTCGCACATGCCCTTTTCTATATTTTGTTTTTTGGTGACCTGACCTGACCTGACCTGACCTTGACCTTGACCTCTGAATGATATTGTATGCAACGAATATTGTCTTGGTAGCCTAAGAACACGTTTTGGGCGATCAGTCTCAGTCCATGACTCCATTCTTCGGCAACTACGGTGCAAGGCCGATACTTTAGAAACTTGCAATTTGTACCCTTGACCTGACCTTGACCTTGACCTCAAACTTTAAATTAAGTACATGTTTTTAGTAGTTCGTGATGAGAGCTTTCGATTGGCGTTTGAATTTTCCAAATCGGACCGTTAGTTCGGGAGATAACAGGGGGGTAAAATTTACCCCCCAGCCCCGCGCGTTCGGCTGGAGACCCCAGCCCCGCGCGGGTTAAATGTTCAAACGGTTTCTAAATGCGAAATCAACTCCAAAATCCTCCCTAGAAACATGTAGAACTCGAAAGAGTGAACAAAGGTCATCAAAGGTCAGTGACCTGACTGACCTTCACGTGACCTTGATACCACTAGAATCCATGGGATCAACATCCTTTCACATGTTTGATCGCTTAAAGCCACAAAAAGACAATAAAACACGCTCTACTCGAAATTCGGCAAAACGCGATTCCGGCCAAACATGGTCTCGGAAAACAGATCACAAGTCAAAGGTCTTTTGAGCCAGGGTCATACAAATTATAGGGTAGGCGTAATATTGATTAACTCGAGGGTACTGAAAGTTTCGTCGCAATCAGCCGCTTTTTACGCGAGTTATTTGCGAAAAACTGAGGGTAGGAGGTCTGTTCGACACCCTCCTACAAGTGCGAAGGGTAAGGTTAGGCCGTTGACCAATGACGTCAAAAGTGAACCTCTGTAAGGTCCCAAAATGTCGCGACGTCGCAGCACCTTTCGTGCCAGGGGACTTTTCAACGGGGAATGAAGCTTATATGTATGATCTAGTACTATCTCCCAGAGGCCTCACAACTTGTATGTAGCGATCTCGTATTTTTCTTAAGTCACCCGAAGTCAGGTCGGTCACGCAACCTCACGATTATTAATCAATTGGGAAATATGAAAGCTGTTATTTTGGCGCCGCGAGCCATCTAAAGCTGTCTCAAGCGCATTAATTCGCGATTTTATACAATCTTTGCAAGCCCCAGCATTCACTTTTCCATTCTCAAAGTTAGGCGACTTCATTTATGACGTCACTAAGGTCACAGGAGTTTTCACCAAAAAGTCCCGTTCAAATTGAGCTAGCGAGTCGTGAAGCCACCAGTGGACTTGTGAGGACCTACCGAATCGAAGAAGCGATATGACCTCCTTGAGCCAGCCTCGTGGCCTGAGTGGCTCTGCCCTGACATGACCTGAGGTGAACACCTTAAATTGACCTCAACAAAAACAAAGCGTATACTATGTATCAATGGTGCCATTGTCTTGGCTCTGTAACCACTTATGGTGAAGTTGTTTACCAAAAACCGATCCCGCGACTTGGCCAGCACTTATACTGACCTCAGAGTTTATCGGTTGGCCTGAAACATTCAACTCGGGTACCAGTTGCTGCATCTCATACGACGCACGCGCTCAGTTTTATCTGCAAGGCGCTAGCTCAATTAGGGGCAAAAAGACGGAGAGGGGTCGTAATAGCCCCCCCCCCCCCCTCGGCCTGGGTATATGCAGAAAACCCAAAATTCCGTTGAGGGTAAAGCACTGAAGTGATATATTATGATGCGAGAAGTTATAGGTCAAAACAAGTATGCACACGAGGGGATGTGAATAAAACTGTGTTTGAGGTATGCCTTTTTTATTATACGTTCGATTTGCTTTAGTTATTGGTAAGAACAGATACAACCAAGAAGAGCGCCCCTGAAGAAAAGGTGGCGCACCGGACGGGTGCGATTTTAAGGTCTAAGGTCAGTCGGGGACCTCTTAGTTCGGATCAAGCGCTGCATGTTAGGGGTAAAAAAAATGGGGGCAAAAAAGCATCCCAATTTTGGCAGCATCGTCATGCTTTGTCACGGCACTCATCCACTCCCGAAATATTATTTCCTTTTTATATGAGTTCTGGCATAATCCCGCACATTATGCTGCATGTTGTTTGCCATGAAAAAACAATGCATGTTCAGCTACGTTCTACGCAGTACGCACTAACCTAACCACCATCTCATCATCCACCACTAGCCACCATCCCGTTCTGTGCCCCCTTCCACCCCACAAGAATCAGCCGAGATACTAGTCAGTCGGGCTAGCGCTATCCTATGCTCCCTTCCTGACTGCACAGCGCTAAAACCCAGAGCCGAGACTTCCCGAGCGCGACCTCTGACCCCACGCGGTCCGAAGGGTCGGCCGATGCCTAAGGGCGCGCCGCACGCCGGCCACCCGGATAGCCTCTGCCGAGTCTCCCTTTCATACACCGTTTACTACGCACTCGATTCATTCATGATTCTGTGTTTCCGCGTTCCTCTCGTTAGATGGCTCTACTGATGTCATAGGCGATCCCAGGAAGATTGCGGCCAGAATACCCCAAACGGCAGAAAATGAGGTATTTGGTGAATATCTCGGAAAGTATTTGGCATACAACGATGCAATTTCACAGTCTCGTGGTAAATGTGCATACACATAATTCGGGTTGATAGTTATGCATTCGAACATTATATAGGACCAGATATGTCCGAAAAAGCAAAACCAGCAAGACTTTTACTGGAGAACCGTACACTCGGGGGCAGATTGATGTTCTACAACTCTTTATCCACCGGGTTCCTATGGCTCAGCATTGGCAGCAGCCGCCTGGTACCGGTAGACTGTGCCGCTTCACTTACTTGTCAAGCGGCACAGCCTACCCACCCGTATGCCACCGGTCTGGGTCGGTGGCTGGAAGGTGATGTGGGCCGCCTGTGACGTCAGCGCAGCGGTGAGGGCCGAGCCCGGAGGCATTGCTCGGGTCGGCGCGGCGCGGCGGCTGGCGAGGGCTGGGGAGTGAGGTGGGGTGGGAGCATGGACATCGTGCGGCTGAGCGAGTGCAGTTAACTTTCGCGTCTCAAGGCGCCAATTATTCTACCTAACAATTGTGCTAAAGCAGTTGTTAAAATGTCCTATCCCCAAGACAGCGCCTATCATCATACTTGCAATGCACATTACGACACACTTAGGTAAGCGTGGCAATGGGACAGCCGATAGAACTTATATCACTCGTGCATCGAGGTGCGGAGCTATATTTTGTATAACATATTAGTATTAAGGCCTTGATTGAGCAGATTGGTGTCTATTGATTCGCACGGCAATCGTCCAGAGACGTGGGAACTGGGGGTTATGAGTAGTGCCGCAGCCAACGCCCCAATTTAAAGCGATTATTACTGTTGCTCCAATATGTGGTCGCAGCCCCCAATAGCAAACCGTTCCAACTAGGAGCCAAAAAGTCGGGCACTCAGGGGGGTTCGAACCGGGCTTCTCCCACCGGACAATTCACGACACGAGCGTTCATCCAATGAGCTACCGAGAATGGTCCTTGTCTGCACAAAACAAAATAGCATTCACCCGCTGACCGCTAATGACAGTATTGTGACATTTGATCGCGTTTGACCGCGGCGGGTGGTCGCTGGTTTCGGCAGCTCAGTGGATACACGCTAGCGTCGTAGGGTGACCGGTTGGAGAAACCCGGTTCGAACCGTCCCAGGTGCGCGACTTATTTGTTCCTAGATGGAACGGTTTGCTATTGGTGGCTGCGACCACACATTAGAGGAACAGTAAGAGTTGCTTAAAGTTGGGACGCCGCGCTATCCAAAAACCCCAGTTCCCACGTCTCTGGACGATTGCTGTGCGAAATAATAGACACCAATGAGCTCAATCAAGGCCTTAATACGTATCTGTTAAAAACAATGTCGCTCCGCAACTCGATGCACGTGTGATATAAATTCTATCGGCTGCCCCAATGCCACGTTTAAGTGTGTCGTAATGTGCATGGCAAGTATGATGATAGGCGCTGTCTTGGGGATAGGACATTTTAACAACTGCTTTAGCACAATTGTTAGGTAGAATAATTGGCGCCTTGAGACGCGAAAGTTAACTACACTCGCTCAGCCGCGCGATGGTCCGTGCTCCCACCCCACCTCACTCCCCACTCCCCAGCCCTCGCCAGCCGCCGCGCCGCGCCGACCCGAGCCATGCCTCCGGGCTCGGCCCTCACCGCTGCGCTGACGTCACAGGCGGCCCACATCGCCTTCCAGCCACCGGCCCAGACCGGTGTCATACGGTGTGGGTAGGCTGTGCCGCTTGACAAGTGAGTGAAGCGGCACAGTCTACCGGTACCAGGCGGCTGCTGCCAATGCTGAGCCATAGGAACCCGGTGGGTGAAGAGTTGTAGAACATCAATCTGCCCCCGAGTGTACAGTCCACAGCAGAAGTAATGTGGGGTTTCAGTCATGGGTATGTTCTGCTTCTGAAGCTTAGGAACGATTAGCCAGACTACAATGAAACTTTGAATGTAGCTTATATGTATCGTCACCCTTGCAGCTGCAACTTTAGCTATTGACATCTTCTTTTCAATCACTTCGCATTAAACAATCGCCAGTCAAAGCCAACCGTTGAGTTTGGTAAAACCCTACATTACTTTAGCGGTGGGCTGTACCTCTGGCGGGCCTAGGGTGCCCCTGCTAGGCTGCTGATGCCCCTGGGACCTGACAGGACTGTGGTGCCCCTGACAAGCCTAAAGTGCCCCCAACAGGCCCGTGATGCCCCCGACAGGCCCAAGGTGCCCCTGCGTGATGCCGTGATGCCTGCGAGGCCGGTGGTGCCCCCTGCGAGGCCGGTGGGGCCTCTGACAGGCCCATGGTGCCCCTGCTAGACCGGTGGTGCCCCTGGCAGGCCTGTGGTGCCCCTGGCAGGCCTGTGGTGCCCCTGCTAGGCCGCTGGTGCCCCTGGACCCTGACAGGACTGTGGTGCCCCTGACAGGCCGGTGGTGCCCCTGCAAGGCCGGTGGTGCCCCTGTAAGGCCTGTGGTACCCTGCTAGGCCTCTGGTGTCCCTGACAGGCCCATGGTGCCCCTGCGAGGCCGGCGGCGCCCCTGGCAGGTCTCTGGTGTCCCTGACAGACCTGGGGTGCCCCTGACAAGCCTGTGGGGCCCCTCACAGGCCCGTGGTGCCCTTGCTAGGCCTGTGGTGCCCCTGGCGGGCTGGTGGTGCCCCTACTAGGCCGGTGGTGCCCCTGACAGGCCTGTGGTGCCCCCGGGCACCAAGGGGGTCATGACCCATGTGGCCCCCCTTGGATCTGCCACTGATGCATAATATATTGATTTGTAAAGGCGTTATGGCTTATGCAATATGCAATTGCAGGCACTTGGTATCCCTCACTTATCCCTCATTGGGGCTCTGGCGGGCTCCTGAGGGCCCACGTCTATCTCCGGGAGCCCATATAGACAGGCTCCTTTGGGTCCTTTCAGTACACTATAGCATAAGAGGTCTCCATGCGAGTCCTATACATACATCTGAGGGCGTACCCTGATGTCTGAGGTACCCAACTGCAGCTCCAATGGTCTCTTCTTACACTGGCGAGTGGCGGATCCAGGGAGGGAGCATTTAGGGCCATGCCCCCTCCCCAGAGGCCTAAAGTGGCCCGTTTTCCCCCTCCCCCAAACGATAATGAAACATAGTTCAATCAGGGCGTGGCCCAGGAGCCGAGTTAGACAGGGCTGTTTTACCACCTCCCGGCCCGCAAAGGGACCCAAGCACTGACTCGAAGCGGGTTAAAGAGACCCTCCCACCTTCAAAAAAGTTAGTGAATTGGCATGAAAGTGATGTCGCTAGGTTCAGAAAGGGCGAAAACGAATATCTACCAAATTTTATCGAAAAATATTCACCGGTTTTCAAGAGATTAGACTTTTATTTTTGTTTACTTTTTGGGATATCCGCTGCTGTTCCCATATAGCGACTTTATTTGAAAGTGCGGCATTTGTTGCGCGCAAAGCAGCCTATACCACCGCATGCTACCAAACATTTTAGTAAAATATTAAAAAATCATTAGATCTCCGCTGACGTCACACATTCAGAGGGGTATCCAAAAGCATTAGCCCCTCTGAATCAAAATGCTGCAATTTTGAAATTCAATATTTCCGATTTAAGGCATTTCTCGATGTTGTGAGTGCGTGCCGAAACCGGTAATTGTGAGCCAGGGACCCCATTTTGGCTATCTCAGCTCAAATCTAATGTTAAGGTGGGAGGGTCCCTTTAACTGGTCGATAAAAACAATGGTAAGTGTTTACAAAGTAATATAAAGGCATGGGTCGGGTGGACTACCATTTATATATTTTTCTTTTTAGTTAAAAAAAAATCATAGTGTCAGGGCTGTGACGAAAAATAAGTGGCCTAAATCCGATGAGAAAACAGGATTTGGGGGTACCCTAGGTTTGGCTCCTGCATGAGTTGCCCCCCCCCCCCCAAAACGCAAGCCTGGATCCGCCAGTGACAACGATCAATTTCAAAATATGTAGGTATTTCCAGGAACTAAATGCACACTAAAACACATAAAAACGAGTGTTCATCGTTATATGGCTTTATTTTTCAAACTAAAAGGGATTTTTAAGAGGATTTTAGCACCAGTAACCGTTCTTAGATTTTCGGCAGCCACTGCATTATAGAATCGGTACGGGTCTTTAGCCTATTCTCACGTCTCACGTATGACACAAATAACGGGCACTTCATGGCTTCTGATTAGATATTTAAATTAATGATGATATACCTTAGTTTGTCAAAGATTTATAAATGCCTACTCACTATTCGTATTTCCTCACTTTCTGTTTGGCACAGTTACTGATCAGTGATCAATCTGTTGTTTCTCCTCATGCATCTCGATCTGACTTCTGAACCAAGTATTTTTCTTGATATAGCTTTGATATGTAGACTGGGTACTTCAATCTTTTGAGGAATTGCTTTTTAGCTTTAGGCTAGGTAATAGGTACCTATGCTTGAATAAGAAGGAAAATAAGCTGTAACTTGACCTAATTCAGTTCATGTACGTAATCTCCGAATTTTAGTAGCTTTATCTTCAAGAAGGAAAATTTTAAGAGCTTATGACAAGAAGGAAAATAAGCTATATCTTGAATTGATCCAGTTAATGTACGTATCCTGATGCTCAAATTGTAGGAGCTTCATTGTCAACGGCATTACTTCAATTACTGAAAGAGTAGCCGAGCTATAATTAAATGATTATTTAAATAATTCTTTAACAAATTTATTGCAATGCCTTAACAGCAAACAGGGCTGTCTCATCCCTATCTCCGTAACGTGTCGTGTGCGACCAATGACGTCACGGCATTGCGGCGTTCTGATTGGGCGGCAGCTCTGAATCGCCCGACTGGTGGTCCCCGCTCGACAAGCGCACGTACGCCGACTAGACATTTGTAGTGGCATTGACGGCAGAAAAAGTGAGGTAATGCAGAGCTCTGAATATACTTGAATAGAGTCTAAGCCGTTAGTAATACGTAAAAACGTCACATTGGTTTCTTGCTCGTCTTGATTTGAGCTTTTATGTGATATAACTTTTACCTTAGTGTCGAGGTTGGCTGCTATGTGGGAGAGCCCTAAAGTTGGGTCATTTTCCATAGGATTGCATTACAGCCGTCCGACCCTTCGTACCAGTGAGGTCACGGAAAGCGCTGCTTCGTTCTAATGAGCATACCTTCTATATAGGGCCTTGAACAGCAAATAAATGCAAATGATAAGTTGAAGAAACACTTTATTCACTCGATTTTCTGAGCGCGAGAATGCCCTCGCTGAAATTTATTTGGTCGGCAATCCACTTTTCAGGAGAATTCTTCGAGCATGTTTGTGTTTTCCATAGTTTGCTATCACGTTTTCCATAAATAACTTATTCATTACACATATGTGTGTCTCTAAAAGAAATAAATGCCCCATAAAAATTAAAACACATAACTTTTGCTGTTCGAAAACAGTACGCATAATTTCCAATAGCGACGGCGACAAGACATTGACCAATCACGTTGCGTGTTTCCTGCTGGCGTTGATTTGTACTGTGCACAGTGGCCCTTTTTCAGAATTAGCACGCATTAATTCCCACATTACCTGAAAGTGGTGCAAGACATCACCACGTGATCAAGGACGTATTCCCTGCCAATGCAAAGAGAAGAAAAGAAACGAACTGCCCAAGGAGATTCGGCCCAACAGCGACAGGCCGCTCGGCCCAAGATTTGGCGCACGTTCGCACGGCTCGCCCGCCGGCCCAGGCCGCTCCGAACGCAAGTGTGGCGAGCCCGCCAGCCGACCGCGCTGCACTGACCGCCAGGACGCCCCAGGGCGTCACGTAACCGCATCTACAGCTGTTGCCAGCCACCGTTAGTCGGCCCCGGCCGGGCAGCAACTAAGGTCGGCGCGACGCGAACAATACAAACACATACGCGCTTTTGACGTTAGATCTTAAGCCGACCACGGGACTTGTGCGGCTTGGACATCAAACGCGACAAGAAATCGGACAGTTTTTCTTGAGCACAGCGTTATGCCTACATGACATTTCAATAAGCACATCTTATGGCAAAAGTCAAGCCACATTTAGGCGCACACCAGGTGACACCAGCTTCGAGCCAGGTCAATGAGCTTAGTCGTATCGAACAGGAGCCACAGCCGCTCGCGGACTGAACTGGCTCACGTTATCCACCGTAGAAGCAAAATGGCGCAAAATGGCGCGATGCCCTTTGGTGGACATGGTCAGAAAAGATCGGCGATTCGGACGATGTATAATACGACATGTCCCAGCGTGTGCTACTTAACATAAAGGTTCATATGTATGCCGCCATCTCCAGTTAATAATTGTCCTGTTATTGTGTCCACAATATTCGGCAAAAGTGGTCTATTTAAGCTTATACAATGAAAATTGTGGTTTCTAGGGCTTCTACGTAAACTCAGCTTCACAGCCATGCCACTAATTTTTAATATTTTTGTAACGGAGGCCACATTTTTCTCGAATCGCAGCTTACAGGAATTGACAGAATCATAAGGCATGCATATTGGCATGAGACTAAAAGCCAAGCACGCAAAAGTGAATTTATCTGAGAAGAACGGCGCTTCTATTACCGACACTTTCATGGATAACGCTGGTCAACAGGGCGCAGGCGACAGATGGCCTACCCCACCTGGATCCGGCGTAGCGCCGACCCCTCTTATCGGTCGCACGCCAATTGGGTGGCCACGTCAAAAACGGGCTACACCTGGCACTGCAGAGGTGTAAACACTGCCGCCTCCCCGCCCGCATCTACAGGAAAAGCTCATAACGGAACTTTATCTCTCCAAAGCGCAATCGGCCGGCATCCTGTGCGCCAACCCTCTGCACCTGCGTCTGGGATATCGCCACCGGCGCCGACTCGACCTAGTGGATCGACACCGGTGTGAGCATGCCAAACAAGAAACAGCTGACGCAAGGACCCCTCGGGCCGTATCATGCCGCAAGTGTCGCAAATAGAAGGCGTCAAGCCATCAAAATTACACTCACACCGACGAAGTTATCAGCCGCCGACAGACGCTAACCAAAATTGCCAGTCACCTTCCCTGCGGAATCGGAGGTGCAAATATGTACGTCCAGAAGAGCAGATGTTCCGGGCCGAGAGTGGGACACGCCAATGCCCATATCTGGCATTCACCTGACGAGCAGCGACGCCGATGGTCGGGGACTACTGATACTGGACGGCAGCTGGGACAAATGAGCGTCCAGCAAACAGAGAAATGACTGACGAATTCGCTAATATCACAAGCGTTCGACCAAAACAGGAACAGCTGGGAAGTAGAGCACTTCACGGATAGGCTTTTTAGGATCCGGCCCGGCCCATATCCGGCAAGTCATATCCAGATCCGCCCATTATCCGCCTTTCTTTGAATATCAGAATCCGGCCCACCCATGGCCTGTATTGCAGCCAAACTTCCAAAAAATATCCGTAATAATCCGTTTCACCAATAACTGGTTTCACCCAAAAATGGACTAACAAATTCAATCTAAGGGACCAGACAGCCATACAAGTCTTGTGACAAGTGAGTATCATAAAATGATGCCTATTACTTTAATCAAACCTCTGCTGCCGCTTAACACATTAGGTTAATTTTTAACTTCAATGTTGAATGTTAAAAGTTTGATCCGTTTTGATCCGGGTTCAACCTTCAATTCCCAAATCCGGCCCGCCCATATCCGTTCTTTTTTAACAAATTTAGAATCCAATCCTATCCGGTCCGCGGATTTATCCGTGGATAACGGATTTATCCGGCCCATGAAGTGCTCTACTGGGAAGTTCAATGACCATGGTGGACCATACATATGAACCAATACCCGAGATATCGTGATTACAACCAAACCAAGCAATAAAGCGCCGACGCCGGACAGTGTACCTCAGCTTCCCAGCAGAACAAAGGTGTGCACGACAGATGGCAAGAAGATAGCAAAAGTGATAAAACACTGCACCCGGCCCAATTACAACCAGCTGGGAGAAAGTCAATAACCAGGACCGATGCCACCCATGAGTCATCATACAGATAAAGATACTAGGCCTATCACGCCACACCGACGAATTATCTAGCCATGCTTATCACACCTGGAACACCAACGCGATAGTAATCTGGGTATAAGAGGAACGAGACAGTCATGGAGGAGGGGCCGAGGAGAGTGCACAGGACACCGGAGTGCACGGAGCATCGAGTCCGACTGGACGGAGCGCAGAGGACACGGCAGTGCACGGAGGATGGAGTACGACGGGAGGAGCGCGACGGGCAGCAGCTGACGAGGGAAGATCCAGTACGACAGTGATCGAGAGCTGGATCGAGGAAAGTGCACGCTCTCAGCCATCGACAACGGACAAACTGCTATCATCATCGACCTCTCGGTGACCGGCTTGGTCAACAACGCCGTTCAAGTAAGAATTGCCACAGAAAGGAAGTCTGCTCAATCCTTGCCAACATGCTATCATTCAGCTCCCGTCCCTCACATATTCACTCCGTGATTTGCACCAACCGGCTGATGGTTCAGGGATACCTTTCTCGGGCTGAGCGTGAGGATTAGGCGTAACGACAACACCATGTAAGCTTCTTTTTTAAGGGGGGGGGGGGACAAAGCGTTGATTGGGTAAATTTATTGGGTAGTTCGATAGGACTCGGGACTCAGTTTTTAATTAAATCACTGTCGAATCACTGCGTCAGGGCTGGTCGGAAATGAAGAGTTATGTTACGCGATGGGAAGGTTTGCTGCGCGGGTGTGTAGATTTAGGTAACGGATAGCGCGATGTTATATTTTGTTTTGAAACAAAAATCAAGGCGAGGGTGCGTCTGGTAATCATGAGGACTGCGCTTGGATTTGGTTTGTTTACTCCGAGGTGTATTGCGTGAATAAAACCTTGAAAGTTTAGCGGCATGAGTATAAGAAAGGTCAGGAGTGATGACAAGGGCGATAAGGGCGACATTTATCTAACGGACGTGAATACCTGGCCAAATGTGAGCGAGTACGGGGAAACATCGAAATGGACCAACCCATAACAATGTTCTCGTAACCCGGTCTCTCTCTCTCTCTCTCTCTCTCTCTCTCTCTCTCTCTCTCTCTCTCTCTCTCTCTCTCTCTCTCTGTCTCTGTCTCTCTCTCTCTTTCTCTCTCTCTCTCTCTCTCTCTCTCTCTCTCTGTCTCTCTCTCTCTCTTTCTCTCTCTCTCTCTCTCTCTCTCTCTCTCTGTCTCTCTCTCTTCTCTCTCTCTCTCTCTCTCTCTCTCTCTCTCTCTCTCTCTCTCTCTCTCTCTCTCTCTCTCTCTCTCTCTCATCTGCTGTATTCTTTATCTTGCTCCCAATGATTGTAACATATATCGACGCGATTGGACTAAACCATACAACAAAGTAGGATAAAGACCGAGACAATCCAACTAGCCGGAAAGAGGCTGGTTCGAGCCAGGACCCTGTGCCTGTTTTGACTCTGCTGACGCCGTCGATCACTGCGAGATGGAAAATGATTATTCCGTGACTCGATGAATTATACTGCGTATTTCTATGAAGTATAGCAAAGGCACCGAGCGGCTAGCCGTCCGTGTTGACCGGACTTTGAAGGGCTAGGGCTAATATGTAAGAGTGTAAGAGCGATAAACGAGGGCAAGGTTGCCGAGTTATAGTGTCGCGGAGTGGCTCCGCCGAGGTGTTCAGTAGAAACACAGAGCTATGGTTTCGCGGAGTGGCTCCGCCGAGAGTATAAACATTTAGGAACTTATCCCTCAACTGAGGCACAACCGGACCACCCACAACACCGAGTCGACAGACCGGCAGAGGTGCGTACAACCGTTGTTTCCTTTGAGTTTGGGCGAAATTATCCGCACTGTGGCAGTGCGCGCGCGAGAGAGAGAGGTGGTCGATGGAAATGTAGAGTTGTTATGCGGAGTGGCTCCGCCGAGAGTATTATCATTTAGGAACTTACCCCTCAACTGAGGCACAACCGGACCACCCACAGCACCGAGTCGACAGACCGGCAGAGGTGCGTACAACCGTTGTTTCCTTTGAGCTTGGGCGAAATTCATATCCGCACTGTGGCAGTGCGCGCGAGCGAGAGAGAGGTAGTCGATGGAAATGTATGTGTTACAGACCGTATGAAAACCCAGTCCGTTTGCAAACGGCCTGGCCCAGTCAGGCCGTTTGAAAACGGCCTGAAAAAGCCGGCCGTTTGCAAACCGCCTGAAATAGCAGGCCGTATGAAAACGGCCTAGGCAGTTTGAAACGGCCTAGACAGTTTGAAAACGGCCTAGTCAGTTTTCAAACGGTCTGGCGAAGTACAACATCCTCTGAAGATTGAACTTAATGGATCCAGGTTGGTCGATGATCAGGTTGCATCCATGTCGGCCCGGCCGTTTTTCGACAATATACTAATTATATAAGTTCACGGTCCGCCTGTGTACGGCCATCCAGTTGATGGAACCTGGTGAAGCCACTACTGGTGAGGTCTGGTGAAACGTATCACTACAAGACTCACCGATTATTTTGCGGCAACATCAGTGGCGCGGGAACCGGGGGGGGGGCAGGGGCTAGCGGGGGCTGAGTCCCTCCAACTTTTCGGCGGGGGGGGGGGGCTCGTAATGTATTTGAGCCCCCTCCCCCCCCCCCAGCTGGAGGAATCGAAATCGGAAATTTACCAACATAATTTCATAGATTCATATATAGGCGCGGGAACCGGGGGAGGGGGCAGTGGGGGAAGCTTGCTCCCACAGCTCTGACGCCGTGGGGACGGTGCCCCACAACTTTTCATGAGGTCAGGAACCGTTGGGGCAGCTTGTCCTCCCCAAATTAGGGGTTGAGGGTCACAAAGGAAGAAAGCATATAAGTGAAAAATCCACCTCTTTCACTGGCTCGGCAACTCATTTGGCAGATTTAAACCTTTATTCCAGGTTCCCAAAACAGTAGTTTCTTCACTCAGCTGAGACGGAATACCTGACTTTTTTGCAAATATTTTCGTTTTTCTTGTTGTTGAAAAGGCCAAGGTCTGAATAATCTGTGGCCTAAAACCGGTGAGAAAACAAGATTTGGGGGTACCCTAGGTTGATCTCTATTATGGTTCAGCTCCCCCCCCCCCCCCCCAGTCTGGAAAAAGTTCCCGCGCCACTGCTTCACATTAGAGTCTTCACTGCGCCCGGTCGACCGCCTTCGGCTGGCCGGTGGCGTAGGTACGCCGGCAATACTCAACCATTGCGGTGGAAGGCGAAACTTTGAAGTCCGGGAGAAGCCCGGGTCGACCGGGCGCTTTACGGGCCAGGTCTCAGTTCTGCTAATCTCTTCCTGACCAGGCCTGCATTCGTCATCGGGAAAATGAGGGATGATTTTCCGGAGCTAGCGAGAATCATCGGGGATCACGAACGCTGTCGCGATAACGAGACATGCTGAAGATAGGCGCTCAACAATAATTTTCCGACGGAGAATATCCGAGTGACAATATTTTTTCCGGATGCCGAATGCACCTCAGGATTTCATGGTGCCATGTAATGAACGGTCGTGCTTCAACAAACCAACATTGTCCAGCTGTAACTTTATGCAGACCAGATTGTTTTCAAAATGCCTAGACCGTTTGCAAACGGCCTGGTGTCTGGAAAGTTGTCATACGGCCTAGACGGTTTGCAAACGGCCTGAAATTTCAGGCGGTTTGCATACAGCCTGGAATTTCAGCCCGTATTCAAACGGCCTGACTTTTCAGTCCGTTTGCATACTGACTGGGCTGTCCAGGCCGTTTGCAAACGGCCTGAATCGGGCCAGGCCGTTTGCAAACGGACTGAGTTTTCATACGGCCTGTAACATATGCACTGTGGCAGTGCACGCGATTGAAGAGCAGGCAGTGGCCGGGAGCGCATGAGAAACGTAGCTTCTATGGAAGAGAGTAATAACGTAAATGGGGTCAGAAGGACACCCAGTGCCAATTTGCTTAGGATTCAGGGATTTAAAGGGGTTAACACCTCCTTATACGCACATAAGTATCAAACAGGGCATAAACTCACCTCGGGATATAACTATGCCAATTCAGCGCCACTGGAGGGATTAGATGGAAACGGGAGGGTCGGTTTGTCTAGCCGAATGTTCTTAGTAGGTGTATGTATGCATGACCGAATCAATAACGCGTGTGCGACCGAAAGGGAGTAATGAATGGCTATATTAAGGACCAGTGGGAGCTAGACACTCACGCTCGAATTGCATAAATTCCTCTGATGGGATAGAGCCCTTGGCATCGAACGGATACGAAATGGGAACATGGGAAGGCCTTGCCCTGGGGTTTAAAGCCAAGCAATTCCATCAGCCGGTGACAAATCCCATCCCTTCCAAATTGAACCCATTCCTCCCCGAGCAGTGAAGACTATATGTTGTAAGGAAATTGCAAGCCTCTCAAATAAATTTGTACTGCACGACGACGGAGCCAGTGCAATGTGGGAATCAGACAGGCTTTAAAGAGGAGACGATACACCTGCCCACCCGGTGTCGTCCTCCGAGGCGGACGATCACACCGCGCTTACAGCCACACGTCACTCACACGGCACACATACACCGCCAAGCCGCCCAGCAGCACCGTTACATTTTCTCACCGAAAGCCTTACAAATTGATGTTCATCTCACCCTACTTTTTAGGGTCCGCCGGTGGTGTCCGCGCGCCTCTCGACAAACTTCGATTTTGCGGTCAGTTTTACCAAAGGTAATTATTTTTAAGGAGGTAAAAATGGCACCATCGGATAGTTTGGAATGTTTTGCACACGATTAGACTGCTTTTAACTCAAAAGAAGAGAAAAAATATTTTGAATTAATGCGTGCTAATTCTGAAAAAGGGCCACTGTGCTGTGGGCAAAATGGCGTGAATAGAATTACCATACTATTCTCTTTATAAGATTGCGTGAATAGGGTGCCGTAAATAGAGTGGGGTGGAATGATAGTACGCCATTTGGTAGCACAACCTTTATAAGATTGGGCCCTGGTCCTCTGCGTTCTTCCGGATGAACATGACCTCACAGTGCTCTCCTGGAACCAGTCCTCTGATGGTTCCCGACTCCCGTCAGGGTTCACCCGAACGCAGTCTTGACAGCCGCCGGCTGGCCAGGCCTTCCGACGCGGGCTTCTTCTTGCAGGATGGCTTCTAGCACGTTGGCGCCGAAAAGCAGCTTGATTTCCACATCGCTGTGATCTGGAATGTTCAAATCTGACACGTGCATCCATTGGGCCTTCTCCTCTGCAGGAATGCTTGGCGGGTTCACGTTGATAGTGGGAACTGCAAACGCCTCAGGTACCTGGATGATGCACTGACTGTTCAGTTTGTTTCCCGGGCTTACCGACAGCTTCACTCTCTGAGACACCTGAGGAACGCCGCTACCCTCGACGTTTTGGAGGCAGAGGTTGCTTGGAACACCTGTTATGTTGAGCGATGCCAGCACGTCAGTTGTGCAGAGCGATGTCTGTGAGCCCGGATCGAGAAGAGCGTAGACGTCCTTGCAGCGACCTCTCTCTCCATGGATGCGCACCGGAACTATCTGTAGCAACGTCACGCTGTCAGCTGGACGAGGGAAAGACGTGGACGTCACAGTTCGCTTGACTGATGTGTCTTGTACGGGCTGGTGCGAGTCTTCTGCATTTCGAGCTTGATGCTGACCATCCCATGGCGACGGTGATCCTCGAACCACACGCTTACTTCCGTGCAAGAGCTCGTGATGACTCATAGTGCACCCATTCTGTCCGCATGGTCTGGCGTACCGGCAGTTGCGGATCTGATGGCCGTGTTGTAGACATACAAAGCACAGTCCTTGACGCGACACAAACTGTGCTCTCATGTCGACATGCCAGCTGAGGAAGTTGTTGCACTCCACGAGATGATGAACCTCTCCACAACAGCTGCACACGTTCCGCCCTGAACCAGATGTCAGCAGTGTTGCACGCTTTGTCGTTGGACGCCGCTCAGCAAGGGTAGAAGATTGCACACAGTTTAGAGCTATCCTCACCTGCTTGCCCAGCCAGGTGCAGAAGGAAGCCAGAGAGGAGGCACTGCTCTCATGCTCGACCTCGTACTTGCTCCATTCACATCGGAGATCGGGCGGCAGCTTTTCTACGACTCTTTGTAGGTTCTCGTGACTGACCAAGTCTCCCTCGTAATGCAGGCTTTGCAACACTGTCACGGTGCAGTTAACAGTTGCGTGGAAGTCTTCCAGAACTGAAGCATTGAAGGCAGCTGGACGAGGTGCACTGAACAGGGCGTTCAGATGGGCGCGGACGACGTCTCTTTCCCTTCCAAACCTCTCCTTCAGTACACTCAGTGCTTCTGGATAGAGTTCAGGATTGTACATGAATCGAGATATGGACCTCTGTGCCAAGCCAGTGACTGATGATTGCAAGTGAACCATCTTCTCCGTGCGGGACAGACTCGGCTGCGAGTCCACTAGAGCTTGGAAGAGGCCGAACCACTGAGGCCACTCCAGACAGTTCCCGCTGAACTGTGGCAGCTTCACCTTTGGGATGCTCTTGCTGAACCCCCCACAGTGTTCGTGTGCCTCTACTGGGTGCTTGGATTTCTCAGATTTGCCTTCTTTCTCAGTACAGAGACTTTCAGCAAAGTCATCCTTTCGTTCCCACTGCAGGTCATCCAGCGCTGCTTTCTGTAAGTCTTCCTCCAGTTTTGCCATTTCATGAGCATCTGTTGCTTCGAGCAGTCTTCTTCGTCTTGCCAGCTCTTGCTCTTGTGCTTCCAGCTCTAGTCGTTCCCGAGTTTTCTTGAGTTCTACTTCGTTCAGGCGTCTTTGTATCTCAGCTTCTCGTGCTCTTGTTTCATCTGGGCTGGCTGAAAGTCGTGATTTTGCAGTGATGTGAGATCTTCCTGAAGCGACAGATGGAGCCTCATCTTTCCTGGCTTCTAGGTGCTCTTTGATTCTTTCCACTGCTTCTGCATGCTGTTTCTCGACATCTTCTATGTAGCTCTCAGCTGCTTTTGCCTCTTCGTCTGATGTCAGTAGAGAAGTGAACTGGTCGTGTACCTCCTGCACAGCATCTAGCGCCACGTCCAGTTCCTTGAGGATTTCACCCAGTTGTGTACGACTGCCCTTCGCTTCGATGACGATGAATGCTCGTCTCCTTGTCCGTGTCAGAGTACCCAGCTTCCTTGCTCGACTGCTTTTCAAAGCTTTCAGCTTTTCTTCTGGCTTCATCTCCTGCTGATTAGATGCCATGATGCTGGGATGTAGAAACTTCTGAAACTGTCACCACCGCTACCCGTTCAGCTTCGCACTCGTACACGCGCTGCTTCCGTCCTAGCTCTTTATTGGATCGTGCCTTGTAGTTAGCGGTTTCTGCAACAGAACCACACACACACATGCAGCGCTCCGTCAGTTGATGCCAAACCATGGCGTGCACAGGCTAACGTCCAGACCGACTGGCATGCAGACAATCAGGCACGCAATGGTTGAAGTAACGTAGTGATATAACGCAAGAACGTAATACTGAAACACTGACATTCTGCGTGTGAATGGGAAGCGTGAACCCAAGCAAAAGCAAGAACGCAAGCCACCACACACCCAGCAGCACATTGCAATACGGACCCACAAGTTACTCATCAGGTTACCCACCAGAAGTAGTTCCGACTGACGGTGGTGAGGAGGCTAGCGCATGCAGACACGTAGCAGCCAGACATGTCTTCATGCGTCACAAAAACAATCGTTTTCACACTCAGTCTCGCACTGCAAAAGAAACAAAGTTGGTGATCGCTTGGAGGTCGTCACAGGGGGAGGGGGTCCCTCCCGATTTCGTTCCAAATCGGCACACAGGTCCCTTACCACCAGACGAGCAACTTGCCCCAAAACGGTCCCCGTTGCATTGACATTTAAGGTCCGTAAGGCCCCCAAAACTCGTAAAATATCCGTAAAATTGCCCTTGTGTGGCCAAAAAAGTGGCGCTAGGGTAAAAATGGGTATCAAACGAAAGTCCTCGCTTACCCAGACACATCTGTGCATTAAAATTTCAATTTTCCCCATAGGAAAGTTTTTTACGGGTGATTTACGGATATTTTACTAGTTTTGGGGGCCTTACGGGCCTTAAACGTCTATGCAACGGGATCGTTTTGGGGAAAGTTGCTCGTCTGGTGGTGAGGCACCTGTGTGCCGATTATGAGCGAAATCGGGAAGGACCCCCCTTGACCCAAAAATTTGATTTTCCCGTAAAAACTTTCCTATGGGGAAAAATGGAAATTTACTGCACAGCTGTGTCTGGGTAGACGAGAGCTTTTGTTTCATACCCATATTTACCCTAGCGCCTCTTGTTTGGCCGTACAAGGGCAATTTTACGGATATTTTACGAGTTTTGGGGGCCTTTCGGGTCTGAAACGTTAATGCAACGGGGACCGTTTTGGGGAAAGTTGCTCGTCTGGTGGTGGGGCACCTGTGTGCCGATTTTTAACGAAATCGGAGGGGACCTCCCCATTGACCCAAAATTTTGATTTTCCCGTAAAAATTTTCCTATGGGGGAAAATTGAAATTTACTGCACAGCTGTGTCTGGGTAAACGACAGCTTTCGTTTGATACCCATAACCACCCTAGCGCCCCTTGTTTGGCCGTACAAGGGCAATTTTACGGATATTTTACGAGTTTTGGGGGCCTTACGGGTCTTAGTGTAACTTAATATCTTTTTGTGGGTGCTCAAGCACCCCCAATCCTGAGCTCAGCACCCCCTGCCTCCTTAACCTTCCAGGCGGTGGGGGGGGGGCATTTTTTTGCCCCCCCCCCCCTTTAGTTTTTTTTCGATGTATCTCGAGAATCGCTGCGCCGATCGTAACCAAACTTTCAGTACCCTCCCGGGAGTAGCTAGCGCACATGGTGACCAAAATTTTTCCAAAGGCTATGATAGGTTGGCCGCTAATGACGTCAGAGTGACGTCATTTCTGCCATTTTCGACCCAAAAAAGGTTTTGCGGGAAGAGCTGTCAGGCCTACAGCTTTAGAGATACAGAAAAATGTTTCAAAAATAAAAGGTGTGGAATCAAGAGGGCCACAAAAATGCTATTTCAGTTTTTCGAATTGTTTTTTATTTTGACCCCCAAAAATAAAAAATAGATTTTTTGAATATAATAGCCGAAAAATCCAAAATGATTTTTGAATTTCGAAAAAAACGGAATATATGTGATAGTCCCTACCACCTTCTATCTACATACCAAATTTGAGATCGATACCTCTTTTTTGGCCAAGCTATAGCGAAAAAACTGTTCAAAATTGATGACGTCAAATTTTCAAACTCAAGTTTTAGCAATTCCAAACCTCGTAGCGCAAAACAAAGACCACCATTAGACTCCCCGTGACGAGCTACATCGAATCAATACCCATTTTATGCAAAAATATCAACTTTGAAATTTGACCTTTTTTGACCTAATCTTGACCTGACCTCCACCAGAAAGTGACCTAAACCGTACCTGATGGTCTTATAACCAACACCATTGAGTTGGAAATGAAAAACTGTCCATAAAACATGCATCGCATAACCTTAGTAAAGTTGGGCTCATGTGGTGACCCTTAGTGACCTTTGGTGACCTGACCTGTGACCTGACCTGGTATGACCAGTGACCTCTAATAGCAACATATGTACTAGACAACTGACGCCTTATCGCTGATTTTCGACAAAATGCGTTTTACTCGGTGCTATATCGCCTTCCCTAGAAGCCCCGTGAACGGCGAAACATTTTATCTTTGACCTGACCTGTGACGTCATCGGTGACCCGGAGGTCAGTGAAAGTTAATTTCGTTCGACAAATTTGACAGGGCTATCGAATGCCGTTCGAATTTTCCGGATCCGTCCAGTAGTTTCGGAGATACGGGGGGGAATGCCCCCCCCCCCCACCGCGCGGAAGGTGGCCGGGAGGCCCAACGCCTGCCGGGTTAAAGCACCCCCAGCCTCCTCAAAAC
This sequence comes from Amphibalanus amphitrite, assembly GCF_019059575.1. Classification (NCBI taxonomy): domain Eukaryota; kingdom Metazoa; phylum Arthropoda; class Thecostraca; order Balanomorpha; family Balanidae; genus Amphibalanus; species Amphibalanus amphitrite. Next base: position 417,229 of record NW_024881519.1, read on the forward strand.
ATTCCCAGCTGACTCAAGGCCCTCAATAATCAGTATGTCTATCTCCTAGTACTGTAATGAGCTCAGTGAATCATGCAAATACTATGCTTACTCAATTCTGGTGATTGGCGGAGACTTCAATGCTGATCCAGTCACAAACCCAGCGGGAGCCAGTCAGCTGGATCGCCTGTCAGCCAACTTCGCCATGCGAATGTTGGTTCAGCAGCCAACGTTTTACTGCGGAGATACGGCATCGCGACTGGACAACATACTGGTGTATGTATAGCAGGTCCACAGCTGACCTCGCGACTGAGTGCGGCGTTGATAGGTGTCCGTACACGTCCCACCACCACAAGCTGACGGCGTGCATCAGTGTACCGCGCCACCGGCAGCCTCGGCCATCGTACCGCATGCTGAGAGACTGGAGACGGATTGACCTCGCCGGCTTCCACGCTGACCTAGACGCCATCAACTGGAGCCCGGCTCTCCCCAGGTCTGACCCGTGCGACCTGCAATGGGATAAGCTCGTCAGCAGCGTGGAGGCCGCTCTAAACCGCCACGCTCCAGTCAGAGCTGTGAAGATGAGGAATCCGACGCCGCCACCAATCACCGACGACACCCGAGAGCTGATTGTACGGCGACGCCAGGCCATCGCCACCGGCGACGAGACCAGCTACGCCGCGCTGAACACTGAGGTCAGGGCCATCCGAAGTGACTACCGACGCGACATCCAGCGGCGGGTTGACGAAACTCCATCGTCGGCCCTCTGGCGGGAGCTCCGACCGGTCATCGCACGGAAAGTCAGCTCCCCAGCTCAACTGGAGAACCTAACAGCCGATGACCTGAACCGGTACTTCACCAGCGTGGGCGAGGAGACGCACCAGACCGTCATCCGGACTTTCCAGGAGTCCGGCAGGAGAGCGCTTCCTCCTCGGCTCCCCCGAGTCCACGCAGACGCACTCCGACTTGTCCCCGTCACACTGGAGGAGCTGAAGCGCACCATCTTCAGCATGCCAAATAAGACATCAGTTGCAGATGGCGTCTTCAACATCCGACTGTTGAAGTTGGCCTTCCCCATCATTGGACGAGTTCTGCTTCAAGTCATCAACAGAAGCATCGCATCAGAGACGGTCCCCGCCTGCTGGAAGAGGGCAGTGGTCATACCGCTACATAAGAAAGGTGATCTGACAGCTGTGGAGAACTTTCGGCCCATCACCAACGTACCTATAATAGGCAAAATCATAGAAAAGTTGGTGTGCGCCCAGGTCGACGCCTACATGAAGCACAACAATCTCTACAGCAACGACCAGCATGGATTCCGCACCGGGCACAGCACAGCCACTGCACTGGTCAGCGTCACCGACCATCTCCTGGAAGCGAAGGATCGAGGAGACGTCAGCATCCTGACTCTGATCGACCTCAGCCGGGCATTTGATGACGTTCATCATGAAACACTCCTGGATCAACTGCAGCAGCTTCAGATCGCCCCCGGATGGTTCAGGAGCTATCTGAGCGACCACAGACAATGCGCCAGGCTGGCTGAAAACGTCACCTCAGCACCTCTCCCAATCAACATCGGAATTTTCCAGGGGTCATGTATGGGTCCGATGTTATACAACATCGCCTCCATCAGCGCCGCATGATATGTCCCGACAGAGGTGGACGGCTTCCTCATACGAATGGCAAGATACGCCGACGGCACCCAGTTGGTGATCTCAGGGCCGAGGAGGAGGCTACCGGACATGCAGGTGGCGCTGGAGAAGACTCTGGATACGCTGGCGACATTCTTCATGCAAAACGGCATGAAGATCAACGCAGCCAAGACCGAGCTGATGATCATCGGAGACAGAGATGCGCTACAGACCGCTACCACTGGTCTGACTGGTGTGCGGTTTGTAGAGGAGGACCTCCAGCCCGTGCCGACAGCGAGAAACCTCGGCGTGGTTTTCGACAATCGACTGAGCTTTGAACCCCATATAGACACCATTGTCAGCAAGTGCTTTGGAATCCTAACCCTCGCCGGCACAGGGGGGGGGGGGGGTTGATGCAACCCTCCTAAGGTTTTTCGCGAATAACTCGCGTAAAAAGCGGCTGATCGCGACGAAACTTTCAGTACCCTCGCATTGATCAATTTTACACCTACCCTGAAACTTTCATGACCCTGACCCCAATGACCTTTGACCTGTGACCTCTTTTCTGTGACCATGTTTGGCCGAAATCGCGGTTCGGCGCATGTCGGCTCGCATTAGCCGCGCGTTTGCAAGATTTTCGTGGTTTCAAGCGTTCAAACATGTGATTTGATGTTGCTCCCATGCATTAGGGTGGGTGTCAAGGTCACCTGAAGGTCAGGTCAGGTCATTGACCTTTGATGACCTCGGGTGACCTCGGTTCACTTTTTCGAGTTTTACATGTTTCTAGGCTATTTTTTGGAGCTGAATTCGAATTTAGCAACCATTTGAACATTTACGAAGTAGTTTTGGTGCCTTCGTAACATGTTACGAAGCTGTCCGAGGCGGTTGGCACGATTACGAATACCCGTCACAACCCCTACCGGTTGACCTGACCTGACCTGACCCGACCTGGTCTAAATGCTTAAAGACATCATCTCTGATCAAAACTAACACGATATTCGTGATCAGCACCCCGGAAAACCACATGGCAGCCACACTTTACGACTTTCTAACAGGTCCCAATTTTCCCGTTTTTCCGGGTCATTGACCAGACCTGGAAGGTCACCCGATGACCTAGAACCTTAAAATTGGGTATCATCGGCTTCCTCTCGTGACGGGCAACACGCTCGTTTTTTCCGCGAAGCTCTAGCTCGATCAGGGGCCAAACGCGAGGGGGGGTCGTACCAACCCCCCCCCCCCCCCTTGTGCCGTCGAAGGACTCAAAATGGCCTGTGCCGGCGAGGGCTAACAGGCCTTATGCACGCGAAGCATCTGCTCCCGACATCGGTGCTACCAGCTATTGTCAACGCGCTGGTCATGTCGCATATTCGGTGCTGTAGCCAGGTGTTTGGCTGTGTCAACAAAACCGCTGTCAAAAGGTTGCAGAAAGTGCAGAACTTCGCTGCTAGAATTATATCAGGTCGTCACAGATCCCAGCACGTATCTGACGTGATTCGAAGCTTGAACTGGCTTCCAGTCACTGAGCTGATAGAATTTAATGATTTGTGCCTGTTGCACAAAATCATCATGACCAGTGAACCCGCTGTGCTCAGACAGGAGTTGCGCTACAACCAAGATGTCATTGGCCGTACAACCAGACGGCCAATGTACTCAAGATAAGGGTCCAGGCGACCTGTAGGTTTGATGCAATGAATACCCCCACCTTCGCCACACTCGCTCAGTGCTACGAAGCTCCGATCTCGCGACCGGTCACCTGTACTTGTAGACTGTGCCGCATGACATAGCAGTCGAGCGGGCCAGCGGAGCTTAGGCGGAAACTAGCGCCGCGTTTGACAGAGAAGGACGCTCACCATTCCGGCGGGAGGGCCGCTCGCCATTTTTACTCCATGTAGCGTCTCACTGACAATGAAAGACTCTACAGGACGACAATATATCGTTCCGCAAAAGTTATGTCCACTACCTATGACAACACTTTCCTGTTCCTAATCGTGTCCACACCTGAGAGATGACGATTCAGGCTGCACTCCTGCATTGCGCGGTCCTTGGACGCAGAGCATGAGGTGACGAACGAACCTCGGGTCACGGATCACCGAGCTACGGCCAGTTTCACAGATATTGTCCACCTGAACGGCTGCGTCGCTACGTGAATGTCTGAAATTTCTATCAAGGGAGCTGAACCAGACAGTCGGCATGCTCCAGGCCGAAATGACACAGCGTGTGATTGCTGATTGGTTGGGACATCTGCCTGTTGTTTTTGTTTGCAAGTCTTAATTATAGACGAACTGCCTGCACAGTCCGGTGTTGGTGGGATAAGCACACGGCTGCTGGCAGTGTTGCTGATCGTTCCAGTTTGCCCGCATGCGCCTACCATTTCAAACGGTACAGAAATCGCATTGAAAAAGGCGACCGGGAAGAGGGGCCTGTAGTTGGCGACAAAATTGGCCAAGCGGCTCGCTGAAGCGCTATCACATCTCCGAACAGGACCGTGAGACGCAATTGGAAGAGCTCTCCAAGGCTCATTACCTACCTTCGGCCCAATACTAAGCCAACGCATGGTCAATGACATGTTGACATGCATTTTCAATCAGGACGGTGCGCCAACTCATCGCTCTGCCAAGGCCTAGCGGTGGTGCGAATTGAGCGTGCCAGACTTCTGAAGGAAAGAGATGCTAGCCGGCTGCCCTCCAGACCTCATCCTGATCGACGAACTTCGGGCTGTCGTCCAGCAGGACCTGGAGAAACAGAAGCCGGCGGCCAACCTCGGCGCCTTGTCGTTACAGCTCAAACGGGCATGATAAAAATCCAGCCGTATTTACTGCACAAACTAGTTGCCAACATGCAAATTTGCGTTCGTATGTAAGTTCCTGTTCGTGGGGAATAAACTGAACGCTAAAGAGAATCGCTGTCCCCTATGTAGTAACCAGGGCACTAAAGAGTCGTAGTAACTTAGAGAGAACATTTTTTAAAGGATAAAACTTATGCCGGACCATGTGGCTCACGCATCATTCATTGCAGTTTCACCTTAGACTGCAAGACGTGGCAATTTGTTTAGGACATAGCAATTAATGTTGTCATGATCGGCATACCGCCGAGAACGTCACTATTTATATCATTATCTTAACCCGGCAGCCGCTGGGCTTCCGCGCCACCCGCCGGCCGCTGGGGGGAGGGGCATATAGTTGCCCCCATTTACTTCTGCTACGATATCGTCGCAACGCGACGAGATAGAGAAGCGAAACTTTGCACACATCTTCCTGAATACCTAGCCGAGGGTGTCCAAATTTGGTGTCGACCTCATTTAAAATGACATCACAGTGACGTCATAAGTCAAATTATAGATTTGCGACTCTCAGTTTCCTCACGATATATCAGATATATGGGACCGAATATAAAGGGCCGATTATTGGTCAGGAACTAGATGGAAGTGTACTTAGATGTTGTTTCTGAACTAACGACGAACACCGCTCTCACTTGCCAGCCATATAGAAGGCTCAGACTTCTTCGATGTATTGTGGCGAATCAGACAGTACAAGATGGTTGACCGGAAACTCACAGACGAGCTGCTCCACTTTCTCAAAACTAAAGTATGAAAAAAGACCGAATTTTGTAACGATCTAGCTCAATAGTTAAGTGGTAACTACGAATATTAATTACGATTCTAACAAAAATAACTTTATACTTAAACATAAGTCTAAAACGGCCAACACGATATAATTTATCCCTAACATAAACAATTATTTCTAAACGTTCTTGTTATTCTGACACGCCGCACAGCTCGGCGCTTTGTTACCTAACACGGCGCAAAAACGAATGTAAACATCGGTCGAGCTGGCCGAGACCAGTGCACTGTACGCCAGCGACATCTATAACAGACCAAAGCCGAGACAGGTAGCGACGCTTGCGGAACAATCCGTAACACACTCCCGGCCTTGATGTGCGCAGCACAGCAACACTATCAGTGCATATTCTGACAAGTGACTTACAGACTAACGACATTCTGACAACTGACTACTGACTAACCACCTAACAACTGACTGACGCATCACACGACTCGCTTCTTCACGACACGACCATAGCGAGTCACCACCTGAGCGTCACCTACAGACACCGCGCGATCGCGCTGCGAATCGCTGGGGGGAGTGACATCAGTGACAGGCTGTGCATGTGCGTTCTCATCTAACACTGAAACCGGTGGGTCAGTGGGACAGGGGTCTCCAGCAAGTTCGAGATTATGCAGCCTCTGCACAGAGCGAGTGTAAACCCCTTTTTTCGTTCGCACATCAGCGGCGCGGACTAACCCATCTCGACCCGGGTATAACTTAACGACCACGCCGACAGGCCAACGCAAACGAGGCAAGTTCTCCTCATGGATAAGCACAACCGAACCTTCGCTCAGCTGACCCTTTCCCTGAAACTTGACGACTGTCGGAGGGAGATTTCGGAGATAATCATTGGACCAAACCTTCCAAAACCTGTCGAGCTGCTTCTTTCTCAAGCGCTCTCGATCAGACAACGCCTGCTTGCTCACATTCTCCGGATCTTCTACGACTAAAGAACGATCAAACAAATTCTTCCCAACCAAAAAATGGCTAGGGGTCAGAGGCTCCTCACTATTCACCTCGTCACTAACGAAAGTTAATGGCCTGGAGTTCACTGTTGCCTCAACACTGACAACCAAAACGATTCTCTATTCCCTTTGATCATGGTGTGTCATGCTCCTATAACTCTGCCGTTATCCTGGCGGAATGCCCTTAAGATACTCAAATGATTCCTCAAATGATTCCTTTTAAGCATATCAGGGGTTTTGGTCTAAAACAACACCCTGATCATTTTCTTCGAACATACCCAAACTATACCCTCATTCTTTAAATACCTCCCTTGAATTCTTCTAATATACCCTAGTGTACAGTCTCTGCCGCTACTGTCAGATACCGTACCTGTGCCGCTCGGCGCCTCCGGCGGTGACCGGTCGGCGGGCCGGGACTGGCCGGCCGGGCGGGCGAGGAGGACGGGCAGTCGCTCCCTGGACGTGTTGCTGACCACTAACCCGCGCCCCGCTGGGCTATTCAGCCATACGCGCCCTGCTGGGGATAGAACCTTAACCCTCGTTTTGGATGTGTTACGATATATCAAGGGAAATCGGACGAGGGAGCTGAGAGTAATGAGACAGTTTCTGAGCAAGTTCTACGACGAATATACCTAGGGCATTATTATTTTCCCTTCTGGGTTTATGTGGGGTCTAATGCAAGAATACATTGAGATCAGTGATGGAAATCCCAGAATAATACGGGAGTGTTACGTGGGATAATGCGAGTGTAGTTTGCAAAATATTCCCCTTATACGCTTAGAAGGAATACTAGAGGTTTCGATGTAAGGGTATTTTGGTAGGTTAAAAGGAGTGTACTGTGGGTATCGCAGGGAATAGAACAGGAATCATATTCCTTTCCTCTTCGGTACTTACTAGGGTATATTAGAAGAATTCAAGGGAGCTATTTAAAGAACAAGGGTATAGTTTGGGTATATTCGAAGAAATGATCAGGGTGTTGTTTTAGACCAAAACCCCTAATATGCTCAAAAGGAATCAAAAAGGTTCTCAGTGTAGGGTATATTTGAAGAATTTCAGAGTGATATTCAAAGAAAGTGTATTTGGGGTATATTCGGAGAAATGATCAGGGTGTTGTTTTAGACCAATTCCCCTAATATGCTTAAAAGGAATCAAAACAGCTCTCAGTGAACCTCGTGCAAACAAGTCTCCAATTCCGACCGTCGGAAAACACCAGAACCCAGGCTCTTCCGCAGTGCGCCCTTCACGCTCCTAACTAACCTCTCGAACCAGCCACCCCACCAGGGCGACCTTGGCGCGTTAAAGCGCCAGTCAGGAGCCAAAGTACCTAACGAATTCCTCAGATACTGATCAGCTGACCTGAAGGTTTTAGCTCCGTCCGAATAAATCGTAGTCGGCATCGATCTACGAGCGGAAAAGCGTTTAAACGCCAACAAAAAATCCTCTCTGGACAACGAATCAGTTAACTCCAGGTGCACCGCCCTGGTAACTGCGCAGGTAAACAGGCAAATATAGAACAACTTGCCAGGGAAGTCTGCACAGTAGACTGGCCCGCAAAAATCTACACCACTCACAGTGAACGGGCTCGCCTGCGTGACACGCTGCCGCGGCAGCGGAGCAGCCACCTGATTCATCGCTCTGGCATCCTGCTTCTGGCAGGACACACAACTCCTCTTCGCCTCCTTACAGAGGCGCCGGACCCCCAAGATCCAGTAAGTACTTCGGAGAGAAGCCACCAGAGTAGAAACTCCGGCGTGCTTTAGAACACGTGCGTGCTGGAATCGAACAATCAGCTTTGCCAGCTGACCCTTCGGAACGATCACAGGACGCTTCTCATCATAGGTCAAATCGGAACAGTCCAGTCTGCTCCGCACTCGCATCAGCTGATCCTCGCCCATCATTGGATTCAGCCTGTGTAGCGGCGACGAACTGGACACAGACACACCGCGCTGCAGGGCAGCGTATTCTGTCGGAAACTCTTGCCTCTGGCAGGCCCGCAGCACGTGGAGCTTTGCCTGAGACATCTCTAGGAAACTCAAGTCATGATCAGTGTTCCTCTCTTGCGGAAACCGCGCGTTGTGCGTGAACCGCCTTATCCAGCCCATAACTCTGACGCACTTGGTCAGGCTACTAAATCTATTGAAAGGAAATAACTCTGAATCCTGTGGAACGGTAGTAGCCAGGACAGCCTTCCCACTGTCGGGTTCCACTCGGCTGACCGACTGCTTGGTCTCTCTTGCGACCTCACCACTGGTGTCAGCATATATCTCACTGCTATGAGCGTCCTGAGGTCCATGGAACCACAGATCAGAGTCTACAAGCTCATCTGCCGACGCGCCTCGACTCAGAATATCCGCCGGATTTCTATCGCTGGGACAGTATGACCATTTTTCGGGATCGGTCAGCTGCTGTATCTCGACAACGCGATTGGAGACAAACTGTTTCCAACGATCTGAATCGCCCTTGATCCATGCCAAAGCCACCTGAGAATCGCTCCAGCAGCGATACACACACGATTGGGGAAGCCTCAGCACCCTGATCACATGGCGCACCAGTCTGGCCACTAACAGCGCAGCCAGGAGCTCGAGACGAGCTAGTGTGACCTTGCGCAGCGGAGCTACCCTCACCCTTGACATCACCAGTGACGTCGAACTGCCATCACCGGAGCCGTCTGGGGCACGCAGGTACACGACAGCACCATATCCTTTCAGTGACGCATCACCATACCCATGCACCTCTACATCTTCCACAACATCACACCATGGAACACTCACAAAGCACCGAGGGATTTGGATCTCCTTCAACTTCTGGACATCCCGCACCCAACTGACAAACTCCTGCTGGAAAGCAGGGGGAACCGGCTCATCCCATTCCAACCCCAGCTTCCACAACTCCTGAAACAGGCACTTCGCCTTCATCAAGAACGGGGCCAACAGACCCAGTGGCTCGTAGAATCGAGCTATGCAGCTCAAAACTACTCGCTTGGTAGTCACCACTCCATCCGGAATGGGAACACCATCAAATCGAAAACAATCCTCATGACACGACCAACGTACACCAAGGACCTTCAGAGACTCATCACCAGGTAAAGACACCGACTCTGCACGGGCCCTGTTAAACACAACTTTGCTGTTCGACACGCACTTGGTCAGAGGCATGCCGGCCTCAGCCAGAACATTGCGTGCCTGAACGAACAGCTGCCAGGCTCCCTCCTCAGTGTCAGAACCTCCCAAAAAGTCATCCACATACAACTGGTCCTGGAGCTGAACGACTGCCTCAGACGGAGGCTGGTACTGACTGAGATGATGTCTGATCGTTGCATTGAGCAAGAATGGACTCGAACTGATCCCAAACAGGACACGTCCCACCTTCATGTGCCGTCTGACTCCATTGACATCCCAGAGCAGTCGCTGAACGTCTGCGTCCTCCTCCTGAAGCTCAATGTTCAGGAATGCCTTGGAGATATCAGTCACTACTGCCACCCGATAGCGACGGAACCTGCTGAGCACATCACAGATGTTGGGCGTGAGCGGAGGTCCAACATGCAGGCAGTCATTGAGCGACACACCACCAACTTCACGAGCAGAAGCATCAAACACAGGTCTGATGCGAGTACTCAGACTCGACTCTCTGACCACGGGCCTATGTGGCAGATAGAACACAGGGTGTGGCACATCTGACTCCCCCTGGGCCCCATCAGTGACAGGGATCTCCTGAATCACCCCGTTTCGCTCCATCTCCTCAAGCGCCTGATCATACCCATCCTTCAGATCTGGATTCCTAGACAGCTTCCTGTTGAGAGCATCCAGCCGCCTCTCAGCTGCTCTCTCACCATTGACATTCTCACACTGCACGTCTCGCTTCCAAGGAAGCTTAACCATGTACCTGCCACTGGACTCATTGAACCCGATATCCTTCTCAAACTGAACAAGAACCGGATCGTTCTCGACATCATCCTCTTTAGGTCCTATTCCCAAAGCTTCCAACTCCCAGAAGGAGCGGACAGTGGACTCACTGAGGTCGTTAAGCAAGAGCACCTGGCTACTCAGGTCAGTCTCACCGGTTACTCCTGCAGAGTCGACCACGCCACTGAGGATCCATCCAAAGACGGACTCCAGCAGGGCCAGTCCTTCTGACACGTGAGTGGCTCCTGGCTTCACCAGAGTCCAGAACACGTCCAGCCCACAGAGGATGTCGATCGACAGCTGCTCGTCATCGTCCAGGAAGTGGTCAGCTAGCTCCAGCCCCAATCCTGCCAAATCCTGCAGCCTGTCGGATGATACATGTGGTCTGCTCAAAGTGGGACATATGACTGGCACCTGTATGGCCGCAAACGTGTGGGCGGAGGGTCGAGACAGGTTGGCACCACTCACTTTCAAACTGTACACTCCCCTGTCCTCATCTGACAAAGACCCTCCAAAGGCTGCATATCTGACTCGCTTTGCCCCAAGGTACTCAGCCCCCACTTTCCTCACGAGACTCTGACTGACGAAACTCTTCTGACTGCCACTATCGAACACCAGCCTGGCACTGACGACACCCTTAGCACCATGCACATTCACTTTGGCAGTGGGCAACACAACCTTTGTCTCACACTTACGATCTACACACGACAGTGAGGCATGTTCAGATACACTGCGACTGCTAGCCATAGGGGCTACACTTGTGAGAGATGCAGAGGCTACTTTAGGTTTAGTTTGACTCTGAGACTGATAACAAAAGAGCTCACTATGCCTACCCTGACAAACACTACATCTCTTACTACAAAACTTAGCTGTATGTCCAGGACGCAGACACAGGAAGCAGAGGCCCGATCGTTGCACTCTCTCCTTCCGCTCCGGCATCTCCAGTGCTTGCAACTCCCTGCAGCTGATGGAGCTGTGGCCGCCGCTGCAGAAGCTGCACTGGGCCAGCTTAGCCCGTGCGCCAGCTGACGATGGCTCGGCCTTGGCCGCACCCACTGGTCCAGACAGGTGCAGTGCGGCTGCTGATGACACCTGATGCATCGTCGTCCTCTTCGGTTGCCTCTTGAAGTTGTTCTGCTGCTTTCCTCTTGACCTTTCTTGAAGTACGAAGTCCCTCGACATCTCCATGGTTGTGATCTCTTCGTCCATGAATTTGAGAAGAGCTTCAATGTCGGTCTCCTTGTCTTGTATCTCTGAGCGAGACCACTGAATCCTCATGCTTTCTGGTAGCTTAGAAAGCACTAACGGTGTCAGGAACACTCCGAAGTCTCCCTGTACCTCTAAGGACTGGAGACTTCGTACATGGCTGTGTACTTGGTCTTGAAGTTGACGCAGTACCTGAGTGTCAGCCTCCTCACTGCCAGTAGTGTTCAGCTTGACATTCAGTAGACCCTGGATGTGGGCAAACACGATCTTTTCTTTCTTTCCAAAGCGTTTCTTCAAGATGTCACATGCGCTCACATAATTCGAGCTGCTCAGCACCAGGCCTGATATGGCTCGCTTCGCCTCTCCCTGCAGACAGCTCTGCAGGTAGCTGAACTTTGTGACAACTGGAATATCCTGTGAGTCTATTGTTGCCGAGAAAGTGTCCCAGAATGGAAGCCACTCTTCAGTTCTCCCAGAGAACCTAGGCAACTCAAGCTTTGGGAGCTTTACATTTCCTTCAGACTGAGATACTGACACAGACTCGTGCTTCTCTTCTTGACTACGGAGGTACTTAAGAAGCTTACCTCTCACTTGTTGCGCTTTCTCGACAAACTCCGCTTCAGCTTCTATGTCCTGCTCCAGCTCATCTTCTTCAAGATATAGCTCTACAGCTGATTGAGCCTCCTGGAGAGACTTCAATCTATTCCTGAAGTCATCAGTCAGCAGTTCTGCTTCTTCTTGTGAGAGCTCGATTTTCTCATCCAATATCTTCGCTGCTTGGGTCACAGAACGTGTCACCCACCCTTTAGCAGCCACTCTGAGCTTCTTGGCCTTGTTAACCTCTGACGACATCTTCCCGTTCCCGGGCATTTCGGCACCAATTATGTTTCTGAACTAACGACGAACACCGCTCTCACTTGCCAGCCATATAGAAGGCTCAGACTTCTTCGATGTATTGTGGCGAATCAGACAGTACAAGATGGTTGACCGGAAACTCACAGACGAGCTGCTCCACTTTCTCAAAACTAAAGTATGAAAAAAAGACCGAATTTTGTAACGATCTAGCTCAATAGTTAAGTGGTAACTACGAATATTAATTACGATTCTAACAAAAATAACTTTATACTTAAACATAAGTCTACAACGGCCAACACGATATAATTTATCCCTAACATAAACAATTATTTCTAAACGTTCTTGTAATTCTGACACGCCGCACAGCTCGGCGCTTTGTTACCTAACACGGCGCAAAAACGAATGTAAACATCGGTCGAGCTGGCCGAGACCAGTGCACTGTACGCCAGCGACATCTATAACAGACCAAAGCCGAGACAGGTAGCGACGCTTGCGGAACAATCCGTAACAGATGTTTTAGGATGACAGCAGGTGCTGTCTAGTTTATTTACAGTTGAGTTTCATGCTCAGCGACCTCAGAAACGGTCCGTATCGGAAAACGACAATATTCTATGACGTCACTGTGACGTCATCTTAAGCGCTACAACCACCAAATTTTGCTCAAGCATTGCCTAGGTATTCATTTGATGCTATGCCAAGTTTCACGTTCGTAGCTCATCACGTTTTGGAGATATTCTGCAAAACGTAAAGGAGGGCAACTTTATGCCCCCCAGCGGCTCGTGGGTTAACAGTTGCATATTTCAACCTTAATAACTTTTAATTTCCTACTGTTTCATATAATTTCATTTATGGCGCTGAACAAGTGTTGAACAGTTCATTTCAATAACTTCATTGTTAAACCTCCGGTAGGGTTAACCATTAAACAATATGTTAAGTGTTACTCTCCCCCCGTTCGCTGTGTTCGCTTGATAATTCTATCAAACGTGATATTAAGGCTGATTGGCGAACTTCAGCTTGTAGACAAGACAAGGAAACGTTCTCAAAAATCAAATCCACACGTAACAAACATATTTCAAGAGTGCATGACGCACGTATCTCGTTGTCGTTATATCCGTTATTCCTCGTCGGACCTATCGGCTTTCTGAATATCGAGAGACGTCTAGTGTGTGTGGGGGGACCCCTCCGTTTCGCCCATTATTAAGCTAAAAGCCTTGCAAACAAAAACAACACCCAGCGATTTACAATCAAGTTAAAAGTGTCAGATCAGCATGTGACCTCTGAGGTCAGGTCACGTGCACAAGTGCAGGGTGTTCTTTAGCGAATGACGTAAAGTAAGCCCCCGCTGGAGCCCCAAATGATCGCCGGCCATCGTGCAGACGAAGCCTTCGACGACTCACGGCAGCGTTCAGTTCATCAAGGGTCTTGGACTCTTGAGTTCGCTCCGCAATTTGAGTTGCTTGAGGTTAAACGGTGAAGTCCAAGCAGAAAAAAATCCAGACTGCAGAGTGACCAGGGGTGCTGGGATCTTGTTCAGTTGCTCGAGGGTGAAGAGAGTCTAGCAATTCTTCAGTAATCTGTCCAGTATTCACGTTCGCAATGACTTGAGAAACCTGGGATGAGTGGGAAGGCATTTTTAAATGTATGGACTTGTGATGTCAATTACAGAAAGTCGTGATACCGATACCAAACCAAATACCAACAGGAACCGTGGGAAAATACCGAAACCGAACCGACTTGGGAATATCATGGAAATGCCAGCTTTTTACCAAAGTAACAGTCTCTTTTACAGTAGCAAGGATTCACAATACCAGCAAAATACCAAATGTGTTAGCCTCGAAACGCCAAATACCAAGTTGGTATCGGTTTGGTATCGGAATGTCAAAAAGTTGGTATTTGATTGACATCTCTAATATGGACAATCCTCCACAAGAAGAAACTGAACTGGAAACATTATCGTCCGATCCTAATGACCGTCATCTCCCCTGACAGCCTGACAGCGGTCGAACGGACCCCTGGGTCCGTTCGACCCCCCCCCCTATACGGGCGAGGGTTAAGCGCCCAAAAGATATCGGCGGTACGTGATAAAATTATTTAACCGCTCGTTGGTAGAAAAATATTTTAAACGTCTCGCCTAACCGCTCGACGTTTAAAATATTTCTTCTACCTACTCGCGGTTTAATATATAACCACCTTGTATTTTAGTTGGAACGGTAGTATTTCAGTTGGAACGGTAGTTAATATATATTAAACCGCGAGTAGGTGGAACAAATTTTTTAAACTTAGAGTCGATAGGCGAGACGTTTAAAATATTTGTCTACCTACAAGTGGTTTAATAATTTTATCCCGTACCGCCGGCATCTTTCGGTCATTTCAGTCAAAAAATACATTTTAAGTAAACATACACGGCATATTTCAGACTAGACAAACGTCTAGACGTTTAACAAATCAGGTAAACGACATCTGACAATTTTCTATCTTTGCAGGTGAAGCAATTGTAAACACTGTCTACGGTGCGGAATAATGACAAAAAACTCCAATATCTATGTAACGTCGTTTATGACGTTGCACGTTCACAACGCAAAAGCTGAGCATCGATCTTGCAAGGAGTGAAGCGACACGAGTACGACTCCATGTGCAAACGATAGTCGTAAATCATTTTTTTGTCATCAACATAAATTTTAGTATTTCCCTTGTTGAATTATGATGGTGAGGGAGGTCACGTCATTGACCTAGCTTTACGTGAACTTCTAGAAATTACGAGACATAAAAGTTGCAAGGTCTCGGAAGAATATGAAGTCCTGTGAGTTTTATTTACCTGCAGAAGTTGACCTAGCAATGGTGGAGTTGCCAAGCCGCAATATTTTGGGACCGAGTGAAGTCTTTTATGACGTCATAGGTCAGTGACTCGACAAGAATTGAAAATGTAATTGGTCGTTGGTGTCACCAGAGAATCGGCTTGAATCAAGTCAGGTGTGCTATTTTTCAGCTTTCAGGTTTCCTTGTTGAGAGCAATCGCAAGAAGTCTGGGGTATGTAACACCCGTCACCCTCATCTATGGAGAGTTATGCTTTTGCGGAGCGACCTTCAAAACTAGTGCGCCCCATGCACTGTCGTGTTTTCAGCTTGCTGTCGGTTTTCCAATATATGGAAGCCAGTTACAGGCGTCTCTTAGTCTCTCATTGGTCAATCGCACACACCACGTGTGGTTCATCAACGGCCAATAAGAAGATGAGAAACGCCAGCAAACTGACAGCATGCTGATTTGGTGATCAAACAGCGCCCTGGCCACACCCCTCCCATCTATCGCTGACACCCTGCTCGGTAACTCGTCTCGAGACGCGACTGAGCCAGGCCCTTCGACCGGTTACCGCCGCCGGCATAATTCCGCCTGATTCCGACTGCACCGCTGCACACTGGGCCGATCGCCAGGTCTAGCTCGACATGGGTAAAAAATCGAACTTTGTGGATGTGCAATGAAACCTATACTAATTTGTTCAAAAATGACCATACTACATTGCTGTGGTCTTTATTTTCCAACACAATTGCTATTTCATGGCGAAAACTCAGCTTAAACACGAACTTCGTAATCGTTTGGACCGAACTCGTCCCCCGCACTCTTCGACAACGTATCTTTGATCCACGAAAACAATCACAATTTGAGGAGGAATTCCACATTTATATACATCAAACGATAGCTCCGGGTCTGCAGAATACACATAACCACATGAAAATGGCGAACTCTTACTTGGTTATGATGTGTTGGCACCACAAAGATTTAAAGACGAAAATATAATTTCACATAATTGATGTCACACACAAATAGACGTTTAAAAAAAGTACCGCAGAGTACCGCTTCGAACATCTCGCTACATGTCAATGATTCATTGCACTACCAGATCCAACAGTTATTTTTTGCGACTTTTTGCGACTTTAGATGTACAGCCCTCTGCAGACTGCGTGGTAGGTATTCTTTTTTCAACAAAACCGAGAATAACGCGAATACTATGCTATCGGGCACTCGGAAATCGTAACAGCAAGATGCGCGAGACTCCGCAGCTTAGATTGGCACTATCATCGTATGCATTGTCCATCCAGTTTGGCAACAAAACCCAAAAGTTTATATTTGCCCCCAAAACGAACTTTTACATTTTGTTGCCACACAAGGCGTATGCTTTGTTTATTGATAGGCCCTATCGAAGGAGTGGAGCATGGCGCATCTATTTGCAGTGAGTTTCGACCGACTGATAACATGACTTTTGAATTATTATCAGTTTTGTCGGAAAAAGAATACCTACCACGCAGTCTGCTGAGGGCTGTACCTAGCAGCCAAACATCAACCCGCGCCGGACCGGTGCTCGGCGTCAAACGCGCCGGGCCGGGAAGTTTTGATTGAACACTCCCCTTCTAACTCGGATCTTGGGCCACATAGCGACACGTAGTAAGTGGCATTCGAAAGATCGCCCGAAATTCCAGATGGAGTAATTAGTCATTTCTAAGTCAGGTCAAAGGTCACGTCACCAGAGGTCATCAAAGGTAAAATGCTGCATATATCAACATTTCTCGAGAACCGGCCCTTACCTCGGGGACCAATAGAGCTATATCGTCGCGGAAAAGTGCATTCAATTGCTCTTTTAGCGGTCTTTCTGAAATAAGCCCTCAGATTTGGCTTAACCCTCGCCCCTAGTGGTGTTTTTCCAACCGCGAACGTATAGAAGGGGTCCGTTGGACCCCCCGCCGTTTCGCCCCTGATCGAGCTAGCTTCGCGGAAAAGACGAGCGTGTTGCCCGTGACAAGAGGAAGCTGATGATACCCAATTGTAAGGTCCTAGGTCATCGGTTGACCTTCCAGATCAGGTCAATGACCCAAAAGTCGGGAAAATCGGGACATGTTAGAACGTCGTAAAGGGTGGCTGGCGGCTGCTATGGGTTTTTTGGGTGCTGATCACGAATATAATGTTATTTAGGATCATAGATGATGTCTTCATACATTTAGGCCAGGTCCGGTCAGGTCAGGTCAGGTCAACCAGTAAGGGATTTGCCGGGTATTTGCAGTAGGTGGCAACCGCCTCTGACAGCTTTGTAACATGTTACGAGGGCACCAAAGCTACATAGTAAATGTTCAAATGGTTGCTAGATTCGAATTCAGCTCCAAAAACTAGCCTAGAAACATGTAAAACTCGAAAAAAATGAACCAAGGTCATCAAAGGTCAATGACCTTACCTGACCTTCTGGTGACCTTGACACCCACCCTAATGCATGGGAGCAACATAATATCCCATGTTTTAACGCTTTAAACCAAGAAAAGACTGCAAACCCGCGGCTAATGCGAGCCGACATACGCTGAATCGCGATTCCGGCCAAACATGGTTTCGAAAGAAGGTCAGAGGTCAGAGATCATTAAGGTCAGGGTCATGAAATTTTCAGGTTAGCTGTAAAAGTAGTTATCCGAGGGTACTGAAAGTTTCGTTGCGATCGGCCGCTTTTTACGCGAATTACTCGCGAAAAACCAAGGGTTCCGTTCGAAGATTCAGGGCCTGTCGCGCTAGAATGGCATATCGGCCCACTGTGCGCTGGACTTCACACTGCGGCAAGCGACCCCGCTGTCAGACTCGGGCCGAACGCACCCCCTCCCCTACCCCCACTCCAGCTGTGGCCACGGTCATAGATACGCCTACTCATGGATATACTACTCATAGATACTGTTAACGCCAGACCCCTTGAGACCCTAATTTTTCGCGATTATTTTTAAATGCGTGAAAGAATTTCAACCAAGCTCAGGACATGGCCGTTTCAAGACCTGCCGAAACTTTTACAATTAAAATATTTTATCGCCATTTCAATATTTCAGGCACTTCTCATTGACTCGTAATGTTAAATTTCGAGCAAGATTTTCACCCGGTGTGTAGAGGCTATCACCAGTCAGCCTGTGATACGTTATGACGTCACAGCTAAGCCCCGCCTCTGTGGTCTTGGCCTGCGGCGGTTTCGGGCCGGCTCGCGGTCACTCTCGCTGTGGCGGGGAGCAGTGTTGGACGGCGAGAGGCCGCCCTCGGAGACGGGTCCGGCACTGCGTCCGGCAAAGACGGTGGCGGAGAAGTGAGTGAGTTTATTCAGAGAACATAGGTTTTTATGGGGTGTCGGGACGCCGTCACGTGACCGGGTGGCCGACGGCCAAGAGCCGACGGTCCCGTGTTGCTGGGCGCCCCAGACACCCAGACAGAAGACCAGACGGGTAAAAAGAGAGGTTAGAAGAGATATGGTATTGGGGCCTCCATCCGGGAGTGGGAGGCCATGATTTCCTTCTCCACATATCTTTCCTCCCCCAACAAGCCGACAAGAGGAGGCGACCAATAAGCAATCACGGTCCTAAACTGCATTGATCCACGTATGACACCGCGAACGGAACGCCGGTTACAGCTGCTGCTACTACTGGTACGGCTGCTGCTGCTGCTACTGGTACTGCTGCTGCTGCTGCTGCTGCTGCTGCTGCTGTTACTGCTCTCTGATTTGGTTGTCTCGTCCTCGTAGTCGTCGCTGGCATCGTCGCCGTGATGTTCGACCGTTGTCTCTGTGAGACGCCAGACATCGCTCCGGGTAGCTGATGACGTCCGTGTTGTTGGTGAGGGGCAGCGGCCATGGTGCGCCGTGACGGAGGGGCCCCAACGGTCAACGGGGCGTTGGCTGCCGCCGCACAGCACGGATACCGGAAGTCATCAGTTTATTGGAGGTTGGTGAACCGTTAGCGAGGGTGTTGGCGTCCTTGTTGTTGGTCGACAACGTGTTGATGGCGACGACGTGTGCTCAGCCATGTTGATGGCGGCTGGCCCGGACGACGAGAGGGGCGAGACGGATTGGCAGAGCAGATGGAGCAGATGAAGCAGATGCACGTTGGGCAGATGGAGTCACAGCGGCAGGCGATGTGGGTCAGCCTGGCGATGGCGGTGGACCCATGGTACGAGCCGTAGCAGTTGGTGAGGGCGTCCGCTGTTGCAGTGTGTGATGCGTGGACCAGATGCAGAGCGACTGAGACAGTCAGACGGGTTGGCAATGATCGTCCAGTCCCATCATGACTATGATCAGCCAGCTTTTGCAGACCGTGATGCGTATCGGCTTTTCTCCGAAGTCGCTGCTCGGGGAGTCAGATAGTGGCCACTCCCAGATGGGTAACAGAAACGCAAGGTCTGTGAACGAAAGAAAAACGGATCAAAGTATGCCAAAACGATGCCCCATACAAACATACATCATACAACAAATCAGTCATCCATCGGCATAATACAACACATGTTTACCAAAAGGCACGTACATAACACTGGGTATTGTGTAACAGAGGGAGAGAGAGAAAGATAGCTCTCTGTACGACACCTCTGTTGTGTTGGTTACCCAGGTGTGCCACGGACCCATGACCCATTGACTACAATAGTCACAAACATTCGGATCCGTCAACAGTCAGAACTACTTTCCGTAAGTCTGTAAACGAACATCCGCATCCGCACACATGTAGTTTTTTTTTTTTTAAATGTTGTGCTATCGCTGTGTCACCAATATACATTTGCCGTTGCGTTGTATAACAGTCATGGTAACATAGAAATATACACTTGTAGAGGCGGAAGACCATGGAAGACGTTGTGACAGAAATGACAGAAAATACGTTTTTGACACAGCTGATAGCAAAACATTGCGTTGTTGTTAAAAACGGGCAATACCTCCGGTCATTCGATCGAGAGATCGTTAATGACAAAAGTTTAACGAGGAAAAAATAGCGGCTAATGAGCCAATGACTTGCAAAATGACCGGTTCCGAATAATACTGCCAAGTGACTTACTTTAAATAATTAATTGAAGAGGCCAATAGGTTAGTGTGTTAAGTATTATTGGAAAATCTAACTATTGTGTTAGGTCTGATAAGTTGTTGGGAAAAAATATAATCATTTATAGATTTTTGAAGTCCTTTTGAAGAGTGGCGTCTTGCGAACGAGTGCACCTAGGGGCGTCATACCCATGAAATTGTGTGCTTGGGAGGGCATACAATTAACAATATTTCTTATGTGTCGGCTGGTAATTCGTAAATAGATGAATACTTGTGTACAATTCACTGGAATTGTTAACTTTCATATTTTCTGCGTTTGCTAACTAACCAGAATTGGCAAGATTTTACGGACTAATGTTATAAAGTTAATGGCGAAAATAGAACTTGATTATCCGTTAGTTCGTAAAGTATGTGTTAATTGACAGGGGAATCGAAAAGCATGCTTGTTTGGGTATTTCTTGACGCTGCACTCGTTCCGCCATAGAAATCAGGAACCTGAAAAAGAAACAAGGCTAATGTGTCAGTATCAAGACGTTTTTGACATGGCAACATATGCAAAGAATTGATGACAACAGCAAGCAACAACATATTCTTTGGTAATCATCATACAAAGATTCATTCATCTGACATACTATGTACAGTGGATGCTTATATATACAATGCAGATGTAGCGCTACTAGATATGAAAGGGCAATTGCTTGTGTACTCCAGTACACCTTCAGCGTTTCGCTGGTGTATAGGCGCGAGGGATATATAATCAACCTTCTAGCGCAACAACTTTCATGGGATCTCAGTCACCATGTAGCCATCAGTTGGCTTATCGATTGCCATAGCGGTCTGGAGGGCGTATATTTGTGCGAGGCCGGAGGTTATACCGCAGGTGATCAGCCTGGGGAACCTCACGGCGGTCTGCTTGATAAATACGCCAGTCCTCCTCCAGCCGGGCAATATCACCCTGGTCGAGCACATTCTCGTCAGAAGGAGCCTCCAACGTCCCTGGCTTTGCCGGCAGTGTAACGGGCGGGCGCGCACCGGTGTTACTGCTCTCTGAGGCATTACGCACGGAACGAATGGTAGAGTCATTACTGAGAGATGGTGTGTCGACACAGGTGTGAAACGGGTCGTCTTCTTCAAATTTTCGAAGACGATTGATATGGACCGTTTGGATGTCTCCGATATTGGACAAATGTTGAATTTTGGCGTTAACCGGGCTCGTCATGTCGAGGATACGATATGGGCCGCGGTTAACTTTTTGAAGTTTTCGCGTTAAATTTGGTTTGAAACTTGGGTGATGTAAATAGGCCAGCATCCCTGGTTTGAACGTAATTGGACTCGACTGTGTGGGATGTGACCGTTCTTGGGCTTGAATCGCAGATTCGTTGTTTTCACGAACAGTTTCATGCAATGTTGTTAAATGCCGAATTAGAAGATCACGATATGAGTCTATCGAATGGTACGGGTCATGAGGAAGTTTGGGGTCTACGTCAAAAGGTAAAGATATATCACGACCCGTAAAAATTTGGGCAGGTGTATCACCTGTTGATCGATGCACGGAACTACGAATCGCCAAAAGCGCTAAGGGCAAAACTTCATCCCAATTTTTCTGAGTTTCATCTACAAAATGAGATAGGATGTTGCCGATTGTTGAATGTAGTCTTTCCACACGACCATTGGCCATCGGGTGAATGGGAGTAGTGAAAAGCTGTTTTGTTCCTAGAAGTTTGCAAATTTCTTTCATGAGCTTTGATGTGAAATTGGAACCACGATCACTAAGTAAATATTTGCTGATGCCATGTCGAGAAATGATTTCTTCAACGAATGCTTTGGCTACTGTAGTAGTATCAGTAGCGGTCAATGGAATTGCCTCAGGCCATCTTGAAAAATGTTCTATCCAAGAGAGATAGTATGAATTACCACGATAGCTTGTTTTTAGTGGGCCAACGATATCAAAACTACAGATGTGCATGGGGTGCTCAGGTGTCATCGTGCGTTGCAATGGCGCACGCCTGATGGATTTATGAGCGCTTCTTTCCATACACAAGCGACAAGATTCTACGTACTTTTTGATATCAGTGTACATGTGTCTCCAATAAAATTGAAGTCGAATTTTGGAAAGAGTCTTTTCAAATTTGAGGTGTCCCGACCAAATGGTATCATGGAATCTTTGAACAATCAGCTTTTTCATAGCGGATGGGACTACAAGCTGATCCATAAATGGACGAGTTTTGTTGTTTTGGGTGGCTACGTGATAAAGTAAACCATCTGCACTCAGGAAAAAATTTGAAAGAGGTTCATGTAGCTTCAGATCGGGACCTTTAGCTTTCGGTTTGACGAGACGGTCGATGATCGGTATCAGATCTGGGTCTTTGCGTTGTTCTGCTTTGATCTTTTCTCTTGTCCAGCCTTCACTTTCTATGGCATTTGCCGCGACATGACCAAGAAAGTCTGTCTTGGTTTGTGAATCTATTTTGATACGAGACAAGACATCTGCTTTGACATTTAACTTCCCTGGGACATAAGTGACATCAAAATCGTACTCTGTCAATTTTAAAGACCACCTGGTTAGACGACCACCAGGGTTAGTTGACTTGAAAATACCTTTCAATGGTAAATGATCAGTCATGATATGAGTAAAATGACCTAAGAGATAGCATCGCAAATTGTCAAATGACCAAGTAATTGCAAGACACTCCTTTTCTGTGGTTGAATAATTTCTTTCAGCTTTGTTGAGCTGTCGACTAATAAAAGCAATGGGGTGAAAATGATCACCATATTTTTGTTCCAATACGCCACTAATGGCAAAGTCACTTGCATCTGTAGATAAGTAAAAATCTTTTTCAAAGTTCGGGAATCTCAGCACAGGATACTTAACTAACGATTCTTTGATGGATGAGAATGCATCTTCGCATTCCTGAGACCAAATAAATTCAACATTTTTCTTTGTCAAGTGGACTAAAGGAGCTGCAAGTTCAGACATTTTTGGAATATGCCTACGATAATAATTTGCAAAGCCTAGAAAGGCACGAACATCTTTCACAGTTTTTGGTGTTGGAAAGTCTTGAACTGCTTGTAATTTGGATATATCTGGACGAACTCCATGTTTGTCTAATATGAAACCCAAATATTTGATCTGAGTTTTCATGAATTCACATTTCGCGGGATTTAGTACAAAACGAGTTTCTTCTAATCGTGAGAATACACGGGCGAGTTTTTCTAAATGTCCGTCGTATGTTTTGCTAGCGATAAGAATATCGTCTACATATAAGAATGCATCTATACCCTGAAGACCACTGAGTGCAATTTGCAATGCTCTATTGAGAGCAGAAGAACTTGAACGAAGACCCATTGGTACGACATTCATATGATATTTGCCGTCTCCAGCTGAAAAAGCAGTATAATGTCGAGAAGATTCATCCAAAGGAATTTGGTGGAATGAACTGAGCAAATCTAAAGTTGAGAAAACTTCACACCCAGAAAGTTGATCAATGACATCAGATGCAAATGAATGAGGAAATTTGTCATCTTTGATCTTTGAGTTGAGAAGACGTAAGTCTGATACAAGGCGATAGCCACCATTTGATTTCTTCACAAGAATGATTGGAGAATTGTATGGTGAAACCGATGGTTCAATGATTTTGGCTGCCAACATGCGATCTATTTCTTTCTTGACTATCTCCCGATGGGCGAATGGGAGACGATATGGTCTTTGATAAGCCGGAGTGTGATCTGTTAATTCGATGTGGTGTTTATAAACATCTGTCTGTTTTATATCCGAGATGTCGTTTCCAAAAGCATGCCGATGTTTTTTGATGAGCTCGCGGAGCTGAGAACGAAAGGGTTCCGGGACATGTTCCAAATCAATGTCAGAGATAGACTTGTATTCTGACGTGCTCTGAGCAGAGGTCGTCGGTTTGTTTGTGTCTGACGCAGCCAAGTCCGGCCCAGCGACCGTTTTTTGTTCCGACGAGGCGCTGACGGATGGTGGTACAGACACAAACAAATCGACATTCGTCCTTTGTTGACAGTTGGCACTTGCTAAACCAGACAGAGCAAGGTCAGCGTCCTGTCTGGAGGGGAGGGGTCGGTCTGTGACCTGACCCGTGGGGGAAAGATTTGTTGGGTGGGCTTGCGCGATCCGCAGATTTTTTCTCAAAATAACTGGGTTGTTTGACGAATTGATGACACGTACCAGCGTGCCTGACTTTTCCAAGAAAATGATAGAACGGGCAACCTGAATGTCTCGGATACTTTGATCGCAATGCGCTTGGATGAGATATGGAAAATCATTTGGCTCTAGAAAACGTGGTAATTTAACGCGTATAAATTGTTCACTATAACCAGGAACCTCAACAGTTTGTTTCACGAACAATGGATATGACTTTTCGTCCTGAATAACTAATGCATGTTTTTCCGCAGTTGTGAACAATTTCGTCGTCTCGTCAGAATAAGCATCTTCTTCACCGGAATTTTCGTCGTCCTTTGTGGACAGTAGGAAGCGTACTCGTTTGCGTCTTTTTGGGCTCAAACGCTTTGAATGCTTTTTGACTGCATTTGAAGAAAGAATTGGTTTTAGCAAGCTCACAGAACGAGTTGAAGGGTTGTAAATTAATTTGTGCGCAATGATGAAATCAATGCCAAGGATAATGTCGCAGTTGAATGACAAAGCTTTTGTTGAAATGTAAAATTTATGTTCCGCCGTTTGACCAAGAATGCTAACTTTCAGATAAACTTCACCTACTATGTCAATTGGATCACCAGTAACGCCAAGAATGGAAATAGTTGGAGGTTCGTAATCTACTTTCAAATTGTTTTGTCGCAAAAATTCTTCTGATACCAAACAGATGCTGCTGCCGGTATCGTACAAGGCTGAACAAGAGTGATCTGATATCGAAACGTCTCGCAAAACTGGGGGATTTGCTGCACGGGCCTTACGATCTGAAGCAACGCTCACATACGTATCCCCTAGCGTCGTGAGCGGTACCCTTTTGGGCTCTGGTACCTCCTAGATGGTGAGGGAGACGGTGAGCGCGAATGATTCGGAGATCGAGAGTTTCTACGGTCGTAGTTTCTTGGGGACCGCGAATAGCTCGGGGATCTGTTGCGGTAGCGAGAGTAGGACCGGCTTGGCCGATCACAGCACGAATGATGTCCATGGCAAGAGGAGTCGCGGTGGTGACGGTCTGATGATGGAGGGTCGCTTTCATGCCTCCTTTGGAAGGGCCGTTGATTTCTAAAATTTTGCTGAGAAGGGTGACGGCCTCTACCGCGACCTCTACGCTGAGTTCTACCGCCACGGTTTTGTGAAAAATTTTTGGGCTACCGACAGTTCCAAGCTTGCAATTCTTTTATGGATGTCCGCCATATTTTGGTCAAAAGAGTTGGTTTGGTTGGGTTGAGTTGCGGCTGATGCAGCGCTGTCGACGGGGTCAGATGACAAAGAGGCGCTGATCTCCTGCGATCGCGCTAGCGTTATAGCTGTCTCGAAATCCGGAGGGTTGAAAGGGAGCACATGTTGGCGGATTTTGGGTTGTAGACCTTTGATGAATGTCGCCGTAACTGTTTTGTTTTTCAATTCTTTTGTTTCCGTCGAAATGTCCCATTCCGTTAAGCCTTTAGACTTTTGTCGGATTCGAGTTGCGTATGCATCGACTGTTTCGGAAGGTTGTTGTACGCAGGTCATTAGGTCCTGCAGTCGAACTGACACAGGCCTATCAGTGTGTAGGGCAGATATCAAACGGGTAGAAAAATCATCAAAAGTTTCGGCATGGTTTAAATCATGTCGGTTTCTCACCATTTCGGCTACCGACCCTTGTAGCTTGGATTTTGTGACTTTCAAAGTGATTTTATCTGGCCAAGATCCTAGATGAGCAGTTTCACGAATTTCTTGTAAAAAGTCCTGAATGGGATAGCTTCCGTCATAGTTGTTAACTAATGATGCTAACGAGTGAATATTGAAAGTAATTGCCGATCCAGATCCAGAAGCACTTTCCATGACAGACATTGTTGAGAAAAAAAAATATCACGAACTAAGTAAATAATAAAACGAAGGTTCAAATATCAAGCAAATAGCAACCAAATACAAGCCAATTATAATTTTAAACTAAGGACTCACCTTTTGCCGAAAGTCTCCACCACCGCTGCCACCAATGTTGGACGGCGAGAGGCCGCCCTCGGAGACGGGTCCGGCACTGCGTCCGGCAAAGACGGTGGCGGAGAAGTGAGTGAGTTTATTCAGAGAACATAGGTTTTTATGGGGTGTCGGGACGCCGTCACGTGACCGGGTGGCCGACGGCCAAGAGCCGACGGTCCCGTGTTGCTGGGCGCCCCAGACACCCAGACAGAAGACCAGACGGGTAAAAAGAGAGGTTAGAAGAGATATGGTATTGGGGCCTCCATCCGGGAGTGGGAGGCCATGATTTCCTTCTCCACAGCAGGGACGGTCGAGCGGTGCCGAAAGCCGGCGGAGTTGTGCGTAACGTCTTGGCTGACAGTGCCCAGAGAGCGACATGATGACTGAGAAGCCATAAATGCTCAATGCACATTGCTTGTACAATGCTGATATGTTCGCTGATATTTGCTTCATTTTTTAAGCTGCAAATGACGGGCAGATGGCACATAACTGACATAAGGTTAGGAAATATTCACCCGTATTTAAAGCCTATGGCGTTGCAGATAATGCGATAATGGGATGTCGGATGTTAACAAGTAGCTGCCGATTTGTACATCGCTATGCAACCATCGAACAACGCAATAATTAGTTAATTGCCTTCGCTTCACATCATAAGGCTCGTTCGTATTTCAAACAGATATCCTACATCGAAAATCGTATTTGTTAGGAATCGTTAACGTTTGTTCGAAGCACGGGTGAGTAGTAGGTTGAGGAGTGATGGTCCTCTTGGTCCTACATACAAGAGTCAACAAGAACCTAACATTTACTTGACCGTCTGCTGCAATTGATTCATAGCACGTGAAGCGTCAGCGAAATTCATAGTCCTTTACAGATGGCAGGGGTGTCGTTTGTACAGAGGTCGCTGATGGGCACGGGTCAATGCCGCAGTCGTGGGCGGCAGACTTGTGCCATGACCAAAAATCAAGATCCAGGATCCTCAAGGTCCCCCGGCAAATTCAATTTCTAGAATCCAAGGTTTCCAAGGTCCCACGGCAAATTCAATTTCTAGAATCCAAGGTTTCCAAGGTCCCACGGCAAATTCAATTTCTAGAATCCAAGGTTTCCAAGGTCCCACGGCAAATTCAATTTCTAGAATCCAAGGTTTCCAAGGTCCACGGCAAATTCAATTTCTAGAATCAAGGTTTCCAAGGTCCCACGGCAAATTCAATTTCTAGAATCCAAGGTTTCCAAGGTCCCACGGCAAGTATACATTGCAGGATCCACAGTCCCCAAGGTCCCATAACAAGTATACACTTCAGAGTTCAGGGTCCACAGTCCTCAAGGTCCCACGGCAAGAATACCTGCATCTCAGGATCCAAAGTATTCAGGGTCCCACAACAAGAACTTGAACTAACATTCTGATGAGCAGACTTACTTCTAAATATGCCAACGGATGCCCAGCAATGAGCAACATTGAAAGGGGCAGAACTTATGCAAACCTGTGGTGGTTTTATCATTTACCAACATAGGTAGGGGGAGCTTCAACACAAGTTAAAGATAGATCAAAATATCAATCTCTCCTTCTTTAGCCTGACAAATTCATAAAAATATAGGTAGGTAATAGGTACCTTGCATTTTGTATTGTCATGCCCCTTTCAAATCAATCTTACCTGATCATTAAGAATGTAGGATAGCACCTTACAGTTATTGAAGACATACATCCAAGTATTCTTTCAGGCAATATAAAAAACATAAATAAAACCTACAGGCTTCATAAAAATGGAAACATTGAATTGGATAGGTATATGCTCTTTCGATTTTCTGCACATTACGTAATACCTAGGATAAAAACTCAAATATGTTCTGAGTCTTGTTTGCGCGAGCGCTAACAGAAAAACTGATCGACAAAGCCAATAGAATTAGAGTATCAGCGAGCGCAAACCTTACTTACTGCTCATTCACATTAACTTTAAGGCTCTGAACAAAATCCCATCTGACAATTTTTCTCGTCAGACGGTTCTTCGTCGGCAGATTTTCGTCCGACTTTTTCGTCTTGCATTTTTTCGTCTGTACGAATTGATTTGGTGCATTTTTCGTCCGAGTATTTTTCTGTCCGGCATTTTTTCGTCTATACGAGGCGGAAAATGTCCTAACGAAAAAATGCGCGAACCTAAAAATGCACAGTCGAAAAAATGCATAGACGAAACGAAAGTCTGCGGACGAAAATCTGCAGACGAAAAATTGTCCGTCGAAAACCTGCTAAACGAAAAAGCTGAACTGACATGGAATCATTGCTTATATTGGATGCTCATTGCTCAATGATGATTTGATGACTTGCAAATCAAATAAGTTTGACACTTACTTGGTCAAGTGGGTAGCTTCCAAGTAGTTTCAAGCCCGGCATATCACAACCCAGAAAATATGTGAGGTGAGATTAGAAAAGAGTTTTCCAAACCACCACTGTCCACTGTTAAGCAGTTTCATAATCCATAACATTGTTAATGTAAAAAGCTACCTGAGCGCTATTGCATAAACATAAGATTTACTCAAGGGCTCCGCCACGGACTTTTGGTTGGGGGGGACGGTCTGCTCTTCGCCCATCGCCCTTAGTGTCTCCTCTAAACCTAGGGTACCCCCAAATCCAGTTTTCTCATCGGATTTAGGCCACTTGTTTTTCGTCATAGCCCTGATACGATGATTTTTTAAAGGTAGTGTGCCAGCTTTCCTGGACCGTATGGAGTTAATGGCCCAGTTAAGGAGAACCGGATTTTTAGAACTTATCCATACCTTCAAAACTCATGGGAACGTCTTAAATTCTTCAAATTTTGAGTACCCCAGTGCGAAATTCGCCCCGACGGGTTGTCGGTCGTACCCCAACCACATTTCACACCACTATGAACAATAAATGCACACACTGAAATCGCTATTACCGATAGGCTCATCCAATCAAGTTTCGATAAACCCGTTCATCATCATCTCCTGCGGTTTCGAACACGCCTGTTAGGTGGTGCGGTAGACCGCGCCCAAAGCCAGGGCCCCGGTAACGTGAGGTAGCCGAGTCGGGGCAGCGTGCGCTGACCCAAGCCGGGGCCGCGCGTCCTCCCGGTGTCATGTGATAGCCCGGGGCTGCCCGCGGGGATGCGGTAGACGGCGCCCAAAGCCGCGGCCCCGGCTTGGGTCAGCGCACGCTGCCCCGACTCGGCTACCTCACGTTACCGGGGCCCTGGCTTTGGGCGCGGTGGTGGTGCGTCGGGCCCCGGCCGCGCGCTCTGACTTCGGCCAAGAAAAATGCGTCAGCTGATCATTGTTATTTCTGCCACTTTCATGTGGTGAGATGGGGTCATAACTTTAGAGACGGCTGTTTCATATCAATTATTTTACATAAAATAATATTTCCAACCATAAATAAATGTTCGACAGCCAAATTAAAGAAACAATACCAATACAGGCTTACAGTTTAAATTCGACATTGTGTTGTCTACGATTAGACAGCTGATAACTCATTCCCGTACGTCGTAACTCTATAATGACCTTTGCTTATTGTCACATGTGCGCCGCATTCGTGATTGTTGCCGACGCCTGTTTGCAAGTCAGCCCACTACAGTTGTTATACATATCGAAAAACCGATAAACTTTTAGGCGAAAAAAGCACTATTTTAGGCCCATTTTTGATTTATTTTTTGCGATATTAGGTAAAAACAGAAGCTTCTTATCCTAGGAAAAATAAAATAGGAAATCATTCAAAGGTGGCACACTACCTTTAACTAGAAAAATAAAAAATAGAGAAATGGTAGGCCACCTGACCCATGCAATATTACCCAATATTAGATTGTAGTCATTGTACCTTCATCATATTGACAAACCAGACAGAAAAAAAACTTGAAAGACCAGCTTCAATTTTTTAATGGTATCTGGCTCATAGTTTTGCGCTGAATCTGCGGCTAGCCAAAGTAGGTGTCAACCACAGACAGCTTCGTAACATGTTGCATTGGTACCAAAACTACTTCTCAATGTTATATGCTTAATTCGACATCATCTCCAAAAAGTTTCCTAGTAACATGCCTAGCTCGAAAAAGTGAACCAAATTCATCTAACGGTAATGACCTTGACCTGATATTCACGTGACCTTGACACCTACTAGAATGCATGTGTCTAATTCACGTGACCTTGACACCTACCAGAATGCATGTGTCTACCGTCATTTCACATGTTGGCTCGGTTTTATGACATAACAAGTCTGGAAACGTACAGATAATGTGCGCTAACATACACCGAATCGGTGGTTCGGCCTGACATGGTCTCTAGAAATAGGCCACAGGCCCAAAAGTCATGGCCCATGGGGTTAGGACTTAGGATCATGAAATTTTCAGAGGATGTGCAAAATTCCCGGGAAATACTAATAGTTTCGTCACGATAAACCACTTTTTACGCGAGTTACTTGTGAAAAACTGAGGGGTGGGTCAATCCGACCCACCATAGTCCATATAAGAACGAGGGTTAACCTCTCAAACACTTTAAACAAACAGCTTCTCTCATCCTACAGTTCTGCGATATTCTTATTTGACCGATGGAAGTTTCCTCTTAAAGAACGACAGCGTTTACCCGAAAAAATAATCTCCGTATTGATTGTTTAATTGATTGAATTTGAGAGATCCTTATTTGATATACCTACTGGATTACCTACTGGATATACCTACTGGATTCATCATCGGACTGGGACGTATGATTGCGAACATTCGTTGCAGTAGACTCACGTTGATATACCTAACGCGAAAATGCCTGTCGATATTGTCTACTAAAAAAATTGAAATCCGTGGCCCCCATAACAGAAAAAGACTTAAAGCACAGGGCGACAATATAGGTTGTCGACGACAGGTTAATTAGATTCTCATCACGTTTTTTTCTTCGGAGATTCTTTGCACTTATGTTCTGTATTCGGTGTCAGGAACAAGAGTCGATTTATCTACCAGCGGAGGAGCCGATTATTGGGGGGGACAAAAGATAGTATGTCCCACCCAACATTTTGGTTGGGGGGGACATGTCCCACCCGTCCCCCCCGGTGGCGGAGCCCTTGGATTTACTCCACCGGAGTAGATCGTAACTTTTTTACGAAACGGCCATACTCTACGAAGCGCCTTAAAACCTGTTGCATAAAGGCCGTGACCTACTTCGTAAATATTTGGAAAATCTAGGTATGACGTCATACATGAATGAAAATAGTGCCGGATCTCAGCGCGAAATGCAGAAGAATGGTGACAATTAGTGATGTCAATTACGGAAAATCGGAATACCGATACCAAACCAAATACCAAACAAAACCACGAGGAAATACCGAAACCAAACCGACTTGGGAAAATGAGGGAAATACCAACTTTTTTACCGATTTCTTAGCCTTTTATACATTATTGAGGGTTCATGATACCAACAAAATACCAAACTCATTACGATTCAAATACCAAATACCAAGTTGGTATCGGTTTGGTATCGGTATACCAAAAAGTTGGTATCCGATTGACATCTCTAGTGACAATAATGAAAGCGATTAAAGTTCCAGTACACTTAAATGTGTGAATCACGTTGTCTGGATAAGTGGTTCAAATCACCTTGAATTGATAGCGACTTTAGAAAACCTTTCGTACTTTTCAATATTCATGCGCCGTCCCACATCAAGCGGCGGTCGGCTTGGTAAACAACATCGATCGCGGCATCTTGGGAGTGTGGGATATTCTAAGAGCATGAATAATTTGCCCTCACTATGGGTTTCAGTCGATATTCTACATAAATTTGCATAGAACTGAGTGCACTGCATCCGTCTAGAACAGTGCCGTAGCTGCTACTGCCACCTTCCGCCAATTAAGTAAGCTGAGATTTGTACACTCGCCGTCCGGTGGTTGCTAGGTAGGTGACGAAAGTAAACAACATTCCAAAGAAGAATTTCAAGACAAGTGTCCAGTTTGGCTTGCAAGATCGAGCAAGATCATCATTTGGTGGCTGAAAATGAAGAATTAAGATAACCAGGGCCCAGAAACAAGTAAGTTTTCTTTTATAGCGAATGGTTAATGAACAATTGTGGGTGCATTTGGCGGCGACAGTTCATTGCACACTGCTCACTGCTCAGCCCTTTCAGACCAATCGTGAGCTTTTTCAATAGTTAATGGTTAAAGCTAATGCCGCTACAATTCCTGAATTATATTTTCTCTTGGTGTATTTTGAATTTGGCATCGTGTTCATTAGCCTCAATTACTCGCGACATTCCAGTGTTCTGTCGCTTTTTTCTTCACCATTATCTACAATTAGGCATGTTGAAATGCCATATCATATTGATATGGTGTCTAATCAGTAAAATCATCTAAAAATCCACAAAATTACGTTTAATTATGTATTTGCAAGCAACAAGCCTTCGCGCGTTGAATTAGTAGGCACAAAACAGAATGCAGCATAAGCTATTACAAGATGTACCTACCTATTTGTCTGTGGGCTTGCGTGATATTTTTCAGTTTCAAACGTTAACATTAAGGGCATATCAGCATAGCATCTAGATACCTACTGGACTATTCTGAATCTGCAGTGGATTGCTTATTACTTTCAATTCACTGGCTTTGTTTGAATGGCTTATTAAATTAAATTAAATGGCACTGGCTAAAATTCGTTTTAAAAAGTCAACTTTGCACCAGTATAGCAGGGCACAGACCTCTATACTTGCATACAAAGAAGTCTGAGAGCGAGGAGATACATGGTGTCATAAAAAGTTCATTATTCGCTCGATTTACTTTTTCCGCCCCTGTCTATGTATCGCCTCTTTCCTGAATCCCTTAGTCCTCTCTCCTAATTCATGCTCTGTCGGCCACTTTGTCTTCGAAAATGATCTCCTCTCAATCCATTCGTTCTTGTCTTTCTGGTACTTACCGACATCTTTATTTCTGTTTCAGGAATTTCTATCCGACTTCGTGGAGGAGTCTTCTGACCACGGTATTCGGCTGTTCTACATGAAGGTTGAAGAATCCCGCTGGGTTCAGCCGACAGAGGGCTCTGATAAATCGCCGATAGATGGCGGATGCTACGCCAAGAATCACTACCTTCGTTGAAATCGTCCTATCAGCAGCGTCTTATCCCGGTGTTGGCGCACTCGGGAAAAGTGAGGCTGTGCAAGCTCAGCATCATTTGTTCCCTTTTTTAAAGAAGCGCTCTGCGTGTTACGATTACAGTGACATGTCAAGTTTACGTGGGTCTCTAGCTCAACTTGAATCGCAGCCGTATTGGTGCACAGACGTTCTCTGAATACGTATTGTACATACATACGTACTAGAATCTGAGGCGAGTGTGTTTGTATGTTCACTAAAATCGTCAACGGAATGTGGGAACCACAAATAAACATCGACACGGCTGATATGTTTGAATAGGCGCGGGAGCTGGGGGGCAGTGGGGGCAGCTTGCCCCCTCAACTCTGGGGCCGTGGGGGCGGTGCCCCCACAGCTTTGAGACGGAATACCACACTTTTTTTGCTGATGTTTTCTTTTTTGTTGAAAAAGCCGAGGGGTGAAAAATAAGTGGCCTAAAACCAATGAGAAAACTAGATTTGGGGGTACCCTAGGTTGATCTCTATTATGGTGTGCCCCCCCCCCCCCCCAGTCGGAAAGTAGTTCCCGCGCCCCTGTATGTTTGATGACTAATGCGTCTGCAGTTCCTCAAACGAGCTACGAGCGTGCTTTAACGTCAGTCACCACCGTTGTAGTACGATTGTCAGGTACGACCATGCTTATGTCATGCTATTGCATTGGTTGAGAAATGAGAGGTGCGGTTGCAGTCTTTCTATAAATTTTTCGAGGATAAGAAAGCATCAGTGTGTAAAGGAGTTACCTTCATATGCATTCATAGCCGTATAAGGACTCAAAAAGTTGGAATTCGGCGTCAAACAGCTGCAATAGCCGACTTTCGGCTAAAATCTAAGAAGCCCACCCCCTCCGTAGAATATTTTACGATTTTTACACATTTGGCGCATCTGCGACATTTTCTGCGCGCTTCGGCGAACTACTTTTTCGTAAATCGTAGCTTTTATGCAACAGAAACCCCCAAAAGTTACGTCACGTGCTGGAGTAAATTCCTTGCTCTTCGTACTATTTTTAAGACCTTTGTGAAACAGAATGGCGTAGAATATGTACGATTCTAAGACAATTCGTAAAATATCTGGTGCCGTAAGTTTTATGCAATAGCGCTCAGGTCTCTTGTTCCAGTTCTGCTTCACAGCCATGACAACCATTTGGCTCTATATATGTCTACACAGTCTGGTTCATTTTCTCTTCATGTATCTATCTTAGCCCCCTGCAGCTGGTCGCTCAACCATAGATATTTATTGAAGTGTCTACAGACAAAACCTAGTGCAGGGTCCTTAGTGGCCCATGTGCAACATAAACCTCATGGTTCAGCTTCCAGGATTCTTGAGATCCGTAAGTCCCGGCCCTTCTCCTAAGATCCCATGACAAATAATAAAACTGGGACTGAAGGTCTGCATTCTGCAGGGTCTTGCAGCATACCAAAATTTTGAGGTCCTGTCCCCTGGGTTTCCATGGTTTCACGGCATATGAAATGTTGAGGTCCTGGGTTTCTCAGGTCTCATGTCACATGAAATGTTGATGTCCTGGGATTCCAAGGTCTCGCGGCATATGCAAATGTTGAGGTCCTGGGATTCCAAGGTCTCGCGACATATGCAAATGTTGAGGTCTTGGGATTCCAAGGTCTCGCGGCATATGGATGTTTTAACCCGCGCCCTGCTGGGGGGGGGGGTGTTTGAACAACCCCCCCCTGTGGTTTTTCGCGAGTATCTCAAAAACGGCGGCGCGGAGCGCCGCCGTTTTTGGTACACCTTATCATACATCAATTCTACACATGTTGTGAAAATTTCAGACCAAGGTCATTCAAGGTCAGGTCACCAGGTCACTCGAAGTGACCTCACCTCATAAAAAGTTTCAGTGTCTGTCATAGCTACACCGAGTGACCGATCGCTTTGAAACTTTCAGCGATTGCTAAGAGCATTAGCATGTACAAAATGTATATCTCAGAATTTTGATATCGATGACCTAAGGTCAGGTCAATTTTGCGACCTCACCATTATAAGTCAATGGGAGAAAATTGAAATGCGCCTGTTTTGGACGAAAGACATTATAAACACTCCCAAACACTGAATTACAAGTGGTTTAGACACACTGAACATGAAAATAGTGTCTGTGACCCCTGTTTATGCCCTGAGGTCATCTTAGGTCACGAATGGTATCTAACAGTTTTTCGCAAATAACTTTTGATAGAGGCATGCTAGAGCGATGAAAACGCCTTAGATGTGTTCAGCTCGACGATACGGATCGACTGATATGCAACATGACCCTTTCCGGTCAGGTCATGGCCTTGACCTGAGGTCAAATTTTCAAGTTGACCTTTCAAGGTCAAATTATAGTTCGTTCGATGCGTCTTGACGAGAGGAACACGATGCCGGTAAAAGTAAGCTCGTACAATGCTTGGGTCAAAAGTTATTGCAGAAAAACTGTTTCCGAAAAAATCGGCTATTTTTGTAGTTTTTGCCCCCTGCAGGCAAAACCGTTGACGTTAGGTCAAATCTGAGAAAATTACCCAGAAAGGCCGTTAATAGGGCTATCGAATGCGCTTTTCCGCGGCGCTGTAGCTCTATTGGTTCCCGAGTTATGCGTTGGCTTCTTGGAAATTTTCGACATTCGACCTGGAAATCGGCGAAAATTTGCCTTCAATGACCTCTGGTGACCTGACCTTTGACCTGACCAAAAAATTGACCGAAGTAATTTCCTCATTATTTTTGACGCTCTTTCGAACGCCGCCTTCCGCGTATCGCTACGTGGCCCAGGAGCCGAGTTAGAAGGGGGGTGTTCAAACACCCCCCCCCCCCCCCCCAGCAGGGCGTGGAAATCCAGGACCCCCAGCCGGGCGCGGGTTAAGATCCTGGGTTTCCAAGGTCTCACGATAAAAATGACAATGCAAGGTCCAGGATCCATCAAGGTCCCGGACCTTGGACTCTGCGAACCCTGGATCTCGGACCTTTTTGGGACCTTGGCACAAGTCTGGTGGGCGGAGCCTAATGTCATATGACGTATGAAAGCCTCTATCCAGGATGGAAAAACAGTTAACATTACGAGTCAATGACAAGTGCCACAAATATTTAAGTGACAACAAAATGTATCAGAGGAAAAAGTTTCGGCCGGTCTTGAAACAGCTACTTTCTAAATATGGTTGAAATTATTCCACGCATTTAAAAATAATCGCGAAAAGTTAGGGTCTCAAGGGGTCTGGCGTTAACAGTAGCTGTGGCGAGGGTGAGGGTATTCACCGCATCAAACCTACAGGCCGCCTGGACCCTTATCTTGAGACCAATAGTACCTACCTCGTACTTCCTGTACCTACCTCGCTTCCGCACCAACGCTGGCAAACGTACTTTTAGACACCGGGCGTGTTCGCTATATAATGCTCATGTCATTGGCTCAGACGTGCAGGGGGCGTCGTACGCACGATTCAAGAGGATGATGAAGCTTCGGCTTACCAGTTAGTTTTTTTTTGTACATGTAACACTGGCCTTTTACTGACATGTGCTACTGTGCTACAGCCTGTGTGTCACAGACTGCTTTTTACTTTTTCTTCATTCGCTTTTATGTATATTTTTAGCGGGTTTATCCGAATTGTATGACGAGGGCTCATAATAGCCACTTCTTGTGGACGAGTGCCGATGCTGTCAAATACCTAAATAAATAAATAAATAAATTCAGTGACTAAGAGAACATACATTGAATAAATTACCACAAATTAAGATGGATGGTATTTGTGTTTACATTACATCTGATATTATGGTGCTTGGAACAAAGTAAGATCTCCAATCTAACATAAATGAAGGTTGGCAAACAATGTCAAGTGATGTAAAATTTATAGACATTCACAACACCATACTTAGTTCCTCTGTTTGGGTAAAAGCATATAAGCAGCCGCCAGCCTAACAATATCCAATTTTCTGTAATATTCTAAAAGTTAAAACAACCTGGGTCAATGAATCAAGTGGGACATGATGACAGAGAGATCCCATAGGTGTCAAGTGTTCGGGAGTACCTACTGGAAAGCCTCACGCCGCGGAAGGACGTGGAAGGGTGGTAAAAGTCCACCGACGGACCTTGTGCCAAAAAAAATTGATTGCACAACCGAGGAATATGCACAGAAAGCCAGTTATTTACGGTGTTCACTCTCCCGAAAGGGCACATGAAACAAGCCCGTGGGGCGGTTACGCCTCCCAGGCACATTAACCCTCGCCGGCACAGGCCAATTTGCGTCCTTCGACGGCACAAAGGGGGGGGGGGGTTGGTACAACCCCCCTCGCGTTTGGCCCCTGATCGAGCTAGAGCTTCGAGGAAAAAACGAGCGTGTTGCCTGTCACGAGATGAAGCCGCTGATATCCAATTTTAAGGTCCTAGGTCATCGGTTGACCTTCCAGGTCAGACCAATGACCCAAAAGTCGGGAAAATCGGGATCTGTTAGAAAGTCGTAAAGTGTGGCTGCTATGGGGTTTTCCGGGGTGCTGATCACGAATTTCGTGTTAGTTTTGATCACAGATGATGTCTTTGGGAATTTAGACCAGGTCAGGTCAGGTCAGGTCAGGGCAACCGGTAGGGGTCGTGACGGGTATTCGTAGTACGTGTCAACCGCCTCTGACAGCTTCGTAACATGCTACGAAGGCACCAAAACTACTTCGTAAATGTTGAAATGGTTGATAAAATCGAGTTCAGCTAAAAAAAACTAGCCTAGAAACGTGTAAAACTCAAAAAGTTAACCGAGGTCACCAAAGGTCAATGACCTGACCTGACCATCAGGTGACCTTGACATCCACCCTAATGCATGGGAGCATCATCAGATCACATGTTTGAACGTTTGAAACCACGAAAAGCTTGCAAACGCGCGGCTAATGCGAGCAGACATACGCCGAATCGCGATTCCGGCCAAACATGGTCTCGGAAAGTAGGTCACAGGTCAAAGGTCATCTGGGTCAGGGTCATGAAATTTTAAGGGTTGGTGTAAAATTGAACAATGCGAGGGTACTAAAAGTTTTGTCGCGATCGACCGCTTTTTACGCGAGTTATTCGCAAAAAAACTGAGGGGGGAGGTCGCATCAACCCCCCCCCCCTCCTGTGCCGGCGAGGGTTTAGGCCAAACATCGATACCAGGTAAGCACAGTCGGTACGGTGGTGAAAGAGTTGGTATAAGAACATGACATCGGTATGAATTATGTTGCTCTAGGTCAATATTTAGGGGGGGGTTGGGGGTATAATTGTAAACAATTTCGCTAAAAACAGGTCAAAAGTTGTTTTGCTTATAACTTTTGATCTAATTAGGATAGAGCGAAAAAAGCACCAGTGAACTCAGCACGTCAAGGCGCGTCGAATGATATACTTTTTAGCTTGCTTAAGTGTACCTACTTGAAGTTTTTCTTAATTATTAAGTAAACTTTAATTAATTTATTAAGTTCAAGTTAACCAAATTGCATCATATTGCATATCATTCGATTCGGCTGATCACACGGAACACAATAAGTAATGACACCATTTTTTAGCTCTAGCGTCATTATGTCCCAGGTTATTGGCAAAAACGTCATTTGACCTCAGTTGACCTCATTTGACCTGACCCATGTATAAGTACACCAAACAAAGAAGCACAAGTTACCTGCTGTTATGTACTGTGGTTTCAAAGCACAAAAGTAATGGAACGAAGCGGATATCTCCAGTATTTTCCGAATTTAGTATTTTCCCATAGGCTTAACATTACGACGTAATGACCTCTAACGGACCTCAGTTATACAACTACATGTATAACTGAAAACCCGAACTACATGTTATACAACTCGGTGAACTTAGCACACCCTGAAAGTTTGAAGGAAATCAGTCCAAAACTGTGAGTTGGACAGGTGTAAAATGAAAATTGAAATTTAACCATGACATTGTACCGGTTTTTCTGACCTGGTGACCTGACCCAAGGTCACCCGGACCTGAAATTTTTAGGTCATATGTAAAAAGGTTGCCCCATAAGCTGTGCCAAATTTGGCGGCGCTGCGCGCCGCCGTTTTTACGCTATCTTTGAAAAACCTAAGGGGGGGTCGCATCGACCCCCTGTCAGGGCGAGGGTTAAAGGTTTGCAGTAGACTACGATAGTTCATAGGACAGTTCTTCTGCGTGTTAGCCCCTAGCCACATGCAAATCTATGACTTTCGTTTATTGAAATCAATGTGCTATTTTAAAATATTTTTAATCAAATTAAATCATTTTTGAGTAAATAAATATAAATATAGCACGGCAAGTATAGCGTTATTATTTAACCCTCGCCGGCACAGGGGTTGCCAGTTGATGCAACCTCTCCCTAAAGGCTGCCTCACACTGGGCCTCGCATGCGGGTTGCGAGTTTTTGGGTTTTCGGGTTTCTTCAAAATCAAATGATACAATCTAAGCTGAGTGACCCACACTACCATCTAACAAGCGAGTCTGCATGTTTTTAGCTTGCGAGCGACCTTGCATCACATTCCAAAAGTTGATTTTGAGTCAACTTTCGATTTTCCTCGCTGCGAGGTCTGCGAGTTCTGCGAGGTTTGCAGGTTTTTCGTTGGAGTCGAAATTTGGTTCGTTGCGCTGGTATTGCGACTATATGCAAGTTCCTGAAGGTGCACCGGCTTCGCTGCATTCATGAAGTTACTTCAAGGGAACGGTCTAATCACTCTATGAATTAGTATTATGCCCATAAACTCAAACCCCGCAAACTCGCAACCCGCATGCGAGTTCCAGTGTGGGGCGGCCTTAAGGTTTTTCGCGAATAACTCGCGTAAAAAGCGGCCGAAACTTTCAGTACCCTCGCATTGATCAATTTTACACCTTTTCTATAAATTTCATGACCCTGACCCAAATGACCTTTGACCTGTGACCTTCTTTCCGAGACCATGTTTGGCCGGAATCGCGATTCGGCGTAAGTCGGCTTGCTTTAACCCGCACCCCACTGGGGTCTGCGTATAACACGCGCTACTGGGGGGGGGGGGGGGCTATTCACAGCCCCCTCCTAACTTCGAAACTACTGGGCCGATCGTCAAAATTCAAACGGTGTCTGATAGCCCCGGAAAAACTGTCGAGCGAAATCTAATTTCATTGACCTCGAGGTCACCAATGACGTCACAGGTCAGGTCAAAGTAAAAATTATTAGCATTTTGGTTTGTTCACGTTTTGGGCTCTGGCCGCCGTCTTACAAGTTAGATCAGGCTCATTTTTGGATCACACACTCGTGAACAGATGCTCTAGATACCCTGAGGGTACCAAACTTGTACTTTGATTTTCAGGTCAAGGTCAGGTCATCAAAGGTCACGAAAATATTAATAATATCATGAGTCGGTCACGTGACACATGTTTTATTATCCATTTAGGTCCGAGATTTCGAATTTGATGTCGTCTGTGTCATTGCAGATCATTTTGAGTCGAATTTAGCTTAGGTCAGGTCACTTTCAGGTCAAAAAAGTCAAATTTTGAAGTTGAAATTTTCAACAAAAAAAGGTGTCTATTGGATGCAGTTTGAGCTCAGGAACACGATGGTGCTATTTATATTGGCGTACGATGTCAAAAACGTGCGGAAAAAATTGATTTTAAAAATTAATAATTGTGAATTTTTTTGCAATAATGCGTAAAACTTGGCCATTTTTGAAGATATTTAGCTAAAACTTGCTAGAGTTAGTCATAATAATGCGAGTTCTATCACATATATTCCGGTTTTTTCGAAAAGTCATAAACTTTTTGAAAAAAATGTAAAAATATAAATTTTGTATTTTATTATATTTAATTTTCACTTCACACTTTTCTCGCGTAAAAAGCGGCCGATCGCGACGAAACTTTCAGCACCCTCGCATTGATCAATTTTACATCTTTTCTATAAATTTCATGACCCTGACCCAAATGACCTTTGACCTGTGACCTACTTTCCGAGACCATGTTTGGCCGGAATCGCGATTCGGCGTAAGTCGGCTTGCTTTAACCCGCGCCCGACTGGGGTCTGCGTATAACACGCCCTACCGCCCTACCCTATAACACGGTACTGGGGGGGGGGGGCTATTCATAGCCCCCTCCTAACTCCGAAACTACTGGGCCGATCGTCAAAATTCAAACGGCGTCTGATAGCCCCGGAAAACTGTCGAGCGAAACCTAATTTCATTGACCTCGATGTCACTGATGACGTCACAGGTCAGGTCAAAGTAAAAATTATTAGCATTTTGGCTTGTTCACGTTTTGGGCTCTGGCCGCCGTCTTACAAGTCAGATCAGGCTCATTTTTGGATCACACACTCGTGAAAAGATGCTCTAGATACCCTGAGGGTACCAAACTTGTACTTTGATTTTCAGGTCAAGGTCAGGTCATCACAGGTCACGAAAATATTAATTGTATCATGAGTCGGTCACGTGACACATGCTTTATGCTCCATTTAGGTCCGAGATTTCGAATTTGATGTCGTCTGTGTCATTGCATGTTATTTTGAGTCGAATTTAGCTTAGGTCAGGTCACTTTCAGGTAAAAAAGGTCAAATTTTGAAGTTGAAATTTTTCAACAAAAAAAGGTGTCTATTGGATGCAGTTTGAGCTCAGGAACACGATGGTGCCATTTATATTGGCGTACGATCGATGTCAAATACGTGCTAAAAAATTGATTTGAAAAAATTAATAATTGTGATTTTTTTGCAATAATGCGTAAAACTTGGCCATTTTTGAAGATATTTAGCTAAAACTTGCTATAGTTAGTCATAATAATGCGTTCTATCACATATATTCCGTTTTTTTCGAAAAGTCAATTTCTTTTGAAAAAATGTAAAAATATAAATTTTGGATTTCATTAGGTATATTAAATTTTCACTTTTCATTTTTAAATTTTCACTTTTTCGAAAATCCGAGATAGCAGTAAGATAGCGCAGTATATTTTGAGTCCTCTCATGCAAAGAAATTGGATCTAGCTGAAAAACTGAGCTCTTGGGAGCGATTGCCGTGGTTCAATGTTTTGCGTCGAAATCGGCCGAACATGACGTCACTCTAACGTCATTTCCGGCCCACCTATAGTATATACGAAGTTTAAATTTGGACACAAGGTGTCAAATTGATGCAGCCGAAGGTACTGAAAGTTTGGCGTCGATACGTCAAGCGGTTTGGAAGTTATTGCAGAAAAACGGCAGGGGGCTATAAATAGCCCTCCCCCAGTGGGGCGCGGGTTAACCGCGCTTTTGCAAGCTTTTCGTGGTTTCAAACGTTCAAACATGTGATTT
Source organism: Amphibalanus amphitrite (assembly GCF_019059575.1). Classification (NCBI taxonomy): domain Eukaryota; kingdom Metazoa; phylum Arthropoda; class Thecostraca; order Balanomorpha; family Balanidae; genus Amphibalanus; species Amphibalanus amphitrite. The sequence continues at coordinate 459,606 of NW_024881519.1, forward strand.
GATGTTGCTCTCATGCATAAGGGTGGATGTCAAGGTCACCTGAAGATCAGGTCAGGTCATTGACCTTTGGTGACCTTGGTTCACTTTTTCGAGTTTTACATGTTTCTAAGCTAGTTTTTTTTAGCTTAATTCGAATTTAGCAACCATTTGAACATTTACGAAGTAGTTTTGGTGCCTTCGTAACATGTTACGAAGCTGTCAGAGGCGGTTGACACGTACTACAAATACCCGTCATGGCCCCTACCGGTTGACCTGATCTGACCTGACCCGACCTGATCTAAATGCTTAAAGGTAGTGTGCCAGCTTTCCTGGACCGTATGGAGTTAATGGCCCAGATAAGGAGAACCGGATTTTTAGAACTTATCCATACCTTCAAAACTCATGGAAACGTCTTAAATTCTTCAAATTTTGAGTACCCCAGTGCGAAATTCGCCCCGACGGGTTGTCGGTCGTACCCCAACCACATTTCACACCACTATGAACAATAAATGCACACACTGAAATCGCTATTACCGATATGCTCATCCAATCAAGTTTCGATAAACCCGTTCATCATCATCTCCTGCGGTTTCGAACACGCCTGTTAGGTGGTGCAGTAGACCACGCCCAAAGCCAGGGGCCCCGGTAACGTGAGGTAGCCGAGTCGGGGCAGCGTGCGCTGACCCAAGCCGGGGCCGCGCGTCCTCCCGGTGTCATGTGATAGCCCGGGGCTGCCCGCCTCGGCTACCTCACGTTACCGGGGCCCTGGCTTTGGGCGCGGCTTCTGCTCATACTTTGTGGTGCGGTGGTGGTGCGTCGGGCCGCGCGCTCTGACTTCGGCCAAGAAAAATGCGTCAGCTGATCATTGTCATTTCTGCCACTTGCGTGTGGTGAAATGGGGTCATAACTTAACCCTCGCCCGTATAGGGGGGGGGGTCGAACGGACCCCCCCCCATGGTTTTTCGCGAATAACTCGCGTAAAAAGCGGCCGATCGCGACGAAACTTTCAGTACCCTCGCGTTAATCAATTTTACACCTACCCTGAAAATTTCATGACCCTGACCCCAATGACCTTTGACCTGTGACCTACTTTTCGAGACCATGTTTGGCCGGAATCGCGATTCGGCGTATGTCGGCTCGCATTAGCCGCGCGTTTGCAGTCTTTTCGTGGTTTCAAGCGTTCAAACATGTGATATGATGCTGCCCCCATGCATTAGGGTGGGTGTCAAGGTCACCTGAAGGTCAGGTCAGGTCAATGACCTTTGGTGACCTCGGGTGACCTCGGTTCACTTTTTCGAGTTATACATGTTTCTAGGCCAGTTTTTTTTAGCTGAATTCCAATTTAGCAACCATATGAACATTTACGAAGTAGTTTTGGTGCATTCGTAACATGTTACGAAGCTGTCAGAGGCGGTTGACACCTACTAGGAATACCCGGCAGGACCCCTACTGGTTGACCTGACCTGACCTGACCCGACCTGGACTAAATGCATAAAGACATCATATGTGATCAAAACTAACACGACATTCGTGATCAGCGCCCCGAAAAACCCCATAGCAGCCACACTTTACGACGTTCTAACAGGTCCCGATTTTCCCGACTTTGGGTCATTGACCTGACCTGCAAGGTCAACCAATGACCTAGGATCTTAAAATTAGGTATCATCGGCTTCCTCTCGTCACGGGCAACACGCTCGTTTTTTCCGCGAAGCTCTAGCTCGATCAGGGGCGAAACGGCAAGGGGGGGGGGGTCCAACGGACCCCCCCCCCCTTATACGTTCGCGGATGGAAAAACACCAATACGGGCGAGGGTTAAGAGACGGCTTTTTCATATCAATTATTTTACATAAAATCATATTTCAAACCATAAATAATGTTCGACAGCCAAATAAAAGAAACAATACCAATACAGGCTTACAGTTTAAGGCTCGACATTGTGTTGTCTACGATTAGACAGCTGATAACTCATTCCCGTACGTCGTAACTCTATAATGACCTTTGCTTATTGTCACATGTGCGCCGCATTCGCGATTGTTGCCGACGCCTGTTTACAGGTCAGCCCACTACAATTGTTATACATATCGAAAAACCGATAAACTTTTAGGCGAAAAAGGCACTATTCCAGGCCCATTTTTGATTTTTTTTGCGATATTAGGTAAAAACAGAAGCTTCTTAACCTAGGAAAAATAAAATGGGAAATCTTTCAAAGGTGGCACACTACCTTTAAAGACATCATCTGTGATCAAAACTAACACGATATTCGTGATCAGCACCCCGGAAACCCCATAGCAGCCACACTTTACGACTTTCTAACAGGTCCCGATTTTCCTGACTTTTGGGTCATTGACCTGACCTGGAAGGTCAACCGATAACCTAGGACCTTAAAATTGGGTACCATCGGCTTTCTCTCTCGACGGGAAACACGCTCGTTTTTTTCCGCGAAGCTCTAGCTCGATCAGAGGCCAAACGCGAGGGGGGTCTTACCAACTTTCCCCCTCCCTTGTGCCATCGAAGGACGCAAAATGGCCTGTGCCGGCGAGGATTTAAAGTGCTAGGGACAAAATGCCATATTTCACGAGAACCATGTCCGGAGAGTAACCATCGAGCCTGTCCTATCAGGCGTCATGTTGGATAGCCCTCAATATAAGCTCATTCGTGCAGAGCTATGCAGACCAGGCTGCCTAGGCGCGGACCTACCAAAAGTCCGGTAGGGCCTGAATTAAAATTTTAAACCCAGCTTGTTCTGAAATATGTTCAAAGACTTCCGTGATTATTAATGCATTGGGTGAGCCAAAATCGTTTTACAGTGGCGCTATTAAAACAAGCTCTCTAACCGATTTAACATCATTTCTTGCATGATGCCTGATGGCTACAGTAAAAAAGAACAGCTGAAAAAAATAACTACGAAAAATATGGCATGCCTTTCTGAAAGCTATTGAGCACCCCCAATGACTTTTGGAAAACTACACCCATGGTCAATGCAACGGGGACCGTTTTGGGGAAAGTTGCTCGTCTGGTGGTGGGGCACCTGTGTGCCGATTTTGAACGAAATCGGGAGGGACCCCCCATTGACCCAAAATTTTGATTTTTCCCGTAAAAACTTTCTTAGGGGGAAAAATTGAAATTTACTGCACAGCTGTGTCTGGGTAAACGAGAGCTTTCGTTTGATACCCATACTTACCCTAGTGCCCCTTTTTTGGCCGTACAAGGGCAATTTTACTGATATTTTACGAGTTTTGGGGGCCTTACGGGTCTTAAGCGCCAATGCAACGGGGCCGTTTTGGGGAAAGTTGCTCGTCTGGTGATGGGACACCTGTGTGCCGATTTTGAACGAAATCGGGAGGGACCCTTCATTGACCCAAAATTTTGATTTTCCCGTAAAATCCTATGGGGAAAATTGAAATTTTACTGCACAGCTGTGTCTGGGTAAACAAAAACTTTCGATTGGTGTAGTTATTAAACTTCTTGTGACGTCATTTCTAGGGGAAAACGGGTCATAAAGGTTTCCCTCTACCGGGGCTTTTTTCCCCCTACCGAATCTGTGCTGTGCTGAATCTGTGCTGAACCTGTGCCAACTTCCGTTACATTATACCTATACCTATACATATGACGCGTTTGCTACCAGCCAATCAGCGCTCGAGATGCCGAGCGCTGATTGGTGGAGAGGGCCGTCGTTAGCAGTCCATTACACGTCGTTTCCTTGAACATGTGCGTGAGCAGCTGATGCTGCTCACGGGTTGTTGCCATTTTTCGTAATGCTGAAGGCACGGGAGCGAACCCCCCTGCCCCTAGGATAAGAGAAGGGGGTGAGATCTTACCCCTTTCACCCCCTGGCTGAAAGGCCTCGTCTAAGAGATTTTCACTGGGGGGGGGGGGGGCAGAGACTCAAGGAGCCAAACCTAGGGTACCCCGAAATCCTGTTTTCTCACCGGATTTAGGCCACTTATTTTTCATCTCAGCCCTGAAACCTGATGAACTTTTTTTTGAAAACTAAATAAATTAAACATAGTAGGTCATCTAACTCATGCCCTTGCATAAGTTTATAACCCCCTCACATTGCCCCACCAGGCAGTAGGTAATAATCATACGAAGAATAAAACAGTAGATTTTGGACCCGCTACACCTTTTCTTTTAAGTCGGTTATTTTTTACGATTTCAGCCTCTCATGAATGTTTTGCTGTTCATCGGAGTTCAAATTTAACGACTTATTTCCGTTTATCTGCAAGAATCTTGCTCCCGTTATGGCTATAAGGAAGTCATCACTTATTTCTATGCGCTTCTGCTCCTCTGTTCGTGCAAGGTAGAGTAAAACGTTGAAATCAAATATTTTCTGAGAATAATGGAGCGAAATGGACAATTGATGCCCTCAAAGGACCTGAACATTGACCTTATCTTAGCAATTTATTACGAACGTATATATTTTTTCTTGCGAACCATATCGGTATTCTAATGGGCCCCGCTGGCTTATGAGCGTCAGGTGACGAGCTCTCAGTGGCGGCGGAACACCTTCAATTAAGGGGGGGGGGGCGGGCACTGCCGACTTTCGGTCCCATTCTTTCCATGCAACGCCCATAGGGCTAATGTTAAAATGTCAAAAAGGGGGGCACGGTGCCCCGGTGCCCCCCACCGTTCCGCCGCCTATGCAAGCTCTGATGGCCAATGCCAGCCTCAGGACCCACGTCGGCCTCTGGTAGCCCACACTGGTCTTTCCTGTCCCCAGAGACAGACCATCAAGGTGAGCTTACGATCACCCAGAATGGGAGCCTGCTTCATTACGATTAGGAGCTACCCTCGCCGCACACCGGTGACCGTCCAGCCAGAAGTTCGACGTCGCGTAGTGAGGACGACGATAGGTGGAAACAACAGATTGACGCCCCGAGGGCAGAAACAACAGGCTGATACGTGAAGGATATGCGGGACACGGAGTTAGGTCACCTAAAACCCTAAATGTAACGAATTGCTGAGCGAAAAAAAAAATAATGGCATCAGATAAACAAAATGAACACGTGAAAACAGTCAGAGGTACCTAATCGGGTATATCAATGTGCTCACATTCATAGGTGTAGCAACGTATCTCTTTGGTGAAGGATACCTTTCACCAAAGTTTCAGATTGGTGAAGGATCCTTCACCAATCTTGGACAATGCAAGGGAGGGTCTTCACCTACCTATGCTTAGAACTACTGGATTCGACGGTTGATCAAATGTCTGTTTTTTAAAGGAAAAGGGCCACCTTTAACATGGGGTTTGAAACTGAGATGGCCATCTTGTAGCCCGTGTCCGAAAACCCCGAGAGTGCCCCACCTTACGGCCGATTTCGGCCTCCATTTGTAGGTATCGGCAATTTTAAAAGAAAATATGCCAGGAATGCGTCCTTATCCCAGGAATGCGTTCTTATCCTGTAATACAGCCACCCGCGGCGAGGCTTTGGTTTTTAACCAATCAGCTCCAATCAGCTCAGCTTTAACCAATCAGCTAATCTGACACAAGCCGACGAGACTGTCTTCTGAAGGCTGATTGGCTTGAGTGTGATGTCATCGCTATGACATCATACAGAAGGTGCGGTAGAGAGTACAACGTTAGGCGGCACGGGCGGACATCGATAGCAGCGCCTCTATCGGTCACTAGGGAAAGCTGGGCTCAGTGTCCCAAAATTATATTTCGGCTTGGGTGTCGGAGGGGAATATTCGTCACTAGAATGAGGGCTGAGAGTGGAAAAATGCCTGTCAGAAAGGCACAAAAAGAGCGGAAAACAGGGAACAACAATGTATTTGTGAATGTTGAAGGATGTGGGAGCTCCTTTATAAGCTAATTGAATCGAAAATGGAGGGAGGTAAAAGGTACCCGCAGATGCTCTTTATTGGTAAAATAGGGAGTGAAAGTTGCCCTGGAAAGTTGGAGGTGAGAGTGGAAAATTATTTGGATTTGGATGTCATTTCCCACCCAAACTGGCAAATATGGGACACTGGCTGGGCTGTAGGCGACGAAATACCGGCTGAGTTGTCACAAGTTAAATAGGTTTATAGACATCCGTCTTGTGAAAAAGTTGAACTTTTGCCTTCAATATTTCTACAGGCAATTTTAGAAGTGCCTTCACATATATTAAAAACCGTTTAAATTATTTTATTCACTTCAAGCCTTCCCTATTGTTCTTGATGATGCGGGAACTATTTCTAATTAGTGTTTCTAGCTTAGTAAAAGAACATATTGTGCAAACGATGAAAAAAGCATAAATGAAAGATTTTAAATGCAATTTTCTGTAACAAATAATGGTAAATTATCTACACATCAAGGAAAAGGTGCATGCTAACTGATAATTTAAAGTTCTTGGGGCCAGTTGGTTTCTTCTTTTCTTACGTCGCCCCAATGGCCGCGAATACACTTGTGATAACGCCTATCGAACATAGTACCAATATGTTAAATAGTTTGACATACTTTTTTGCGAATTATGCACTTCTGGCACCAGATTTAAAAAGAACATGAAAAATAATAATGTCAAAATGAAAAGCAACGATATCTTCATATTTCACGAAGGTGGCACTTTTCCTTTAACCCGCGCCCGGCTGGGGGTCCTGGATTTCCACGCCCTTCTGGGGGGGGGGGGTGTTTGAACACCCCCCCTTCTAACTCGGCTCCTGGGCCACGTAGCGATACGCAGAAGGCGGCGTTCGAAAGAGCGCCAAAAATAATGACGAAACCACTTCGGTCACTTTTTTGGTCAGGTCAAAGGTCAGGTCACCAGATGTCATTGAAGGCAAAATTTCGCCGATTTCCAGGTCGAATGTCGACAATTTCCAAGAAGCCAACGCATAGCTCGGGAACCAATAGAGCTACAGCGCCACGGAAAAGCGCATTCGATAGCCCTATTAACGCCCTTTCTGAGTAATTCTCTCAGATTTGACCTAACGTCAACGGTTTTGCCTGCAGGGGGCAAAAACTGCAAAAATAGCCGATTTTTTCGGAAACAGTTTTTCTGCAATAACTTTTGACTCAAGCCTTGTACGAGCTTACTTTTACCGGCATCGAGTTCCTCTCGTCAAGACGCATCGAATGAACTATAACTTGACCTTGAAAGGTCAACTTGAAAATTCGACCTCAGGTCAAGGTCATGACCTGACCGGACATTGTCATGTTGCATATTAGTGGATCTGTATCGTCGAGCTGAACATATATAAGGCGTTTTCATCGCTCTAGCATGCCTCTTTCAAAAGTTAGTCGCAAAAAAACTGTTAGATACCATTCGTGACCTGAGATGACCCTAGGGGCATAAACAGGGGTCACGGGTGCCGTTTTCATGTTCAGTGTGTCAAAGTTACTTGTAATTTAGTGTTTGAGAGTGTTTAGAATGACTTTCGTCCGAAAAAGACGGTTTTGAATTTTCTCCCATTGACTTATAATACCTAAAGAGGTCGCAAAATTGACCCGACCTAAGGTCACCGATATGAAAATTCCGAATTTTGTACATACTGTTGCACTTATCAATTGCTGAAAGCTTCAAAGCGATCCGTCACTTGGTGTAGCTATGGCATACATTGAAACATTTTATGATGTGTTTATGAGGTGAGGTCACTTGTAGCGACCTGGTGACCTGACCTTGAAGGACCCTGGTCTGAAATTTTCACAAAATGCATAAAATTGATAGATGATATGGTGCCGCCGTTTGTCAGATATCCGCGAAAAACCGCAGGGGGGGGGGGGAGGGTGTTCAAAAACCTCCCCCCCCTCCCAGCAGGGCGCGGGTTAACACACTTTGACCATTTGCCCCAGTAGTCAAAATTCCTTAGCCGAGGCCCTGATTTACATCTTGCTGTCATGGCAAGATGCACAATTCAGTTTTAGGCAGGCATTGAAAATTTGACGTTAATGGGATGATACGGGCGTAAGATGTCTGCGAAAAACAAGGGGTTGGCGAAATTCCCCCCCCCCCCCCGCTTGCACTGTGCGTGTTGGTTGGCACGGTCTTGTCCCTTTTCATAAGGTTCAGGTGGCATCCTTCACCAATATTTTTGGCGCTCCTACACCCATGCTCACATTGCATCCATGCTTCGTTTAGGTATGCATTTGTTTTTATGTGCACTGACGCCTTGCATTAAAAATTCGCTTGCCTTTTCGCTTTTGCCGCCTGCCGCCCCCCCCGTCGTGACCTTTTTACCCTGACTGGGGGGGCCAGGCCGGTGACTGCGGGAGTTTGCCCCCCCCCCCCCGCCCAGTTAACATGTTAGAAGAGGCCTTGCCTGGCTGCTCCACTGCAATCACAATCTGAAAGAAACACACTGAACTTTATAATGTGGAAGGCGCATCGGCCGCCAGATGGTGTCCAACGGTGCCGCCATGTTGCGCAGACCAGGAAGAGGCCGCCGCATATGTTGGGGAATGGGGAATTCGGGACCTCGATTTACGTTTGCGGCCGCTGCATCCGTTACGTTCAAGCTATGTCGACACGGAACCCGGCATCTTACGCAGAATTGAATGGAGAACAAGATGAAATCCTAAAAAATCCTCAGATACAAGGAACTAACACCCTTAAACCCTTATAAGTCAAAGGGGAAATATGAAAATTGCTATTTTGGAGTCGGGGATGATCTGAAACTATCTCAAGCATATAGAATTAGAGTCGGATCCAGCTCAGAAATGGGGGGGGGGGGGCAAACCATAACAATTTATCGATTCTTTCCATGCCTCGTCCATAGGCGTTATGTTAAAATTATGCCGTTTGGGAGGGGCAAATGCCCATTTTGCCCCCTGGATCCGCCACTGTATAGAATCATGATTTCATGCACTCCTTGCAAGGTTCGATGCTTTGCATTTACAATGTTGCCCTTGCGTGACGTCATTTGTGACGTCACAAGGGTCACAATTTTTCTTCAATAACTCCCGATCAAATTGAGCTAGCGAATCAGGAAAGCCACAAATGGACTCAGAAAGACCTGCCGAATCGAATGATAGGCAACATGACCTTACCCGACCAGCTTCGTGACCTGAGAGCTCTGACCTGACCTTGTCACGAGGTCAATGCCTTAAATTGACCTAACCTAAACAAAAAGTATATCACTCGATGTGCCTGAGCTAGCTGAACACGATGATGCCAAAATCGCGGCTCTACAGCCATTTTTGGCGAAGTTATTTGCCAAAAGCCGAACCCGTGCCTTAGGTCACATGACCTGACCTCAGAGGTCACCGGTTGACCTGAGACCTTTAAAGCGGATTCCTACCAGTCACTCTGCATTGTAATTTGCCGCATACGACCACTTTACCGCTAAATTATGGTTTAATTAGCGGCGTACCTATTAGCGAGGTAGGTTCAATTAACCCTCTCGGCCGGGGCAAATCAGCAGGCACGTACCCAGGATTTCGCCCAGGAGGGGGCCACCTTCTTTCGAAGGGGCCCCCCACAGTGTATAGGGCCCCTAGGTTCCCCGGGGGCCCCCGGGAGTCAGGAAGAACCTTTCGATGGTGGGGGGGGGGGGGCATAGTGGGTCCGCTCTCTCCTGCAAACGTAGGTGAGAAAACGCCACGTGTATGGGAAAACGCAATTCAGTTCTTTACAACCTAATGTAGCATTTGGTTGTGATTTCTCGCGTTCAACTTCATCAAAGTCAATTAAAACGGTCTCTGTAACGGTCTAAGCCTTGAGAAAATGTGGAAAATTGGAAAGTAAAAATATTTTTGCTTGAGGAGTGTGCATGAAACGCACAGCATTTTATGAGCGAGCGCCTCAATTACTGAACATCCTCCAATTCCGGATATGTAGGTATATAATATAATAGTGGGGAATAAATGTCTCATCGGAATTCCACTATCTGGCAACTAGCCCTATGTAAACGCGGCTATTATATGTTTCACTAGGAATCGAGCGCAATTGTAGTTTTAGCCAGAAAATAAATGTTTGTGTAATTCTGGGACACTCTGTATTAATTGGAGGAATAGGACTTAGGAGGAAATGCGATTGCAAATCGACCCACATCCCTGTGTTAGCCAATGACGCCTTTGGGGCCAAGGTTGGGGGGTATTCAGTTTAGCCTTTTTGTTTTTCTGTGATATCTCCGGCACCGTGAAAGATATTGGCTCCTTCAGATGAGTGCCTACTCCAGTCACTACTTATATCCAGTAGCCACCCAGTAAACATGCCGACGTCGGCCCGACGTCGGCCGACGTCGGGGTGACGTCGGCCGACGTCGGGGTGACGTCGGCAACGCGGCATCGGCATGCCGACGTCGGCCCGACGTCGGTCCAACCTCGGCACGACGTCGGCTGGATGTCGGATATGCTCGCATATTCCGACGTCCAGCCGAGGTCCAGCCGACGTCGGGCCGACGTCGGACCGAGATCAATTGCTTAGGTCCAGCCGACGTCGGGCCGACGTCGGGGCGACGTCGGACCGACATCGGCCGCTGTTTTGACCGTTAAAATAATATAAAATACATGTTTCATGTTTCATAAAGAGCTTCTGTATTCAAAATATCCTCAGGAAACTCAAATCTTCCTCCACGCCGCAACCCCCTGATCCGGACTGGACGGGAAACTTTATCCCATTTGGGATTGCCCTTAAGCCGAGCTCGCCCGTATCCGGGTGCGGTGAGTGCTTGGGGGCTGCTCGGCCTATCCTTTGGTCAGGCTCAGCCCCGGCAACTCACCAGGGCCGGGCCCAGTTCATATAGAAAGGCCAGTCGGCAAGTGTCACTTTGCCAAAGTGCCACTTATCAAAGGTACACTTTGGGAAACGTTGGTGCAGGTGTGTAAGAGTGGCTATATGAATCCATTGTGGGGTCGCCCTTTCCAATAAGTGTCACGTAACAGCAATGGGACCAGGGACTCTTTATGAACTGGACCCAGGGTGCTCGCCAAGAAGACCAATGTCTCCATCCTATCATCCTTCCGGCTCTGAAATGGTCTTGTCAGACCGAAAGGGCATAACCCAACAAAACAAACTAACTTTGCTGTCTGGCTGCGTGGTGTAGTGGTTAGCGCACTAACCTCGCGTTCAAATGACACGGGGTTCGAATCCCATCGCCGGATGATGCTTTTGGCGTGTTGTCCCAGTAAACATGCCGACGTCGGCGACTGGGGGGCTCGAATCCCGCCGCCGGTTGATATTTTTGGCGCTTTGTCCCAATAAACATGCCGACGTCGGCCCCGTCGGTCCAACGACAAACGATCTCGTCAACCTTGGCAAACGACCTCGGCCCGACGTCGGCTCGACGTCGGCTGGACTTCGGCTGGACGTCGGAACATGCGGGCATATCCGACGTCCAGCCGATGTCGGGCCGAGGTTGAACCGACGTTGGACCGACGTCGGGCCGAGCCTCGGCCCGACGTCGGGCCGACGTCGGCATGTTTACTGGGCAGTAGCCACTCAGATGATTTGGGATCAATCAGGTGATAAGCGTACTTTCAGACGACCAGGGGCCCCCAGTCGACCAGGGGTTCCCAGGCGACCAGGTCCTCCAGATGACTAGGGGCCCCACTGCCCCAGGCGACCAGGGCCCTCCAGGCGACCAAGGGCCAATGCGATCAGGTCCCTAAAGCGATCAGGGGCCCCCAGGCGACCAGGGGGCCCCCATGCGACCAGAGGGCCCCATGCGACCAGGCCCCCGGCTACCAGGGGCCCCCAGGCGACCAGGGGCCCTCTAGGTGACCAGCGGCCCTCCGGCGATCAGGGGCCCCCAGGCGACCAGGGGATCCCAGGCTACCAGGGGCCCAAGGCGACCAGGGTCCCCCAGGCGACTAGGGGCGACCGGGGGCCCCAGGCAACCAGGGGCCCCCATGCGACCAGGCCCCCCGGCTACCAGGGGCCCCCTGGGCGACTAGGTACCCCCAGGCGATCAGGGGCCTCAATAGCATGCAACCAGAGGCCGCCCATGCGACTAAGGCCCCCTAGGCGACTAGGGGCCACAAACTATCAAGGGCCCATACGACCAGGCCCAGGGCTATCAGGGCCCCCTAGGCAACTAGGGGCCCCCAGTCGATCAGGGGCCTCATGCGACCAGAGGCCCCCATGCGACCAGGGCCCCCTAGGCGACTAGGGGCCACAGGCTATCAGGGGCCCCCATGAGACCAGGCCCCCGGCTACCAGAGGCCCCCTAGGCGACCAGGGGCCCAGGAAACTGGGGGCCCTTGGATGACTGCAGGGGCCCCTCGGGTACCCAGGGCACATAAATGAAACTTAAATATCAATTTTTCTTCCGAGTAAAAGACGTTTTATCCAGTGTTTAAAAAAATATCCTGGGGCCTGAGGGGCCCCCTGAGCGCCTTCGGCGCTCAGGGGGGGGGGCCTTGGCCCCCGTGGCCCCCCCCTTGGGTACGTCACTGGGCAAATGTAGGTCCTGCGAGTGAATATGAGGAATTCTGAAGATACGATCGTGGTTCCTACCAGTGGCGGCGGAAGGTATTTTGGGATGGGGGGGCACACCTGATCCTTCCCGGAACCTAGGGTACCCCCAAATCTAGTTTTCTCACCGGTTTTAGGCCACTTATTTTTCACCTCTTGGCCTTTACAACAAAAATAAAAAATAAAACATTTGCAAATAAGTGAGATAATTAGTCTCATCTGAGTCAAGAAACTACCTTTTTGGTAACCTGGAATAAACGTTTAAAGCTTCCACACATGAGCTGTCAAGTCAGGTACAGAGGGGGATTTTTTTACTTAAATAGGTATTGTCTTCCATTCAGCTTTTCTTTGAGGCCCTCGGCCGCTAATATGGGGAGGACAAGCTGCCCCGACGGTTCCTGGCCCTTTGAAACTTTGCGGGGGCAGAGACCCCCACGGCCCCAGAGTTGTGGGGGCAGGCTGCCCCCATGCTGCCCCCCGGCTCACGCGCCTATGCCGGCTGGCGTCTGGCAGAGTCGCGGGGAAAGGCCTGTGGCACGCTCAGACGCACTTTCGTGACGTCCGTGCCGCCTGCCGGGCCACTCGCGTTCCGTCCTACTCTTCCAGACTTCGGTTACCGGTAGCTCGTAGATAGCTCTGCTTGATTTCTGAGCATTATGTGTGGAGGGCGTTTGGTGGAAATAGTCCGTCACGGACTAGCTCGCCGGATAGCCCGTCGTGAAAACGGCTATTATCAATCCAAGTTACTCGCTATATCAACTTAATAAAAAGGTACTCAGCCAAACTGGCATATGTTCCTGACGTAGGTAGTATGGAAGTATTGTGGTACTTCGTCGATAACAATTTTGGGGGGGCAAAAAGATATGTTTGCCCCCCCACCCTGGAAGATGGGGGGGGGGGGGGGCGCCGTGCCCCCGCTGCCCCCCCCGCTTCCGCCGCCACTGGTTCCCACTCAATTCTGCGTAAGATGCCGGGTTCTGTATCTACGTTACTTGAACGTAACGGATACGGCGGCCGCAAACGTAAATCGAGGTCCCGAATTCTCAATTCCCTATTCCTCAACACAGGCGGCAGCCGGTTCCTGGTCTACGCAATATGGCCGCCACCATTAGACCCTACGGCCAATAGGGTTGAAGCGGCAGTGCTCCCCTGTGAAGAAATCCCTCCGAAACCCTATTCGGATCCCTATTAGATTGAGAATAATTGCGGTCCCCTCCTTTTTCGTCACGAGCACCGGACCAATTAGCGCCGAGTATTGACAAGCACTGATTGGTCGATTTTCCGCTAGCGCGTATATGCTGCTCACGGAACAAGAGATCTTCGACAATCCTCCACAAACGTCTGTCACACTTTTTGTAATGCTAAAAAAGCTTGAGCCAAGCTTGAGCGTACCCGCTGGCCCCTCTGGATGGTATTGACTGTTCCAGTACGGGATGCTTTTGTGAGGTTTCTTTTAACGTTGCATTAGAAGCATATTTTCTAGTATAACATATGTGATCTGAAGATGGCTAGTGACATTGAAATGCTGGTGAATAAGAATGGCAACGAAGGTTCCTCAAAAACCCACGGTAAGTTTTTTATGGTTTTTTGTTTCATATTTTTAAAGCTTTGTGGTCAAGACATTTTGGTATTAGTAGAGCAGACGTCACATGAAGGTTTTCCAACCAAGGAGAGGTGCTATACCCGGAGGTGCTTCTTTCTAACAAAACCTAAACAAACCTAATCTAATCTAACCTGACCTGACCTAATCTAACCTACGCCTACAACCTACAACCTAAAAACCTACAACCTACATGAGAGGCGGGAGTACCCATAAATATATGGCATCTTTATTTTTTCCACATCAAGGATAATTGGATGCATGGAAAAGATGAAGCTTGATGCATGCTGCATGAGTGCACGAGTCTTCATGAGGTCAACAAGGAAGTGATCCTGCAAGCAGTGGCGTATCCAGAAATCTGCGAAAGGGGGCCATGGTGCTCGAGGGACGACTTTTTCCCTTGAGAGGGGCGCTATTGTCAGCTAGCGACAGGGGCGTCAGTCTAAAATGTATCGTCAATCGTCATGTTCATGCATGATTTATGAGGTGCTGCAAAATACAAGTATAAAAACTAGGCTTCGCTGATTTGTCATAAAATCCAATTAATGCAATTTGCAGCCTGGTGTTGTTTTATAAAAAGAAACCTTGATCTTGATGAATATTTAGCATGATATAGGAAATGAGCTCTGGCTACTGACATTTTATTCTAAAAAAACACATCCATGTAAATTCGAAACAGTAAAACATACATTAATCGATGAGCACATTTTTTATTCTTTGCAAAAAATTATACAGGTTCAGTGTTCACTCACTGATCCAAAGTGAACTGTGGGCTACAGCCTGTGGTCGACCGGAGTGGCCGCGCTTAGAATCTAAGACCGCACGTAGTATGAAGGATTCACGCTGCGACTTATTGCCGAAATTGGAATCCAGGAAAGACTTGAACATTTAAGACCATGAGATCCACCATGAGATACCAACTGATTGTCATACTAGCAGCGACTGCGTCACTGCAGTCAGAGGCGACCAAACGCTTACATACCAGACATGTGCATGGATCCGAGAAAATGGATCTGAGATCTGATCCCACGGATCCTGATCTCGGATCCGACGGGATCATAGATCCACTTCTGTAATTTATCGAGAGATCCGTATGGATCAGACCCGTGTCTCATTTTTTGCTTGAGATCCAGTGAGATCATAGATCCTCACTTATCTTTTGTCAACACATATATCCCAAAAAAGCACTTGTTTCAACTCACAAGCGTTCTGTTTTAGTGATGTTATGTGATCGCACGTCATAATCCATAGTTTTGTGTCACTTATTGGCATAGAGACCCTTTAAAACATGGTTTCAAATGTGGTGCCTGGTGGGATCCACTCAGATCATAGATCCATGTTCTTAATTTATCATCAGATCATATGAGATCATAGATCCAAGATGTATTTTTCACGCCGAATCCGGTGGGATCATAGATCCCAACCTGTAATTTGCTTCGAGATCCACTGAGATCATAGATCCATCACTCGGATCCATGCACATGTCTGTTACATACGTTCTGGATTTTTTTTCTCCACAAACCTTAACCTTCCAGGCGGTGGGGGGCATTTTTTTGTACCCCTCCCTTTAGTTTTTTTCGATATATCTCGAGAACCACTGCGCCGATCGTCACCAAACTTTCAGTACCCTCCCGGGAGTAGCTAGCGCACATGGTGACCAAACATTTTTCCAAAGGCTATGATAGGTTGGCCTCTAATGACGTCAGAGTGACGTCATTTCTGCCATTTTCGACCCAAAAAAGGTTTCGTGGGAAGAGCTGTCAGGCCTACAGCTTTAGAGATATACAGAAAAATGTTTCAGACATAAAAGGTGTGGAATCAAAAGGGCTACAAAACTGCTATTTCGATTTTTCGATTTTTCGATCGAAGCCCCGTGAACGGTGAAACATTCTATCTTCGACCTGACCTGTGACGTCATCGGTGACCCCGAGGTCAATGAAATTTGGTTTCCTTCGACAAATTTGACAGGGCTATCGAACGCCGTTTGAATTTTCCGGATCCGTCCAGTAGTTTCGGAGACACGGGGGGGGGGGCAAAAAAAAAAATGCCCCCTCCACCGCGCGGAAGGTGGCCGGGAGGCCCACCGCGTGCCGGGTTAAATTCGATGTCTATAGTGCGCGCAGCCCCTACTTGTGGACATATGTGACTGCATGAGTGCCAGATGGCGTGAGACTGTCCCATATACTTTTTCTGCAATACCTACCTTTTGCCTCAAGACAGTGACGAGATTTATTTTGCCAGCATCGTTTTCCTCCCGTCGAGACGCGTCGAAAGAACTATACGTTGACATTGAAATGTCATTTTAAAAATTTGACCTCAGGTCAAGGTCATGACTTGACCGGAAAGGGTCATGCTGCATATCAGTCGATCCGTATCGTCGAGCTGAACACATCTGACGTAGTTTCACCGCTCTAGCATATTTTTATCAAAAGTTATAGCCAAAAAACTGCTGGTGACCGTTCATGGCCTGAGATGACTGTAGTGAGCCAGGCCTTCTAGCGCATGCAGTAATTACAAGACTCAGATCATGCACATGCGTTGCTTCATAACTTTGGCTTTATTCAACAAAAAGGCAAGCACCATACCTGCAACAAAAAGCATGCGTCTCAAGCATTTACAAAGCAGCGACGGCACAGCGCAAGCAGACACATAAACACACCACATTCTCCCCGTGTTACAGAGAAGACGCAACAAACAGCATACAAGTAAAACGACAGTCGACCCAAGCCCAGCGCAACATGTGGCGGTAACATTTCGCGCGATGTCCCAACCTAGAGGTCTAGACGGTCGGGAGCCCTACGAACACGAGATGATCTACGCAAAGTGGGCGGATCAAGAGGTTGATCCGCAGAATGCGACTCAACGATCTGTGACGGCTCGGGGGGTGGGGACGCCCGGCCATGAGACTCCTGAGCACCCCTGTCCTGATTCGCTGCTGCCTGTGGCTCGCGAGGAAACTCAACGGGACCAGAGGCAACAGGGCCAGGAGCTTCGGCGCCGCCCTCATCAGCACTCCTATGAGACAGTGGAGTGGCATCACCACGAGGAGCCAAGTCACGCACAGACACAGTGGACTCCTTCCCATCCCGGAAACGAACATGAGCAAACCGAGGATTCGCCTCGAGCAACTCCACCTCTTCTACCAGAGGATCGTACTTCGAATGACGAACATGCCGCCTCAGTAGCACGGGCCCCCCTGAGGCCAGCCACGAGGGGACAGAGCAGCCACTCGTAGAGCGACGGCTGTACGCAAACAGACGCTCATGCGGAGTGACGTTGGTAGATGTGCAGAGCAGAGATCGAATGGAGTGCAGGGCGTCTTGTAGGACCATCTCCCACCGCTGTACTGGGAGACCATGGGATCGTAAAGCGAGAGTAACTGCCTTCCATATTACGCCGTTGTATCTCTCACACTGGCCGTTACCGCGGGGGTTGTACGGTGTAGTGCAGCTGGAAGCGATGCCGCGACTAGTGAAGAACTGACGCAACTCAGCTGATATAAGGGCTGCACCCCTGTCCGAATGAATGTAGGCTGGCATGCCAAAGATCGCAAATAACTGATTCAGGCACGAGATCACCGTGGGGGTCGTCATGTCGGCGCACGGAAACGCAAAAGGGAAGCGTGAGAACTCGTCGACGACAGTAAATAGATAACGATTGCGAGAGGATGTCGGAAGAGGACCCTTGAAATCTATACTGAGACGCTCAAAGGGTTGGGTGGCCTTGATCAGGTGAGCTTGAGGCGGACGATAAAACCTCGGTTTGCACTCGGCGCAAGCTTGACACGAAGAAGTGACTCGCCTAACATCATCCACGGAGAACGGCAGGTTGCGAGAGCGGATAAAATGTATCATCCGGGTGACGCCAGGGTGGCAGAGAGAGTTGTGGAGCTCCACCAGGGTATCTGAGCTGACCGTCGCACAGTACGCTCTGGAGAAGGCGTCAGCTGGGAGGTTTTCTACCCCTCGACGGTACTGAATGTCAAAACTGTAGCACGCGAGCTCCATCCTCCATCGCTGGATCTTGTCGTTCTTGATTTTTCCAACGTGCTTGGCGTTGAACATGAAGGACACTGATTTCTGATCCGTTATCAGAGTGAAGTGGCGTCCAGTGAGATAGTGTCTCCACTTGCGCAGGGCCTCCACGATAGCGTATGCTTCCTTTTCCACCGCAGAGTGTTTTTGCTCGCTTGAGTTCAGCGTCCTAGAAAAGAACGCTACGGGTCTTCCTGCCTGGTTCAGGGTAGCAGCAATAGCCCCATCAGACGCATCAGTTTCAACCACGAACGGAGCGTCTTCATCGATCGAATGCACAGTGGCCTTCTCGATCTCATCCTTCAGTAGCTTGAACGCACGTTCAGCCTCTTCGTTGAGAGGGAAGGTGGAGGCTCGAGCGATGGGCCCCACCTTTGCAGAGTAGTTCGGGATCCACTGGGCGTAGTAGGAGAACATCCCAAGAGCGCGCCGCAGTGAGCCCACGCTGCTTGGAAGAGGAAGCTCCCGGAGAGGCCGGAGACGCTCAGGGTCCGGCTTGATTTCGCCATGCGAAACAGAGTACCCAAGCAGGGTCACTGAAGCAGCAGAGAACAGACACTTGTCAAGATTCAGAGTCAGGCCATGCTTCTTCGCAGCCTCCATGAACCTACTCAGGTTAGAGTCATGCTCCTCCTGGCTGTTGCCACAGATGGTGATGTCGTCCAGATAGGCGAACGTGTCTGAGAGGCCATTGTCCTTGATGAACTGATCCATGATGCGCTGAAAGCAGGCCACCCCATTGGTGACACCAAATGGAATCCTGCGGAACTGGTACAGCTGTTTGCAGGACTCGAATGCCGTATACGGTCTGTCCTCGGGGCGGATTGGAACCTGATGATAGGCAGACTTGAGGTCTACTGTGCTGTACAGCTTGTACTGGGCCACTTGATTTACCAGCTCAGAGATTTTGGGCAGTGGATACGCATCGAGCTGCGTGAAGCGGTTGATCGTCTGAGAATAATCCACAACCATCCTCTTCTTATGCCTCTCGTTTGTAGTCACCACTACCTGGGCCCTCCAAGGAGAGGTGCTGGGTTCGATGATTCCTTCAGCGAGCAGCCTCTTGGTTTCCTCTTCAATGAACCGTCTGTCAGGGGCGCTATATTGCCTGGATTTGATTGCAACCGGCTTGCAGTCTGTTGAGAGGTTGGCAAACAGCGAAGGCGGGGGAACATAGAGGGTCGCCAGTCCGCAGACACTGAGTGGCGGTTTCTGTCCCCCGAACTGAACTGTCACACTGCTGTGCTGCCGCATGAAATCCTGTCCCAAGATGAGGTCACAGCACAGGGTTGGTAGGACTGACAGTCTTACAGCCGGATACATGTGACCGTGGAGAGTAAGGTCAACAAGGCAGTAGCCGAGTGTTTGAGTCGAAAGTGCGGTGGAGGCCATAGACACAGTGTTTGACTGAGGGCGCACATTCAAGTTGTGTTCATTAACAAGAGACTGGCATATGAAACTCTCAGAGCTGCCGGTATCCAGCAGTGCGCTCGCCTTATGACCATCAACACAAACATTGACAGTGGCGTCTGACAGAACACCAGCGGAAGCAGAAGATACAGCAGACAGCACAGGGCCACTGAAGACGGCTGATGTCACGCTCTGGGGGGTGCGACAAACTTTTGCGAAATGCCCTCGTTTCCCACACTTCACGCACACAGCAGAGCGAGCAGGGCAAACACGGCGAAGATGACGCTTGTTACCACAGAAAAAACATGATTCGACAGTAGCAGAGAGCTGCGGGGCATGCACATCATCAGGTCTCTCACGTCGCACCCCGTCAGACACACCACACCCGGCATCCACCCCAGCCCCAGAGTTCATGTTCGCAGTGGCTGCGCTCAGGGGGGCGACTGGGGTCAGGTACGAGTCAGAGCTCCTCTGCGCCTGTTCCAGAGCCCTTGCCTGGTCAAACGCAGTCTGAAGATCAAGTGACTTGTTCTCGAGGAGCCTCTGGCGGATGATCGGTGAGGTCAAGCCGCTGATGAAGGCATCTCGAACAGACTCTTCACGATACTTCTCAGCTGTCACAGACTTGTAGTTGCAGTCCTTGCTCAGCAGTTTCAGAGCCTGCAAGTATTCATCCAGTGTTTCCCCAGGCTGCTGGCGGCGACTTGCCAGCATGTGTCGGGCATACACTTCATTCTTGGGTTTCACATACAAATTCTCCAGTACTTCCACAGCAGATTCATAGTCCGCACAGTCCACTATGTACTCATAAACACGAGGTGCCACAAAGTTAATCAGAATGTCCAGCTTGTTCGGATTATGTTCCTGTACAGCATCCAGAAAAGTGCTGAAAGTACGGAACCAGTGCTTCCATTCCCCAGCAGCACTGCTTGAGTTGGGGTTACAGTCGAACCGCTCTGGACGAAGGAACTTGTCCATGCTGAGTTTTTCTTTTTGTTGAATAAATTGTAGTGAGCCAGGCCTTCTAGCGCATGCAGTAATTACAAGACTCAGATCATGCACATGCGTTGCTTCATAACTTTGGCTTTATTCAACAAAAAGGCAAGCACCATACCTGCAACAAAAAGCATGCGTCTCAAGCATTTACAAAGCAGCGACGGCACAGCGCAAGCAGACACATAAACACACCACAATGACCTCAGGAGCATACAGAAGAGTCATGCTCATGCATGACTCTTCTGCCCACCGGAGAGGAGCTGAGAGCGGAAGGGAGTGGCCCCTGGTGAAGCCTGGGGACGTAGAGAGCTTGGATAGATTCGCATTGACGCTCAGGTCCTGCCATAACGCAATGGGTGGAATCACATCAGAAGGGAGGGAAACCGACCACCCGAAGACGATGCGGAGAATACTTGGGAAACTTCCGTATCAGCTGCAAGACCAGTGGCGCCGTTTGGCTGACAGGATTCAAGAGGAAGAGAAGAGAAAGGCTAGGTTTGAAGACATCGTCAACTTCGTGGAAAAGGAAGTAAGAATACAAACCAATCCAATGTTTGGACGTCAACACAACAGCAAGAGCGGTGAGCTTGACGGTTCACGGAAGAACGTTCAAACCGTGTCGGCGACAGTCGTCGGAGCAGATTCTGGACGTCATCAGACCTCGCGAGTGTGCTTGTTCTGCTCCAGAGACCATTGGCTAGACCAGTGTGATGACCTTAGAACTTTGGCGCCTCATGAGAAGAACAAATTCATCAGAGAGAAGGGTCTTTGTTATGGGTGCTTGGGCAAGGGCCACCTGGTTAAGGAATGCGCAAAAAGAAGAACATGCACGATCTGCAAGATGCGGCATCCTACAGTGATGCACAACAGATCACCGTCATTGCCAGGTGCAAGCAATGATAATGACAACCACGAGGGGGACATCAGTCGGGACAACTCCAGTGCCAGCCAGTTGGTAACAAACGGCAGGGTAAAGCTAGACAGCGCTTTAAGGGCTAGCGCTGAGTCAACATCCACAATGATGGCAGTACTACCGGTAAAACTGCTCTGTTCGGATCACAGCAGTTCTGTGGAGACTTACGCATTTTTTGACAATGGAAGTTCGGCAACCTTCTGTTCGGAGTCTCTATTGAAGCAACTGAAAGCCGAGAGTAAAGAGATCAGGCTGTCGATGACTACTGCGTCCGTCGATAATCAGCAGCTAAACAGCCGTGTGGTCAGGGGCCTTGCGATTCCGGACATGAATGGCGATATCTGCATTCAGCTGCCTCCGACATACACCCTCAAATCCATTCCCGTGAAGTCAGGAGACATGGCATCGAACGACGAGCTGAAGCAGTGGACTTACCTGCAGGACATCCAGCTGACAAGAATCGACGCTGAGGTTGGCCTGTTGATTGGTGGCAACTGTCCTGAAGTGCTCCAGCCCCTGGAGGTGAGGCGTAGTGAAAATGGTGGACCATTTGCTGTTCGTACTGCGCTTGGATGGGTCATCCAGGGTCCAAGGCGAGGCTACCAAGCGGAGGCCGAGGGAGTGAAAGTAAACCGCATTTAAGCCGCTAGGGAAAATTCAGATCTGCATCGTAGCTTCATCGATCTTTACAATCAGGACTTTAGAGATCATGACAGCTCTGTAGAGGTGGGTCTGTCCAGGGAAGACCAGTTGTGGCTGAAAGAGGTGGAGAATGGAGTGCGGCACGTGAACGGACGCTACGAAATTCCACTTCCACTTCGGAATGCAGGTGCCTTTCCCAGCAATAAACAACAAGCGGAGCGTCGTGCAGAGGGTCTGAGGAAGCGGATGCTGCAGAGCGAGAAATATCTGACTGACTACAAGAAGTTCGTGAATGAGCTGGTTGAAAGGGATTATGCAGAGAAGGTGTCTAAAGAAAATAGGGGTGCGCACTTGGGAAGAACGTGGTACATGCCGCACCATGGCGTCTATCATCCCATGAAGCCGCAGAAGATTAGAGTTGTATATGACTGTTCTGCGAGCTATAAGGGCGTGTCGCTGAACGACAGGCTTCTGCAAGGACCCAATTTGACAAGTTCGTTAGTTGGAGTACTCTTAAGATTTCGCCAAGAACCGTTTGCCCTCATGGGAGACGTGGAGAAGATGTTTTATCAAGTCCGTGTACCTGTCCAGGACAGGAGTCTGCTTCGATTCCTTTGGTGGGCTGAAGGGGATTTGTCTCAACAGCTGGAGGAATCTTTCAAACGACTCACTAAAACGTCTTTCTTAATACCCTTGCAGGCTCTGCCCCTTCTTGACAGCTCATTTTTTAGCTCATGAACAGTGAGTTTGTATAATGTCTCCATTTTGTCCATACCTCAATGTAGGTGAACCCTCGAAACTGTTGTCGCCGGCTACCTTTCTGTTCTTACAATTCTTAGACGGTCAGATCTCTAAACGCACCGACTCATCACTTGTGATTTATTTGAAATGAACTTGACGATATATTTTAACTGAACATGATCGAGTGAGAGTGTAAAAGTGGTTTCTGAAACAAAGCAAAACACAAAAGTAAACATTAACAAATTCTGACACAAATACTGACAATTACTGAGGATATGGAACGTAACGCCGAGGATATGGAACGTAACAGTAGTAGATAGGCAAGTATATGAAATTACTCACCGAGGTTCTGCCCTGTCCACTATAATTATTTAATTTACCCGTTGACAAAATCTTTCAAAATAACACATAACTAAACTAACTAAGCAAACAAAGACATTTTGCGGAATAACACGGTCAGCTGAGCCAAAGCTGAGCCGGCTGGTTCCACAATACACAAACAAACTCGTTCGTTGTAAACCGCTGGTTCTTCCACTTCCGAGGATCAGTCAGCCGAAGTATCGGCGCCGGATACGCTGCACCAACACTGACAAAAAGCTTATAGATCATATGCACACCATAAATACCTTCTTTTGATTTCAAACTGTTCACTGATCTATCCAAGCATGTACCGCCGCTTAATTAGTCATGCCCAATTATCCGTTCCACTCAAGTGTGGCTATTCAGGAGTCAGGCTCAATATATCGAAGTAGAAACAGCTCAGTTGGTCACTTATGCTAAAGTACAGGCACACGCACCAATTACGTCCATCCCCACTCCGCCATAGACGTGTCATCGAGAGCCGGCGCTGCTGGCAGCCAGCTGCGACTGGAGCACGCTGCTTGTTTGTTTTTGTTTTGTTGGGTTAGGCCCCTTCGGTCTGGCAAGACCATTTCAGAGTCGGAAGAATGATAGGAATTAGGGGGAGACATTGCTCTGGGCAGACACCCTATAAGAGAGTCGCCGGGGCTGAGCCCGTCCGAATAGACAGGCCGACCAGCCCCCCAAGTACTCTCTGCACCCGGCTACGGGGTGCTCTCCCTCGGGAGCAGCGAAGGCGAGCAGAGAAGTGAGCAGCCCGCATGAGATAAAGGTGCCTGTCCAGCCCGAAGTGGGGGTTTCGGCGTGGACGAGAAGGATGTCAGTATCCTGAGGATGAAAACGACGGAACGGAGGGAACGGAAGTTGCTCCGAACCTCCCCTTTACATAGCTGCGAGTAGCATTTTTTCCCGGTAAAACGATTAAGGACCTGTAAGCTTTTTGTCAGCGTGCGACGGTTATATAGGCCGTACCACTAGCCGCCTTTGTTTTAGCATCACGGACGGCACGTATGCCACCCTCATCTTACACACTTTATTTTATTTGGCCCAATCGCTCTGGAATTTCTCAAAGTCCCTGACCGGTCAGTGAGTTTGCAAACTCCCTAGTGATTTTGTAAACTCCCTAGTGAGTTTGCAAACTCACTGATGGGTCAGAGAGTTTGCAAACTCCCTAGGGAGTTTGCAAACTCACGGATTTCTCAAACTCCCTGTAACACCTACATTACTCACACCATGCTTCTGAACAGAACACCGCCAAGGCCCCACCCAAGTGGTAAAACTCCGACCAACCAAAATCCGCCCCCGGATCATGTGAGTACGGTGGCTAGCACGATTGGCCTGTTACCCCTTGATGTCGGCACAAGTGTTTCTCCTACTGTCATAAGGGCCAATGATGGGAACAGTCTCAACCCCTCAATCTGTCCAGGCGGACCAGGCAACTCGACATGCCACCTGGAAGTCAAGGACTCACAGCAATGGGTCCAATGTGATCTGTGTGGAAACTGGTTCCACGCATTTTGTCAAGACATTGCCAAAGGTGCCTACAATGCACTGAAAAGATATACTGTGCTGTCATTTATCTGTGACTCATGCCGAAAGCTCCCAGATCTAGGCAAACTCAAACCCAGGTCTTGCATGAGTGAAACAGCTATTCAAACAGAGCATTGTCAGGGCCAAGCCCAACCAGCAAACAATGATCTTCTATCTGCACCAATCAAGAAGGTAGACAACCTTGAACTGACAATGAAAAATCACCTGACCTGACAGCAGGCACAGCTGCAGATCATGTAGCTCTGCCCCCGTTCGAGAAGAAAGCACCCAATCCTGCAACATATGCAGAAAAACTACGGGGATCTCACTTGAAACCCCACTCTTCACAAACACACAGTAGCCATCCTACTCAGGATGTACCTCACATGGTTCAGCAATCCACAGAAGACTACCGCCGAGTCGTTCGCGAAGAGCTCCGAGAACTTGAAGAACGCAAGAAACGTCAAAACTCTTTGGTCATCAGGGGCCTCGGGGTCAAGACAACAGCTGAGGCTGCTGCTAAGTTTGGCGAAATCTCGAAGCTGTTGATAGGTGAGAAAATTGTGCTTTCTGAGGCATGCCAAATCAAGAATGATGCAGATCTTTTCCGTGGAAATGTCCACAACATCAGACATAGAAACTTGTTACTTGAACATGCACGAGAGCTCAAGTACACCTCTCACTCACATGTATTCATCCGAAAGGACTTGACCTATACCCAGCGCCGAGAGCTTCAACAAAGGTTGGCAACTCGGCCGCGACAGAGTGAATGGCACCAGACAGCGCCCCACGAAGCCCAACATCCAACAGTTGGTGGTACAACAACAGTGTCAAACATGCCCAACGCTCAACACCAACCAGATACTGAGCCATCAGAGACACCTGGTGAGCATTCAAGTGCAGAAGAAACTGTTCCGAAACAGCTCGAAACAGGCCCCCCTCCCCGTCCACCAAGGGACCAAGGGATCACGGCCACTGAAGCTCCAGCCTGTCAAACGGCTCCCACCCAGCCAGACCCCCCTCGAAGCTTCAGTCCACTCAGGAACTCGGAAAACTGATATGGCATGGACAAACTAGCCACACTCAAGTTTTAAACTTTGCACATTGTAATGTTAATGGCCTGTGCACAAAATTAAATATTCTTCAGCATATCCTGAACATGCACGACACCACTGATGTATTGCTCATATCAGAAACTCACCTGACTCCAGACATTGGAGATGCTGTACTAAGAAACCTGGTTATACACTTCTGCGAAACGATAGTGGAGGCTCCAGCTTACATGGCGTGTGTGCATATGTCTCTGAAAGACTTCAAGTTGAAGATGTTGATGCATCTTTCTCCAATGTTACCACATTTCATCTGTCTGCCCTGGATTTGCATGTGGTTGCAGTTTACAGACCACCCTCAAACTCACTTGAACAGAATGACATGATATTGACATTCCTGCGTCAAACATGTACTGGCAAGGAAGTAATTCTCATTGAAGATTTTAACCTACCAACCATCACTTGGTCACCTGACCATATGTACAAAGGCTATCTCTTCATCAGACTCGAAGTTTTTGCCTTTTGGACTTGTTTGATATGTTGGGACTCACCCAGTGGATTCATGAAGCAACATTTCCGAGATCGGGGAATATATTGGACTTGATCTTGACAACAGAATCAGACAGGATAAATGAAGTAGAGGTGAGGTCCCCACCACCTGGCTGTGACCACTGCAGCATCCACTGTCAGTACACATTCGACAAAAGAGTTTCCACATTATCACACACACCTCGTCATATAGTCTGGCACAAAGGACAATACAATCTTATAAATAATGTCCTCAACGAGGTGGATTGGGATATTGAACTAATGCACCTGAGCGCAGAGGAGGCTTACAACAAACTTCTACAAGTCTGACAGCCTCTGATATGCCAGTATATTCCCACACATAATCGCAGCAAAACCAAGAGTAAAGTCCCCTGGAAGACTAACCCTTAGGGTTGTTCAGAAAACCGAATTTTGGAAAAGTATACAGGCTCATGGCTCATGTGTGCGGTATTCTTTTCTGAGTTCAATGATGCCCTTTTTTCCGAAAAGTATTACTGCTAGGTGCTGCTCAAACGGCTTAAAGAGGACTATGTTACGCCCGCCGACCGGCCGGTGTCAATAAGGGCGAGAATTCGACGCCACGCGACGGCGGCAGCGCCTTATCGGCACCGCGCGCCACGACATCTGCCGGGCGGCCGGCTGGGCGTTGGGAAGTCATAAGTGCGCGGTCTTATTGCACACGATCGGGGTTCGCTATCCCATGTTTTCGGGGCGGAAAGTTTCAGTGCAGCATCGGTGCGTCTGCCGCGGTGGTCTGTGTCGACGGTACAGAAAATAAGTCAAACAGAGCTGAGAAAAGACTGAATGATTCTGGGTAGTTGCCTCGAAACAATCCGTTTCAAGAATACATTTGCCTTCTTAACCCTCCAGGCGGTGGGGGGGGGGCATTTTTTTTGCCCCCCCCTTTAGTTTTTTCGATATATCTCGAGAACCGCTGCGGCGATCGTCACCAAACTTTCAGTATCCTCCCGGAAGTAGCTAGCGCACATGGTGACCAATTTTTTTTCCAAAGGCTATGATAGGTTGGCCGCTAATGACGTCAGAGTGACGTCATTTCTGCCATTTTCGACCCAAAAAAAGGTTTCGCGAGAAGAGCTGTCAGGCCTACAGCTTTAGAGATACAGAAAAATGTTTCAGACATTAAAAGGTGTAGAATTTGGAGGGCTACAAAACTGCTATCTCGAATTTTGAAATTTTTGGATTTTGACCCCCAAAAAATCAAAAAATAGATTTTTTGAATATAATAGCCGAAAAATCCAAAAAGTTTTTTGAATTTCGAAAAACCCGAAATATATGTGATAGTCCCTGCCGCCTTCTATCTACATACCAAATTTGAGAACGATACCTCTTTTTTTGGCCAAGTTATAGCGAAAAAACTGTTCAAAATTGATGACGTCAAATTTTCAAACTTAATTTTTAGCAATTCTAGACCTCGTAGCGCAAAACAAAGACCACCATTAGACTCCCCATGACGAGCTGCATCGAATCAATACCCATTTTATGCAAAAATATCAACTTTGAAATTTGACCTTTTTTTACCTGACCTTGACCTGACCTCCACCAGAAAGTGGCCTAAACCGTACCTGATGGTCTTATAACCAACACCATTGAGTTGGAAATGAAAAACTGGCCATAAAACATGCATCGCACAACCTTAGTAAAGTTGGGTTCATGTGGTGACCCTTGGTGACCTCTGGTGACCTGACCTGTGACCTGACCTGGTATGACCAGTGACCTCTAATAGCAACATATGTACTAGACAACTGACGCCCTATCGCTGATTTTCGACAAAATGCGTTTTACTCGTTGTTAGCGCTTTCCCTAGAAGCCCCGTGAACGGTCAAACATTTTATCTTTGACCTGACCTGTGACGTCATCAGTGACCCCGAGGTCAATGAAATTTGGTTTCCTTCGACAGATTTGACAGGGCTATCGAACGCCGTTTGAGTTTTCCGGATCCGTCCAGTAGTTTCGGAGATACGGGGAGGGGGGCAAAAAATGCCCCCCCCCCCACCGCGCGGAAGGTGGCTGGGAGGCCCACCGCCTGCCGGGTTAACGTACGGTATCACCTGTTAATTCTTCAAAAAGCAAATTCTGAGCAATAACAGACTTCTTTGCATTGCTGTTGACAATTAACGTTACTTTTGGACGGTGGCTGGCACCCCCAATATGCTGCCACGCATTTTAAATCTAACGGCGAAACGGCAACTTTGCGAGAATCGAAAATTCATGATTTACGTGCAGCAGGAGCTGGTAATGCACAAGGACAGAATGTGGAGACCCGTAACTCGTAAGTCATCGGTCCAAGTTTGGGGGTGGGTTTGACGAGCATGGGCGTCACCAATGTCATTATGCAGATACGTTGATGTCAAATGCTGAAGCAACAGAATCGGCGCCAGGTTCCGTTTAACTTAGATTAACAGGTCGAAAGAAAGCATAGCATGTCCGGGAATGACAGAGTGGCCACCCTGACAGTGTGACGAAGTGAAACATGAGTAGAGACAATAGCCGGAGTACCAACTCATATAAATCAAGCGCCGTTTATATAACCATTCGAGCAGAAGCGGCGCCGGCAGCCCGGCCCGGGCGGCCGTGCCTACCGATGCCGATTAACCCGCGCGGGGCTGGGGGGTAAATTTTACCCCCCTCGCAATTTTTTTCAATAGCTCAAGAACGGCGGCGCTGCCAAACTTTCAGTACCTTTTCTTACATCAATTTGACACGTTCCCTGAAAATTTAAGCGAATTCCTTCGGATTTTTTTTTTGTTGAGAAAATGACGTTTTAGTGACGTCATGTTCGCCATTTTCGCCTCAAAAACGGCAAAATTTCAAACCCCGCTAACATCTTCATTTTTAAGGGAATCAAGACGTAACAAAAAAGGTTATACGTGATTCTACTTTGTCTATGAAATGGCTATCTCGGTTTTTTGAAAATTGTTGATTTTGGCCCAATTTTTTTCTTAAAAAACTGTCTTTTTTTGGGAAAATGATTATAAAATCAAAACTTTTGCGCGTATCGAAAAAAACGGAATATATGTCAGAGAAGTGGTCCATGTGCACCTACATACCAATTTTTAGAAGAATCGTTTCAAAAATGTGGGAGTTATTCAAAAGCTTAGGACGTCACGACAAACAATTTTTTTGAAAAAAATGATTTTTTTTTTGAAGTTCTAGACCTCGTACGGAAACAAAAATAGCACTATTCGATTCGCCGTGAAAAACTGCATCAGATAGACACCTTTTTAGGCATTAACAACCAACTTCAAAATTTGACCTCACTTGACCTGACCTCGACCTGAAATTTATCCAGTTGTGGTCCATATCACCTATTGAGTGTGCCTATTGAATTCTATGAATAAAATGACCCATAAAACGTGTCGCACATGCCCTTTTCTATATTTTGTTTTTGATGACCTGACCTTGACCTCTGAATGATATTGTATGCAAGTAATATTGTCTTGGTAGCCTAAGAACACGTTTTGGGCAATCAGTCTCAGTACATGACTCCATTCTTCGGCAACTACGGTGCAAGGCCGATACTGTAGAAACTTGCAATTTGTGCCGTTGACCTGACCTTGACCTTGACCTCAAACTTTGAATTAAGTACATGTTTTTAGTTGTTCGTGATGAGATCTTTCGATTGGCGTTTTAATTTTCCAAATCGGACCATTAGTTCGGGAGATAACAGGGGGGGGGGGATAAAATTTACCCCCCAGCCCCGCGCGTTCGGCTGGAGACCCCAGCCCCGCGCGGGTTAAGACCCGAATCCAGACCCGGCATAGAACACGGCTCTGCCCTGACGTGACACATTACCCGGGTGTGTCACTTGAGAAAGTCGCACAGCGAGGCGGTGATGGGCCCGCCCTCCGGCAGCACCAGCTCCATTGTCTCCCCGTTAGCGCTGACTGTGACCTTTCGCCCGGAGCGGCTGCTGATGTCTAGGTAGTGCGTCAGGTAGTGGCACTGGCTCAGACACTGCAGCACCGAGTTCAGGTAACACGAGTTGCCCAGGTTGATCAGACCCTTGACCTTCGGAAGTGACTCGTTATCACAGTCCGCTTGAGCCTGCTTCTCCTTAGCGGAGGCGCCCTTGGAAGACTTGGGAGGCGGAGTGTCCTCCTTGGATGGCGTGGCCCCGGGACGTAGAGTTCCCTGCCTTTTCTTGACAAACTGCACAGCTTCGTGAAGTTTCTTATTACTCTTCAGTGACACTTTCTCGTTACATGTGAAACACCAGACGCCCCAGTCGGCGGCGGCGTTGACGGCCAGCGTGTGCGAGTCGGAGCGCGGCGTGTTAAAGTGCTGCGTGGCGTGCCTCGCGCAACCCTGGTGGCCGCACTGCATGCACAGCCAGACGCCGTGCGGCAGCTGCGCGCCCGACGGCACCGACTGCTCCTCCCCATCCGCGGGTGCCGTGCACGGGGTCGGCACCTCCTTGTCGCAGGCGCCGATCCGCCGGTTCGACTTCAGCTGCCGCTTAATGTCAGCCAGGCTGACGCTCTTGCCCACGTGCTGGCACATGCTTGTACCATTGTTGGGAAGTCCCATGTTCAATGGATCCAGTATCTCCTGTTCTGCTGGTCTGGTCGTAGGAGACGTGGTGGTTGGTAGCTCCGGTGGGAGCTTTGCTTCGGTGCCAGTTGAGTTTGTGGGTGGCCATGGAAGTGATTTTGGCTCAATGTTGGCTCTGTGACTCGGCCTTACATTGACGCTCGCAAGTCGAACGGCTGTGGCGTTGCCGCGCACCACCGCCACAGACACGCGCTGCATGAGGCGTTCAAAGTCCCGTCGGTCTCCTGTGGTCTTCACAATACGGCGGCCGAGCTCCTTCAAAAGTTCGGCTTAATAGGAAAGACTCCGCTCGCTTCGCTCGCTCCGTAATAATGCTTTGATCTTGCCCTATCTTAACCCGCACCCCTGTCCTTTTCCGTCGATATCTCCTAAACGGCTGGAGATATCGCCACCAAACGTTCAGGACCCCTCCGGGCATAAATTTTACACATTGTGACCAAAATTTTTTTCCAGAGGCTATGATAGGTTGGCCACAAATGACGTCAGAATGACGTCATGTTCTGTCATTTTCGACCGAAAAAAGACCTTCGCGACAAGACCTGTCAGGCCTGCAGCTTTGAAGATACAGAAACATGATCAAGACTGAAAAGGTGTGGAATTGACAGGGCTATAAAACTGCTATCTCGGATTTTTGATTTTTTTTAGTTTTGACTCCCCCCCAAAAAAATTGATATATTAGCCAACAAATCCAAAAAGTTTTTATGAGTTTCGAAAAAACCGCAATACATGTGATAGTATCTACCGTCTTCTATCTACATACCAAATTTCAGATCGATACCTCGTTTTTTGGCCAAGGTATAGCGAAATAAAAACTGTTCAAAAATGATGACGTCAAATTTTTAAACTCGGTTTTTGTTAATTCTAGACCTTGTAGGGCAAAAGAAAGACCACCTCCCCGTGACGAGCTGCATCGAATCGATACCCATTTTATGCAACAATATCGACTTTGAAATTTGACCTAATTTGACCTGAACTTGACCTGACCTTCACCAAAACGTGATCTAGGCTGGCCCCAAAGGCTGCCTAACCCACATAATCGCATTTGTCATGTAAAATGGACCATAAAACATGCATCACACGACACTTTATAATTGTGACCCCCCGTTGACCTGACCTCGCTGTGACCTGACCTGGTATCAGTGACCTCAGATAGCAAAGTATGTGTTTGACGAACAATGTACCATCGATGGTTTTCAATAAATTACCATTTACTCGATTTCACAACATATTTCTTGAAATGCCTGTGAACGGTGAAAATCCGACCTTTGACATGACCTGTGACGTCATTGGTTTGATCTAGGTCAATTAAATTTGGTCATAAGGTAGTTCCCCGGTGGTGCTATCGAACGCCGTTTGAATTTTGAAAATCGGCCGGTAAATTCCGAGATCTTAGGGGGGGGGGGCGAAACGCCCCTCCCCCTACGGGTGGTAGGGTCCGCCGATAGCCCTACGGGGCGCGGGTTAACTTATGCTGCTTATCATGGGGTCACTCCCCGAAAACACACTTAATAAACCTTGTTGACCTTCAGAAAATTTTTCGAGTTATTGTTGATAAACCGAGGCTTACTCACAACGGTCATCTACTCGCAAGGCATAAAATTATCAAGCTGGAAGACATCTATGGCTTCCAGCTACAATGTAGCTTGATGATGTCTATAGACATCATCACAACCACCTGGCTTCTTGGAGTGGTTTATTTCTTCTATAAGGCTGATCGAAGTTTTAAACGTGTTGAGTCACATTTCTCTGTTTTATTTTGGATGACAGTTTTCGGCCATCATTTCAGCTACAACAAAGCCAGCGAAAGCGGAACCTGGTTCTTCGAAGCTGATTCATTACACCAAACACAGGCTCTTGGAGTTATCAACTGTTCCACTGTCTTGCAAGAAACCGAAATGTTTTACAGAAGATCGGAAGGTCGCAAGGTAAGTGGTGTCTTTGTTGCCTGACTTGTAACCCCGCCACTGCTGATTGACCACTGCACTGATGATGTCCGTGAAGTTAGCGACAGCGACATCGACGAATGCAGCGTTGGATTCGGAATCGCCTAAAGGCCGCCCCACACTGGACCTCGCATGTGGGTTGCGAGGTTTTAGGTTTTAGGGTTTCTTCAAAAGTAAAGAATACACTCTATGTTGAGTGACCCACATCACCATGTAGCATGCGAGTCTGCATGTTTTCAGGATGCGAGCCAACTTGCTTGGCATTCCAAAAGTTGATCTTCAGTAAACTTTCGCGTTTCGTCACTGCTTGGGCTGCGAGTTTTGGTGTGTTTTGCTGAAGAAGAATGGCTGGGTTACATGAGCAATCCGTTCCAAATGCGTATCGTATCAAGCTAACACGTTTCCGCTCCTCAAATACGTAGGGGAGACCCGGGAGGTATGGGCCCCCTGGAGGTATGGGCCATCGCAGTTTTGAAGAAGTGTTGCGTATTTTTACACATTTGACCGCGTAAACTGGTAGCAGCCATTCCGTTATACTACACCCCACGTGCAGGGGCTCCGCCACGGTTTTGGGATGGGGGGGGGGGGTCCGGCCCAAAACACAAAACCTCGCTGGTGGATCCAGGGTGGGTATTTTGGGCGAATTACCCCCCCCCGCAGCTCCAATCGATGAAAAGGTTCAGTTTGTTCTAGAGTTCAAATAAAACTTAACAATACGTCCTTAGTCATTAGGCACACGTTACGCACTTGCTTCCCGGCCGCCGCTTGCTCCGTCCCTAGTCACACGTTACGCACTTGCTGCCTGCACTGTGCACAGCTACCCAACAGTCTGACAGTAACTAATGCGAGGGTGCTACAAAAAAGCTGGTAGCTCACGGTGTCAACGAGACCCAACGATACCATACAATGCATGTGTCAGTTGACCGGCGTCGGGATTGGGTTACCAGCCAGTCTGTCTCTTCATGGTTGATGCTGATTTGATGTTGTGTAGCCGGGACGTGGTGTGTTGTAACTGACGTGCCGGCTGTGTGGCCAGCCTGTCCTGTCTGAGGGGCACCGCGAAGCCAACTGCACACGGTCGCCACAAGAAGGTGTCGGCGCCGGTCGGTCGCGAGACGGGCGGCACGGCGTCAGACGAGGCCGACACCACCGCCGCCGCCGCCGCCGCCGCCGCCACCACCGTGCCGGTCAGCCAGCACAAGAAGGCTCCGGGTGAGTGCCAGGGTTGGAAATTGGCATCAGTTTATCCTATGTGTATGACGCTTTGAGTACTTTGAGTGCAGTAGCAGCATCAGGTGCCGTGGTGTGAAGAGTTTATCCGCGGGGGGAGGGGGGCTGGATTTGTGGTTTTTGTCACACTTATTCAGTGTTCTTTTCCGTACATGTTGTGAACATTTCAGACCAGTCACTCAAGGTCAGGTTTCCAGGTCACGTTAAGTGATCTCGCCTCAGCAAATGTTAGAATGCTCGTCATAGCTTCACTGATTGAATTGAACGATCGCTTTAACCCTCGCCCTGGCAGAGCATTTTTCATAACACGGCCTGGCAGGGGGGGGGGGGGTCGATGCGACTCTTCCCTCGCGGTTGGCTCCTATGGCACCTAGAAACACCAAATTTGGTAGGTAGGTGGGCCCCCTGGAATCCTCACCCCTGTGCAAAACACGCAATTGCTCGGGATTGGCGAGGGCTACAGGGGTGAAATTTTCACGCCAAATTAGACGCGTGCACTCATTTGTAGTATTAATGTACGAGTGTGTGGATTCAGCGGTGCGCTCGTGGTGGGGCCGCGACCGGCGCCGAGCAGAAAACACGTGCTTTAGGCTCAGTTGTTCGCTTGCAAAACTGAGTGAAAAGAATCAGAGCCGGCAGGTCATTGAACTTTGACAACGAACGCCGACGCATGGCACCGCTCGCCACGGGATTCACCAAAAATAAGATAAATTCATTTTTGCAATATCTCGGCCATTACTGAGCCGATTGTGCTGAAACTTCGACAGTCGGTAGGACATCACCGACGGATGCATTTCCATGGGTGGGGTGCTGTTGCACGTGCGCACGTGCAAGGGAATAATCCTACATCTCAGGAACGGCTGGGCCGATTTCGTTCAAATTTGGTACACATAGGCATTTAGAAAGGGTGGCTGGCCCAGGCCCCTGTCACTCCACTTTTGATGACCTCCTAAGGGGGCCTCAGGACAATAATGACGCGGTGCGCCACAACCGCTCCCAACTCCCAAGCTTCTTGCCAACAGCTGCCATTTTTTGAAAATATTTTTTCTTTTTTTAAATGAAGTTACAAATAATAAAAAAGTTGTAATACTAATGAAATCGATACTTTTCTGAAAAAGAAACTTACTGAAAAAAATGTTTCTTCATAGTAAAAGTATAAGCTCGATGCGTTTTACGTTGCTTTCCTGCTACTGCAGAGGTTTTTTAAATCGTCTATATCTTTAAAACTGGTCATTTCTTAGCATATTGCTGCTCTTTTTTGTCGCTAGAAAATTGGTTGGGCCTTCCATTGACATCGACGGTTGAGCGGTATGTGTAGAGAGCCATCAATAATCTTCAAATGAAGTTAGTCATTTTTACGTTGTTAACCCTCGCCCGCACATGCCATTTTCCCATCCTAGAACGCACATGGGGGGGGGGGGTGGTTGCCATCCCCCGCGCCATTTCGTTCCTGTTGGAGATAGAGCTTAGCGGTAAAGACCAAAAAGATTCTTTGGGAAGAGACGAATCCAATGATACCCAGTTTTACCTCCTCAGGTCAGTCATTGACCTTCCAGGTCAGGTCAAACTAAAAAATGTTGCTGTTTTGGGTCACCGTTGGATATCAAGTGCGCTGCTTATCAAATACCGATGACGATGCTGTTTTCTGGTGCCAAGCCAGCTAGAACCTCTTTGTCACACTACCCGACCAGAATTTTGCTGCTGAGGTCATTTCAGGTCAAGTTAGGTCAAGGTCAATTATATGTGTTTGTATGTCTGTGTGTGTCTGTGTGTATACTGATGTGTGCACCGATTGTTTTTGGGTCCATATTACAGGAAATCATGATCTGAGAAGCTTTTACCAAAAATGCAGTCAAAAACATAACAAAAAGTAAATTCAGCTTGCCTAAAACGCAATTATCTTAGATGACCTAGGTTGACCTTGACCCTGACCTTGACCCCTGTACATCGTCGAACAACATGTTCCATGATAGGTGGGAGGTAAGACTGGCAAAAAAGGCCGAAATCAGAGTGTCAAAAGCCCACAAGGCCCATGGCAAACGCAAGATGTTGAGAATTGGCCATTTGGGTCATG
Organism: Amphibalanus amphitrite; assembly: GCF_019059575.1. Taxonomy (NCBI): domain Eukaryota; kingdom Metazoa; phylum Arthropoda; class Thecostraca; order Balanomorpha; family Balanidae; genus Amphibalanus; species Amphibalanus amphitrite. Next base: position 495,554 of record NW_024881519.1, read on the forward strand.
ACATGACCTGAAAAACAAGGTCATATCTCCGAAACCAAAAATCACAGAAACTTGAAATTTTCAGTGGACATCAAGAAAGGATAGAGGAGCAGCTATACGAAAAATCAGCCTTCTAGCTCTAAAAATGTCGAGTGCAGAGTAGAAAGACTACCTGGGGGGGGGGGGGGTGGCAACCCCCCCCATGTGCGGGCGAGGGTTAAGGGACAGAGGGATAGAGGGATACGTTGTAAGGATCTGTCTCTGATTGGTCGGCGGGGGAGTGACTGTACCTTCTTTAGATGGCCTTGGGCTGGCCAAGTGTAGGTACTGGAGTCTACTGTTAACGCCAGACCCCTTGAGACCCTAATTTTTCGCGATTATTTTTAAATGCGTGGAGGAATTTCAACCAAGCTCAGGACATGGCCGTTTCAAGACAGGCCGAAACTTTTACAATTTAGATATTTTATCGCCATTTCAATATTTCAGGCACTTGTCATTGACTCGTAATGTTAACTGTTTTTCCATCCTGGATAGAGGCTTTCTACGTCATATGACATTAGGCTCCGCCCACGACTGCGGCATTGACCCGTGCCCATCAGCGACCTCTGTACAAACGACACCCCTGCCATCTGTGAAGGACTATGAATTTCGCTGATGCTTCACGTGCTATGAGTCAATTGCAGCAGACGGTCAAGTAAATGTTAGGCTCTTGTTGACTCTTGTATATAGGACCAAGAGGACCATCACTCCTCAACCTACTACTCAGTCGTGCTTCGAACAAACGTTAACGATTCCTAACAAATACGATTTTCGATGTAGGGTATCTGTTTGAAATACGAGCGAGCCGTATGATGTGAAGCTCAGGCAATTAACTTATTATTGCGTTGTTCGATGGTTGCATAGCGATGCACAAATCGGCAGCTACTTGGTGACATCCGACATCCCATTATCGCATTATCTGCAACGCCATAGGCTTTAAATACAGGTGAAAAAATATATAAACGAACATATCAGCATTGTAGAAGCAATGCGAATTGAGCATTTATGGCTCCTCAGTCATCATGTCGCTCTTTGGGCACTGTCAAACAAGACGTTACGCACAACTCCGCCGGCTTTCGGTACCGCTCGACCGTCCCCGCTCCCCGCCACAGCGCGAGTGACCGCGCGCCGGCCCGAAACCGCCGCAGGCCAAAACCACGGAGGCGGGGCTTAGCTGTGACGTCATAACGTATCGCACACTGACTGGTGATAGCCTCTACACACCGGATGAAAATCTTGCTCGAAATTTAACGTTACGAGTCAATGACAAGTGCCTGAAATATTGAAATGGCGATAAAATATCTAAATTGTAAAAGTTTCGGCCTGTCTTGAAACGGCCATGTCCTGAGCTTGGTTGAAATTCCTTCACGCATTTAAAAGTAATCGCGAAAAATTAGGGTCTCAAGGGGTCTGGCGTTAACAGTAGTTTGCACGTGCGCACGTCCAGCGGAGCCGATTTTTTTATCTCAAGAACGGCTGGGTCGATTGCGCTCAAACTCGGTATAGCGCTTCGGTCGAGTATGGGTAGAGTAGGGTAGGGTAGGGTAGGGTAGGGTAGGGTAGGGTAGGGTAGTGTAGTGTAGTGTAGTGTAGTGTAGTGTAGTGTAGTGTAGTGTAGTGTAGTGTAGTGTAGTGTAGTGTAGTGTAGTGTAGTGTAGTGTAGTGTAGTGTAGTGTAGTGTAGTGTAGTGTAGTGTAGTGTAGTGTAGTGTAGTGTAGTGTAGTGTAGTGTAGTGTAGTGTAGTGTAGTGTAGTGTAGTGTAGTGTAGGAGTAGGGGTATTGTAGGAATAGGAGTAGTGTAGGAGTAGGAGTAGTGCATGTGTAGGGGTAGGGGTATTGTAGGAGTAGGGTAGTGGTAGTTTAGAAGTAGGGTAGAGTAGGAGTAGAGTAGGGGTAGAGGTAGGGTGGGGTAGGGTAGGGGTCGGGTTGAGTTTAAAAAGGGGCTAACATAATACAAAAGACTTGGACACCCCGCAACTATCACCATTAAACCTTACAGTTCAACTAAAAACAACGACCCAAATCTTCCCAAATATGGGAAGATTTGGAATAACCTGCATCAAAATGCAGGTTATTCATTCAAACTAATGCATCTGTAAAATGCAATAAATCAAAACATCGCGTAAACCTGTACAGTTATCGCGTAAACCTGTACCTCTAGTCAATACTCGTAACATAAATCCTAAATAATCAGCCGCCGCCGCCGCCGCCGTGTGCGACGTAGTCACTTTGTAGCGCTTATAGCGGCGGCGTCCATTGACGTACGGCCGTGAAATTTTACAGAAATATGGGCCGCCTTTACACGTAGGTCGTATTGACTTTTGGACATGGTGCGGCCGGGGGTGCGCCCTTGGCGCGTGCTCACGTGCGCCATAGTGTTAAAGGTAGTGTGCCACCTTTCAATGATTTCCCATTTTATTTTTGCTAGGATAAGAAGCTTCTGTTTTTACCTGATATCGCAAAAAAATCAAAAATGGGCCTGGAATAGTGCCTTTTTCGCCTAAAAGTTTATCGGTTTTTCGATATGTATAACAACTGTAGTGGGCTGACCTGCAAACAGGCGTCGGCAACAATCGTGAATGCGACGCTAATGTGACAATAAGCAAAGGTCATTATAGAGTTACGACGTACGGGAATGAGTTATCAGCTGTCTAATCGTAGACAACACAATGTTGAACCTAAAACTGTAAGCCTGTATTGGTATTGCTTCTTTTATTTGGCTGTCAAACATTATTTATGGTTTGAAATATGATTTTATGTAAAATAATTGATATGAAAAAGCCGTCTCATAAGTTATGACCCCATTTCACCACACGCAAGTGGCAGAAATGACAATGATCAGCTGACGCATTTTTCTTGGCCGAAGTCAGAGCGCGCGGCCCGACGCACCACCACCGCACCACAAAGTATGAGCAGAAGCCGCGCCCAAAGCCAGGGCCCCGGTAACGTGAGGTAGCCGAGTCGGGGCAGCGTGCGCTGACCCAAGCCAGGGCCGCGGCTTTGGGCGCGGTCTACCGCATCCCCGAAGGCAGCCCCGGGCTATCACATGACACCGGGAGGACGCGCGGCCCCGGCTTGGGTCAGCGCACGCTGCCCCGACTCGGCTACCTCACGTTACCGGGGCCCTGGCTTTGGGCGCGGTCTACCGCACCACCTAACAGGCGTGCTCGAAACCGCAGGAGATGATGATGAACGGGTTTATCGAAACTTGATTGGATGAGCCTATCGGTAATAGCGATTTCAGTGTGTGCATTTATTGTTCATAGTGGTGTGAAATGTGGTTGGGGTACGACCGACAACCCGTCGGGGCGAATTTCGCACTGGGGTACCTACTCAAAATTTGAAGAATTTAGACGTTTCCATGAGTTTTGAAGGTATGGATAAGTTCTAAAAATCCGGTTCTCCTTATCTGGGCCATTAACTCCATACGGTCCAGGAAAGCTGGCACACTGCCTTTAACATTAGAATTGGCAAAAACAGGCTATTGCTCGCGGACGGTGAGGGCTATGGCGGTGAAATTTTCACGGAAACTCGGACGCGTGCACCCATTTGTGGGCATGGGTTTTGTGAATATCTCTAAAACGAATTTTTGGAGGGGGGATACGATGGATCTATGCGACAAGTGACCACACACGCCCAGTCCCAGGTCCGCTCACTCCCTCCCCACATCACCCCCTCCCCACACCACACTCCAGCCCGCCTCATCCACCGAGCCGATCCAAATCGGCAGGCCTGACCCTCCCCCCCCCCCCAGCCGGTGTGACGCAGCGTCCGGTCAAAGCGCTCTACCAGGCGACCCGAGCCGGTGTCATACAGTGTGGGTAGGCTGTGCCAATTCACTCTCGGGTCATGCGGCACAGCCTACCGGTACCAGGCGGCTGCTGCCAATGCTGAGCCATAGGAACCCGGTGGATAAAGAGTAGTGGACCATCATCCTGTACCCGACTGTACACACAGAGTTTTGGAGATGTTTCAATTTTGTGAAAATGTATCATGATTTTGAAAACCATTTCTGAACCAAATCATTTGCATCAAAAACCATGCCATTTTGTCATACAGTCAAGAACAAAACAGTGTTAACTACCACATTCAAGTTTTTATTTAAACTTATCAAATTAGGAGCTTAATATGACTCAAAGTTTTCGCGCGCAACTGTCCCTTAGCACCAAGCTCTCCAGGGGGGGGGGGGGGGCAGAATCTGCCCCCTACCGTTTTTCGCCAATAACTTCTAAACGCGTTACGCCAGCGACGCCAGACTTTCAGTACCTGATCATACTTCAATTTAACACCTTACCTGAAAATTTGAGCGAAATCCGTCGGATTTTGTTGTTGTTGAGAAAATTACATTTAACCCTCGCATGTGTAGGGGGGGGGGGGGTCGGATGGACCCCCCCATGGTTTTTCGCGAATAACTCGCGTAAAAAGCGGCCGATCGCGACGAAACTTTCAGTACCCTCGCATTGATCAATTTGACACCTACCCTGAAAATTTCATGACCCTGACCCAAATGACCTTTGACCTGTGACCTCTTTTCCGAGACCATGTTTGGCCGGAATCGCGATTTCGCGTATGTCGGCTCGCACTAGCCGCGTGTTTGCAAGCTTTTCGTGGTTTCAAACGCTCAAACATGTGATTTGATGTTACTCCCGTGTGTGTCAAGGTCACCTGAAGGTCAGGTCAGGTCATTGACCTTTGGTGACCTCGGGTGACCTCGGGTCACTTTTTCGAGTTTACATGTTTCTAGGCTAGTTTTTGGAGCTGAATTCGAATTTAGCAACCATTTGAACATTTACGAAGTAGTTTTGGTGACTTCGTAACATGTTACGAAGCTGTCAGAGGCGGTTGACACGTACTACGAATACCCGTCACGACGCCTACTGGTTGACCTGACCTGACCTGACCCGACCTGGTCTAAATGCTTCAAGACATCATCTGTGATCAAAACTAACACGATATTCGTGATCAGCACCCCGAAAAACTCCTTAGCAGCCACACTTTACGACTTTCTAACAGGTCCCGATTTTCCCGACTTTGGGTCATTGACCTGACCTGGAAGGTCAACCAATGACCTAGGACCTTAAAATTGAGTATCATCGGCTTCCTCTCGTCACGGGCAACACGCTCGTTTTTTCCGCGAAGCTCTAGCTCGATCAGGGGCCAAACGGCAAGGGGGGGTCCAACCGACCCCCCCCCCCTACACATTAGAAGCTGGCAAACGCCGCACACATGCGAGGGTTAAGTGACGTCATGTCGCGCCATTTTCGCCTCAAAAACGGCAAAACTTCAAACGCCGCTAACATCTTCATTTTTAAAGGAATCAAGATGTAACAAAAAAAAGGTTATCCGTGATTCTACTTTGTCTATCAAATGGCTATCTCGGTTTTTGGAAAATCTTGGATTTTGGCCCTTTTTTCTTAAAAACTGACGTTTTGGAAAAATAATTATAAAATCCAAAATTTTGAGTGTAACGAAAAAACTGAATATATGCCAGAGAAGTGGTCTATGTGCACCTACATACCAATTTCTAGAATAATCGGTCCGAAAATGTGGGAGTTATTCAAAATTTTGTGACGTCACGAAATATTTTTTTTTAATTTTTTTTTGAAGTTCTAGACCTCGTACGGAAACAAAAATGGCACCATTTGATTTGCCGTGCAAAACTGCATCAGATAGTCACCTTTTATAGGCACCTTTTTAGGTCTTAACAAACCAACTTTAAAGTTTGACCTCACTTGACCTGACCTTGACCTGACCTCGGCCTGAAATTTATCCAGATGTGGTCCTTATCACTTATTGAGTGTGCCAATCGAATTCTATGAATAAAATGACCCATAAAACATGTGTCGCACATGCCCTTTTCTATATTTCGTTTTTGGTGTCCTGACCTGACCTTGACTTTGACCTTTGCATGATATTGTATGCAACGAATATTGTCTTGGTGGCCTAAAAACACGTTTTGGGCAATCAGTCTCAGTCCATTATTCGGCAACTACGGTGCAAGGCTGATGCTGTAAAAACTTGCATTTTGTACACTTGACTTGACCTTGACCTGACATCTGACCTACTTAAGCAAAAAACAAATAGGCTCTTAAGGTCCTCCTTGTTGAGAGTTTGTCGATTTCCGTTTTCCCCGTCTTTTTACGACCTTCGGAAGTTAGACAGGGGGGGGGGGTGCAGAATCTGCCCTCCCCCCCAGCAGGGCGCGTACAAGACGTACGCGCGCAAAACGACGTACAAGAGTAAAAAAAAACCACCAGAGGCCTGTTTCACTAAAAACTTGCGATTGCAAGTGTTGAACTTTACCATTCATAAGTATTTTTGCTAACTCTGTAGAATCCAATTTCACTTAACTTCAACACCAGCGGCACCTCCAATAAAAAGAGTTTACAAATCATCTTGTAAACAGCAAAATTGTTTTTTTATTATCAAAAACTGTAACGTTACATATATTGCTTCTTTTCATCAAATTATGTCTATTTTTCATGTCCAAAATTGCATTATTAAATTATAAGTAACGATGCTGTTACAAAATGATGTAAATCATAGTTCACAATATCCTATTATTTTTTTATATCTATGCTATTATTGAAAAAAACACGCAAAACATTTAACAGCAGAAGACTGTTGAATGCAAGTATGGCGCACGAATGACATAACATGACGATGCTTGAATATTGCTCGTAGCTGGTTCATAGGGATTGTGTTAAGTAAAAAGGAGTATATAATGATTCAGCATATCATATTTGTTTTAAATAATTGATTGCTTTGCATTATTGCACAAAAATAGCAAAATTCTAAACGTCATTGCCACTGGAATTTCGGATTTGTAAGTCCCACGTTTTTTCAAGTTCTTGGTCTTCGTGAAACAGAAAGTTTGCGATTTCTATGTTTCTTACAAACTTTTTTCTTGTGAAAAAGTTGGTAAATTGTAAACTCAAAATTCATGCTCGGAGGTTTCGTGAAATCCAAGTTTTAAATGTTGGTAATTATTTCTTTTAAACTTAAGTTTTTTCATTGTAATTACGCACTTCATTTGTTAGTGAAACAGGCCTCTGATGACCTTGAAAAAGGCCTTGGAACAGAGCCAAGTGGTGCTCCATTTGTTTGTTTACAATAATTGTAGTGCTGAGGGCAGTTTTACCAAAAAAATACCAGCCGGCCGCCGAAATAAAATATCCAGCCGAAAAAATAGCCGCCACAGAGCCACGAGTTTCACCAACCAATAAATTCCAGCCGACTTCGGCCGGAAATGTTTGTCGCCGGCAGTCAGCTGATATTTTGATATCGATATCATTACGATATGGTCAAGGAGATTAATAAAGCATTTAACCCGCGCACTGATGGTGTCTGCCAAGCAACGCGGTCTGTTGGGGGGGGGGGGCATTTTGCCCCCCTAAGATCTCGAGAACCACGCAACATGGCGACAAGCGGCAAACGCTGTTGGATAGCCCCAACGGGAAACTACCTTGTGACCCAATTTCATTGACCTCGGTCTAACCGATGACGTCATAGGTCAGGTCAAAGGTCGAATTTGCACCGTTTAGAGGCATTTCAAGAAATGCGTTGTAAAATCGAGTAAAATGCATTTCATTGAAAATCATCGATGTGGAAATGTTCGTCAAACACATATTTTGCTATTTGAGGTCACTGATACCAGGTCAGGTCACTGAGGTCAGGTCACTGAGGGTCACATATTAAAAATATCATGTGATGCATGTTTTATGGTCCATTTTATATGCCAAATGCGATTATGTGGGACAGGCAGCCCTTGGGGTCAGTTGAGATTATGTTTTGATGAAGGTCAGGTCAAGGTCAGGTCAAATTAGGTCAAATTTCAAACTTGATATTTTTGCATAAAATGGGTATCGATTCGATGCAGCTCGTCGCGGGGAGTGCAATGGTGGTCTTTGTTTTGCGTTACGTGGTCTAGAATTGCTAAAAATTGAGTTTGAAAATTTGACGTCATCAATTTTTAACCGTTTTTTTCGCTATAACTTGGCCAAAAAGGAGGTATGGATCTAAAATTTGGTATGTATGTCGAAGAGCGCAGGGACTATCTCATATATTCCGGTTTTTGCGAAATTCGAAAAAAAAGAGTTTTTCTATTCTTTTTATATTTGGGGGTAAAAATCCCAAAATTTTGAAAATCCGAGCTAGCAGTTTTGAGCGCCGTCTTTTCTCTACAAAAACACATAAAGAACTTTAAAATTCCTTGTTAACTGTAGATTTGGTGAGCGTTTCAAGATGTCATGTTTTTCGCCCATTTTTACTCGAACATGACCTCAGTTTGACCTCAATAACTCCTGACCCAAGGTGACCTGTGACTTGAAATTTTGTGTGAATGTGTCAAATTGATGCCCGGGAAGGAACCTAAAATTTGCTCGCTATTTAGGAAAAAACACAGGGGGGCGAGGCAAAATGGCCCCCGATCAGGCCGCGGGTTAAAACATGTTTCAATTTAATTTAAGCGTGTTTTTAATGCAAATGCCACATAAATTTAGAAATATCATTATTGGAAAACATCACATATATTTTCAAGAGTTGCATAGGTGTCGATTTGTATACTTTTGGGTGTGCCCGGGCACCCCCAATGCTGAGTTGGGCACCCCCCAAGGGGCTCTGGGCACCCACAACCAAAGTTTGTACTTGCATCACTGCTACGATTCTTTGAACGCATTGTTTTTTCTAAGCTGACCTAAGGTCAGGTCAATTTTGCCACCTCCCCATTACCTATAAGTCCATGGGATAATTCTTCGGAATGCTTGAGACGAGGCATTAGGTAGTATCACGGATGTTAATTGTCGGACTTTCGTTCCCGTCTTGAGTTGAGATGTTAGTTTCACAACATTTCGGCCAGTTACTTCTCCGGCCGTCGTCAGTTGTTCTTTGGTCCCTAGAAAGATCTTGGGTGTTGGTGGCGTTGCGCCGTACGCGTCATACCTTATCGAAAGCTCCTGTGGTCAGCGGGAAATGATCTCGGGTTGCTCCGGTGATAGGCGACAGGGACAGTTGTAACTAATACTGCACCGCTCGAGGCAGACATAGCGGCCAGACAAACGAACATCCCACCTCAAGACGAGGACGAAAGTCCGACATCTATCACCAGTGTCAATGGAAGGGAATTAAAATGCGTTTTTTTCTGGACGGACACCATTTTGAACACTTCCAAACACCTATTAACAATTCAACATGACACACTGACCTGGAAAATCACTTGACCCTTCCTTATATCCCTGAGGTCATCTCAGGTCACAAAAGGGAGCCTAACAGTTTTTCGTTAATAACTTCTGGTAGGCGCATGCTAGAGCGATGATCGACTGAACGGATCGACTGACATGCAACATAACCTTTTCCGGTCAGGTCTTGACCTTGACCCGGGGTCAAATTTCAAAATGAAATTTCAAGGTCAAACTATAGTTTATTCGACGCGTCTTGATAAGAAGAACATGATGTCTGGCAAAATAAATGTCATGACTTTCTCGAGTAAAAAGCTATGGCAAAAAAAAAAACTTTTTCATAAGTGGCTTTTATTGGAGTTTTTGCCCTCTGGAGAGTTTATGCTAAGCCGTTGACCTGAGGTCAAATCTGAGGGCTACTTTGGCGAAAGAGCTTTGAAAGAGCTATCGAATGCGTTTTTCCGCGGCGCTGCAGCTCTATTAGTTCCCAAATTATGCGCCAGGTTTTCGAAAATTGTTCAAACAATCCAAACTTGACCTTTTACGACCTCAGGTCACCTGAGCTTTGACCTGACCTTATAAAGACCAAGTATTCTCTTCAATGCTTCTAAAATTGTTTTAAACCCATGGGATTGAAGAGCGTGTTGCGCCGCACTGTCCGCCCTGAGGGGTGGTGAGTGGTGAGCTGACGTGTGCCGTTCACTGGACAGCCGACCGGCGGCAGCGTCTGCAAGCAGAGGAGGACTGCCTGGTGCTGAGTCCTCAGCGGCGTAGCTTCACCACCGGCTGCCAGGCGCCACCCAGCGCCAAATCGGACGACGCCGCCGACCGGTGAGTGCCCGCCCCGGCCCGGCCCGGCCCGGTACTGCCTGCGGCCGTAACCACTGTAACCACTACCGGTACCGGTTGTCCGGCGTGCCGGCGCACGGAGTGGAGGAGCTACCTCTCCCAGCTGCCTTTGAGCGGAAAAGTGTTACATTTCTATTTTCTTGTCTGCTTATTTCTTCGTATCCTTCTCACTCTTCGTTTTCGGGAGCAGTGAAATTTGAAGTAGGTCAGAGACCCGCATTTGCTACTGTATGTACGCATAGGTATATTACGGACTCTTTTATTACTTTGTCCGAATGCTAGACGGATTGTTATATTATTAGTTTGGGCTTAAATAATGTTGGAGGAGGATGTGATCAATTCAAAAATATGTAATAGTACATACCCAGCAGTTTTGCCTCAACTAAGTCATCTGTCCAACCCATGTGAAGAATAATCGAAAGATGTTTGTTATTAATAACGGGAGGTGCGCATTTATTTAAGGTTGCGTTAATTTCGGAGGTGGCTCATCTCAGCGTTGGTGTCCGAGCACGAGCACTGCTACTCTGATCCTCTCTCTGCCAGTAAATGTCACCAGGGTAGAGCGTTTTTTATATCCTTCTTCCCCCACCTCATTTCATTTCATTCATTTTATTGTCAGTCCGGCTCCAACTAACCCAGTCCGGAATCGAGACGGATACTCTTCCGATCACTCCCATGGGCCCAATCTTATAAACGCCTTGAAATGGATATGGCAGCACTCTAAGGCTGGATATATAGCACGCAATCTTATAAAACTCTGTGAAATCGGAAACACGACACGCTCTTTACGGTATTGGTAGCCGCCGGTTTTGAGGATGCCGTAGAATGATTTTAACCGTGAGCAGCTGTGCACATCTCAAAACACCGACAATTATCAGCTGTTTGCGGTTTCAGCGGCGTCCATTTCACGCCAGAATTTGTGGCGTACTTTGACGAGCTTCTCAGACAGTTTAATTGATTTAAGATAAATTCCACGTTTTTGTGATATAAGTATGCAATATTTTACATTATGATATTTTAAAGATTAAAACTTCCTCCACATATTAACTCATGATTTATTATAATGATGCTTATTTTGCAGACGATGAATTTCAAAATGTGTATTTCCAGGAACTAAATGCACACTAAAACACATAAAAACGAGTGTTCATCTTTATATGGCCTTATTTTTCAAATTAAAAGGGGATTTTAAGAGGATTTTAGCACCAGCAACTGTCTTAGATTTTTGGCAGCCACTGCATTATAGAATCGGTATGGGTCTTTAGCCTATTCTCACGTCTCACGTATGACACAAATAACGGGCACTTCATGGATTCTGATTAGATATTCAAACTAATGATTCAAACAAACCTTACCTACTTTGTCAAAAAAATTGTAAATGTCTACTCACTATTCGTATTTCCTCACTTTCTGTTTGGCACGGTTACTGATCAGTGATCAATCTGCTGTTTCTCTTCCTGCATCTCGATCTGACTTCTGAACCAAGTATTTTTCTTGATATAGCTTTGATATGTAGACTGGGTACTTCAATCTTTTGAGGAATTGCTTTTAGCTTTAAGTTAGGTAATAGGTAGGTATATACAGGGACCCGCAGTTGCTTCTGTACACACTAGTATTTCAGCGTATTCTTTGCCTGTGACACCGTTTGAGGCGAATTGGGAAATGATTGTGTGCTTATTAACCCGGCGGCCGCTGGGCCTCCGCGCCACCCGCTGGCCGCTGGGGGGGGGGGGGGGGGCATATATGTAGTTGCCCCCCCCTTTACTTCTGCGACGATATCGTCGCAACGCGAAGAGATAGAGAAGCGAAACTTTGCACACATCTTCCTGAATACCTAGCCGAGGTTGTGTCCAAATTTGGTGTCGATCCCATTGAAATGACGTCACAGTGACGTCATAAGTGAAATTATAGATTTGCGACTCTCATATTCCTCACGATACATCAGATATATGGGACCGAATATAAAGGGTCAATTATTGGTCAGAAACTAAATGGAAGTGTAGTTAGATGTTTTAGGATGACAGCGGGTGCTGTCTAGTTCATTTACAGTTGAGTTTCAAGGTAGTGTGCCAGCTTTCTTGGACCGTATGGAGTTAATGGCCCAGATAAGGAGAACCGGATTTTTAGAACTTATCCATACCTTCAAAACTCATGGAAACGTCTTAAATTCTTCAAATTTTGAGTACCCCAGTGCGAAATTCGCCCCGACGGGTTGTCGGTCGTACCCCAACCACATTTCACACCACTATGAACAATAAATGCACACACTGAAATCGCTATTACCGATATGCTCATCCAATCAAGTTTCGATAAACCCGTTCATCATCATCTCCTGCGGTTTCGAACACGCCTGTTAGGTGGCTTCTGATGCTCGTCGAGGTCGGAATTTCCAAATACGCGTGGTGCGTCGGGCCGCGCGCTCTGACTTCGGCCAAGAAAAATGCGTCAGCTGATCATTGTCATTTCTGCCACTTGCGTGTGGTGAAATGGGGTCATAACTTATAAGACGGCTTTTTCATATCAATTATTTTACATAAAATCATATTTCAAACCATAAATAATGTTCGACAGCCAAATAAAAGAAACAATACCAATACGGGCTTACAGTTTAAGGCTCGACATTGTGTTGTCTACGATTAGACAGCTGATAACTCATTCCCGTACGTCGTATGGTCGTAACACTATAATGACCTTTGCTTATTGTCACAAGTGCGCCGCATTCGCGATTGTTGCCCGACGCCTGTTTGCAGGTGAGCCCACTACAGTTGTTATACATATCTAAAAACCGAAAAACTTTTAGGCGAAAAAGGCACTATTCCAGGCCCATTTTTGATTTTTTTTTGCAATATTAGGTAAAAACAGAAGCTTCTTATCCTAGGAAAAATAAAATGGGAAATCTTTCAAAGGTGGCACACTACCTTTCATGCTCAGCGTCATCAGAAACGGTCCATATCGGAAAACGACAAAACTTTATGACGTCACTGTGACGTCATATTAAGTGCTGCAACCACCAAACTTTCCTCAAACATTGCCTAGGTATTCATTTGAAGCTATGCCAAGTTTCACGTTCGTAGCTCATCAGGTTTCGGAGATATTTCACAAAACGTAAAGGGGGGGCAACTTTATGCCCCCCCCCAGCGGCTCGTGGGTTAAAACCACCATCTGAAGGGCTTTAAACTGATGTGCTGCTCTCCTAATTCAGTGAACTTTTTATGGCTATATCAGCAAAACATTGTTTTCAGCGCTTTTTCCTGCCCCATTCCTTCTGAAACCTGGAACCGCTTATTCCATTTACTCCTGCCATCTGACGATGGTCGTGCTGACTACTAGTTCCGGCGCTAGTTACTGCTCCAGTTTTGCACCCGGCACAAACTCAGGCGGCACCGGGCCGTGGCTTGACCAGGGAGGGTCGGACCGAGCCGACTGCCTGGGGCGCGGTTAGATCGGACGCCCTGCTGGGGAAGGGGACGGGAGTGAGGGGGAGGGGAGGAGGTGGTCACGTGGTCCGTCCAAGCTCGCAGACGACCTGTCCTGCGCCCAGCCATGTTCCGTGATCCAAAATGGCACGAGAGCTATGGAATGCCTGGAGGAGACGCTTCGAAAGCGAACTTCAGCAGCACTAATTTCCCATATTCTGTGGAGATAAATGAATATTATCTTACCCGCGCCGGGCCGGTGCTCTGAGATTCCGCGCTGGGCCGGGGGGTCTGAACACCCCCCCTTCTAACTCGGCTCCTGGGCCACGTAGCGACACGCGGTAAGCGGCAATCGAAAGGACGTCCAAAATAAGGACGAAAACACTTCGGTCATTTTTTGGTCAGGTCAAAGTCACCAGAGGTCACCAAAGGTAAAATGTTGACTATTTCAACATTTTGGAAACTGCCAACGGCTATCTCGGGAACCGATAGAGCTACAGCGCCTCGGAAACAAACGCGCATTCGATAGCCCTTTTACAGACCTTTCTGAGTAATGTTCTCAGATTTGACCTCAGGTCAACGGTTTAGCCTCCATAGGGCAAAAACTCCAAAATAAACGTTTTTACGAAAAGCGTTTTTTCGGCAATAACTTTTGACTCAAAAGAGCCATGACATTACTTTTGCCAGCATCGTGTTCCTCTCGTCGAGACGCAGCGAATGAACTATAATTTGACCTTGAAAGGTCAACTTGAAAATTTGACCTCAGGTCAAGGTCATGACCTGACTGGAAAAGGTCATGTTGCATATCAGTCGATCCGCAATGTCGAGCCGAACACATCTAAGGCGTTTTCAGCGCTCTAGTTCGCCTCTATCAGAAGTTATTAGCGAAAAACTGTTAGATTCTGTTGGAGACCTGAGATGACCTCGGGGACATAACGAGGGGTCACAGTTGCCATTTTCCGGTTCAGTGTGTCAATTCTACCTACAGGGTGTCCCAAAAGTTCGTTCTCACATTATGTTTGCATGTGAAACAGAGTACATTGCGTTTTGATATGTTTATGACCCCTCAATGTGCTCCCCATTTAATAGGCAAACACATGAATACATGCAGCGGCATGCCAACCGGCATGTTTGGCTGCATAGCAGGCTTTAAGTTAACCCAGACTGACTTGACATGCGCCGTGAGCTCCTCGAGGCTGGAACAGCGCTACGCTTCGACGAGCCTCAATTTCAGCATAACCAACAAATTTTTATGAAATTTTGATCCGATGAAGTGCCTGGCATGTGATCTTGCCACAAACGCCTGTCACAGTCTCCTTGCACCGCTTTTAAGCTTTGCTTGACCTGTGCACTGATGCACTGTCTTACCTGAAGATGGGCCTACGACCTCCCGGATGCCATTTTCTCCTCTATAAATGTGTTCATACTCGCGGTTCGAGTTCAGCTTGAGGGCTGAAAATCCTCCTAGATGTTCTTGGAAAAGCATTCTGCTTCCCAAAACTGTTTCTGGGTTGCCACTAGCAGCTTGGTCAACTCCAGAAAGCCTATAATCCCACAACACAGTGACCCTGGCCCCTGCATAACGGGTCGAAACGGAGGCCTCCTCCTTCGCCCTTATGGGGTTGTTTTCGGGTTTGGACGGGTGTTTCATCTCGAACGTGGACTAGTTAGTCCAGATGACCTGGTTGATGTGATCAGCCCTCTAGTTTTGTTTAGCCTAAGGCATTACGAAACTCATGTTTGGCCATTTTAAGACGTTTTTGACTGTTTTGTGCCCTCCAGTAAGCAAAGCTTAAGTCACCTTGAGTTAGTACCCCGAAAGAACACTCTTAAACAGCTGGTAATCCATCCTGAAAAGTCTGCTTACCAACTTTCTAACCCGTTGACCTTTTTGATGGCCACTTTGGCGCCACACAGTTTTGGCCACTTGGCTCACTCCTGAGGGCTGACTGGAAAGAGGATAAACTTGCAGTGATTGACTCCCGACAAATCATCGGCGTCACTTGCTGACTGTGCGTCCAGTTAGCGATGGACATTGGCTGCAGACTGGTAGGCCTCAATCACCCTCAATCGTCGCGAATGGTCACGCGGTATAGTATAGTATAGTATATGTAGTATAGTATAGTCCTTTATTGAGGTCTCTAAAAACATTGGCTATTCTGCCCTCGCGTCAGTAACATCTCATAAAACGCTCGAATAAAGTATGCATGACAAGGACATATGAATCACCCATGAAACATTCATAATATCGCAGAATTAAACATAATTAAAATAGCGCTCCACGTAATACACATTAAAATCAAAACATTACTGCTTCATACTGGTAGTGAGCGTACGGTCGTTCCACGCTTTCACGGCCCTATACGGAAAGCTGCGCTTTGCGGCCTCCGTTTTCACCCTTGGCAGGTGCAGCATACCAGCCCCAGTTCCCCGCGTATGCCGGCTGGAGACCTGAGTCCGGCGAGTCACAGATTCAGCCAGAGCAGGTGGTGCCGAGTCGGAGAGTATCCGCTCAACTGCTGCTACATCGCGAGCCACAATCATCTCCTCGAACCTGGGCCAGCCCAGGGTCTGAAGGGTGGGGCTGATGTGTGTTGTGCGATGCTGTCCAGATACTATGCGAGCTCCAAAGTTAATGATTTTTTGTATCCGTTTCCTCTGCGTTACGGGGCATTCCATGTCAACCGGGACAGCCAAAATCGGCCACCTCTGCGATTTTGCTCAAACTTGGTATACTTATAGGCTATTGGGTGAAACCTCTGAGGGTGAAAGGATTTTGTCATATGCCCTCGGGCTACAGAGATACAAGTCGCTAAACTTTTGCTTTTTGAGCAGAATTGGACGTGTATTGCAATCTTGAAAGATCTATAGCTTCAACATTTTTGAAGCTATTGATTTCAAACAAACTGAAACGTGTACATAAGGAGTTATGTTAGTTAAATTTGACAATTTTTACATTTTTTGGTGATTTTGAATTTATTTTATTTTGAATTAATTCCTTAAAATGTTATTTGTGAAAAATGGGTACCCTTCGATTTCGCTCAAATTTAGATATTGTCTTCCACTACACGTAAGGCACACGTGCTGAGAAAATTAGAGTGGGCCAACGATAACTTTGGATGATATAGCAACAAGTGGTGCAACGTAGCACGGGCGGTGGAAGGGGCCGATTTCGCTAACTCCACCTGTTTATCACCAATAACTCACGCCATAATTATCATATTAACGTTAAACTTTCAGTATCTGTCCAGAATTGAATTGCAAATCCTCCCGTGCAAGCTATAGGTAAATCGGTCCACCACTTTTCTAGTAATAGCGGTGTAAAGTCAAACATTCCTGCCGGAGTGGCGCGGCGGCCGCGGCGCCGGCCGTTGCCGCCTGAATGGTAGACTGTGCCGGCGCGGGACGGTTCCATCTTTGCACCGCGCTTCTTACCGCTGATTATGATCGATTCGTGTCAAATTTTGTGTGAAGGCTTAAAAATGTACAGGCAATCTGATGTTCAAATAAATACGAAAATCAACTAGTAAAAATTGAGTTATTAGGGTGCAAACACAAGCTGTGACTGAAACGTTTCCCGCGTCGGCCGATCCCCGCCTCTGCCGGCGCCATCTTACTCTTAGCAGGCCACTAACTGCCAAAGTTATGGTAAGATTAACTAGAGATTCTCATAACACTACAAATGTCGTATAAAGGAAGAAATAGAAAAATCGGGCAGTAACTCTTAGAGCTATGGGCGTATAAACGCAAAATAGTCACTATAGCAAATTTGATCACGTTTAACCTCATTTGATCTTGAAGATATTGATCTAGGTCCATGAAATTGGAACACGATAAAGTTCCCCACCGCCCCACCTACAATTCAAATTCCGTTTTTCTAATACCTTTTTGGCTAAACCGGGCCTTTCTCCCCTAGCGCTGGGAGAGTCAGGCGTATTTCCTTTTTGCAACCAAAGAAAGGCGCTGCCCGGAGAATATCCAATTTCATCATTAAATACTGACTTACGATGACCAGCTATCTTCGTGGCTTAGTAGTAAGTGTGCCGAGTGTACCTACCCACCTCGAAAGCTAAAGGTCGCTGGCTCGCGGCCGGTCAGCCTAAGCCCTGAAGTGTTTTAACACGCATTCGTTTTTTAAGTAGCATCTGGCCAGCCGGCACCTGTCGTGCAAGGGCTAATGTTCGTACCTATCTAGGTAGCATTTGGCCAGTCGGCAACTGCCGTGAGGGCTGTACATATTTACACGTGTTAGATTAGGTCAGGTCACGTCAGGTCAGGTTAGGTTTGCTTTAGTTTGGGGTAGAAAGAAGCATCTCCGGGTAGCGCCTCTCCTTGGTTGCTAAAACGAAACACGCGAGTCCCAGACATTACGAAGTCCAAAAGACAATTACGTAGACGTCGGCCCATTCTGGATTTTTTATATGATGTAGCTAATGTATAGGAGAATAAAATATGTAAAAATGAGCAAAATCGAAGGGTACCCATTTTTCAGAAAATGGTAACGTATCGGAGCTCGCGACGATCACGGTACATTAGACGGTCGCGAGGGCTGGACGACAAGCAGCGACATCTACATCCATGCAAGTTTTAGGTCCGTAGGAAGACGATAGATGGCACTAGGTACGTGATGTAGAGATGGTCGCTATATCGCACTTATCAAAAGTGCCTTATGTACTAAGACGCACGAAAGTCAGTTCATAATTTATTAAAAAATTAATAATAATAATATGTATATGGATAAATAACGTTATGGGTAAACCCCGCATCGCATCAGGAATTTGGCCACCTCTTGGGTAGCCATCTTCCATCTTCCTTTACGAGTGCGAAGCACAAGCGATTTAGCGATTTGCAAACGTGTATTTTCACGCCTTGATCAATACAACTGCCTCACCTGCCGCTGCAGGAGGGTGCGTCGCCGGAAACAACCAGGTATTTTACCCTTTTGTAATTATTCGAGGACAACTAACGGTATGGCGTCTGTGAAGGCGCGCCATTTTCGCCGCACGTCCAGTGCGATCGTACACGGGGCCCCACTCGGGGGTCTATTTGCTCTATACTAGCCCCTCTTCCTGCGTCGCAACCACAGCTCTCACTTACATGGCTCCTGCCTTTACATGGCTAACATCTCGCCTCTATGCAACAATGTCTGTGTTTGCCACCCGGGTTTTTCTCATTGGGTTGTTTGCGTCGATATACTTTATCACAGGTTTATCTGGGACAGTTAGGCATCGGTGGTTTAGTGGTAGAATGCTCGCCTGCCACGCAGGAGGTCCCGGGTTCGATTCCCAGCAGGTAAGTTTTATTTATGGTCCGCCTACTTCTCACACGCTGACCACCCCCTCGCCCTCGATTAGCCAGCCCTGCACTGGCACCAATGACAGTTGTATCTTTTAATACGCCTCTCCCTTACATACTACCAACGCCATACCGACCCTTACACAAGGTGGTTGCCCGGCCCGCTAACCTCATGCCCTCTGCCCGCTACAGATGCCCTTGCTGCCTGGCCCGCTGGCCAGACCTCATGCCTCAGCCCGCTGGCTGCCCTTGTTGTAGGCCCGCAGGCCAGACCTCTTGCCTCAGCCCGCTGGCTGCCCTCTTTGTAGGCCCGCTGGCCAGACCTCACGCCCTCGGCCCGCTGGCTGCCCTCGTTGTAGGCCCGCTGGCCAGAACTCATGCCCTCAGCCAGATGGCTGCCCTTGTTGTAGGGCCGCTGGCCAGACCTCTTGCCCTCAGACAGATGGCTGCCCTTGCTGCCCAGCCCGCTGGCCGGAGTGCATGCCCCCTCAGCCCGCCGGCTGCCCTTGCTGCCCGGCCCGCTGGCCAATCTCATGCCCTCAGCCCGCTGGCTGCCCCGACTGCCTGGCCCGCTGGCCAGTACACCTTGTGTCCCTCAGCCCGCTGGCAATTATGAAAAGCCGGCTTACATTCAGACAAACCGAAGACCCTTAGATCCAAGAGTATACAACTACAATCGCAAATAGTTATGAGATCTAGGCACACAATACCATCAATTTGCATATCAACATTGCTTGATGAGCCCGAGCAAGATAGCCAACATGTTCACTCAGTACTGAGTAGGTGTCTTACCTAACCTCCTTTCAACGCTTTGGAAAGAATCTTAAATAAATAAATAGACGAATAAATGAATCCAATAAAACAGATCAACAAATGATGACTAAACTTCCCTCTTTTCTCTAGTTTGCATATGGTTTGGTTTCATACGTTTTCAGGTAATATGGTTTGCTTTAATGCGCCGAACAAGCAGCTAAACATCTGTGTTAGTTACTTTGTGCTAATATCGAGAAATTGATTCTAACACGTTTCAGTTGCAAGCACTCCGCAACAGCGTGAGAACAGTGGTTTAGCGACCTATGTTCACAGCACAAAGTTCTTCTGACGGACAGAACAAATTTTGTGAATTTTGAAGAAAATAAAAAGAAGAATTTTGAAGGTTTGGTGACACAGGAATGTTCAATCACATACCAGGCATCACCAGGTAGTTGGTTGTTGTGTCCTGTGTGCGTTTTCAGCAGCTTTTGCTGTGATATTAAGCAGCAGCTAACTAACATTTGTCATTTTAATAGTGAAAAGGTCCACAGAACAAAGTTTCTACGTTTCCAAAAAACGGTGAAGCATTGGTGTGTTTGGCGTCTTTCAGTTAACAAAGGAGAATGGAACATCACTGAGCAAGCGGGGAAAGGAGTTGAGACCGGTTTTACGGCAAAAAAATAATACACTGCGCAACGGGAGGCAACACGGCAATACGGAACTACTATTTGGCAAAGCGACATTCGGCTAATGGTAACGTATCGGAGCTCGCGACGATCACGGTACATTAGACGGTCGCGAGGGCTGGACGACAAGCAGCGACATCTACATCCATGCAAGTTTTAGGTCCGTAGGAAGACGATAGATGGCACTAGGTACGTGATGTAGAGATGGTCGCTATATCGCACTTATCAAAAGTGCCTTATGTACTAAGACGCACGAAAGTCAGTTCATAATTTATTAAAAAATTAATAATAATAATATGTATATGGATAAATAACGTTATGGGTAAACCCCGCATCGCATCAGGAATTTGGCCACCTCTTGGGTAGCCATCTTCCATCTTCCTTTACGAGTGCGAAGCACAAGCGATTTCCACCCGCCCACCCCACATCTCCCCTTTGTCTCCTCCTTTCGCCACTCGCTCAGTCTTTCAGATCTTTCAGCTAAGTCTTTCAGTTAACAAAGGAGAATGGAACATCACTGAGCAAGCGGGGAAAGGAGTTGAGAACGGTTTTACGGCAAAATAATAATACACTGCGCAACGGGAGGCAACACGGCAATACGGAACTACTATTTGGCAAAGCGACATTCGGCTAATCAAAATTTATTTTTTGAATTTTAATTAAGTTCACTAATTAGCTAATTACGTCAATATTGTTATCCTCAAATGAAAGCCTGATCTATTCCCTCCATTTCACACTTTGTCTCGTGGTGATATGTCTAAAACTTCAGTAGTTATGACGCTTTAAAAATGATAATGTGCCTTGCCTAAGTCAATGTTTGATGACGTGTATCTCGGAGACGTGACGTCATATCTTGACAAAAAAATGTCTCCTTTCTTTTCACATATAGATGACTAGGTTCACAAAGTTTCGCAAAAATCGGAGGAGGTGAGGTTCAAAATGATCATTTGTTGTCCCACTTGACGTGGAATGCCCCTTACGTTACACCCTGCCCAGACAGTCAGACAATACTGTAAATATGGAAAGACCAGGGCCTCCACGAGTAGTTTCTTTATCTCTCGCGGAATTTTGCGCCTTATTTATGACAGCCCTATGAGCACATAGTAGCACTGACGGGTGACATACGACACATGCTTCTCCCACGACAGCTCTGAATCAATCATTACACCCAAAAATTTTGCATGCGGCGAAGGGTTGACTTCCGTTTGACCAAACCGAATACTAAGAGGAGAATCCATTTTCTTTCTCAAAGGCTTCACAACAAGTAATTCAGTTTTATCGGGGTTGACCTTCAGCCGATTTTGGGTGAACCAATTTTGAGCTCCGTCTAGCGTGTTTTCGACCCTAAGTTTAAGCAGTTCCAGATTTTTGGGAGTGTCCGAGTCCAGGAATTGAACGTCGTCGGCAAACATAACTTGCTTTCCTGATGTAAGGTGGGATGTCATATCATTGGTAAATATCAAAAATAATTTTGGTCCCAAATTTGAGCGTTGAATTACCCCATGCGATATCGGTAGCGGCGGAGTATTGCTCCCCTGAACCTGTTGGGTACGATCGGACAACCAGTCCTTAAACCAGTGGCTCTCTATGCCATACCAGGCAAGTTCTCCAAGGAGACGATTGTGCTCTACTGAATCGAACGCCTTAGATGTATCCGCAGCCAGCATTGTTGAAATTTTACCCGAGTCACGATTTGAAATAAGAAAGCTAACAGTTTCGATCATCGCAGTTTCAGTCGAGTGTCCCTGACTGGTGACTAAATACTGAGACGTACCCGTATCAGAGACCTCTATGTTGCGGCGTTAGCCGTCTCTGTAGGAAGCGGGCTCTCAAGCAAAAACTATTTTGTCTACAGAAATTAGCTACTGTGGAGCATATTTCTACTAGTCATGGCAACCACGTAAGCTCAATTACGAACCAATTTCAGCGTGCCTTTGAGCAAGAGAGCCTAAAAACGTAAAATTTAGGTGAGAACGAACTTTTGGGACACCCTGTACATCTCGATGTTTGAGAGTGTCAAGAATAGCGTTCGTGCAAAACAGACGCTTTTCAATTTTCTCCCATTGACTTATAACGGAGATGCCGCAAAATTGACATGACCTTAGGTCACCGATATCAAAATTCCGAGATATACATTTTATAGATAATGCTGCTCTAATCAATCGCTGAAAGTTTCAAGGCAATCGATCAATTGGTGTAGCTATGGTGAGCATTCGTATTTTTTTCTGAGGTAAGGTCACTTGGCTGACCTGGTGACCTAACCAAAGGCGACCTGGGTCTGAAATTTTCACATGTGCGGAAAAGATGCACGAACAGGTGTGCCAAAAACGGCGGCGCTCCGCGCTGCCGTTTTTGAGATATCTGCGAAAAACCGCAGGGGGTGTGTGTTCACACACCCCCCTGCCCGGCGCGGGTTAATGCAAAAAAAAAAATATGCCCAAGCTGTATAAGCTGTATCTTTTTAAAACTTGTAAATAGGATTATTTTTAGGGACTTATAGGTTTCGTATACCTACACAGTGAATTGTGTTACATAAAACCGTTTCGCTGTTATGGTTACTAACTAGAGTTCTAAAATTGGATATTGGTTGGGTGTGCCGATGAAGAAAAAATCCTAGGATGAGAAAAGAGAAAGTGTTATACTCTGGGCTTAAAACTGCTGATGCCACACAGGCTTGTCACACAGGGGGCTCACACAGTACTCCCACACAGTGCCACACAGGCTGCTCTTCAAAAGATAACAAAATGTATTGTAGCCCACTCCGTTACATTTTCAGAACAAAGACTCGCCACAACGCATAAAACCACGCTGCGCCAGGCTCGCGCAAACAACACCGAAAGTGACGCCCACGCGAGCACTAAACAGCTGCATAATCCTAACATTCCCCCAACACAAATCAGCGCTCACGAACTACAGATCTAGCCTATCAGGTGGCCGCACACGCCGACCAGAACGCGTAATAATCGGAGCTGCGACGCCGGAACTACGGCTCGACGCCACAGGGACAGACGGCACCACCGGTTCGGGTTCAGATGGCACCACAGGGACCGACGGCACCACCGGTTCGGGTTCCAGCGAGAACGGAATCTGAAGACGATGCACATCTCGAGACTCGTCGGGATCGGCATCCGTGGGTCCCACGGCTGGCGTTGCACGCACTATACACTTCTTCAGGTTGCTACCATGAACTAAGAGACTTTTCCGGCCGCTCCGGATAACATAATCTGGCTGCTTCTCCGATACAATCATGAACGGACCCTTAAACCTATCTGCAAGTCTCTTTGTGCAACCCTTTTTCACTGCGTTAACCTTCAACATCACCATATCTCCAGCCTTGAAATCGCTAGAGGATTCAACACGACTATGCTCTTGACTCGAGCTAACATGCTTAGCAGCGTTGTCACGCACACTGACAAGTCTACTCTGCATGTCACGAACGTATTGCTCATACGTCTGACTCTTCAGCTCAGGCAAACCATCACACATCTCGGACACTACTGGGTGTCGTGGTTCACAGCCTGTCACCAACTGGAAAGGTGAGTACTTGGTTGACGAATGTACACTAGAGCGGTAAGCTCCTACCACCACAGGTACCC
This sequence comes from Amphibalanus amphitrite, assembly GCF_019059575.1. NCBI lineage: Eukaryota > Metazoa > Arthropoda > Thecostraca > Balanomorpha > Balanidae > Amphibalanus > Amphibalanus amphitrite. The sequence continues at coordinate 519,343 of NW_024881519.1, forward strand.
ACTGGTCCCAGTCATCCTGCTTTTCAGACACATAGGTAGAATGACAACGAATCACACAAGGTACGGTTGAAACGTTCAGTCTGATCGTTACAAGCAGCATGTGCCGGTGTCGTACGGAGTTTCTTGATACTTAACCGCGAGCAGATCGTACGGCACAGCTCACTGTCGAAGTTGCGCCCCTGGTCTGTCAACAAAGACTTTGGCACACCATATCGACAGAACAAGTCAACAAAACAATCAGCAACTGTTACCTCCTTCTGGTCCTTTAGACAGTACACCTCTCTGGTGCCCTCCTGAAGACGGTCCTCCTGCAGACGAACTTCATCTTCTGCTTCGTCTGGCTGCTCCCTTTCTTTTCCAGCTTCCGCTGGATCTTCTCCTTGGTCTTCGGTCTTGGTGAGTCGTACTGGCGTTTCGACTGCCTCACGGGAGAGAGCGTCTGCGTGAGGTATGTCAGCGCCTCTTCGATGTTCGATGTGGAGGTCGAACTGGCTCAGGTACAGGATCCATCTAGCTAGACGACCACTCGGCTCTTGAAGACCCCAGAGCCACTTCAGTGCTTGATGATCAGTGATCACCGTGAACTTCGTACCCGTCAGGAAGTAACGGAAACGATGAACAGCTCGAATGATCGCCAACAACTCGTGCTGCGTTGTCGGGTACTTCTCTTCTGCAGACGTCCACTTGCCCGAGGCGTACGCCACAACATACTCCTCTGCGTTCGCCACCTGGCTGAGAGTCGCTCCCCAGCCTCTGGAACAGGCGTCAGTTGTCAAACGAAACGACAGGTTCGGATCAGCAGGTCGAACGACAGGATCACTTGCGATAGCTTCACACAGGTCTTTGAAGCTGACTTCTGCTGCTTCTGTCCACTCAAACTTCTCTCCTCTTGTCAGATCAGTGAGTGGCGCTGCTCTTGTACCGAAGTGCGGTATGAGATGTCGAAAGTATCCGACCATTCCCAGGAATCTGAGTACTTCGGTCTTCGTTTCTGGCTTCTTGTACTTGCTGATGGCTTCCACGTGGTTCTCTGTTGGTCGAATGCTGCCTTCGGATATGATGTGAGCCAGAAACTTCACTTCTTTCTGAGCGAAGCTACATTTTTCAGGATTCAGCCGGATCCCGAACTTCTCTATTCTGCTGCAGACCTCATCCAACAACTCCAAATGCTCTTCAAACGTCTTGGTAAACAACAGCACATCATCCAAGTATACCACCACCGACTTGTAGAGCAAATCTTTCAGAACCTTTGTCATCAAACGTTGGTATGTGGCAGGACCATTGCACATACCAAATGCGAGTGTTCGATAGCAGAATTGTCCTTCTTCAGTCAGGAACGCGGTCTTCAGTTGTGCCTCTTCTTCCAGCTTGACTTGCCAATAGGCTGCGGTTTGATCGAGTTGGCTGAACCAGCACTTCTCCGTACCGATTGAAGCCAAAAGTGACTCAATCCTTGGCAACGGGAACGCATCCTTGATCGTGCACCGATTCAGCTCCCTGAAATCTGTGCAAAATCTGTACTGATCAGTCCCCTTCTTCTTGACCAGCAGGATCGGACTGGCGTAGGGACTCTGACACTCCCTGATCACCCCTTTGTTCAGCATATCTTCAACTTGCTCTGCTACTACCTCACGGAGAGCTGGTGGTACAGGATACACCTTCTTCTTCTTTGGTTCTTCACACAGCACGATGTCATGCTTGACCGCATCCACCTGACCCAGCTCCATTCCTTCTCGCGTGAAGACATCATGCTTCTGAAGTACTTGTTTCACCTTCTCTGCTTTGTCTTCAACAAGATGGTCGAGCTTCACTTCTGCTTTTGACTGGACATGCGGCTTCGCATATGGCACATCCTCTTCTACGAAGGAAGCTTACATTGAAGTCGCAGCTAGACATGGATTGACAGGCGAAGCAGCGTTGACTTTCGCATGCAAACAACTAGAAAGAGAGGAGAGAAGACTGGAAAGAGAGAGGGAAAAGGAAAAGGAAGAGAGAGAAAAGGAAAGAGAGAGAGAGAAAAGGAAGAGAGAGAAGAAAAAGCCAAGGAAAGAGATAGGGAAGAGCGCGAAAAGGAACGAAAACATGAACTGGAGCTAGCAAGATTACGCGCCCCGTCGGAAACCTCGGCGGACACGGAGAGGCCGAGACGAGGCACCGTTACGGATCCCAAAATGCCCACGTTCGACGAAGAAAAAGACAAAATGGATGCCTACATCAAGAGATTCGAGCGCCACGCCCGGCTCAATGATTGGCCGGAGCACCAATGGGCAGGGCACCTTAGTGCCCTCCTCACAGGAAAGGCTCTAGAAACATATTCCCGGCTTTCAGAAGAACAAGCGGAGCGGTATGAGGATTTAAAGGCAGCCTTGCTCGAGCGGTATGGGCTAACATCAGAGGGTTACCGCCTGAAACTGAGAAATATCTTACCAGAGACAGACGAGAGCCCAAGTCAATTTTTGTCTCGTCTTGAGTCATACTTGGCCAGGTGGATCGAGCTGTCGGGAACTGATGCTTCATACGAAGGTCTCTTCGATCTGATCGTGACTGAACAGTTCCTGGAAAGCTGCCCGGACTCCTTGGAAGTCTATCTCAAGGAGAAAGGATGCAAGGTGTCCGCTGACTTAGTCGAACATGCGGCGCAATATTTAGTCGCGCACGGTAAAACCTTGGAGTCAATGTCAAGACGATCAGTCGGCAAAAATATAGCATCAGCCACCGCCCTTGCGACCAGTTCTGGATCTCTTGGTCAGACATGCCTGTTCTGCGAGTACCAACATGCCACGAGCAAATGTCGGAAAGCTAAGCATATGACCATAACTGACCGGCGAGATCGTCTGATTCGAGCCGGCGCATGTTTTTGGTGCTTAGAACCCCGGCACCGCGCAGCGGAATGCCCGGCCAACAGACCCAGGTGCGAGCGGTGCTCGGGCCCCCACCACTCGTTGTTGTGCGAACGATCCGCATCTCGGACGGTCAACACAGCACAACTCGAGACATCAGCGACAGAGCCGTCCTCGAACCCGACGGTAATAGCCGCAAGCGCTAGCGGAGCGAGCGCTGGAGGCAATGGGGTCATTCTAATGCAGACGGCGAAGGTGTATGCAATGGGCGAAGCGGACCGAAAAGTAGTAAGGGTAATGCTTGACACTGGTAGTAACCAGTCGTTTGTGACATCCGCCGTGGCCGACCAGCTTCACTGCCAGCAGCTGGCCCTCGACGACATGAACGTGCAGTCGTTCGGAGGTGGGCAGACGAAGCAAAAGATGAGGAAGGTGCAGATATCACTAAAAGGCCTCTGTGACGGAACCCCACCTCTGGCGATCACAGCCTATGTCGTGCCGACGATCTGCAGCTCACCACCGAGAGCGGAGCCGGCGATCAGACGTCACGCTCACTTGAAAGGACTGCATCTGGCTGAACCGGTGACACTGGAAGGCGAAGATCACACCATCTCCGTACTGATTGGACAGGACTACATGCGGGAAGTGATCGACGGCCGCATGAAGATCGGAACTGCCGGGCCCATCGCGCTGGGCTCGCGATTCGGCTGGATCATCTCCGGTCCCTCCGGCTCTGGGGAAGCAACTCAGGCAGCGACTTCCAACTTCATCAGAGCGGAGAAGGCCGAAGACCTCTTACAAGACCTCTGGAGCCTGGAGAAGGTAGGAATTAGTACCGAGGAAGCCGATGGTGGAAAGGACCGCATTCGCTGCGACGATGAAGTTAAACGCTCTTTTGAAGAGACGCTGGAGCGCCTACCAAACGGAAGGTATCAAGTCTGTTGGCCTTGGAAGGAAGGGATGAGAGCCTCCGTCCCGACGAATGAAATACTCGCGAGTACGAGGCTAAAAGCCTGTGAAAGGTCACTTAAGAAGAAAGGACGGCTGAACGAGTATGATAACGCAATCCAAAACTACTTGGATGACGATCACGCGGAGAAGGCGCCAACCGTACCCGACGGGCCAGTGCATATTTTGGCTCATCAAGCTGTCTACAAAAAGAGCAAAGTGCGAGTAGTCTTCGATGCTGCAGCTGGACAACCAAGTGCCCTGAACGATCATATCAATGCTGGACCCAACCTGATAGCCGATCTCACCGGCCTTCTCCTTCGCTTCCGGTTCAGACGAGTGGGTCTCGTAGCTGACCTCGAGAAGGCATTCCTGCAAGTGGCACTGCATCCAGCTGAGCGGGACGTCACGCGCTTCCTATGGAGGGAAAGAGCGACCGATCCTGTCCCGACGACTTACCGGATGACAAGAGTTATCTTCGGCGTAAATGCGTCCCCGTTCCTCCTCCAAGCTACCATCAGGCATCACCTGAAGCTCTACGAACAGTCCGACCCCGAGCTGGTGACAATGCTGAAGCGAGACATATACTGTGATGACCTCATCACTAGTGTCGACACGGAAGAGGAGGCGGAAGAGGTCAAAGCTCGGACACAGTATATCTTCCTTGACGCAGGGATGGTCATGACAAAGTGGGACAGGAGTGCCTCGGGTGAAACGACTGAAAGGAATCTCGGTGATTGTGGGGAAACTGACCGGAAGGTACTGGGGGTGACCTGGCAGCCTGCTTCAGACGTTCTGGAGATGTGCACACGCACACTGGCAGAGTATGCTGCGGCGTTGCCGGAGACCAAGCGGACCATCCTGAAGATCGCCGCTGCGTTCTATGACCCGCTTGGCCTGATGGCGGCTTTTTCTGTCAGAGTCAAGATGCTCCTGAGGGCCCTGTGGAGACAAGGTCTGGACTGGGACGAACCAATCACGTCAGAGTCACGATTCCAATGGAGAAAGTGGCTTGCAGAGCTAACGCAGTTCGTGGCCTTCAGGGTTCCACGCTTCTACGGGCGACATGACGAAGTCTTCCAGTTACATGTCTTCTGTGATGCCAGTAAAGACGCTCTCGCCGCAGTAGTGTACATTCGCAGCAGTACTGATGCACCCGTCCAGGAAACGGCATTGGTCATCTGCAAAACACGACTCGCGCCGTCACAAGGCCTATCAATTCCCAGACTCGAACTTACTGCGGCGCTCATCGGAGCGCGTCTCCTGACCTTCGTGAAGAAGCACCTGCCAATCGCGCCGTCAGCAGAGTTCCTCTGGACGGACTCATCAGTCACCTTGCACTGGATCCGAAGTAATGCACTGAGGTGGGGAACGTACGTTCGGAACAGAGTCCACGAAATCCAAGCACTGACCTCACCTGACGCCTGGAGGCATTGCCCAGGGGTGGACAATCCCGCAGACCTGCCATCTCGAGGAGCATCATCGTCAGCACTGGCAAATGACCTGTGGACACGTGGCCCCGTGTGGCTACGCATGCCTCACGCACAGTGGCCGGCACGGTATGAAGATGAGGAGGTACCAGCTGACTGCACGGTGGAGCAAGAGAAACAAGAAGTGAGCGTCAACGCGTGCTCCACCGCGGAAGATGTCGCTGGAATCGGTCAGCTGGTGCCACTGGAGAACTACAGCTCCCTGAAACGTCTGCATCGCGTCACCGCCTGGGTCATTCGCTGGACGAAGAAGGCACGGCGAGAAGAAGACACGGCGGGAGAACTCACCCAGGAGGAGATCCGGAGAGCTGGCGACCTATGGGTTGCACAAGCTCAGACCGACGCATTTAAAGATGAGAAAGCAAGGCTTCAGAGCGGACAAGATGTTCCCGGGACTTCAGATGTCTTCCATCTGAATCCGCATCTAAACAACGGATTCCTGAGAGTGACCGGCCGTCTCCAAGAATCAGAACTGACTGCACAAGAAAAGTACCCGCTGATACTGCCCAGCAAACACCGCTACACCAAGCTGGTCATTCTAGACCTGCATGAGAATCTCTGTCATGCAGGGATACAGCAGACAATGTTCGCTCTCCGATCCCGGTTCTGGGTACCCCGGAGTCGCCAGACAGTGCGCCAGACCATACATGACTGTGCAAGATGTAGGGTGTTTCGCCTGAAGCCACTGTCACAGGAGAGGGCGCCGCTTCCCAAGGAGAGGGTATGCGGTGGCGCACCCTTCTCGCGCATCGGTGTCGACCTGGGTGGACCCCTGTACTTCAAAGATGGCGAGAAATCTGGACCGGTGAAGGCCTACTTCGTCCTCTTCACCTGCACTGCCGTCCGCGCCGTCCACCTGGAGCTTGTGGAAACGCTTTCGACAGAAGACTTCCTGGCCGCCTTCGAGCGGTTCGTGGCTCGTCGTGGAAAACCCACAGTAGTTTTCAGCGACAACGCCACAAACTTTCAAGGAGCCGCATCCCGCTTGACCCATCTAGGCGTGACCTGGAAGTTTAACGTGCCAAGAGCCCCCTGGTGGGGAGGATTTTTTGAACGAATGGTGCGGACAACAAAAGACGCTCTGAGAAAGACATTGTACAAGAGCCTGATGACGTTCTCCGAGCTGCAAACAGTGTTATGTCGCATTGAGAGTGTCATAAATGCGAGACCACTTTCACCGCTCACTGAGGACATCAACGACGTACGAACTCTTTCGCCTGAAGACTTCCTGCGAGATACGTCACATGAGTCTGCGGAGCGTGCCGCCACGGACCACCCGGAGACGGATGGCGAACCTGGACGCTCTCTGGGAGCAAGATGGAGGTACCGACGGCAGGTCCTTCAGCACCTATGGCAAAGGTGGGCACGAGAGTACGTGAGGGAGCTGAGAGTACCGCGCCGTGAGCCAAATGATCAGCCCAAGGTGGGGGACATGGTCTTGATCGGCGATAACACGAAGACATCACCAGCACTCTGGCAGATGGGCAAAATCACCCAGCTGCACCAGGGACGGGACGGTTTGACCCGGTCTGCGACAGTGCGAACAGCTGGTGGTGAGCTCGCGCGGCCAGTCCAGAGACTGTACCCCCTGGAAGCAACCTGACTTCCAGTGTCACAGAGACCAGAACAACAGAAGCGCGTGCTGGCGCACTTTCGCGGGGGGGAGGATGTTGTGAAATGCGGAGCTCCCTCGCATCATCCTCACGCGACCAATACCGATGTTTTAATGGTTAACTGGGGTGTCGAAATACAGGACAGTTGGACCCCAGAACTCAAGTGTTTTATCACAATTAGATTAGATTAGATTTATGAATTGATTCTGATTATGGCTGTTAGACGCTAGATACTATGGACGGTAGATTAGAACAAGACTTCGATTTATAAGCGTTTGAATCCAATCACAACATTTAAAATGAGATGGTTGTTATCTGCGTTGCATGGTTATTTTCCTTAGCGGGTGTCATTAATCGAAAATGGCCACGGGTGGGGCAAGATAGGCCATTTTCACCTGGGGGAAGATGAGCCGGATAAGCCATTGTTGTCTCCGCTGTCGAAAACCAAACTGAGGGCTGCGCTTGTTTCTGCTAAATAAAAATGGTAGGGAATTGTTTTTCTTTGTTGATTACACAAGTTGTAAGTGATTTGCAGATTATCTGAAGGATAAAATGATTTCTTTCGTGATAGAAAACTTGACGAGTTATTGGAAGGCTTAAAACAGTCACTTTTTAATGGAGGAAAAAAACTTTGCCATAAGTATGTATGCCATGGAGTAAATAAAAGAGCCCACTCTTCGCCGCGCCCGGGAAAAGAAGAGGTTCGCTTTTTCTATCCATGCTCAACTTTCCCCACGACGTGTCTCAACTTACCCCGCCCATGGGGTAAGATGAGCAACGTGCAAGATGATTTTTGACGTAGCCTTTCAGTACAAAAATAAGCGGTATGAAACATTTCTGGCCACCGTTACATGCGCAAATGACCACTCTGTCCGTCCAACCCGTAGACGCAGAAAAATGACCAGTAAGTTAGCCTGTAGCTTACGAAAAACAAAAAGCGGCTCAGCTTACCTCATTCTCCCCTACGTAACACAATTGAGGGCATTTTTAGGCCATCACAGTATTTGTCAATAATTGTTGTTTGGGGGACTGGGGAGGGTGGTTACTGGCTCATAAACTGCCCCCCCCCCCCAAAAAAAAAGAAAACGAAACAGATCATCCGCGAAAAGAACTATTGAGCTCGAACCAAGGTGACGAATCGATTTATAGGTATGCAGGATATGACTAACGATGCCACTTTTTGACTTCTTGTGTCAAATAAATTCCATCGTCTGGATAGCACCTCAACATTCTATTTGACATTTTGCAACAAACGTATACTGTTTGGCGCGACAAGCCTCATAAATGTTCTGAAACTAAAACCGTTTCTTTGCAATTAACTTGGACCACGTCATCCCAGCTTATGCACGACAAAAATAAAATAATGCTTCAGGAATCAGGATCACTGGCCTGAATTCCAATGCTTAAAGTTTACTCAAAACCGGTGTGGCTGAGGCACTCTTCGCTACATCTCGTGACGGCCACCATTGTGTTGCATTTTTTCGGTAAGCTATAAGGAATCATAAGGAAAGGATTGGTGAGTGGGTTGAAAACAGCCCTCACCCCTCCCCCTCCTTCTGGAAACATAAGTAACCGAAAGATCTGGCGATGGTTTATCCAAGATTACTTTACTACTCAGGTTGGTTCACTAGGGAAATAAAGGCGCCGTAGCTACGTCACGGACTTGGTAGCAATCTGGTAGCAATTTTTGCAGACATCAGTGGCGCGCGTGTTGTTTGATCGTCACCAATCCTATTTTGCTGCACTATTTTGTTATTTCACTGCAATGTATTGTACATTACATTTAATAATTAAAATAGAGAAATATTCGTAACCCAGCAAGTCAGTTTTTCTTTGAGGCAACACTCTGACAGCATTGAGCCTTCAGAATGTGTCATTTTATAGACTTTCTCATATTACCTACTCTTGTGGAAAACTTTCTTAGTCATGAAAAATGTATGCATATATGCATAATTAGAACTTCATTTTTTAAGTTTTATAGAAATAAAATTTCACATTACATCATCATAAGGCTACCTGCATATTTCGTTCAACCAATGAAATATTTATTCAGCAGAAGGCAGGTACTTCTGAGTAGGTACTGATATTTCTTATCTACACCAATATTTCAGGAAAATGACAGAGACTGAGAAGCTATTTAAAAGTTCAGCATATGAAAGGGATGTTATGGCTTGTGCACATTGAAAAACATCAGATAATGCTTTTGAACCATCTCATTCACCAGCACACATCGATCCGGCTCCTGGCTTCTGTTAAGGAAACATTCCAAAATAATGCATTATTTTATTTCATTGACCACCTTGCAAAAGGCAAACAGCAACACATCACCACCAAAAATAGAAAAAAGTCAACAGGTAGGTACCAGCTGATCTAGCCCGAAGTCATGTTGTGCCATGTGCCTTTGAAAAACTTTAGCAGTCAGAGTTGAATAAACGCCCCAAACTTAGCCATTCATGCATGAAACATGTGCAAATTCTGGTTAAGCATTTTAATAAAAATGAAACTAACAGCTGTATTAGATATACCTACAACTATAAAAAGACAAAAATAACAGCAGAGCTTACTCTACAAGGCATAACCATGAATTTTAAACTGACATCCAAATTCGCACCTCCAAAGTTTAACCCACTTACCAGGCACCAGCCACCTGCACATTTCTATGTGCTACGCAGTGTGCAGTGTGCACAGTCACTACACACAATTATGAGAATTAAAATAGCTTTGAACAATCAAGCAAGTCAGGACCTGGTATGCAGATTCACAAGTTCTCTCAACATCTTCAACTACCAACAATCAAGAGCACTTTGTGATCTCCAGTGACTCCGCAGATCCACTTCTGTTTTCCATTTTCAGTTTTCATTTGAAATATGAGTTCCATCTCGGAGACACATGTTGCATCATTATGTTTAAACAATTATTATTTGTTTATTTGTTTATTTCACAACATCGCCAACAGGCGGTACCCATTGAGAGGCGAAGTCAAAAACATACGAATACATCGAAAGAAAGAATAGATAAGTGTCTACTAGCTTTGCATGCTACATGCCTACACAATAAAAGCATATAGTAAAAATAAATATGGTGAAAATATACCTGCTATAAAAATATACCTAATGTAAATATGACTAATCAATAAAAGTATACACTAAGAACAAGACGCACTGTGATAAAAGTATACAGCATGTAGTATGATGGATAAAACACTATGTCAATGGCATCGCTCTCACATACTTCCTAACATGACCTTTGAACATACAAAGGCTCATGTCAAAAACATCGGCTTTAGGAACATCGCGCAGGAAGCTGTTCATCATCTCAGGAAGCCGGTTAAAGATTCCCGTCTTCACAGCGTTCACACGGGCATACGGAGTCTCAAAGAGCGAAAGTCGGCGTGTGGTGCGTCCGGGTACATGAAGTGAAAAACAGCTGAGGAGGTATGGCGTATCCACCTGACCGCGACAAACATTTCGTAAAACAAATTTATTGCAATGCCTTAACAGCAAATAACCTCTGGAGGACACCATATATGCGTCCTATAACTTTCATCTCGGACAGGTATGGTCATTGGCGTCCAAAACAAGGTCAGAACCAAACAGCTTTTTCACTCTCGCGCATAGAGGAAAGAGGGTTGGATGAACCCTCTTTTTCAGATGACTCAGACTTCAATTGAAATTTCAGTAACCTTTTCAGTAATCAGTAATCTTTTCCGGTTCAAAAATTGTCAAATATTGAGTCTGGGAACGAGGAATGGGTCTGGGCCAAAATTAAAACACACAAATTCACACTCATAGTCAGTAGTATTTATCTCCCACCTAACCTTCCCAGCGACCGACTACAAACCTTCTTAGACAATTTTTCTGAAACTATATGTAAGGCACAAACACATACACCGACGGCAATAATTTCATTGGGAGACTTTAACGCGGGAAACATTTATCTTGACCACCCTATCGCACAGCACAGTGGAACGACTCCATTTGACCAAAAACTTAACCCTATTCCTGGCGGGGGGGGGCCTCAGGAGCCCCCCCCCTGAGGTTTTTTGGTTCTATCTCCCAAACGCGTTGAGCTAGGAAGCTCAAATTTTCTGACTTTTCCTAAAAGGCTTCTACGCAACATGTCTGAAAATTTTGAGTTGATCTGACCTCAGGTCAGGTCACCAGAGGCGGTTTGGTGACGCTACCTCAGAAAAGTTTGCAATCACGCCAGAGCTAGAGTTTTTGACCGATCAATTTCTTCTCTTCAGGGTTTAGTTAGGGTACCAGTATGTGCAATTTGTATATCTCGGAATTTTGATATCGGTGACCTAAGGTCAGGTCAATTTCGCGACCTCCCCATTATAAGTCAATGGGGGAAAAATCAACTCCCTGTTTTTACCACTAAAACGGGTCGGAATGGCCCCATATACCATACATGACTTCATATACGATCAACCTTCACTACCTTGAGGTCTGTTTTGCTGTTGGGCAGCTGTGAGGTCATGTGACGTCATCAAAGGTCACCAAAGGTTTTTGGCCAATAACTCCGTACAGGAACAAGATACAGACTCGTGGATGGTCTCATTGTGTTCAGCTCGTCAAGACGCATCGAATGATATACATGATGACCTCGAGGTCACGTGACCTGAGGTCAACCTTTGACCTTGACCTTTCGAGGTCAACATATATATCATTCGATGCGGATTGACGAGAGGATCACGATGATGCCCTTAGTTTGTTCCTATCTTGACTAATTCGAAAGTTATTCGAGAAAAACTCTCTCCATATCTAGTGCCGCCATTTTGACTTTTTCGACCCCTGTGACGTCATCTTTGACCTGACCTGAAAATGACCTTAGTAAAAATTGTAGATCTTGGCCGTGCGTATCCGATGCCGTTTACCGCTTGTCGCTATCTTGCTTCGTTCTCGAGATCTCAGGGGGGGGGGGCCGAATCGGCCCCCCCCGCCAGTTTCTTGTCCCGGCGGAGCCCGCCAGGAATAGGGTTAAAGACACTGCGCAGACGTTAAACCTTAATCAAATTATTCAACAGGCTACCCGAATCACGACAAACGTAAACAACCTTAGAGACCTTATATTTACTAACAACAGTGAAATAATTCAACAAAGCGGAATACTTTCATCATTTGCAAACCTAGATCATTTTCCAACATTTGTAACACTTGACTTCGCACGACCGACATTAGACAACGACGATTCTGTTGTAACTATTTGGGACTACCAAAACATGGACATACCACTTTTAACTAGGACACTGACTGACACTGACTGGGAAAGCATCATGAACAAGGACATAAATACCGCAACATCAGAATTTATTACTTCTTTACACAACGCGGCGGCAGCAGCAATTCCCAAAATTAAACTGAAACGCAAGAAAAATGACAAATACTGGATAACATCAGAGCTGAAAAGAACCATACGTAAAAGGGATAGACTGTTTAAACTAGCAAAGGAAACGCAAACTGAAAGTAACTGGACGAGATGGAGGTGTCAACGTAACTTAGTCACAGCAATAAACAGACGGTTAAAAAACGAGTACATGCAAAGAGAGGTGCAAAAGTTATTGAATGATAAACAAAACTTACACAAATATCATAAAACACTTGCCTCAATAACAGGGAGAAAACAAAATAACACAATTCCACCACTTCTCGGACGTGACGGCACAATACTAAACGACGAACAAGACAAGGCGACACTACTAAACGAACATTTTGCTCTACAATCCACACTTGACATACCAGACACACGACTTCCACCGACAACCACCGCAGACATGACTCCGATACCAGCCCTCGACAACATTACGACTGACGAACATGAAGTACTTCAAATACTTAACTCTCTAGACACCAACAAATCTACCGGACCAGACGGCCTACCCGTAAAGTTCCTAAAACTAACAGCACCCCTAATTGCAAAACCACTGTCTCAACTATTTAACAAATCATTATCAATAGGCATTTATCCAGACGAGCTAAAAAAGGCGAACATCAAACCAATTTTCAAAAATAAAGGGTCCCCTTCTGATCCAACTTGCTACCGGCCCATAAGCATATTATCGGCCATTTCTAAAATTTTCGAAAAAATTGTATACAGGCAAATTTACGGACACATTACAGAACATGACCTTTTGACAGATAAACAAAGTGGCTACCGCAAAAAAACATGGCACCGAACTTCAACTTCATTACTTAACACACAACCTATATAAAGCTTTAGATACCGGACAAGACTTCACGGCAATATACCTAGACATCTCGAAATATTTTTGACAAGATCTGGCATAAAGGATTACTATATAAATGCGAAAATGAATTCGGAATTTCAGGAACACTTCTCCACTGGCTAAAATCTTACCTTAGTAACAGATTACAACGAGTACAAATTCGAAATTCCTTTTCTCAACAACGCACAATTAACGCAGGATGCCCCCAGGGATCGGTACTTGGACCTCTTCTAGCACTAATTTATCTAAACGATCTATCAAAACGCACATACAACGACATTTTATTATTCGCAGACGACAACTCTTTATATGCCCCCCACTCATCAGACACACTACAAAACACCCAAACGACCTTACAAAGAGACTTAGACGAAATTTACAAATACGGACAAGACTGGGCCATTTCATTCAATTCAGCAAAAACTAGTCAACAAACATTCTCACTTAAAAAGTCACACCGACAGCCGACACTTCACTTTGCTGACACTCCTATACCGAAAGATGAGACTCATAAACACCTTGGACTGACGTTTTCTCACGATCTCCGATTCCACGAACATGTAAACGAAATTATAAGCAAAATAAACAAAAATACCAGCCCATTATATTCAATTGCAAAATATCTTCCTCGACATATCCTAGAACAAATTTACAAAACGTACATTTTACCTCTTTTTGACTATTGTGACACTGTGTACGACGGACATATCACTTTAACCCGCGCCCCAGTGGCGGTCTCAGCCAACTTCGCCCTAGTGAGGGGGGGCATATGTTACCACCCACCTCTAACTCAAAAACTAAGAGGGCTAGAAAGACGCGGTAAAAAGCAGTCGATAGCTCTCAATGCGTACGTTTGAAAGTATTTCGGTCATTTTTCACCTTAGAGCAATATTGGGGTCAACAGAGGTCATCAAAGGTCAAAATTTGCCCATTGTCATTAAATTTTTCAGAAAACATGCCGCTATCTCAGGAACTATGGTAGCTAGAATAACGCAGGGAAGAGCAATCGATAGCTTTTGAACTCTTCTTTTGAAAAGGTCATTATCAATATTGACCTCAGGTCAACGGTTTGGCCTCCAGAGGGCAAAAAGTCCAAAAATAGCTCTTTTTACGAAGTGTTTTTCGACAATAACTTTCGACTACAAAAAGCCACGACATTTCTATTGCCAGAATCGTGTTTCTCTCGCCGAGACGCGTCGAATGAACTATAATTTGACCTTGAAAGGTCAAGTTGAAAATTTGACCTCAGGTCAAGGTCATGACCTTACCGGAAAAGGTCATGTTGCATATCAGTCGATGCGTCTCAACAAGGCAAACACAATGAGACCATCCCCAGCGTTCTATCTCTTTCCAATCGCGAGTTATTGGCAAAAAACTGTTTGTAGTCTTAAGTGACCTCGGATGACCTGTCTAGAGGCTATCAGCAAAAATGACACCTTGGTCATCACGAGTGGACTAAATCATTGTGATTCTGAAATATTTGGACTGTTCCGATGCGTACACACGGATCTAGAGGCATTTTCATTTTTCTCCATTGACTTGTAATGGAAAGGTTTCGCCACTGACCTGACCTTAGGTCACGGATATAAAAAATCCGAGATATACAAATTGTAGGGGCCCATAACAGCATGCAATCCACCAAGTTTGAAATCTTTCTGACAAACACTGCAGGCTGGACATGATTGCAAACTTTTTTTTAGGCTTGGTCAGTTAACTTGACCTGGTGACCTGACCTGACATAACCTGGGGTCAAAAATTTCACACACTGTCCAAAATTGATGTACAAAAAGCTACCCCAAGCGGCGCGGCGCTACGCGCCGCGGTTTTTTATTCACACGCAAAAAACGCGACAGGGTGGTAACATATGCCCCCCCCCCCCACTGGGGCGAGGGTTAAGAGACATTTCTAGACTGGAGACGTTACAAAACAGAATAGCGAGACTGACGACTGGGACCCTGTTTAGAACACCATCTGACAAACTACGCACCGAACTAGGATGGGACAAATTGACAACCAGAAGACAAACACATCGATTGACACTCTATCACAAATTAAGTAGACCTGATAACCACAATATTCCAAATTATATCTCAACTATCATCCCACGTACACGACAATATGACATAAACATGACACTTCGAAACGCTAGACACCACACTTTAGCTCAAACCCGGACAACAACACATCAACGCTCCTTCTTTACTCTCACAGGAAAACAATGGAATACACTGCCAGAGACCACAAAGCAATTGCCCCTCTCAGACTTCAACAAGTGGATCAAAAAACATTATTCGGCATCCAAACCACCCACATATTATTCACACGGTAGCAAAAATCTAAACATTCTTCACACCAGACTAAGGACTAACATGACACAGTTAAATTCTCATTTATACAAAATTCAGAAAACTGACTCTCCAGCTTGTTTGTGCGGTTTCCCTCAAGAAAGCACAGCACACTTTATCTTCTCATGCCCATTATACACACGGCAAAGAGACGAAATGAACCAAAATATATCCCGAAGCCTACAATCCAACTTTACACTTCAACCTAAAACCATCCAACTGGAAATCCTCCTGCACGGCTCAGGCCTCGACGGTGTCGGCGGTCGGGCGGTGGCACGCCACTTCCAAAAATTTATACAAGATACTCACAGATTCTCATGCGCTTTCTAACTTCATCCAGGGACCTGGCCGGGCGCGGCCTCCTGGCGGGGCGTGCGGGGGCGGTGGCTGCGGGCGGTGGCCGGCGACGGGGCGGCGGTCGGGCGAACTTCTGACTGAGCATATGTTCGAAGTATGAGAGATGATGAATGTGTTCAGGCGTGTACGTATATATGTATGTATGTGTATGTAAGTACGTATGTGTATGTATGTAAGTATGCATGTATGTGTGTCTGCGCTAGTATTATACCTACATATTTCCGGTGCACTGCACATCACGAGAGTTGGCACCGAGACTTAAAGGGACAGTATCATCGAAAAAAAAAAATCCATGCATGGAGCTGATTTTTTTTACTAGCATTTCTTATTTTTCTGAATCAGAAAAACATAGTTTGAGGACCGAACTCGGTGAAAAATATTGCAACCACATTTCATTTTCATGATTCATTTTCATGAGCGAACCACCACTATACAAGCATGGCCGCCAGTTTGGAAGCATGCAAAATTACTACAGAACTGGCGCAGATAATACATTATTGACGCTACGCTTACGCGGTCGTTCTTCTGATTGAGTTGTCCTTAGGGAGAGGTAGCCTTAGGTATTGCCTATAAAAATATACGTGACAATTGGAGGGAGTGACAATTGGACGTGACAATTGACAGTGGGAGAAAATATCACGTGACAATCACGTGATAAATGTCATACATTGGAGGGAGATTGTGATTCAAGCTGGAGGAATTCCTTTGTTGAGCCGCTAGAATCCGAAGGAAACAGCGGAAATTGCTTACGACTATTTAATGAATTTAACGGTGATGAATAAGTGCGAAAAACGTTTTGACTTTATAAAATTTGATGAAATGACCAGGGTAAAAGTTTTATTACTGGCGGTCAATTCAAAACGGCGCAAACATTTAAACAGTGAAGATAGTGAAGCACGATTCAAAGTGTGGTACACCTTTCGTACTTTGAGCGGCGATAGCGGGATAACGGTGTGGAGCTTCGAGGATCGGTCTTCAGTTCCCGGACCAGAAAGGTGGGGCCTATGCAATGTCAAATTTCATCAAAATGGTGATACTGTCCCTTTAAGCCTTTGGCTTTTGTGCCTCCTCTTATTTTACTATATATTATGCGTTTAATTTGTATTACCAATAAACAGTTGGATGGATAACCCGTGATGTCACTAGGCACTAGGCAGCTTTACCACGCCATTTATAAGCTCCCCTCCCGAAATCACTATTCGAAACCATTATCGTGACGTAAAATAAATACATTTATAGAAAGAACACCTTCCTAATTTTTTGCATATCTCTTAACAATGAGCCAACTATATTTTTAAAGAAATAAAAATAAAAAAATTGGTCCTTAAGTCCAAAAAATACAAATGAAAGAAAACTTGATATGTCATATTAAAAATAACGTATTTTTCAAAATATCAAAAATACACATTAATCTCTGTTTCATTGCAAGTTCAATGCTATAAAGCATTTGGCCTTTGAATAATCCGCCTTAGAGTTTCAGCCCGCAAAACTTAGCGCTGCAAAGCAAGATCCAAAAAATGTTATGCACCATAACTAAAAAAAAGTACTTAACCGATAAGTCTGAAATTGTTACAGGTGGATTCAGAGCCCCTGATTACCCCTGAGACTAATTCTCGTCAAATTCCGAGAGATGAGGGTGTCAAATTGGAAAAAAAGTGGTACGATCTATCGTGGAATGCCCCAGATGGTTGAGCAATGAAACACCCTATATAATTATTTTCTTTCTCGACAATATGGATCGACTAATATGCAAGATGACCTTTCCCGGTTAGGTGATGACCTTCCTCTTAGGTCAAATTCTCAAAATGCCCTTTTGATGTCAAATTCAAGCTCATTTGACTCGTCTGTCTAAAAAAAAAAAATGGAACACCATGCCGGTTAAACTAATCTGGTGCAGGTCTGAGCCAAAAGGTATTACAGATAAACGTCCTCCGCGAAAACGTATACTCGAGGGCAGCGCTTTTCGAGGAGCGCTGTGGCCCGAAGGTTTGGACTTTGAATTGTGAAAAACGCCCGCCCGCCGCAAAACGCAAACACCGCAAAACGCACGCCCGAAACGCCAACGCAAAGGTCGCAAAAAAATAAACAAACGCCCGCCCGCCGCAAACCGCAAATAAAAAAAAACGCAAAAACGCCGCAAAACAAATAAAACCGCCCGCATCGCACGCCCGCTAACCGCCAAACGAAAACGCCTAAAAATCGCCCGCCCGCCGCCAAAAGCAAACAACGCAAAAAAAGCGGCCACCAACCGCAAACAAAATTAACACCGCAAACGACGCAAAAAAGAAAACCCCCGCATCAACCGCCCGCCCGCCCGCCGCAAAAGACAAACACCACAAAAAAACACAAAACGCCCGCCCGCCGCAAAACGTAAACACCGCAAAACGTGCAAAACGCACGCCCGAAACGACAACGCAAACGGCGAAAAAAATCGCCCGACCGCCGCAAACTACACAAAAAAAAACGCCGAAACGCCGAAAAAAACCGCCAGCATCGCACCGACGCTAACTGCTAACCGAAAACGACTAAAAGTCGCCCGCCAGCCGCCAAACGCAAACACCGCAACTAGCGCCCGGCCGCAGCAAGATAATAATTTATCAACGACTGGCATACCGTTAGGTTGGTCATTTTCGCAAATCAAAAATATATCTGCCAAAATCTCCTAGATGAAAGCGCCCGAGTAAAAAACGGATGGCACGTGCGTGTTCCTCGCCCCCAACTTCCTTCAGGTCAATCATCATTTGGGTCACCTAACGCATTGACGACCGGCTGGGTGGAATGAACATTGCGCCTAGAAACGTAAGTAAATTGTCAAAAAGAATCCCCAGAATGGTGGATCCCAAAAGTTTGAAACTGCCACTTTGACCCACTGGACGACACCTTAAACAGTTGCCGACGGGATGACACCCATTGTTTGGTCACCCACGCCATAGTATGCATCATGGGTGCGCCGAAATGACCAAAAGTCCCAATTTCCGGTGTGCAGGGTCATTTTCAACGGCACGTGGCACGTGGTTCTGGACTTTTCCGGCCACTTTGCGACATACCCATGGGTAGTGTACCTCATGGTGGTTGATCCGCATGGAAGAAAATGGGGGGTCGTTTGGATCGTTTTCGAGCAATCTGCCGTGGAACGCATTTTTTTCATTTTGCCCATTGGCTTAACACGGGAATTTTCAAAGTCACGTGGCACGTGCACCAGATGGTCCGCGGAGGGGAGACCCATACCAGAACGTAAATCACCTGGCCCACTAGAAATCCTGAAAAAAATAAGATTTTTTGGAACAGCCGTTTTCAAGAGCATCAAGTTGTACTGATCTCAGGCAGCTTTTGCCAAATTGTCAGGGAACTCAGATTTGTTTTTCAATAGAGTTTTCAAGAGCATCAAGTTGTACTGATCTCAGGCAGCTTTTGCCAAATTGTCAGGGAACTCAGATTTGTTTTTCAATAGAAAAACACAATTCTAAAGAATAGTGTTTTAACTATTGACAACAAACCTGCGGTGATTTTGAGGCTAAAACGTTTACCTTAGGTCAAATCTGACATCATCAATAAGAGAGAGAGCATAAAAAGAGCTATCGAATATGCCATTTGCTGCAGCGCTGTAGCTTAATCTTTTTCTGAATCCTGGCTTTTGCGCCGCTTTGTCGAAAAAATGTCAACAAGATCGGCGAAATTTGATTTTCGGTTGTCTCTGGCGACCTGACCTTGGACCAGTTCGACCTAACCTTAAAAATGATCCAGGTAGTTTTATAATAGTTTTTGACGCTCTTTCGAACGCCGCCTACTGCGTGTCCGACGTGGCCCACAAGCTGAGTTAGACGTGGGTGTTCAAACACCCCCCAGCAGGTTCAATAAAAAAAAAACGCTTACGCTGGGGGCGGCACCGCACTGTTAGGCGCTGGCGGCATCGCAATAATGGGCGGCACTGCGCTGAGGGGCGCCACTTGCATTGAGGGTGGCATTGTACGGTGAAGGGGCATGTATCACGGTTGGAGGTCTGAGTCACGTGGCACTACAACTTCTCTTTAGCACTTAAGTTCTTGTTTGCACGCATATAAATTTGTATACACTCAGCCACGCTCAAGCGCTCTCGCTGGACTGTCCTCTGTTCCCACAGGCCATTTGTTTCCCCCGCTCCCCTCTTCCCCTCCATAGCGTCAGTTCGTCAAAACCGTCAAAACAACACCTGCGTCACCCGTCTCTCTCTCTGTGTCTCTCTCTCTCTCTCTCTCTCTCTCTCTCTCTCTCTCTCTCTCTCTCTCTCTCTCTCTCTTCTCTCTCTCTCTCTCTCTCTCTCTCTCTCTCTCTCTCTACCTACTCCTTCCCTCTCTCTCCCTCCCTTTCATCCCGAGCCGCCGCGCGCCGCGTCGTCCCCTAGCTGATAAGATGCCTTATCAGTATCCTCTCCGCTTTTATCTCTTCCACCTGTCCCGAGCCGCCACGCTAAGTCAGGGTGTCTGCGTTGTTCCCTTGCCGCTTATAAGACACCCTATCACTGAGTAGGACATAGGTTTTACCACATTTATACGCAAAAACAATCTTTGGTGGGTTTCAGCCTAGCAGGAAAGACTACAACATATTACAGGTACCTCGCCACCTCGCTTATCTATATTATCCTTGATTCTAGCAGACAACAGCCCGCGGTCCCATACAAATTCAAATATGACCCCAAATAATTGCAGGTTCTCATTTTATTATACCTATATAGTAATCACGCAGTATTTTTTGGTCTGATTGCATTCTTTGTGACGAAATTTATGAGGAAATATTGCAGGAAATAATTCCTGTTTCATTTACTAAAGCTCTTAATCGTTTAGACGAAAAACGCATCCTAGCAGAACAACGAAGGGGAGGGGTAGAGGGACGGAACCTTTATGATAACCAATAAAGACGGAATCGTTTTATTCATTGAGTTCTTTTTTCCTTCCGTCCCTCCGTCCTTTTTCTTTATAAGAATGACTTCCCGCTCTTTCGCTCTTTCGAATGCCACTTACCGCGTGTCGCTACGTGGCCCAGGAGCCAAGTTAGACGGAAGACCCTAGGAAGAAAAGTGTGTGGATGCCAGGGCTGCAAAAGGTTGCAAATTTTCACTGGTTCCCCTAATAGATAGTGTCTTAGTGCATGCGATACAGCATTATTTCAGTTTTTCCTCGTAATACTTTTTGGCTGGCTTGGTTAATTCAGTGAACGTAATTTTCGGCGGCAGAAAAAAATATAAAAAGTTAACCCAATTATAAGACATTTTGAACTTATTTGGTCTACTTGCGTTTTATGACGGAATCGTCTAAAAATCTAAATTTCACTTTTCATGCAAAATGGATGCTCAAAATATTCAAAAAAAAATTCGTTCCGCAAAATATTCAAAGAGCGTATAATCGGCTGTGATTATCCCCCTTATGAAGTGCTACGGAACGCTGTCTTTAACCCGCGCCCCACTGGGGTCTGCGTATAACACGCCCTACTGGGGGGGGGGGGGGCTCTCCATAGCCCCCCTCCTAACTCCGAAACTACTGGGCCGATCGTCAAAATTCAAACGGCGTCTGATAGCCCCGGAAAAACTGTCGAGCGAAACCTAGTTTCATTGACCTCGAGGTCACCGATGACGTCACAGGTCAGGTCAAAGTAAAAATTATTAGCATTTCGGCTTGTTCACATTTTGGGCTCTGGCCGCCGTCTTACAAGTCAGATCAGGCTCATTTTTGTTTTACACACTCGTGAACAGATGCTCTAGATTCTTTGAGGGTACCAAACTTGTACTTTGATTTTCAGGTCAGGGTCAGGTCATCACAGGTCACGGAAATATTATATCATGCGTCGGTCACGTGACACATGTTTTATGGTCCATTTAGGCCATAGATTTCTAATTTGATGTCGTCTGTGTCATTCGAGGTCATTTTGAGTCCAATTTAGCTTAGGTCAGGTCACTTTCAGGTAAAAAAGATCAAATTTTGAAGTTTAAATTTTCAACAAAAAAGGTGTCTATTGGATGCAGTTTGAGCTCAGGAACACGATGGTGCTATTTATGTTGGTGTACGATGTCAATTACGTACTGAAAAATTGATTTGAAAAATTAATAATTGTGAATTTTTTTGCAATAATGCGTATAACTTGGCCATTTTTGAAGATATTTAGCTAAAACTTGCTAGAGATAGTCATAAGCATGCGTTCTGTCACATATATTCCGGTTTTTTTTCGAAAAGTCGAAAACGTTTTGAAAATATAAAAATATAAATTTTGAATATTATTTTACAAAATTTTCGAAATTTTCAAAATTTTGAAAATCCGGGATATCAGTTTGATAGCGCAGTCAATTCTGAGTGCTTTCATGCAAAGAAATTGGATCTAGCTCAAAAACTGAGCTCTTGGGAGCGATTGCCGTGGTTCAATGTTTTGCGTCGAAATCGGCCGAACATGACGTCGCTCTGACGTCATTTCCGGCCGACCTATGGTAGCTACGAAGTTCAAATTTTGACACAAGGTGTCAAATTGATGCAGCCGAAGATACTGAAAGTTTGGCGTCGATACGTCAAGTGGTTTGGAAGTTTTTGCAGAAAAACGGGAGGGGGGGGCTATGAATAGCCCCCCCCCCCCCAGTGGGCCGCGGGTTAACGATACATTTACTGTCGACTAATATGTATTGTTTTCCAATTTTCGGAAAAAAGTGTCATTGAGGTTTTGCGAGGCTAGACCGGCCGGATCGCTCGCACCGCCCGCGGGCCGGACCGAGCGGTCCCGCTGACCCTACCTGACCTGAGCCCGGCGAGATATGGGACAGGCAGACGGGTTCGGCTCAGCGGAGGCAGTGCCCACTGGTGGTGGGGGCTTTTTATAGACCTACTGCGCATGACATCATATTATAGCCGAATACCGTGTCTACCGCTCCGAGTCCATCACCCACATCGTCCTGCTTCCATAGCACGGCACGTTAGAGATTTTCGATGCCGATGTGTTTCCTCTTGGGCGTACGAACCTGTGTCCCAATCCCGGGGCGAGGTTTTGACCTTTGGTAGAGAGCGGGAAAACTAGCGGGGTGGATTGAGTCGGCCCGCCATCATTAATATTTGATATGCTGTGCGGAGGGGTGACCGGTGACGCTGGCCTCTGACCTTGCCAGGGAGATCCACCGCGAGCTGCCGACGCGCCGGGTCGGCTCTGGTCGGATCGTGTCTCGCGACGAGGGGCGCTGTCGACCGGCGGCCGGCGGCCGCTGGGAGCGCCTCGACGTCCGGCTGGACAAGGCGGAACAGCGGTAAGTAGCGCTTCAAAATGTGCTCTCACCTGGGCCCTGGCGGCCAAATTAGTTCTCAAGTTGATTTTTCGACTGTTTTAAGTTTAACCCTCGCCGGCACAGGCCATTTTGAGTCCTTCGACGGCACAAGGGGGGGGGGGGGGGGTTGGTACGACCCCCCCTCGCGTTTGGCCCCTGATCGAGCTAGAGCTTCGCGGAAAAAACGAGCGTGTTGCCCGTCACGAGAGGAAGCCGATGATACCCAATTTTAGGGTCCTAGGTCATCGGGTGACCTTCCAGGTCAGGTCAATGACCCGAAAACCGGGAAAATCGGGACCTGTTAGAAAGTCGTAAAATGTGGCTGCTATGTGGTTTTCCGGGGTGCTGATCACGAATATCGTGTTAGTTTTGATCATAGATGATGTCTCTAAGCATTTAGACCAGGTCGGGTCAGGTCAGGTCAGGTCAACCGGTAGGGGCTGTGACGGGTATTCGTAATACGCGTCAACCGCCTCGGACAGCTTTGTAACATGTTACGAAGGCACCAAAACTACTTCGTAAATGTTCAAATGGTTGCTAAATTCGAATTCAGCTCCAAAAACTAGCATAGAAACATGTAAAACTCGAAAAAGTGAACCGAGGTCACCCGAGGTCACCAAAGGTCAATGACCTGACCTGACCTTCAGGTGACCTTGACAACCACCCTAATGCATGGGAGCAACATCAAATCACATGTTTGAACGTTTGAAACCACGAAAAGCTTGCAAAGGCGCGGCTAATGCGAGCCGACATGCGCCGAACCGCGATTTCGGCCAAACATGGTCACAGAAAAGAGGTCACAGGTCAAAGGTCATTGGGGTCATGAAATTTTCAAAGTAGGTGTAAAATTGATCAATGCGAGGGTACTGAAAGTTTCGTCGCGATCGGCCGCTTTTTACGCGAGTTATTCGCGAAAAACCTTAGGGGGGGGGGTTGCATCAACCCCCCCCCCCCCTGTGCCGGCGAGGGTTAACATCTCGAAGTTGAAAATGAAGTTGATTTTTGTTGTGCCTATGAGCGGTGCGAGCCACTTAAACAAGTGTTATTTGAGCGAGCGTCATTTGAGCGAACCATTTTCAGCGAATGTTGTTGAGCTGGGACGGATTCATTTGGTAAAAGATTGTTCAAATGCCAGCTTTAAGTTTTTATTGATGGCTGTCGATAGAATTATTAAAAAGACAGATAAACACGTAAGTACAGAAGAATTCAAAAATTAAAAAAAAAAACGCCACTGAAATTTGTGGCGCAGATATTCGAGAAAAGCTCGTTTCGTAGTTGATAAGCGTTTAGGAAGGCCTTTAAATTAAATATTCATTTGCTTTAAATTAAGAATAAAGTTAAAATTGAAAAAAATGATATATAGCCCGACGTTTCGCATTTATTGCTTATTCATGGGCAACTGTTGCCCATGAATAAGCAATAAATGCGAAACGTCGGGCTATATATCATTTTTTCAATTTTAACTTTATTCTTAATTTAAAGCAAATGAATATTTAATTTAAAGGCCTTCCTAAACGCTTATCAACAATTGTCAATCTATATATACTCGTTTCGTAGATCGCAGCGTTCCACTTCGTTGACGAATTCGCGTACATGAATAAGCACAATAAAACAAAAATGAACCGCATAAACATTGAACTAAGTCGCCTAGCCGAGCACCCGATACACATCTGCCACCATGACACCAGGCTTTACATTCAGCACATTTCCTCTCGCCTTGTAGACAAAAATTCCCTCCTTGATTTTTCGTTTCCTCCAGTCAGACTCGTAAGCTAAGACTTTCACATCTCCCCAAGCGACGCAGTGGCCCGTTTCTATAACATGTTTGGCTAGTCCTCAATGATTCTCATCGAATTGCGTATTGCCATCTTATGCTCTGTTTCTCTCGCCGCTCTAATGCTACAACACGTTTCTTCTACGTACATTTTTCCACACGCTCACTCATACTGGTAAACCAGGCCCGTCCTGTGACACCTGGGGCATTCCACGATAGATCGTACCACTTTTTTCCAATTTGACACCCTCATCTCTCGGATTTTGACGAGAATTGGTCTCAGGGGTAGGGTAATGAGGGGCTCTGAATCCACCTGTAACAAGTTCAGGCTTATCAGATAGTGGTTTTTTTAGCTATGGTGTATAACATTTTTGGATCTTGCTTTGCAGCGCTAAGTTTGGCGGGCTGTAACTCTAAGTCGAATTATTCAAATGCCAAATGTTTTATAACATTGAACTTGCAATAAAACAGAGATAATTTTTGTATTTTTAATTAAAGAAATACGCTTTTTGATATATGACATATCGAGTTTTTTCATTTGTATTTTTTGGACTTTAGGACCAATTTTTTATTTTTTTTCTTTAAAAAAGTATTTGGCTCAATGTTAAGAAGTACGCAAAAAAAAATAGGAAGGTGTTCTTTCTATAAATGTATTTATTTTACGTCACGATAACGGTTTCGAACAGTGATTTCGGGAGGGGAGCTTACAAATGGCGTGGTAAAGCTGCCTAGTGACATCACGGCTACTGAAATTTCAATTGAAGCCTGCGTCATCTGATTCCAAAAGATTCCAAAATTCTCAACTGAAAACTAGACCTTTCCATGTCAATAATTTGAAAGTCATCTAATGAGAAAGGAGTGTCACAAGCTAAGGAGTGGTCCCTTACTGAGGATGCGACGGGACAAGATAAATGGGTTCCAGTTCTGTCGGACTTTCCTTGATGCTGGCATACTCTAGTGCATAATCTTACATAGGTGGATCCTATGTAGGTCCCCTCACACGAGGGGCAACTGAATTTATAAATGACACTAGAGCGGCAAGCCTTAGGGACAACGTCTTTGAACCGAAACAGGGAGCCTATGCTTAGTTTGTTGCGTAGCACCAGCCTGGGGTTCATGTAGGGATAGTACTTTTTTAGAAGTGATTCTACTGCTTCTTTTAGTTTTAGCGACTGTTTCCCGAAATGGGGAAGAACAAAATATTTTTCAAGCTTTTCTACGTGGTATGTCGAGACCTTGGGCGTAAACCGTTTGTTCAAAAACTTGGAAATCGCTGAGTCAATAAGAGCCTTTGGGTAGCCATTTTCTGTAAAGAACTTACGGAGGAAGCTGATCTCCATATCAAAAAGTTTGAAAGACGAGCTAATGTTATAGGCGCAATAGATCGCAGTGTTTAGGATGGCTTTCTTAATAGAGAGAGGGATGTAGCTAAAAAAACTAAGACCGAATAAGACCGAATAAGAATTTTTGGATGTCCGGATAAGACGATCTGGCAACTCGCTAGAAACATCCGTTTATCGCAAACCATCATACACTGGCCTCGGTCTTAGTTTTTTTTAGCTACATCCCTCTCTCTATTAAGAAAGCCATCCTAAACACTGCCATCTATCGCGCCTACAACATTAGCTCGTCTTTCAAACTTTTTGATATGGAGATCAGCTTCCTCCGTAAGTTCTTTACAGAAAATGGCTACCCAAAGGCTCTTATTCAAACGACACTACAGAAAGACCTAGACATCATACACAACTACGGACAAACATGGGCTATAACATTCAATGCAACGAAAACCACACAACAAACTTTCTCACATCGACAACAAACTAATCGACCAACCCTTACTTTCGGCGGTAACCCCATTCCAATAGTAAATGACCATAAACATCTCGGCCTCACACTATCCACAGATCTACGCTTTCACACACACATTAATGACGTCCTTCTAAAATTTAATCGTTCTATGGGCCCTTTATACCCAATAGCAAAACACATACCTAAAGGAATGCTTCTATCTCTCTATATTACTTACGTTCAACCTTTCCTCGACTATTGTGACATCACTTACGACGGACACATCACAACGACTGACGGCATGCGACTAGAAAAAGCACAAAACAGAGCAGCACGACTGATCACTGGGACTGGACTTCGGACATCGACTAACGGACTGCGACGAGAACTAGGATGGACTTCTTTGACCGACAGACGGAAAATCCACAAACTTCAGTTTTATCACAAATTAATATTCAATCCTATAGTTCCCGAATTTATTAAGACCATTATTCCTAACACAAGACAGCAAAACACAACACGAACTTTACGAAATATTTCAGCTCAAACAATACCATTGGCCAGAACCACATCCTATCACCGATCCTTCGTCCCATCCTCTACAAGCCTCTGGAACACATTGCCCGAACATCTACGCACAAACAATAACTACTTTACCTTTAAAAAACACCTAAAAGAACTGATTACACAACCCCGTCCACCTCTGTATTATTTCCTAGGCACAAAAACAGGCAACATTTTACACACAAAACTACGACTGAATACTTCAAAACTTAATGCTCATCTTTTCTCCATACAACAAGCTAATTCACCCTCTTGCACTTGCGGCTATAATTCTGAGAACACAAAACATTTCCTACTTTCCTTTCCACTTTATCATACTCAGCGAAACATTCTTTACAACACCGTGTCGCCCGTCATCCGCACTGACTTTTCCACTCTCCCTTCCTCCAAACAACTCGACATCCTTATCCACGGTACAGACCTGAGTCGTGAGGAGGGCCGTGTGGTTGCCACCGCTGTCCAATCCTTCATCATCCATACCCATCGCTTATAAAATACAACATCCCAGTCCCAATCCTCACCACTACCGTGGTCGGACGAGTGGGCGCGGTGCGGGGCAGCCTTGCAGTGCCGCCGGGGTCGTGGAGCGTTACCGGGCTTGGGCGGTCCGGTCGATCGACGATCACTTTGACATGTTTTGCAACATAAATGTTTTTATTCCGTTCTTCTTGTTTCATTGTGTTTCATCATTATTTTTGTTGCTAAATACGTTAAGTACTTATCGTTTAGCAAGCGGCGCCATGATTTAAGTGCGTAGCACTTTTGCGCCAATTGCATACTTTATTTGTTATATTCATATGTTTGTTATTGAATAAATGGTCTCTCTCTCTCTCTCTCTCTCTCTCTCTCTCTCTCTCTCTCTCTCTCTCTCTCTCTCTCTCTCTCTCTCTCTCTCTCTCTCTCTCTCTCTCTCTCTCTCTCTCTCTCTCTCTCTCTCTCTCTCTCTCTCTCTCTCTCTCTCTCTCTCTCTCTCTCTCTCTCTCTCTCTCTCTCTCTCTCTCTCTCTCTCTCTCTCTCTCTCTCTCTCTCTCTCTCTCTCTCTCTCTCTCTCTCTCTCTCTCTCTCTCTCTCTCTCTCTCTCTCTCTCTCTCTCTCTCTCTCTCTCTCTCTCTCTCTCTCTCTCTCTCTCTCTCTCTCTCTCTCTCTCTCTCTCTCTCTCTCTCTCTCTCTCTCTCTCTCTCTCTCTCTCTCTCTCTCTCTCTCTCTCTCTCTCTCTCTCTCTCTCTCTCTCTCTCTCTCTCTCTCTCTCTCTCTCTCTCTCTCTCTCTCTCTCTCTCTCTCTCTCTCTCTCTCTCTCTCTCTCTCTCTCTCTCTCTCTCTCTCTCTCTCTCTCTCTCTCTCTCTCTCTCTCTCTCTCTCTCTCTCTCTCTCTCTCTCTCTCTCTCTCTCTCTCTCTCTCTCTCTCTCTCTCTCTCTCTCTCTCTCTCTCTCTCTCTCTCTCTCTCTCTCTCTCTCTCTCTCTCTCTCTCTCTCTCTCTCTCTCTCTCTCTCTCTCTCTCTCTCTCTCTCTCTCTCTCTCTCTCTCTCTCTCTCTCTCTCTCTCTCTCTCTCTCTCTCTCTCTCTCTCTCTCTCTCTCTCTCTCTCTCTCTCTCTCTCTCTCTCTCTCTCTCTCTCTCTCTCTCTCTCTCTCTCTCTCTCTCTCTCTCTCTCTCTCTCTCTCTCTCTCTCTCTCTCTCTCTCTCTCTCTCTCTCTCTCTCTCTCTCTCTCTCTCTCTCTCTCTCTCTCTCTCTCTCTCTCTCTCTCTCTCTCTCTCTCTCTCTCTCTCTCTCTCTCTCTCTCTCTCTCTCTCTCTCTCTCTCTCTCTCTCTCTCTCTCTCTCTCTCTCTCTCTCTCTCTCTCTCTCTCTCTCTCTCTCTCTCTCTCTCTCTCTCTCTCTCTCTCTCTCTCTCTCTCTATTGACTCAGCGATTTCCAAGTTTTTGAACAAACGGTTTACGCCCAAGGTCTCGACGTACCACGTAGAAAAGCTTGAAAAATATTTTGTTTTTCCCCATTTCGGGAAACAGTCGCTAAAACTAAAAGAAGCAGTGGAATCACTTCTAAAAAAGTACTATCCCTACATGAACCCCAGGCTGGTGCTACGCAACAAACTAAGCATAGGCTCCCTGTTTCGGTTCAAAGACGTTGTCCCTAAGGCTTGCCGCTCTAGTGTCATTTATAAATTCAGTTGCCCCTCGTGTGAGGGGACTTTCATAGGATCCACCTATGTAAGATTATGCACTAGAGTATGCCAGCATCAAGGAAAGTCCGACAGAACTGGAACCCATTTAACTTGTCCCGTCGCATCCTCAGTAAGGGACCCCTCCTTAGCTTGTGACACTCCTTTCTCATTAGATGACTTTCAAATTATTGACATGGATAGGTCTAGTTTTGAGGTGAGAATTTTGGAATCTTTATATATTCACAAAATAGAGATCTTATATACATAGAGATGACATGCACTTAAGATCGTGGCGATTCAGTGGGTCTTTTTAAGCAACTTATTTTCAGCCAGTAGCGTGCCAATATGGCTGAGGCATTGTTAGTCTGAAGAAATTGTTATGTAGCGAGCGAAGCAAGCGTAGTCTTTCGTAGATTAACGGGAATTTCTGAGTATGAGCGGCCGGCCGGCCGTGGTTACGCTTTTGCGAGGCTTATACCTATCTCAGCAACTACTTGACCGATTTACATTCGATGATTTTTCTAGGGTAGCTTCATTCCTTCTACCAAGTATTGGACTATTCTCGATGCATGTGGGTGACCGCTTATGCACGTGCCACGTGCAAAACGAAGAGGTGTCAGTCAGTTTTGCAATAGTTGCAATATCTTGGTAACTACTTGGCCGATTGCGCTGAAAGTTGGCATGTAGGTAGGCACTAGGCACCCACTAGGCAATGCATATCCATGTGCCACAGTTGGGGTGCTGCTGCACGTGCGCACGTGCAGGGTTCGATTCCAGATCTCGAGAACGGCTGAACCGATTGTGCTGAGATTTGGTACATGGTTAGGGACCAGTTAGTAGGGTGCCGTGCAAAAGTCAGTTGTGACCCATTTTGCACGTGTGCACGTGCAGGGTGCCGCTTCCAGATCTCGAGAACGGCTAGGCCGATTGCGCTCATATTTGGCACATCGCTAGGGACCGGTTAGTAGGGTGCAGTGCACAAGTTAGTTGGAGGTGTCCCTTGCAAATTCGCTTGTCCAAGGCCCACCCTCTCGCTCGCTCCGTTGGTCGCCCCAAAAGGCGTTTTACTGGTTTAAAATATTGCTGTTCTTTCCTGGCTGATTTCATTCCTGAGGTAAGCAATGAAATTTGTAGCATGATTTCATTTTGTGTTTTTATTGAATTCCTTAAAAGCTCGCCTAAAAACATTCTCTCTCATTCAGGCTCTCATCAACCGGGCAGGCGGTGGACCTCCTGGCCACCTTCCGCGCGGTGGGGGCGGGGGGCATTTTTTGCCCCCCTCTCGTATCTCCGAAACTACTGGACGGATCCGTAACATTCAAACGATGTTCGATAGCCCTGTCAAATTTGTCGACGGAACTCCAATTTCATTGACCTCGGGGTCACCGATGACGTCACAGGTCAGGTCAAAGATAAAATGTTTCGCGTACGTTAAAAATAGGGCGTACGTTGCCTAGTATATATGTTGCTATTAGAGGTCACTGATTATACCATGTCAGGTCACAAGTTAGGTCACCAAGGGTCAGCACATGAACCAACTTTATTATTTACTAGGGTTGTGCGATGCATGTTTTATGACCCCCCTGACATGCCCCCCCCAAAAAAAAAAGGTTACAGGTCTAAGGTCATTTGGGTCAGATGCATGGAATTTTCAGGGTAGGTTCCTTGAGATTTGGTCAAGTTTGGCGCTTTCGGTCAACCGTCGTGAAAACGGCTGTTCTGAACCTTTCTGAGCACGGTGCAAGCTCAAATATACATATGTTGCATGTTCCCATTCAATGATACATTAACCCTAGCCGGACCTATTGGTTTTCTGCATACGCGCCGGCCGGGGGGGGGGGGGGTACGATTTCCCTCGCCGTTTCGCCCCTGATGAAGCTAGAGTGTCGCGGAGAAAACAAGCGTGTGTGCCGTTACAAGACGCAGGGACTGGCACCCGATTTTAAGGTCTCATGAGATCAGGTCAAGTGACCAAGGGCCATGGTTCAGTTTTTCATAACTTCGCAAAAAAACGGTCGGAGAGCCGCGATTTTGGCATCATCGTGTTTGTCTCGCTCAGGCGCGTCGAATGGTATACTTTTTGTTCGGGTGAGGTCAACTTGAGGTGTTGACCTCGGGTCAAGGGCAGGTCAGCTCCCCCAGATCACGAAGCTGGTTGAAAGAGGTCATGTTACATATTACTCGAATTGGCAGGTCTTCTTGAGTTTATTGGTGGCTTTCCCGACTCGCTAACTCAATTTGATGGGGAGTTATTGATGAAAAACTCTAATGACCCAAGTATAAAACTGCAATGAAAACCGTAAGCCTCATGCTAATAATTATATTCAAAATAGGGCCAAGAAAATAAGACATGTTCGCCAAACTGACAAACTGACTTTTGTCAAACCGTCTTACGGTTTTCATTGCAGTTATATATTGTAATCATGAGCCTCAAAACCGCGCTTTCTTTAATCAATGACCCAAGTGACCATAAATGACGCCACGCAATGTCAACAATGCAAAAGTGAAGCATCGGACCTTGCAAGACGTGCAAGAAATCACGATTCCATGTGCTGGAGACAGTTTGAGATAGTTCTCGGCGCTAACATAGCAGTTTTCATTTTTCCCCATTGATTTATACCTAATGGTGAGGTCACGTGGCCGACCTGACCTCATGTGATTTTTAGGGAAAATCCGAGATATAGTTATGTACAAGTTGTGAGACCTCTGGATGATAGGCACTACATCCTGTAAGTTTCATCTCCCTGTGAAAGTTCCTCTGGCACTGACGGCGTTGCGAAGTTGCGACATCTGAGGACTGTGCAGAGGTTCACTTATGACGTCACAGGTCAGTGACCTGACCTGACCTGAAAATGCGGTTGGTGTCACAAGATGCGGGTTGGGTCAAAGGTCAGGTATGCCAAGTTTCAGCTCTCTATCGCCTGCGTGTTCGGAGCTATCGTGAAAAACCCTATAGGGAGGCGGCACCCGCCCCCCCCCCCCGTCGGACGGCGAGGGTTAATGATACATGCAGTACCTGATACGAGCATAAGGTTAAAACATGCCTAATTTCATTTCAATAATTACGCTCGAAAGCGTCACAGCTAGACAAAAAAGAAAAACTGTACTTAAAAATAAGCGGATGTTAACACAATCTCCTTGACCGAATCCTTACAAAATGCAAGTCACGGGCCATGGCACCCCAGAAAACCTTGCTTAAAAAGACCCACTGAATCGCCACGAAATCAAGTGCTTTAACATAGGCGTGTCATCTCTATGTACCTATATAAGATCTCTATGCTCTCAATGATAAGAGTTCCGCGGTTAACCTTAATATTGTCACCTAGGGGGTCATTATGAAATGATGCGTATGACTTGTTTAGTGTGTTTGTGAATTTTTGAATTAGACTTGCGATACTGTGCCGACTCGCTCACCGCGCTGATTGCTTGTTACCATGTATCGAAATGTAACGAATCACTGAATCACTGATGATGTCTCTGTTAAGAGAAGAAACGTTTGAAAAATGTTACTAAATGATCAATACAACTCTGTGCCTTTTAATCAGGTTCATTCTCATCTTAAGTCCAACGAAGTCACGACTCTTCGATCTCATCAATCGCAATCATGGTAGATCAACTTTGAGAAACGTCCTGGGCTACTTAGCCCTGATCAAGAAAAGAGAAAAATGTAACCTTGACCTGAAGTTTCTACTTACCTGCAAGACCTATGACATCTTCCCGAAATTCCTTCGATTTAAACTTTACAAAAAGTCGCTTCATTCAACACAACTCGACAAGTCCTGGCAGCAAAAACTGTTAGACGAAGAAATCAAGTTTAAGAAACGACGACATGCCGATATTGAGAAGAAATGTACAGAAACTCGGAAAAGCATTTATCAAGTTCTATCTTTTTTCAAGTTTTACTGGCTTATCAACGTCAGTAAAGATGTTCTGGCCACCTTCAAAAGAAAACATGAATCAATCCACGCAAGAAAGCTCGCTCGGCTCGGAATTGAGAACTCGCTTCAACCTTGTGATCCAAACAAGGTCATCTTCAACTTCTCTTCAAAATCCATTCCCTCGCGCATCAAGACACTGCTGGCGTTTGGGCTGGACTTCAGACTGCCTGTTTGGAGGCTGAGCTTCTACAAATATTTTCTACATTTTGAAACTCCGGCTCAGTCGATCGTTCACCTCCCGCTCGCCGCAAGATTCACCTTTCAAGAAGTGAAACAGAACTTACGATCATTAGCCTTTCGATTTTACAATGGTTTTAGACCTTCCAAAGTGTTTTCTCCAATTTTCTCCAAGTCAGATGTAGTGTTATTGAAGAAGTTTGCCTCTGACCAATCATTGTTGTAACTCGTCCTGATAAAGGTAAGGGCGTAGTTATCGTAGATCGAGACCAATATGTCGATAAAGTAGAGACAATTCTGGCAGACCGTTCTAAGTTATCTATTGTAACTGAACCTCCTCACAAGCTTTTGCTCAAAGTGGAAGAACAAACTTAAAAAAGATGGCAATCATTTCAGAAGGAACGTACAGTAGACTACATGTATCTGGATCAGCACCTGGTGTTCTTTATGGTCTTCCCAAAGTCCATAAGGCATAAGCCAAACCTGCCCTTTCGTCCCATATTTAGAGCGTGTGGAACCGCCACATACTCTCTGGCGAAGTTTCTCGTCCCACTTTTGGCACCTATCACTGAAAACGAGTACACTGTAAAGAACAGTCATGAATTCGCTCGAAACATAAATGATATGAAGCTGTCCAGTAGCATGATCATGACAAGTTTTGATGTTGAAAGTCTATTTACAAACATACCCGTCCAGGAGACCATAGATATAGCTGTCAATTCCTTGATGAGTGGTTGCGATAGCATAAGTGGCATCCCTAAAAAGCTTTTCAGTGCTATGCTTGACTTAAGGTCGCCGTCCACTGCACATTGTGATCCGCCGAAAGTACGCGTGTACTCGTCGATAAGCGCGTATTCTCGGCGTTTGCTGAAATGACTCCGTCCACTGCACAAAAGCATCGGCAGAGATGCTCAAAGCACGGCTCAAAGGACCCGCCGGCCGAGGCCGTATACAATAGAATGAAAAACATAATTACTGGCTCGCCTGCCCGTCAGTTACTTCGTACTAACCACGGTGACAATAAATAGTTCTAACGAATAGTGTTTTAACCAAGGCTATAGAACCGGTCTTTAACCACTTTAACTATTGACAACAAACCTTCGGTTATAGGAGAATGGTTAGCCGTTTGTTTACATCGGTGGCCTTGAAAGATGACGTCAGCGGGTGTCTACCAATCTTCGCCAATATTTATCTTCGAGGATTTTATCCTCTAAGGCAGTTTGATATTAAACTTTTGGGCTCCCTTAGAGCATAAAAAAGATTATTTACTGCACAGCAATGTCTTAAAAATCGACAAAACATTGACACCCCGTGACATCATCTGTCTCCTGAGCCCTCCTTACATGACCTGCCGGCTCTGATTTCGCTCAGTTTTCACGGTGAAAAAAATCTAGGCCTAAGGCACGTGCTCTCTGCTCGGCAGCGGCCGCGGCCCAAAATGTCGCAAAGATGCGCTCGCCACGTGCAAACCGCTGAACGCACCCCTTCGAAAAGCTGATATGACAAATGGTTGCATGCGTCCGGCTTAGTGCGAAAATTTCACCCTCGTAGCCCGCACCGTCGCCGAGCAATAGCCCGCGAAAGGGAACTGAATCTTGCGCGGTCGGCGTCAACAGCGGCAGAAAAAGCTCCCACGATCCAACTTTTCCGCCACTAAATTAAGAGCGTAAAGTAAGCGATGAAAAGATGAACATGCCGAAACACGTTGTCGGCGGCTGGGCCGTTTCGGCGGCTGCAGATTCTGCTCCTACCATTGCCTCTGTAGTTAATTCTGCCAGTAAGCGCTTATTTTCGGCGGATAAAAGTGCAGTGGACGGCGACCTTTAGCTGTGTCAAACTCTTACTTTCTGTTCAACAGTAAACTGTACAGACAGACTGATGGTGTGGCAGTGGGTATGGGTCTACCCTTAGGTCCAACGTTTGCTAACATCTTCCTGTGTTTCCATGAGAAAAAAATGGTTAAGTACGTGCCCGTCAGAATTTCGTCCATCATACTATACTCTGCTCCGTTTCAAGTTTGCAGCCGAAGTGCCCTGCTGAAGGCAGTGCGTGATTTCTGTATATACAGCTCTTGCATTTTAAGACGCAAATTCGAGCGGAGGAGCGATCTGCCGAAGAAACTCGGACTGCAAGCTTTATATGGAACAGACCATACAAGAGGTATGTGGATGATTGCTTTTTGATTTTCAATGACATTTCACATGTGGATAAGTTCCTCGATTTTTTGAATGGTCACTGGTCAACATCCAAAAATAAAAATGAAGTTTACCAAGGAGGTCGAATCAGACGGCTCACTTCCTTTTTTGGATGTCCGGATAAGACGATCTGGCAACTCGCTAGAAACATCCGTTTATCGCAAACCATCATACACTGGCCTCGGTCTTAGTTTTTTTTTTAGCTACATCCCTCTCTATTAAGAAAGCCATCCTAAACACTGCCATCTATCGTGCCTACAACATTAGCTCGTCTTTCAAACTTTTTGATATGGAGATCAGCTTCCTCCGTAAGTTCTTTATAGAAAATGGCTACACAAATGCTCTTATTGACTCAGCGATTTCCAAGTTTTTGAACAAACGGTTTACGCCCAAGGTCTCGACGTACCACGTAGAAAAGCTTGAAAAATATTATGTTTTTCCCCATTTCGGGAAACAGTCGCTAAAACTAAAAGAAGCAGTAGAATCACTTCTAAAAAAGTACTATCCCTACATGAACCCCAGGCTGGTGCTACGCAACAAACTAAGCATAGGCTCCCTGTTTCGGTTCAAAGACGTTGTCCCTAAGGCTTGCCGCTCTAGTGTCATTTATAAATTCAGTTGCCCCTCGTGTGAGGGGACTTTCATAGGATCCACCTATGTAAGATTATGCACTAGAGTATGCCAGCATCAAGGAAAGTCCGACAGAACTGGAACCCATTTATCTTGTCCCGTCGCATCCTCAGTAAGGGACCACTCCTTAGCTTGTGACACTCCTTTCTCATTAGATGACTTTCAAATTATTGACATGGAAAGGTCTACACCTTTTTTCCTTCGTTGTAGCTCAATTTGAAAAAGATGTAAATCAATTTGAAAAAGATGAATTTCAATTTGAAAAAGATAAAATTCAATTTGAAATGAACAAAATTCAAGTTCAAAAAGCTGAAATTCAATTTGAAACAGATAAAGTTCAATTTGAAAAGAAACCATGTTGAGTAACTTAGTAGGGGAAGGTGCCCAAATTGCGCCATGCTTAACTTAATGAGCTATTACTCGTAAAGGGATGGATGGAGAGCCGGTTAACGTCTTCTAATGCGTAATTTGATTAATTTGATATACAAAATGCCCTTACCACACTTCTTAGTACTTACTTGCATGCCTCTATGCATTAGGTACCACGTAACGAAACGAGCGAATGTTTGGTATCTGTATTGATGCCATGACACAGAGATCGGAATGAATGGTCAGGTAATCGACCAGATAATCGACTCTGCCAGCGGACAGCAGTCGGACCCGCTGCGACCCGGCCACGGGCACACATCTCAAAGCTGAAAACAGTGCAGCGGTGCGGCAGAGCCGCAGCTTAAGCAGGGACATCTTAAACGCCCATCGGGAGGTTGCGTTCCTCGAGGCACCCAGCGAAGTACGTCTGCACATGATTGCATGCCCTGAGGCACATCCGCTGGGTAACTGAAGCCATGGCGATGTCAATCTTCTGCTCCAAGTGCCTCAGCCGATGTTCTGACTGCGTCAATTCTGGCTGCGTGTTGAGGGCCTCGTCCAGGTTTGCAGCCAGCTCCCGTTTCATGATAGCTTTGACGGCAGACCAGATGATTTCTATTGGGTTCATAGGGGCACTGTATGGCGCCAGCCGCAGCAGCTGTGCTCCAGCAAGCACCCCGTCTGCCTCGAAGACCTCTTCGAGAGTCGCGTGCACTGGTGCATTGTCGCACACGACAACTAGCTCATCGGGGTCTTCCGGGCAGCGCCTCAGGACCTCGCGCAGCCAGGCGGCACAGTCTTCCTTTTTGAATGAGCCTCGCCTCCTTTGCCAGTGAACAAGGCCGGTCTGCGTAATTGCACCAATAATGTGCACGTTTGGGCCCTTTGCTGTTGCCGCCTTAACACTGCAGCGTGTCCCGCGGCGTGAGCGTCCCTCCTGACGTCGTAAGAAGAGGTTGCAATTGGTCTCGTCGATGTACACTACGGTCTTCCCACTCCCAATCAGCTCCATGAGTCGCCTGGTAAATGCCGCTCTGCGGTCCTTGTTCACTGATGATGTCTCTGTTAAGAGAAGAAACGTTTGAAAATGTTACTAAATGATCAATACAACTCTGTGCCTTTTAATCAGGTTCATTCTCATCTTAAGTCCAACGAAATGTAATGCAATATAACTCAAAAAGTTTTGATCTGAGAAGTCTGATATTTTGCCAGGCGTCTTTGGGGCCTATGATTACCCCTAGGACCGATTTTCATTAAAATCTGAGAGATGAGGGTGACGGGCCTTGTACGATCTATCGTGGAATGCCCCAGCAGGCACTGCTGGGTGTTCCGTCCTACCCGGCGTTTTTTCTTGTCGGTTATTTTGACATGTCCCCTGAGCAGCCACCACCTAGATTTCTTGAATTTGAAATTCAGTCTTTGCACATATCAAAAGAGAAAGGATTGAGCATTCAGAAGCCTATAAACAAAATGAGTTACGAGAGCAGTGTAGCAAGATATGCGGCCTCAAACGTTGGCTGGTCCGTCTTACCCCAGCTTCCCCTACGGGCTATGGTTAATTTTGTCTGCATATTTTGCAAAGTTATTGTGTTTTTTTTTTTTTGTAAAAGTTGTCAAGTATGTCTGATTAAATATAAGTTATCTATGAAATTGTCTGAGCTCTTAGGAATAAAACGAGTGTTTTTACAATACCAAATACTAGTATATTAACCAGTATAATGCCTTTTGGGGCGACTAACGGAGCGAGCGAGAGGGTGGGCCTTGCACGTGCGAAATTGCGAGGGGGTACCTTCAACTGACTTGTGCACGGCACCCTACTAACCGGTCTCTAGCGATGTGCCAAATTTGGGCACAATTGGCCCAGCCGTTCTCGAGATCTGGAAGCGGCACCCTGCACGTGCGCACGTGCAAAATGGGTCCCAACTGACTTGTGCACGGCACCCTACTAACCGGTCCCTAACTGTGTACCAAATTTGAGCGCAATCGGCCGAGCCGTTCTCGAGATCTGGAAACGACCCCTGCACGTGCGCACGTGCAGCAGCGCCCCAACTCTGGCACATGGATATGCAGTGCCTAGTGGGTGTCTACCTACATGCCAACTTTCAGCGCAATCGGCCAAGTAGTTACCGAGATATTGCAACAATTACAAAACGGACACCTCTTCGTTTTGCACGTGGCACGTGCATAAGGGGTCACCCACATGCATCAGGAATAGTCCAATACTTGGTAGAAGGAATGAAGCTACCCTACAAAAATTACCCCGTGTAAATCGGTCAAGTGGTTGCTGAGATATAAGCCTCGCAAAAGCGTGACCACGGCCGGCCGGCCGGCCGGCCGCTCATACTCAGAAATTTCCGTTAATCTAAGGAAAGACTACGCTCGCTTCGCTCGCTCCGTAACTACTCAGGCTATCCAGATAAAAAGGGCGTTTTGTGCGTCGCTGCAGCTGGTGTGTCAGTTATTCAATATATAGCCTGACAACTAGTGCACCTACTGCTCCTTCTGCAGCTGGTGTATCCGTTGTCCAATATATATCCTGACGAATAGTGTACTGCTCCTTTCTTTCTAAAGTAAAATGCGTTTTTACATAAATGTGTCGGAAAAATTTAAGGTTAAAGTGGCTGCAGTAAAATGACAAATTTCCAATAAGATTTTCGTAAGAAATTAGGAATGTCATATTCTGCCCTAAAATGATTTAGCATACATATTGGCATGCGGCGATTTGCCGCGGCTGTGGCTGTGCCGGTGAGATTGTTGTGCGTGTTGGGCAGGCCGGAGCGGCTCGACGAGAGGCGCACTGACCGTGAGCGACGCGGCGGCTTCGGACGCGACTGGGAGCGGCCAGCCAGCAGCGGCTTCGGCCGGGAGCCGGGCCAGGGCGGCAGCGGCCGGCGGCGGCCGGAGCGGCCGGAGCGGCGCAGCCGGGCCGACGACCAGCCCGAGTGGTTCTCGGCCGGCCCCACCAGCCAGAACGACATGGTCGAACTGCACGGCTTCGGGGACGAGGGTGGCGCCGACCCGCCGACGGCCGCCGAGCCGGAGCACGGGCCGGCCGAGTGCAGCGCTCCCACCGCCCAGCACAAGCAGGAGAAGGTTTCATCCGGCCCAGGTACGAGTCTGCCGGCGCCCGGCGCTCAGCGCCACTCACCGCGCCTCCCAGCGCCACGCTCACTCAGCGCTCACTCAGCGCTCACTCACCGCGCGCCGCAGCCGACCAACTTATGAAAAGTTAATTTGAAGTTAAGTAATCATCAGGACAGTGATCTTCTTGAAGGACATATACCACTTTCTTGAAAGTAGTTTGCCATAGTTTTATGATTTTAATGCTAAAAAAAATGACTGAAAGGGAAATAATTAATGATTACCAAAGGACTTTTGAAAAGTATTTTTCATATAGGAAGATCTATTTATCCGGAAATAGTTTTGCAGCGGAGGCTAATTGACCAATCATATTGCGTAGTTCAAAAGACGCTGACCTCTGCGACAGGTGAATGTGGGAAATACTCAACAGTTGTATAAATAAGAATCCTAGAAAATCTGAAGTATCTACTGCTTTCAGTGATACGCATGGAAATCCCATTGAAGACACCAAACAAGTAGCTCACTTATTTAACAATTTTTTCATATCAATTGGTGAGAAGCTACAAAAAGAAATCCCAAATACTGTGATGATGCCCCCTGGGGGTCCGGAAGCGGTGGGGAGTATGTTTCAAAAAAAATATTGTTTAATAAAATTTCGTTCATCGGGGGTGTTTTTCTTTCCGAGATGGTTGCCGACCTGCGCCATCCTCTGGAACAACTTCAGGTGAGTGGTTTAGGCTGGTAATTCCACAAATTGTTGATTAACTAGTTGACTCTCTTGCTGTTTGATTTTTTTCTTGTTCAAACGTAATTACACACCCATTTCCAGTGATGATCGGTCCGTTGGTTTCAAGCTGACCGATTCCTTTCCGCCACCGTTCCTTGCGCCTGGGGCTCGTCACAAACAATATTTATAATGAGGCTGGCTTGTCGCTTGTCAACATATAGTCTTCACTGCCTAGGATGGTATCTGTCTCATAAGGAATTTAGGACACGGAAGTCTCCCCAAAGCATATAATTTTGATGTCTCCCTTGAGGACATAACCTGAAGCCACCATCTAATACCTGATAGCTACCCACCATTCTCTCTCCCTTTCTTATGCCTATCATCCCAAAGATAATCGAGTACATCCCTATTTAATGTCGCCCTCAATACTGAGATTAGATCTCCCGCTGGTCCTTACACTATATGACGCATACCTCAATCTCCCTCCGACTCACTCTCTTTGTCATACCTCTCTCATCCCACTACAATAAATTTGACCCCGCGTTGACCTCTCAGTCCCTCCCAGCAATTGTTCTAACTCCCTCCAGCGGTACATATCAGGGACAATAAACGCAATTTGTTCAGTAGACTCCGTGATTAGTGTAAATTTCATCTTAGCTTACTCTTACCTCCCAACGACTTATCGCGCCCCATTCCAACATTGGAATCGTGTGTGCTCTTCCTAGCACCTCTTGGGCTCCCTGGCCCAATATCCTCGAACACCTACATCACTTGACCCTGATTACTTGTCTAAAGGTGCAACGCAGGTAGCGATTACATTATTAGCGTTCGTCAATGGGTGTGATTGGTTCAATCAATCTCTGCCGGCCCACTCTCTTCGAACACCTACATCATTTGACCCCGATTACTTGTCTAAAGATCGACGCGGGTAGCGTCAGTTATTAGCGTTCCTCGGTGGCTTATGATTGGTCCGTCAACCTCTGTCGCTCACGGCACATCTCTGTTTCCCTACTAAAACCCCGCGGCCGGACGTTGGTTACTGACCCTTGCAGCCCTTCTGTGAGAGACCGTCTTACGCGTTTTCACCTAACGAACCGGTGGACACAATCCTGCTACCCCGACGACCGCAGTCTCACCGGGCTCATAGACAGGTACCTACTGAGTACTCTCATGCAGTCATGGCACCCGCAAGTGGCGCCTTTGAATCATTGACCGGTGTGATTCGAAAGACTCCATGACTGAATCTATCCTGCAATTTTATCCGACGCCGTGGAATTCTGTCCTGCAGATGTGTGTTCAAGCGCGTTAGCGTCATGAGTAATGCGTGCTGCGATCATTCCGACGGTGGACTTAATCACTTACCTTATCCCGATTCCCGGCGGTATTACTCCTCGCCTCAACCTCTATCATTTTCGTATTTGTCACTCACCTCGGGCGGCGTGCTCTATCGCTCTGTCTCTCTCTCTGACTCACCTCTCAGCTTGGGCGTCTTATGGCGTTCTTCGTTCTGATATCTGCCTAACATACTTACTTCTTCCGTAACGTGAGACAGTTCCAATCCTAGTAGGCTTAGACGTATCAGCAGGGTCAAAAACACATGAAAGTGTTGCAACATACCTCCTCTTCGGCTAGCATCCATCCTTAGATCTGTTCCTCCTTGGGTAATTCCGGTTTCAATATCTATCGACTACTTCAGAGTCACTCCTTCTGTATCTCCTTACCTGTCTGATCCGTAGAATCCCTTCAGTCCATGTGCGCACCGCTGCGCGGTACGGGTCAATTGTTACCCGCGACATGAAAAAAAAAGTCATTTGATAGAGAAATCTGCGCCGCCAAATACTCAGACCATCTACTACTCCTTTCATCTACACGATATTTACGCCTATCATCCGAAACGTCTCCA
The DNA here is from genome assembly GCF_019059575.1 of Amphibalanus amphitrite. Taxonomy (NCBI): domain Eukaryota; kingdom Metazoa; phylum Arthropoda; class Thecostraca; order Balanomorpha; family Balanidae; genus Amphibalanus; species Amphibalanus amphitrite. The sequence continues at coordinate 561,743 of NW_024881519.1, forward strand.
CCGTAGCTTTCTATATTCACTCAGTGACGTCATATTCCAGGAAACAGACTGTGTTTACACTTGTTGATCAGTAATGACGTCATAAGATCGTGTCGTCGGCGGGTTGGTACATCCTGACTTTTCATCGTCTAACCTTGGACACGCCAACTTTTGGTCGGAATTTCAACTTGACTCTCTTGGGTGTTCCACGCAGGCCCATGTCACTCCACTTTTGATGACATCATATGGGGGCCTCAGGACAATAATGGCGCGGCGCGCCACAATCGCTTCAGAGCTACTAGCCAACAGTTGCCGTTTTTGAAAATATTATTTTGAAATAAAGTTCCAAGTATTAAAAATATTGTAATAAAGTTGTTAAATAAATCGATACCATATCTAAAAACTTCCTGAAAAATGATTTATTCATAGTAAAAATATAAGCTCGATGCGTTTTTACGTTGCTTTCCTGCAACTGCAGAGGGTTTTGAAATCGTCTTTATCTTCAAAACCGGCCATTTCTTAGCATATTGCCGCTCTTTTTTATCGCTAGAAAATTAGTTGGACTTTCCAATGACATCAATGGTTGAGCGATGTGTGTAGAGTGTCACCAACAATCTTCAAATGAAGTTAGTCATTTTTACGTTGTAAAGGAATGGAGTACCCCTTTCGAGCATCAGGGGTGACGTCACTCAGGATCTGTCTCTGATTGGTCGGCGGGGGAGTGACTGTACCTTCTATAGATGGCCTTGGTTCCACGTGGTTTCAATGAAGCAATTCTCGGTAGTGCCCAATCATTTGTGATCATGAATATTTTTTATGTGGATTGTTGTCTGGCGTCCCTCGCCACGCTGTCGCAACTTTCTCTGGGGTCGTAAGTATTTGCATCAAGGGAACTCTAAGGTAGTGCGCCGGATTAGTCTCAATTTGGCATTTCGGTTTTAAAGACAATCCAAATCATGTGATTTCATGTTATGCCACTGAACCGATTTTTAGAATCAATTTCATAATGCAGACTTTTATTGACATACTGGTCTAGATAATTTATTTAACTTGCAATTGACAATCGACTTGTGGTGTTCTAATTTAAGGGAGCTCGGTTTACCGATTACTATGTTGTTGAAGGTGTACAAATTTTGGCCAATGTGATATCCAATTATCTGAGTGGGAACATCAGCAATGAGAAGTGGTTATATCAAATCAGGGGGGGGGGGCTGTGTCCAGTCATGAGGACATGTTAAACTTTAAGACAAAATTATGCCATACAACTGGTATTGCGTGGTCGGGTGGCAGGTCGGTTCAGCACAACAAGCTATGCTTAGTGCGAGCTCTGATTTCACAAATCTGCCCCTTCAACCATTCAGAATAAATTTATAAAAAAAAAATGGCAAGAGCAGTAACTTTTAAGAAGCTAATGGGAACTGGCCATTGGAGAGTGGTGCTAATTTCAAACTAAATTAATGGCTCAACAAAGACTCAGACTGGTATATCTTCATTGTATCTCTTTCGTCACCCGTCAAAGATTGTAGTCACTGATGCCTTATGATTTTCAATTCTAAGATACCCCTTTTTAAGTGAAACCACACTGGTCCGAAACTGCGGTGCTAGCATCCCAGGCCAGATATGAGATCAGTTGTGACTTGAGACTGAGAGGTCAATGGTCATTAGCATTGAAATTCCATGTTCAATAGAAACGGATGAAACAACCTTGGATGCGACTGGGAATAGTCTGACTTGAATTGTTGTATGTTACTGATTTACCATCTGAATTCATTAATTTCAGCGTGTCCCTCCAAAACTTTGTAAGTATAGTTGTCAGTAGCTTTCACACCACGCATGACATGAGATGAATGTCCTCCTAGCTTGGGTGGCAATGACCCTTGACATATTGTAGTACCTGTTCGTTAGGGAATGACACTAGAAAGGTGACTGGGGTTGGTGCAATTTCCTCATAAGTCCCTGGTGCTTGTTCAATTGAATCTAACACCATCTGACTCAGCCATGGTCTTTTCTTTCTTTGAATTTCTAAGTTTTAGTGATACACGCTCAATCATAACACAATTAATTCTTCATTCCTGCCTTTAGCCTATAATTGTCTGCTAATCTGATTTGGTGGCATGCCTTGCAATGCAGAGTTTGAGTTCGACTGACATAGGTAACCAGTTTCTCCCTGAATTAGACCAGGGTTATAGGGTTGTTCACCAAAATTTCCTAAAATTTGATCGTATGTTACTCTGCTCCCTCTTTCTCCCCTTTAACCACCCGCAATTGTGTCCGTCATTTTTCACTGAAGTCAGGATGGGTCAATAGTTGAATTAGGTATTCGTCCAGCTATCTTAACATATTAATTGTTTCTCTCAGCAGGTCCATATTCGTGTACTGCCCGCGGTTCAGCTGAGCTGAGGACTTCATGGGCCCGTGCTTTCTCCGATCCAGCGGCGGGGGGACCAGATCGCATTTGTGAGCTCCAAAGCATTCGCGTCATTGTCTTTCTCTGGTTTAAATTAGCATGAAGGTCGCTTTTGCCTACAGATATAAATGAAGTATTACACCTGGATATCTCACTCACTCACTCACCCTCTCTCTCTCTCTCTCTCTCTCTCTCTCTCTCTCTCTCTCTCTCTCTCTCTGTCTCTGTCTCTGTCTCTGTCTCTGTCTCTGTCTCTGTCTCTGTCTCTGTCTCTGTCTCTGTCTCTGTCTCACTCTCACTCTCACTCTCACTCTCACTCTCACTCTCACTCTCGATTATCTGTTCGAACTCACTGTGGCAGGTCTTAAGATTGAACCATATCGTTGAGTCTTTTAGGCAAACGGGATTTATCGAAATTGTACAATATTTGTAAATTAAGCAAACACAAAGGGACAGGTGATAACCGGCCTTTAATTGATTGTAATGAAAGCTCTGCGGTGACCTGACCCTGCTTCAGATCTGATCGGCGCCCATTCTGACTCATCGGTGATTTTGGCAACTCCTAGCGGATGTCGTCAAGGCTACGTTAGCTAGGTGGCGGTAGGGAGTCACGGGTTGGTCTGGATTGTCGAACTTGTACCAAAATATTTCATGTATGAGATCGATCTTTATAACTACTGATTTAGAAACTTCGACATCTTGCTCTCTTTCTCACATACATACCAACTCACGCCCCAATTTACTCATCCACTCCCGCACGCGTCCACTCATTCACTCATCACTCACTTAACTCTTTCTATCCTTGCCCGTGCCCGTCTGTCTCTTACGCATACTCGCATACGCGTCAGATTCAGGGTTATGTGGCGACCTCTCATGGCAGTTTTGGGAACCAGTGTGGCGTATTCCATGCTAGGTGGCACTGTTAGTATTGTCAGCTGCAGCTGAGCAGTGAGCACTGTCGGAGTCTGCACTGAAGGCATTGGATCTTGTAGGTGGCGCTAGTGGTGCTGTCGTCGGTGCGTCTTTATTCTACATGAAGGACATGAGCTGCGGTAATTTCTCGCTTCCCTCCGTAACCAACTCTAGATGTGTACAAGCAGGGTGACATTTGACATAGTCACGTCACATTGAACGGTAACTCGCTTGATGTTTATGATCAATTGCCTCAAATGATGCATCGATTTAACAACCGTAACATTTCTACGTTAATCTTTGATGTACCTCGACGGGGGAGCTAGCATCAATATCAGTTAGGTACTGATAATGCTAGGAGAGAAAGGGGAATTGATTGACAGGTTACGAACAGCGATAAAATTTATAACGATTGAAATGGTGATTCAGATTTGTATCGGTTAGATGAACGCGAATCACGAAACGACTCAATGCTGATTTAATAACAACCCGGAAGGCAATTCAGACTTGTTCTGGCGCTGAGCTGCCGAAGGAGCAGAATAATGTTTGGTATTTACAATGTTTACTCTCCTTATCCGAATGTAACTGAACACGTCACGACTTCTTGGGCCGCCTTCGTATCAAACCTTATCCCAATGATTAATCTATGCCACGGATGTGACAATCCTACGCTGACCGTCGATTTATCTCGAATAGCACTTGTAAGAATTGAGAATCGATTGACAGACTTGGAATTAACACTAGATTAACAATGGATTGATACGCTGGCCTACCGAGTTCAAACTAGTTAGATTATGAAACAACTTATGCTGACCTACTAGCTTGGAACAAAAAAAAAAATGTATCTGTGATGGTCGCGTCGTGAGGGGTGATCATTGCATTTCCGTTGATTGATGATCAGACGGCCGTGGCGTAGTCTCATTCAACTCCGGTGAGCCTGTGGTGCTAGGCCGGCGTGAGGCCGTGTGATCGACGATGACGACTCAAAGATAATTACGTTAGCGGTCTCTGTGAATCCGAATCAGCAACCTATCTGAAGTAACCCTCCCTTCTTTCCCAGACAGATTGTTAAATTTTTCACGCTATATTTACAAACGGACGATACAATACTGGTCATTTTCAACCGGTGTACCACGATCGGTTGTCAGCTCGCCAATGACAACTTAACCTTAAATCTAATCCTAACGCCCTAACCGCAAAAAGATTATTTACAAAGCATCGCCAATTGAACTGTCATGACGTCATCTGACGTAGTTTGACGCGTCAATAGTGACCAGCGCCCCAAAAATGACACCATCTGGCCTGTTCCCCTCCCCTCTCATACTCATACTCATAATCCCACACCTCACTGCGCCGGACCGCGCGCGCGATGGCCGACGGATAGCGCTCCCCCCCAATACCAATGTAATGGTGAGCCATTAGCCTACACTGACCCTTACTGACCCGCCCCGGCTGTCCCTCTAACCCCTCTGTCTATCCCATAGCCAAGGCCGGACCAGTCAGGCCCATTAGCCCCTCCCCGCCTTTACAAACAGACGCCCCACTGCCGCGCTGCTCGGTCGGGAGCGGAATGTAGCGACCATCTGCCCTCCCCTTCCCAGTCGAGTAACACTCCCACGATGTTAAATCCATTACCCTCTAATGGTGGCTCAGGTTAGACCCCAGGGAGTGGCATTTGTGATCCAGATCAGAGACATCCGATGGGTGAATGGGAGGTTGAATTGTCCATGACGGGGAGGCAGTCTTGATGAGGCGGACAGATGAGATGACTCACTTGACAGTGTTTGATGATTGCTGTCCACTCCAGTTGAGGTCCGGTGCAGTGATGATCCGATCAGCAGAGAGGCCGCTCCGGCCGAAGCCGGGCGGGGCGGTGTCCCGCGCCGAGTCCCGAGGCGTTCTGTCCCTGGTGGTCGGCCTCCGATGGTCGGTCTCGGGTCTGTCTGAATCCCCTTCTCCTTCTCCGCTGAGTTTTTGTTCGCCTGTGATTTCCGGGCCGGAGGTTCCGGGCGTCGCCGGGCCTCCCCGACCGGGGCAGAAAATTGGCGACATCCCGTCTCGCATCCGGAGTCGAGACTGTCACCCTCCGCCCTCCATTCCGCCGGAACGTGACGTCATCCTCACTAGCACGGCTCATCCGTCTCAGCTGTCTCCTGCCGGATGACGTTTTCACACTCGATTTTCGCCGGATGTCGGTCCCTGCCTGTGCCGGACGCGGCGTTTTTCGCACTAGCCAGCACCGGAGGGCAGGTGGTTCCGACTGCGCCGCGTTCGTCGGCGGTAGCTGCGCCGGCCCGGATGGGTGTGTTTGTACTCCACCCTTCGGCGAGCCTTTGATCTTCGCTTAATGGTGACCGGCCGACGGGTCGGGGGATCGTATGGTCGACTCCCTCCCCACGCCGGCTCAGCGCCGCGGCAGGCAGTGCGATCGTCCTTACGTATAGAGTGTGAGAGATGTCCTTTTTGACGTACGGAGAAAAAAAATGTCACAGCTTCCAGCTGTTACAATACCAGAACTGATCCCCTGAATAGCGTCACTTCCAGTGAAAACACATTTGATCATCTTCACCCAACAAATTCTGCAGAATTAGAGTCCATGATAAGAAATATGAAAAATGTTGGTGCTGGTATTGACAACATCAATTCAAAAATATTTAAAAATACATATTCAGCAATACTCAGTCAATTGGTTCATTTAATAAACATATCGTTGAGTACTGGAACATTTCCTGAAAGTATGAAGATGGCTGTGGTGAAGCCATTATACAAATCTGGAAGTAAAAATATATTTAGCAACTACAGACCCATTAGTATCCTTCCCTATCTTTCCAAACTTCTAGAAAAGATTGTACACCAGAGAATCAATGCATACCTCATACAGAATGACATATTATCCCGCGCACCGACGGGGGGGGGGGGCGGATATCCGCCCCCCCTGAGGTTTTTCGCAAATAGCGGGAAAACCGCGGCGCTACGCGCCGCGAAATTTGGTATGACTATTCCCTCATCAATTTTACACATGGTGTGTAAGTTTGAACTTCCTACCTTTCAAGGTCAGGTCACCAGGTCACTTTGAATGACCCAACCTCAAGTCACTTTTTTGCAACTTTGTCACCGTACCAGAGCTACAGTAGATGTCGGAGGCCTTTGAAAGTCGCAGAATGTTATTAGGTCATTAGTAGCTACAATTTGTATATCTCGGAATTTTGATATCGGTGACCTAAGGTCAGGTCAATTTTGCGACCTCCCCATTATAAGTCAATGGGGGAAAAATCAACTCCCTGTTTTTACCACTAAAACGGGTCGGAATGGCCCCATATACCATACATGACTTCATATACGATCAACCTTCACTACCTTGAGGTCTGTTTTGCTGTTGGGCAGCTGTGAGGTCATGTGACGTCATCAAAGGTCACCAAAGGTTTTTGGCCAATAACTCCGTACAGGAACAAGATACAGCCGCGTGGATGGTCTCATTGTGTTCAGCTCGTCAAGACGCATCGAATGATATACATGATGACCTCGAGGTCACGTGACCTGAGGTCAACCTTTGACCTTGACCTTTCGAGGTCAACATATATATCATTCGATGCGGATTGACGAGAGGATCACGATGATGCCCTTAGTTTGTTCCTATCTTGACTAATTCGAAAGTTATTCGAGAAAAAACTCTCTCAATATCTAGCGCCGCCATTTTGACTTTTTCGACCCCTGTGACGTCATCTTTGACCTGACCTGAAAATGACCTTTGTAAAAATTGTAGATCTTGACCGTGCGTATCCGATGCCGTTTACCGCTTGTCGCTATCTTGCTTCGTTCTCGAGATCTCAGGGGGGGGGGCGGTCATCCGCCCCCCCCCGTCGGTGCGAAGTTGGCGCGGACCCCCGTCGGTGCGCGGGTTATGTAAGGATCAATTTGGCTTTCAAAAATCCCTATCAACATACATGCCTATAGTAGGTACTCCTGCAAGAACGAATAACAAAAAGCATTGAAAATGGGAAATTGTCTTCAGTGGTATTCACTGACCTTAAAAAAGCATTTGCTACAGTGAACCACAACATACTCATCAGCAAATGTCGTAAATACGGATTTACTGGTTGTGCTTTTCGCTTTATCAAGTCATATCTCACAAACAGACAACAATGTGTAGAATTTAAAAGTACTAGATCCTCTTTTCAAAGTATTAAGCTAGGAGTGCCCCAAGGCTCTATCCTAGGTCCCAGGGGCGGATCCAGGAAAACTCCAAGGGGAGGGTCATGAATCGAAGTGGTGCCCCTACCTATACCCAAAATTAAAAACTCAACGGATTTCGTCCACTTCATTTTGGTGGTGCCCCCATTTTCAGTTTTTTTCTTTTTATTTTTTATTTTTAGTCAGTATCTTAACTCTTAGCCACAACCACATTTACCAATTGTAAGCAAGTATATATGAATGCGCTATGTGTATATATGTTGTGGACGCTGAGTAGTGAGTACTTACCAGGAACGTTATCAGGTAAGCAAATCGTTGTCAGTCCGACGAACTTGACCCTGGCGTCTAAAGGGTCTGTCCTTGACACTTCAGGCTTGTCAGGGGCACCAAAGTCCTTCCAGGGACACCACAAACCTGTCAGGGGCACCTACGGCCTTGTAGGGGCGCCACAGGCCCGCCAGGGGCACCACAGGCCCGCCAGGGGCACCACAGGCCTGCCAGGAAGCAGGGGCACCACAGGTCTAGCAAGTATACACGACAAGCCTGTCAGGGGCACAACGGGCCTGTTGGGCCCATGAGCACCCCTAGGGGCAGGGGCACCACAGTCCTTCCAGGGGCACCGCAGGCCTGTGAGGGGCACCAGCGGCCTAGCAGGGGCACCAGTCAACACAGGCCTGCCAGGGGCACCACAGACCTGCCAGGGGCACCAGAGGCCTGCCAGGAGCACCACCGACCTCGCAGGGGTAACTTGGGCCTGTCAGGGCCCAGGGGCACCACGGGCCTGTCGAGAGGCACTTCAGGCTTTTCAGGGGCACCATAGTCCTCTCCGGGCGCAGGGGTAGCAGGGGCACCAGAGGCCTGCCAGGGGCACTACAGGCCTAGCAAGGGCACCACTGGTCTATCAGGGGCACCACGAGCCTGTCATAGCCAGGCATCTCAGGCTTGTCAAGGCCCAGGGGCACCACAGGTCTGTGAGGGGCACCAGCGACCTAGCAGGGGCACCAGTCAACACAGGTCTGCCAGGGGCGCCACAGACCTGCCAGGGGCACCACAGACCTGCCAGAGGCACCAGAGGTCTGCCAGGGGCACCACCGGCCTCGCAGGGGCACCTTGGGCCTGTCAGGGGCACCACGGGCCTGCCGAGGGGCACTTCAGACTTTTCAGGGGCACCAGTCCTCTCCGGGCGCAGGGGTACCAGCGGCCTAGCAAGGGCACCAGAGGCCTGCCAGGGGCACCACAGGCCTAACAAGGGCACCACGGGCCTGTCAGGGGCACCTCAGGCTTGTCAGGGCCCAGGGACACCACAGTCCTTCCAAGGGCACCGCAAGCCTGTCAGGGGCACCAGAGGCCTGCCAGGGGCACCACAAGCCTATCAAGGGCACCACTGCACCGTAGGGATATTTCCGATCTAGCCTGTCTTAAGTCCCAGAACCGACTTTTCATTTCAATCATTCTTTCGACTTCATTTAGCGTAAAATTGTCTGAATTTTCACGTTATGTATCTCATTCTACCTAAAATAATATTTTTGAGCACAAAAAATGAGCCCAAAGTCAGGCCTCGCTTACCTAACACGCCGGGTGAAATTGAATGCTAAAAACTAGTACTCGTTTATGGGGCTGATAACTCGAAAACAATCATTTACAGCATTATAAATCGCATATGGTCAAAAAACTACACTGTTTCGGATTATGCAGAGGCATTTCAATAACATATTTATCAAATTTTGAGACTCACACCGCCAAGTTTAAAATATGCTGTAAACGGGATTTAGCTCAGCAGTACGATTTGGAAAAACATAGAAAATCAACAACTTTCGACAAAAGTTGACACTTTAATTCTTATACCATTCGATTTGTCGCAGAATTCTGGTTCGGGAACATATTCAAACTTTTGCTACTTTTTACTCCTCTCGGAGTAAAGCGGTCTATAGTATCGAGAACGGTACTACGGCGGCGCCCGGCTCAGAGCGATGAGGAGCATGCAGGCTACCGCGCGTTTGACCCCTGACCTGACCTTTCATGACGTCACATATTTGACGTCATACCGTTCAGCCAATGAACGACGGCACTTACTCTTGAAATGCATCCTATAGGATTACTCCTCCACCTGATATGACTGAACAACTGAATTTCGTCTGAATGCCAGCCCGACGAATATTGATAAGGGTGATATGCAAAGGTGGATATCAACTGCTGGAAATTGTTAATCGGAAATGATTCATCCATTTTGGCTGGCATATCAGCTATTGATTTATTACCAATACGTGCTTATTTTCTATATTTTAAATTAACGATATTGCTTATAGCCGTAAGATAACAGTTCATCTTGTTAAAATTTTCTGTCACAGTAAATCGATAACGCGGTTTTGCGACGATCTTTATGCCTGATTTAATGTGCTTACCCTTTCCATCTTTCCATTTTTTTCGTGGCAGACGGTTGTTGAAATATTGATCAGTACTGAATTACTGATATGTTAGCTGCATTACCTAAATGGTCTGGATTAACGACGGTGTGAATCAGGGCCTTGTTTCGCCGGTGATAGCAGCACGCTGCTTTTACACGTGTCAAATTGGGTTTCCATGGAAACATCAACAGGCCCATTGCTCCAACACTACCACAAGTGTGACGTCAGCTCGCGCAATTTGATAGCAGCGTGGTAGCAGCATGCCGTGAAACACCGCACAGGTAGGTATTCAGAACACTCGGAGGATGTGCTCATCTTTACAGCCGTAGAGAGATTACTTGTGATGTTAGCATGGACTGTAACAGTACGTTCTAGGCTTGTTTAAAACTCAAAATGCGTTATATTTCATAGCACTTACTTTTATACAACATTTGAGGGCACTACAAGCCTGCACCCTTCACCCAGGAATAAAGACAGGCTAAATCGGAAAAATCCCCACAGTGCACTGGCCTGTCAGGGGCACCTCAGGCTTGTCAGGGCCCAGGGGCACCACAGTCCTTCCAGGGGCATTACAAGCCTGTCAGGAGCACCAGAGGCCTAGCAATGGCACCACAGGCCTGCCATGGACACCACAGGCCTGCCAGGGGCACCACCGGCCTTGCAGGGGCGCCTCAGGCCTGTCAGGGGCACCACGTGCCTGCCGGGGACACTTCAGGCTTGTCAGGGGCGTTACAGTCCTGTCAGGGCCCAGGGGCACCAGGCCCGTGGTGTCCCTGCTAGGCCTGTGGCGCCCCTGGTGGTCCTGTGGTGCTCCTGTCAGGACTGTGATTCCCCTGATAGGCCGGTGGTGCCCCTGGCAGGTCTTTGTACCAAGTATTTTACCAAGTATTTACCAAGTATACAACCAAATGGGTAATATCATTAATTTGAACATTATGATACATGGTGAAAAAATTGAAATAGCAGAAAAAGTAAAATATCTAGGCATCACTATTGACCCTGCCTTGAAGTGGAAATACCACATCGATAACATAGCAATCATCATCAGTAGAAATATTGGAATCTTGAGTAGAGCAAAGTACTTTCTTCCCGAAAAATCATTACTCTTGCTCTACAACTCACTGATTCTTCCTTACTTAAACTATTGCTGCCTAATCTGGGGTTTCACATATCCAACTTATCTCCACAAAAATCGAAGTATTACAAAAACGAGCAGTTCGAATTATAGTAAATGAACATCGTCTTGCACATACTATGCCCATATTTCGTAAGCTCAATGTTCTTAACCTTCGCCCCAGTGCACAGTGGGTATTTTTCCGATCTAGCACGTATTTATTCGTAGAGGGCAAACCATAGGTAGAATTGTAGCCAGATTGTGCACAGATGTTGGCTGGTGTGTCCTGGTGAGAATTTTACCTGTAAATGTGCATAATCAACATAATATAGGGGGTTCAATTGGACCCCCCGCTCAGCCGTTTGGCCCCTGATCAAGCTAGAGCTTCGCGGAAAAGTCAAGCGTGCTGCCTATGACGAAATTAGGCCGAATATATCCAATTTCAAAGTCCAAGGTCATAAGCTGACTTTCCAAGTCAGTTTAATGACCCAACTAAAGTTGGGAAATCGAGGCCTCTTGAAACTTCGCAAAGTTAGGGTGTTACGGGGTATTTTGGGGTGCTGATCACGAATTTCATGTTAGTTTTGATCACAGACGATGTCTTTATGCATTTAGGCCAGGTCGGGTCAGGTCAGGTTAGATCAATTAGCAGGCATCGGTAGGATTGTGATTGCAGGATTGCAAAATCCTGATTGCATTCCTTTTTGGTGGACTGCACCTGGATTTGAAATCCATTAAAAAAAACAGGATTTGATTGCGGATTGTATTGCATCATACTTCCATTTTTTGCAATCCAATCCGGATTGTGTTTGATTAGTGCTTTGAAATGGTTTGTTGCGATTGAAAATTATTAGATCGGCTTCATCGGCTTAATGTACTTTGCTATTAGGAGCTTTTTTTCAGAAATTTTGTCCGAATGGATGAATGGGTGGCTATGGGCCCGGGTGCCCCGCTAAGCAGTGGCGCAGCCAGGGGGGGGTCAGAGGGTCAGCTGACCCCCCCGAAATTTCTGTCAGGGGCCCGCTCGAGAGAGAGAGAGAGAGAGAGAGAGAGAGAGAGAGAGAGAGAGAGAGAGAGAGAGAGAGAGAGAGAGAGAGAGAGAGAGAGAGAGAGAGAGAGAGAGAGAGAGAGAGAGAGAGAGAGAGAGAGAGATAGAGAGAGAGAGAGAGAGAGAGAGAGAGAGAGAGAGAGAGAGAGAGAGAGAGAGGGAGGGAGGGAGGGAGGGAGGAGAGAGGTCCTAATCTAACCGGACGAGAGAACTGGCTCGGGCCCCTGGGAGAACGGGCCCGGACCCCCTGGGTGGATGGGGCCCGGGCCCCCGTGGATGGGTCCGGGCCCCCGAGAGAACGGGCCCCGGGTGGACGGGGCCCGGACCCCCGGTTGGATGGGGCCCCGGCCCCCGGGAGAACGGGCCCGGGCCTCCCGGAGAACGGGCCCGGGCCCCCGGGAGAACTGGTCCGGGCCCCTGGGAGAACGGGCCCGGGCCCCCTGTGTGGATGGGGCCCGCCCCCTTGGATGGGTCCGGACCCCCGGGAGAACGGGGCCCGGACCCCCGTTGGATGGGGCCCGGACCCCCGGGAGAACTGGCTCGGGCCCCCGGGAGAACGGGCCCGGACCCCCTGGGTGGATGGGGCCCGGGCCCCGTGGATGGGTCCGGGCCCCCGGGAGAACGGGCCCCGGGCCTCCCGGAGAACGGGCCCGGGCCCCCGGATTGATGGGACCCACTACCCAGGTCCCCTGGTGGACGGGGCCCGGAGCCCCGGGTGGACGGGGTCTGGAGCCCAAGGTGAACGTGGCCCGGGCCCCCATGTTGATAGGGCCCGCGCCCCCGTGTGGATAGGGCCCGGGTCCCCGGTTGAATGGGGCCCGCTAGGGTGACCCGCTTGCGCCGCAACACGAATAAGGGGTATTTTCGATCGGTGGGCGTTTGGTTGGTCTTGTGTCCGTGGGTTATGTATCCATTTCGGTCGATCAGGCTAAGCATTTTGGTTTGGGAAAAAATATCCATCGCATCGAGGTGCTGGTGTCTGATAAGCATGTGTTCTACTATAGAACATGTCATGTGTAGTTTATAACATAGGTTGACGTAGGTTATTAAAAAAATGAAAGCCATCGATGAGTTACTATGTAGAGGTTTGAAACATTTATATTTTTAAGAATACTGCTGCTCGTCATGCAAAAGCGATGGTTGGATTTTGGACAAAATTGAATGGTCTTTCCAAGGTGCTTGGTCATTGGTTGACCTTCCAGGTCAGGTCAATGACCCAAAAATCGGGAAAATCGGGACCTGTTAGAACGTCGTAAAGTGTGACTGCTATAGGGGTTTTCGGGGTGCTGATCACGAATAGTTATCATGTTAGTTTTGATAACAGATGATGTCTTTATGCATTTAGGTCAGGTTGGGTCAGGTCAGGTCAGGTCAACCAGTGGGGGTCCTGCCGGGTATTTGTAGTACCTACGTGTCAGCCGCCTCTAGCAGCTTCGTAACATGTTACGAAGGCACCAAAACTACTTCGTGAATGTTCAAATGGTTGCTAAATTCGAATTCAGCTCCAAAAACTAGCCTAGAAACATGTATAATTCGAAAAAGTACCGAGGTCATCATAGTTCAATGACCTGACCTGACCTTCAGGTGACCTTGACACCCACTCTAATGCATGGGAGCAGCATCAACCCACATGTTTGAACGCTTGAAACCACGAAAAGACTGCAAACGCGCGGCTAATGCGAGTCGGCATACGCCGAATCGCGATTCTGGCCAAACATGGTCTCGGAAAGTAGGTCACATGTGAAAGGTCATTTGAGTCAGGGTCATGCAATTTCTAGGGTAGGTGTAAAACTGATCAACGCTAGGGTACTGAAAGTGTTGTCGCGATCGGCCGCTTTTTACGCGAGTTTTTCACGAAAACCCTTAGGGGGTTGCATCATCCCCTCCCCCTGTGCCGGCGAGGGTTAAAACTTCTTGTGAGCGAATTTACGTAATGAAGAAGGATAAAGGTACAATCTTCTACAGCAGCCAAACCCTTAGGGGGTTGCATCATCCCCTCCCCCTGTGCCGGCGAGGGTTAAAACTTCTTGTGAGCGAATTTACGTAATGAAGAAGGATAAAGGTACAATCTTCTACAGCAGCCAATAGATGACTTAGGACAGGCACATGGAACTATGTACTTAAATCTTGTCCGATGGAAGCAGGCAACAGCTCCGTTTGCATATATGCTATGCATATTGCGGAAAGGGCACATTTCGGCCTCGAAAGATACGAATTCATACGTAATAGTAACATATTTCTGTCGACACAATGTACTACAGCAGCCAATAGATGACTTAAGACAGGCACATGGGACTACTTAAATATTGGCCGATAGAAGAAGGCAACAGCTCCGTTAGCATATATGCTATGCATATTGCGGAAGGGGCACATTTCGGCCTCGAAATATACGAATTCGTACCTCATAGTAACATATTTCTGTCATGGTCAATTCGCGTAGAAATTGAACACCGGGTGATTACCGAGCTATTGTTCTATCAAAATTTTCCGATTCAAACTCGCTCAGGGTTATCGTGTAGGTAAAGGGGGCCCGCTCAGCAGAATAGGGGAGAGTGGGGTAATTTGGCCGCTTTTTTTAGAAAACGATATAACTTAAAATTGACGACACATTTCTGCATTTTCTCAACGCTGGCAGGTGTCGTATTCATTTTACTTTACTGGACAGTGAACTTGAAATGATAGAGTAATTACTTATATTGAAATTGTGACGCATTACAAAGGTCTGCAAGGCGGCCAAATTGCCCCACTAGCAGGGTTATTTGGCCGGGGGTGTGGGGCAATTTGGCCGGTGTTAGTTTGCGGTCGGGATTTTCTGTTATATTGCGAGTCAGCTTCAGATTCAGCAATGATGTGTGTCCTATGACGCATTTGCCGCATTTTGGAGGTTGACTCAGGGGTCACAGGGGTCAAAATAGCCAAATTAGCGGCTCTAGATGCGAAGACAGTTTTTTACGAATAACTTTTGAAGTAATCAAGCTAGGCCAAAACTTCGAGTACCATCGTAATTCTCTCGTCAGTCCGCATCGAAAGATATATGTGTTGACCTTGAGAAGTCAAGGTCAAAGGTTGACCTCAGGTCACGTTGCATATGGTCGCTTGACCTCAAGGTCACGTGATTTCAAGGTCATCATGCATATCATTCGATGCGCCTTGGCGAGCTGAACAGAATGAGACCATTTGTGCGGCTGTACCAGTTTTATGTAAGGATTTACTAGCAAAAAACGTTTGGTAACCTTTGATGACGTCACATGCTCTTACAGTTGACCAATCGGAAGTAAGGCATCAAAGTAGTCAAAGTTGGTCATGAATCATGTCATTTATGGTACAATTGACCATGAAAACTCGGCCGTCCCAGTATATAGACCATGAGCGCACCGGCCAAATTGCCCCGCTAGTCCCGGCCAAATTACCCCATATTGTCATTCTGAAAATTTTTGTCTATAAAGTCATCACGGCTATACAGAATTAGATAAAATTGCTCTTGGAACCGCTGAACACCCCCAAGAATGGCGCTATAATGTCTGAATTCGTTTTTAGCCCAAATCCTACATGTTATACAACTTTGTAAACAGAAGTAAAAGTTACCATTTTCTAACGAAATTAACGTTTTATTAATTTTGAATAAAACTACGAGGGGCAAAGTTTCGACATTTGTCCTCCAGTTATTTCTACCCATGACAAATGAATAGAAACTAGAGCTATTTCACTCACTTTTATTAGACAGCGTACAGGTGGGGGCGGCCAATTGACACCACCGGCCAAATTACCCCACTCTCCCCTACGTATGAAATATGGAAAGATTCTAAAAAATGGGTGGGGGCCCGCACACTAGGGGGCCCGCTTTGGAGGCGATGACCCCCCCCGAAACCAAATCCTGGCTGCGCCACTGCCGCTAAGCAGAGCTTGTTGCGAATGACACCACGGACCCACCACCCCACCTTGCCCGCGCCCGGTTCACCGGTGATAATTTGGATCGAAAGTTTAACGTGCCGCAGGTAGATGGCGGCACGGTCCTCCCGGGTCTAGGGTGGCCCTCTCTCGCCAGTTGCCAGCTGGCTTAATATAGGAACGCGGGTCAAACGACGTGGAGCTTCCCGGCCGCGAACTCGCTGCCACCGAGTTAGGAGACGGACGCCTTATCCACTAGGCCACGGGGAGGACATCTAAACTTGAAAGAGGAGGCTTTACATCTAAACTTGAAATAATTTAAACGCTTTTAATTTAAACGCTCAAAATAATATACGCTGATGAACTACATAGGAAGGCCAAAGTTACGTATTTGAGGGCGAGTTCAAAAACATAAAACACTGGTTGGGTAGAGGTTTCAATGTGGGGGTGTTTGAGGCAAAAAATATTTCCCATAAAATACCTGTGCCTTAGATAGGAATTACTCGCAAGACTAGGTACTAGAAATGGGTGATTTGGGGATGGAGGCATGGCCCTATGCCCCCCTCCCTCCCCCAGACCCACTAGTGCACATAATAATACAAAAGGTTTGCAAAAAAGGATTGCGGATTTGATCTCAATCCAAGTGAAAAAGGGGATTGCGGGTAGGAATGCAATCCACTTCGGCACTAGGAATGTGGATTGGGAATGCAATCCTTTCAAAAAGGATTTTACCAATGCCTGTCAATTAGTAGGCGTCCTGCCGGCCATCCATAGAAGTGTCACCTACTACTGATAGCTTCGTAACATGGAACGAAGGCACTAGAACTACTTCGTAAATATTCAAATGCTGCTAAAATCGAAATCAGCACCAAAAACTACCCTAGAAACAAGTAAAACTCGAAAAAGTGAACCAAGGTCATCAAAAAGTCAATGACCTTGACTTGACCTTTACGTGACCTTGACACCCACCATTATGCATGGCACCAACATCATTTCACATATTTGAACGTTTAAAACCACAAAAAGACTGGAAACCGCGGATAATGTGAGCTGGCATACGCCGAATCGCGATTCCGGCCAAACATGGTCTCGAGAAATATGCCACAGGTCAAAGGTCAGTTGGGTCAGAGTAATGAAATTTTTAGGTTAGATGTAAAATTGATGATCTCGAGGGTACCGAAAGTTTCGGCACGATCGGCCGCTTTTTGCGCGAGTAATTTGCAGAAAACCATGGGGTTTTATCCGACCCCTTCCCCCTCCCCCTCCCCACAAGTGCGATGGTTAATAAGGTTACGGTATGTATAATTTACGCTTGTCATCCTATTCCTAATGAATGTGTCTCAGAAAATATGCATCATATAAATCACGAAGTAAAATTATTCGCCTATGTCCGGAACATACCTATATCGTGCTGTTTGCCCTAGCGCTCCTCGAGTGGGGTGTTAAGATACTCTAATGTGAATATTCCGTGTTCAGGCAAGTTTCGGCAGCCAAACAAGGCGTTGTCTTGTGCAGAAGAAAGTGGCGAATTCGATAGGATATATTTCGGAGTGGAAAAGTGTGGAGAACATTGTTGATTTCCTACATTTATTTAGAATACCATTCCTTCAATATGGTGTCTAAGGGTTTTTTTGTAAAGGGCATTTTTGTGACCTTAGTAAGGTTGTGGCATATTTTCTGTTTGCCATTCCATTCCTAATAAAGGTGCCTTTCAGACGATATGCAACTTTAAGACCTCGCAAGATTAAAACCAACAGGACAGGACAATGAAATTGAGCTATACTTTCGGGCCTTGCTGAGCCCATTGAGTAATCACGCATGAGTGTGAACTTTGGGCGCATTTTTCCTAGTTTTGCTGTGGACATACAGATAAAACAATGCCATATATGAAAAATTCAGACATTTCTTAGCCCTACTGACACAAAAAATAAACAAAAATCCAAAAAATATTTTTTGAATTAATAGGGGCTAGATCGGAAAAATCCCCACTGTGCAGTGGGGGGGGGCATATGTTACCACCCTGTCGCGTTTTTTGCGTGTAAATAAAAAACCGCGGCGCGTAGCGCCGCGCCGCTTGGGGTAGCTTTTTGTACATCAATTTTGGACAATGTGTGAAATTTTTGAACCCAGGTCATGTCAGGTCAGGTCACCAGGTCAAGTTAACTGACCAAGCCTAAAAAAGTTTGCAATCCTCTCCAGCCTGCAGTGTTTGTCAGAATGGTTTGAAACTTGGTGGATTGCATGATGGTATGGGCGCCTATAATTTGTATATCTCGGATTTTTTATATCCCTGACCTAAGGTCAGGCCAGTGGCGTGACCTTACCATTATAAGTCAATGGAGAAAAATGAAAATGCCTCTAAATCCGTGTGTACGCATAGGAACAGTCCAAATACTTCAGAATCACAATGATTTGGACCACCCGTGACGACTGTAATGGAATGAAAGTCAGCCGAATAGAAAAGTGTATATAATCGCAAACTGCTCAATTCATTCAGTTCACTAAACTAGGTACTCGTATTCATTCATTCAATCGACAAGTTATTCTCATATCATTCTAGTTCAGAAATCAGTTCACTGCTTCGCAAAGTCTTCACTCTTACTTCATTCTAATCAATTCAAATCAATTCATCAATTCTAAGTTCCAAGTCATTCTCGTCGTTCATTATCCGTCCTTATTTCGGTCTTTCAATTCGGTGCGCGCGCGTGAACTAAACTGCCAGGATCCTCGTCATAATAATCCTCAACACCCTCCCCCCGCGGGAACACGATTACTCTCAAATCCGACATTTTTGCGCCCCCATGCAACACGATGCGCTCAAATCCGACAGCGCTATGAATCGACTGTCGGGGCGAAATTGCACATGGAGATTGCGGCTTGCGCTGTTTCTGGACATTTGATAAAAACGTGATTTTATCGAAAACCAATGCCAAAGTATAGGGTAAGGGCGGGTAAGAGTACGCGGGCGATAAGAGTACGCATCAGCTGTTTCGGTTGCTTAGCAACGCAGGTTTGTCGAGTTCATGAAGTGACATGAAGCCGCCAGTGCGTGCATGTCACCAACGGAACGTGGGCGTTGAGCGGCGACGCTGTTGAGTTTAAGGCGATGAATATTATTTTCGAACGTTATGATATTATTATGATATGGTACAATAATTTTGACCCGCGCACCGACGGGGGTCTGCGCCAACTTAGTACCGACGGGGGGGGGGGGGCGGATGACCGCCTCCCCCCTGAGATCTCGAGAACGAAGCAAGATAGCGACAAGCGGTAAACGGCATCGGATACGCACGGTCAAGATCTACAATTTTTACTGAGGTCATTTTCAGGTCAGGTCAAAGATGACGTCACAGGGGTCGAAAAAGTCAAAATGGCGGCGCTAAATATGGAGAGAGTTTTTCTCGAATAACTTTCGAATTAGTCAAGATAGGAACAAACTAAGGGCATCATCGTGATCCTCTCGTCAATCCGCATCGAATGATATATATGTTGACCTCGAAAGGTCAAGGTCAAAGGTTGACCTCAGGTCACGTGACCTCGAGGTCATCATGTATATCATTCGATGCGTCTTGACGAGCTGAACACAATGAGACCATCCACGCGTCTGTATCTTGTTCCTGTACGGAGTTATTGGCCAAAAACCTTTGGTGACCTTTGATGACGTCACATGACCTCACAGCTGCCCAACAGCAAAACAGACCTCAAGGTAGTGAAGGTTGATCGTATATGAAGTCATGTATGGTATATGGGGCCATTCCGACCCGTTTTAGTGGTAAAAACAGGGAGTTGATTTTTCCCCCATTGACTTATAATGGGGAGGTCGCGAAATTGACCTGACCTTAGGTCACCGATATCAAAATTCCGAGATATACAAATTGTAGCTACTAATGACCTAATAACATCCTGCGACTTTCAAAGGCCTCCGACATCTACTGTCGCTCTGGCACGGTGACAAAGTTGCAAAAAAGTGACTTGAGGTTGGGTCATTCAAAGTGACCTGGTGACCTGACCTTGAAAGGTAGGAGGTTCAAACTTGCACACCATGTGTAAAATTGATAAGGGAATAGTCATACCAAATTTCGCGGCGCTACGCGCCGCGGTTTTCCCGCTATTCGCGAAAAACCTCAGGGGGGGGGGGGGCGGATATCCGCCCCCCCCCCCGTCGGTGCGCGGGTTGATAGGGGAGAGTGGGGTAATTTGGCCGGTGGTGTAAATTGGCCGCCCCCACCTGTACGATGTCTTATAAAAGTGAGTGAAATAACTCTAGTCTCTATTCATTTGTCATGGGTAGAAATAACTGGAGGACAAATGTCAAAACTTTGCCCCTCGTAGTTTTATTCAAAATTAATAAAACGTTAATTTCATTAGAAAATGGTAACTTTTACTTCTGTTTACAAAGTTGTATAACATGTAGTATTTGGGCTAAAAACGAATTCAGACATTATAGCGCCATTCTTGGGGGTGTTCAGCGGTTCCAAGAGCAATTTTATCTAATTCCGTAAAGCCGTGATGACTTTATAGACATAAATTTTCAGAATGGCAATATGGGGTAATTTGGCCGGGACTAGTGGGGCAACTTGGCCGGTGCGCTCATGGTCACTATGCTGGGACGGCCGAGTTTTCATGGTCAATTGTACCATAAATGACATGATTCATGACCAACTTTGACTACTTTGATGCCTTACTTCCGATTGGTCAACTGTAAGAGCATGTGACGTCATCAAAGGTTACCAAACGTTTTTTTTGCTACTAAATCCTTACATAAAAATGGTACAGCCGCGCAAATGGTCTCATTCTGTTCAGCTCGCCAAGGCGCATCGAATGATATGCATGATGACCTTGAAATCACGTTACCTTGAGGTTAAGCGACCTGATGCAACGTGACCTCAGGTCAGCCTTTGACCTTGACTTCTCAAGGTCAACACATATATCTTTCGATGCGGACTGACGAGAGAATTACGATGGTACTCAAAGTTTTGGCCTTGCTTCATTACTTCAAAAGTTATTCGTAAAAAACGGTGATCGCATCTAGAGCCGCTAATTTGGCTATTTTGACCCCTGTGACCCCTGAGCCAACCTCCAAAATGCAGCAAATGCGTCATAGGACACACGTCATTGCTGAATCTGAAGCTGACTCGCAATATAACAGAAAATCCCGACCGCAAACTAACACCGGCCAAATTGCCCCACACCCCCGGCCAAATAACCCTGCTAGTGGGGCAATTTGGCCGCCTTGCAGACCTTTGTAATACGTCACAATTTCAATATAAGCAATTACTCTATCATTTCAAGTTCACTGTCCAGTAAAGTAAAATGAATGCGACACCTGCCAGCGTTGAGAAAATGCAGAAATGTGTCGTCATTTTTAAGTTATATCGTTTTCTAAAAAAAGCGGCCAAATTACCCCACTCTCCCCTACTTGGCAGTTGAGATGAGGTACATTTCCGTGATTGTTGTGGGAAACTTGTGAGGTTATCTGGGGAAATACTGTACAGTGCAATATTCTGTTTGCGAAGTTTTGCACAACGTTTCGGGGTTGTTTTGTTAGCGAATTGCATGTACGGTAAGAGGACGCACTGTTCAGGAGGGTAAGAGTACGCAGAATTATACATTAAATCGAATATACAGAAATATATAATTATTAATCTATCGCTCAATGACGGGGGGGGGGGGGGTAGGGAGCGGCATCCGAGCGGAGGCTCATTGCCAGCTTTGAGGGTGTACCATGTCGAAAAGGTAAATTCATTTTGAAGCATAGGTGTAATGTCAATAATTGACGCAACTGTGAATTGACTACCGGCTACCGCAAAAAGTAAAACCGGCTAACTTAGCCATTTTCGAAGATATCGTGCTAAAACTTTTGACAGTGGGTCATCGGTATGTGTTCAATCACATGAGTTCCGTTTCTTATTTTTTACTTGAGCACAAATGTAAGTTATGAAGACCATCACAGTAGCAAATGCATCGAAAGATGGATAGTAGTGGGCAAAATATCCTTAATTTGTCGTGCTGCATCGAAAGTAGTGTTGATGAGAAAAGGGGTTTTTATTCCAGATTATCGTGGGTGCAGAATACATTGTCTGCACCCACTGGAGAATTATTG
This sequence comes from Amphibalanus amphitrite, assembly GCF_019059575.1. Classification (NCBI taxonomy): domain Eukaryota; kingdom Metazoa; phylum Arthropoda; class Thecostraca; order Balanomorpha; family Balanidae; genus Amphibalanus; species Amphibalanus amphitrite. The sequence continues at coordinate 583,790 of NW_024881519.1, forward strand.
TTGGTGCAACTGCACCCACTGCACCCATGGCTCCTACACTTATAGGCCCATGGATAACGCTTCGGCGATACCTATCGCATAGAGGCTGCAATGTGGCCCTTAGAGTACAGTGTCAGACCCCCAGAGGCCGGATTTGGACCCAAGGGTCAACGAAGGGCCTCAAAGGCCCCAGAGGCTGATGTGGGCCCTCAGAGGCAAGTGCGTGACGCCCAAAGGAAAGTATTGGGCCCCCATAGAACATAATAGGGCCATCAGTTGCTGGTGTAGAGACCTCATAGGCCAGTTGGGGGCATATAGAGGCCAGTTTTGGGCACCTCAGAAGCTAGTGTGGGGCCTCAGATGTCGGTGTGAGGCCCTTAAAGACCGGTATGGGTCCTCAGAAGCCGGCATCGATCCTTCAGAAGCCAGTACGGGGCCCTCAGAGGCACATAAGGGTCAGTTTGGGTCCCAGAGACAGAAATGGGACCATCAGAGGCCGGTGTGGAGCCTTTAGAGGCCGGTTTGGGCCCTTAGAGGCCAGTTTAGGGCCATCAGACACCAGTACAGGGCCTGCAAAGGGCAGTTTGAGACCATCAGAGAACCGACTTGGGCACTCAGATGCTAAGGTGGGTCCTTACAGGCCAGCATGGGGCCCTCAGAGGTTAGCGTGGGGCCCTAAAAGACCGGCATGGGTCGGCGTTGGACCCCAGAGGCAGCCTCAAAGGCCAAAGATGGGCCCTCAAAGGTGATGCGGGCCCTTAGAGGCCGGCATCGGGTCTTCATAATCCAGTGCAGGGCCCATAGAGGCTAATATGTGTCCTTACAAGCCAGCATAGGACCCTCAGAGGTCAGTGTGGGGCCCTAAAAGACCGGCATGGGCTGGCGTTGGACCCCAGAGGCCAGCAGAGGGCCCTTAACCCGGCAGTTGCTGGGGTATTTCGCCACCCACCGTTTGCTGGGGGGGGGGGGGGGCGTTAAACGCCCCCAGCCGATAACTCGAGAACCAATAAGCGCAGCGAAACGCACGAGGCGGCAAACGAAAGAGCGCGACGAGACGCTTCAGATGAGTACTTTAAAGTTGAATTTTGAGGTCACAGATCGGGTCAAGGTCAGGTCAAACACCTGAAATCGGGCATTCAATAGCATGTATTTCAGGACTTCGCAATGGGCGCCTCTCGTCATAAACTCTGTCAAAACGGTGCACAATCCATCATATAAGGCCTACAAGAGTGTCAGCTCCATGTAGGGGTCAATCAAGCATAGGTCAGGGTCAAGGTCAGGTCAACCGGGTAGGCACATATCCCCGAAAATCAAAACTGATATTCGCAGCCTGTGACACATGTTTTATGGGTACTTCGGGGCGAAGAACACGATGGTAACATTCATTTTATCATATGTGTACGTATTTGGCTCAAAAACTTCAATTTAAGAAATGCATGTATCATGGTCGTGAGGTAGTCACGAGAAATTGCCAAGATTCAGTTCAAGATTTTGGAAAATGCGGAACGATAATCAATAATCGAAGATAGCCATTTGATTGTTCATGGTATTGGCAGTCTAATGGCGTTTACGGCATGTCTGTATGTCTATTGTGTGATTTTATATGGTTTTTTGAACATATGCCGTTTTTGGTCGAAAACTCAGAAATCATGACGTCACTAAAACCTCGATATCTCAAAAAATTTTCGACCGATTTTTTTGAAACTTTGTCACAATAAACTTCAATCAATTCCCTACAGGTACATAAAGTTTGGCGCGCCTGCGGCGCGCCGTTTTTATGCTATGGCCCGGCGAAAAAAGTGGGGGCGTTTAACGCCCCCCCCCCCCCCAGCAACTCGCGGGTTAAAGGCCAAGATGGGTCCTCAGAGGCCGATGCGGGCCCTTGGAGGCTGGTATTGGGTCTTCAGAATCCAGTGCGGGGGCCTCAGAGGCTAATGTGGGTCCTTACAGGCTAGCATGGGCCCTTAGAGGTCAGTGTGGTGCCCTAAAAGACCGGCATAGGCCGGCGTTGGACCCCAGAGACCAGCGGAGGGCCCTCAAAGACCAAGAGGAGCCCTCAGAGGTCGATCCGGGCTCTTAGTGGCCGACATCGGGTCTTCAGAATCCAGTGCGGGGCCCTCAGAGACAATTAAAGGCTAGTCTTGAGACATAAATGAGGCCACCAGAGCCTGTGTAAGGCCCTCAGCCGCCGGTTGGGCCCCTGAGACCGGTTTAAGGGCCCTCAAAGGCCAGTGGAGGGCCCTCAGAGGTCACCGTGGGTCCTCAGAGGTCAATGTGGGCGCTTGACCGCCACTGAAGGGCCCTCAGAGGTCAGTGTAGGAACCTCAAAGACCGGTATGGGATCTGCTAATATGTAGCTGGCGTGGGTTTCTCGAGCCTCGTGACAATCGAATACGGGCCAGGGCCCATACGCCCATGGGGGCCCATCGGTTGTTGGGGGGGGGGCAAATGATATGATGGCCCCCTGATTTGCCTTTGGGAGGGCATGGCCCTGATGCCCCCCCCCCCCCCTGCGACCGCCACTGCACCAATCTGAGGCTGTTGACAAAGCTGACATCTGGCGAGCAGGCTGAAAACCAAAACTTTAGTCCAGACAAAGCGCGCCCTTGAAGAAGTGCGCCTAAAGCGGTCAAAAGGTGTCGTCTGCCGGCGCAATCGTTGAATTTAGAGTGCGCTCACGTCACGTATAATGGCTGAATGCCAACTCGTTTCCAGACAAAAATATTCGATCTTTTGAGTTGTTTCTTGTTGGACATGAGATTTAGAATATTTATAGAGGTTGTGTCAAAGCGGTGAATGGCAAAAACGGTTCTAAGCACCTTAAAAGCCTTTTAGATTCAGTACTTTTTAAGCGCACCATGCTGTGTATCGGCGCAGTGAAAAGTCACGTGACCCGACCTGGTCACGTGACTGCGCTTAAAACCAAAATCGTGATCAGCGGAGTGACCAGGAGGTCACTTAACCCCCATGCGCCTCCACGAGGTAGAGTCTCTGAGCCAGCTGTCGCCGATTCCTATCCGTGGCGCGCAGCGCTGCCGCCAGCATCTGTTCATCCCTGCCGGGGTGCAGCTGTTGGATGACATCCCGGTTATATTCCCGTCAGTTAAGTCTATCCGTCCAGCAAGTATCCAGCCGAAGCAGGAGCCAATGGCCACCGGCCCGGCTGAGCTGACTCTCATTCTTCCGTCAACTACTTCTTGGAAGTGGTCCAGTCCGATTAAGATGTCCACATCCTGGCTGGTGCTCGTTCCATCTGACAGCTCCGCGAGTTGTAGACCGGCGAGGTGAGAATATTGGTTTATCTCTGCAGCTGTGACCGTGGGAGGCGCAGCGCAGATGTGTGGCACCTCATACGCCGCTATTGTCACACCAGGTTTGCGGTCAGCCTTCAAAGATAGATCCACTCTTCGAGTAAGATCAGTCGTCGTCTGACCTCCGCCGAACGTCTCAACTCTCAGTGGGTCGCTACTGAGAACGCGGCAGCCCAAGTCACGAGCAACCGCTGATCTTACGAAGCTCTGATTACTACCCGAATCGAGCATGATTCGCACCGTCCTCGAGTGACCTTCTCCGGTTGCTCTCACTTGGGCAGTCTGCATCAATATCTTGCTCTGTTTGACGTTGCTTGCTGCGGTGACGGTGACTCTGGCTCCCACGTCTTCTGACTCCACAGAGGTCATATCGGTGGCCGGGGATGACGAGCTCTCCGCGGCAGCAGCGTTGACTGTCGCACTGACTGAGCCACTACAAAGGAGCGCGTCGTGTCTTCCAGAGCAGGTAGCACAGCGTGACCTGGCCGCTGCGCAATCCGCCGCGCGGTGACCTATTTGGAAACACCAGTAGCAGGCACCGATGCGTCTCAGACGGTCGCGTCTTTCCACCACTGTCCAATTGTTTGCTCTCCGGCACTCCTCTGTGGCATGTGGAAACTGACAGAAGGCGCAGGCAGCGCTGTCAGGCGCGTCCTGTCGCGGGCGGCTGGCAGTGCCGTAGCTGAGCCGGTGGTGCCCACTCGCCGTTCTGGCCGATCGCGCTCAGCGGTAGCTGGGAGAGTCCTACACAGACTATGAAAGGATCGGCCATGTGCTTCCGAGTACATTGTTACATATGAGGCCATTTCCTGAAGGTCATCCACGTCTTTTTCCTTGATGTATGTTTGAAGCGCTTGAGGGCAGCAATCTAAGAACTGTTCTCTTAAGAGTAGATTCCGAAGCGCTTCATACGAGCGGGGAGTGGAGTGCCAGTCAAGTTGACCCAGTGGGTGACGCAGCTGGTCAGGCATGTAATGAACTGTCCAGCGGCTTCTTCTTGTTCTGGTTTCGCTTCGCGTAGCCTTTTACGATAACCTTCACCGGTTAGACCGTATCTCTTCAGAAGACTGTCCTTCAAGTGGTCATAGTTGCTAGACTCTTGCCTATCCAGCCGAGAGTACGTGTCGTGTTGAGGGCCCGGCCAGTTAAAAGCGCACTTAAATTCGTCGCCCATTCTTCACGAGGCCACTGGTTGGCTTCAGCAATTCTCTCGAATCGGTGGAGATAATTGTTCATGTCGTCTTTTCCATCCTCGAATATGGGCATCTTTGGTCTTCTCGCTCCCATTCTGGCTTCGATTGCTCCGCTGTTTTCACTGTTCCTTCCTGTCTCATTTCTTATTCGCTCCATTTCTAATTCGTGCTGTCTCTGTTTTTCATTTTCTGTACGTTGTCTTTCATTTTCTTCCCGCTGTCTTTCTCGTTCTTCCCTCCGTTCCTCTCGTTCTCTTTCAAGTTCAAGTTTTCTTTCTTCTTTTTCCATCTGTTTTTCAGCAAACTGCAGGGCATCGGCGCCCGATAATCCATGTTTTTGTGCAATTTCTATAAACTGTTCCATTGTCTTTACGACTTCTGAGTGTCCTGTCACGGTCGCCATTAATGTAATGGAATGAAAGTCAGCCGAATAGAAAAGTATATAATCGCAAACTGCTCAATTCATTCAGTTCTCTAAACTAGGTACTCGTATTCATTCATTTAATCGACAAGTTATTCTCATATTCATTCTAGTTCAGAAATCAGTTCACTGCTTCGCAAAGTCTTCACTCTTACTTCATTCTAATCAATTCAAATCAATTCATCAATTCTAAGTTCCAAGTCGCTCTCGTCGTTCATTATCCGTCCTTATTTCGGTCTTTCAATTCGGTGCGCGCGCGTGAACTAAACTGCCAGGATCCTCGTCATAATAATCCTCAACAACGACCATGGTGTCTTTTTTGCTGATAGCCTCTAGTAAGGTCATCCGAGGTCATTAGAGGCTACAAACAGATTTTTGCCAATAACTCTCGATTGGAAAGAGATAGGACGCTGGGGATGGTCTCATTGTGTTTGTCTTGCCGAGACGCATCGACTGATATGCAACATGACCTTTTCCGGTCAGGTCATGACCTTGAACTGAGGTCAAATTTTCAAGGTGACCTTTCAAGGTCAAATTATAGTTCATTCGATGCGTCTCGGCGAGAGGAACACGATTCTGGCAATAGAAATGTCGTACCCCTTTTCAGTCAAAAGTTATTGTCGAAAAACACTTTTCGAAAAACAGCTATTTTTGGGGTTTTTGCCCTCTGGAGGCTAAACCGTTGACCTGAGGTCAATTTTGATGATCACCTTATCGAAAGAAGAGTTTAAGAGCTATCGATTGCGTTTCAATGCGTTTTTCTGGCTATCATAGTTCCTGAGATAAATGCATGTTTTCTGAAAAATATGATGACTTTTGGCAAATTATGACCTTTGATGACCTCCAGTGACCCCAATTTTGCTCTAAGATGAAAAATGACCGAAATACTTTCAAACGTACGCATTGAGAGCTATCGACTGCTTTTTACTGCGTCTTTCTAGCCCTCTTAGTTTTTGAGTTAGAGGTGGGTGGTAACATATGCCCCCCCCCCCCCCCACTAGGGCGAAGTTGGCTGAGACCGCCACTGGGGCGCGGGTTAAAGTAAATGCACTAGCTAGACAACAACTTATCATGTTCAGGTATCGAAAAGTCGCTTCACACTTACCATCACAACTTAACCAATTGGTTACTACAGTAGATCAGGATAATATAAGAACAAAAAATAGACAACATTTTCACGAACCCTTCTCGGCAACAGTGGCGGATCCAGGGGGGGGGGGCTGCGGGGGCTGGCAGCCCCCACCCGAGGAAAACTGGCGCCACTACGCCGAAGGCGCAGTGGCGCCAATTTTCAATTCGCAACTCATCGGAGTGCCGCATACTAGGACTAGGATGCAAAAATCAGTCGAATAACGTCGTTTCAGTACGCTTCGCACCGATATTTCCAATCGTGTGGTGTCACTGTACATACTGATCCTGGGCGCCTCTTGTCAGGGCCACTGGGCGCCAATATTTCAGCGCCAATACGATGCGACTATGGCGCCCATCCGGGGCGTGGCGCCCAATTATGACCTGCAGCCCCTCCCCAGTGAAAATCCTGGATCCGCCACTGCTCGGCAAAACGTTATCGTGCACAAATAGCATCATGGATAGGACCGCGTGTCTAGAATAATGTCGTTGCATCCCAATTCTCTATAACAACCATTAATCAGATATCTAAATCTCAGCTGGAAAGATACGTCAAAGCATACTTCATACAAAACATGTAAGCTTTGCGAAAATTTCCTCTGGAAGTCTCGCTATCCTTTCATTGCAACTTAATTTCAAATGCATTTGCCTCAAAACTGCACTAATTGCAAGTAAATCACGTTTCTTCGAAATTATTTTCATCATCGTCACCATGAATAACTCTGGCGCTGGAGCAAGGAGCCTGTCTAGCAACAAGCTTCGTTTAGCTGGAAAGGCTTTTCTGCCCTCAGCATTGACCGGCCGAATTTTGACCAGAGCGAATCCCCACGTATGTTTGCATGACGTGTGAATGAGCGATTTTTTTTTCTACTCTAGATGAATGCATGCGCTTCTGAGTGAAAGTTGCTTTCGGTATCGTAGTAGAGAACAGTCATCTGTCTGGTTTCAGCAGTGGCTACTTTCGCATTCTGTTCTTGTCTCCGCCTAAACCCGCTACCCCTTCTCTCGTTTGCTTTTTTAGTTTTATTTCCTTTCTTAGCAGGGAGTGCCGCGACTTATCAGTTTATTTTATCTGGTGTTAACGTAAGGTTCTGCTAGTCGCTGGGTTTGGGGGCGGGGGCACTCCTGGGCCCAATCTCACCAAGTGCGGTAAACTCATTTTGCGGTAACCTACCCCAAAACGAATCTCACCACTGCACTGCCGTAATTTTTTATGTTACCGCATCGAAATAACCCCATGGTGTCGTTGCGAACGACAGCTCCCTGCCGGAATAAGCGCGAGGATTTGCATTCTCGTGATTTGTGTATTTTTGTCGAAGCAAGTAAAAAGGGAGAATTTCGGGAGGTGGATTCGGAACTTTGAATAGAATCATGTAGAATCTAGCATATGAGTAGTTATTTGCAAGTAAAGGCAATATAAGACATGAGAAAAAATGATTTTGGCTTTTTAATGTTTGAATCATAACATTTTGGTCCTCCGGGCCGGATCAGGCCAGTAAAGTAAACTTGATTATCACTAACGTAACGTAACATGTCGTCCAAATCACAAACCAGTTTGAAAACGAGAAGTGTAGCAGGGTCGGGCACATCGACTCAGAGTTCTGTGCGTAGAAGAGCACGGGTTTCACAAGTGAAGGCCGCTCAAGCCCAACGGGCTCTGGAAGATGTGGAGCGGGCTGCTGCGGCCCGACAGGCCGCGTCGGCAGCAGCGGCAGCAGCGGCGGCAGCAGCAGCCGCTGCGGAAGAAGCCCAAATCCAGTCAACATTAGAGCAAGCACGAGCAAATGCACGTCAAGCTGCTGACGCAGCTGAGGTGGATGCCATAGAGTTGCAGCTCGTGGAGGATGACGATGCAATTTCTCAAGGGACAAGAGAGGATGTGGAGGACTTCCGGGACGGCAATGGCACCGGGAGCGGTCTTGTGGCTCCAGCTGTAGAGGAGCGGGAACCTGCCGGCGGTGACTCGCCGCGCAGGGAGCCTGCTGCGAGGCTCCGACGAGTCTCCGAAGACCCACAGAATCGCACCCGGAGCTGGATAACGGCCCTTCCCGGCGGACGGGTCGAACACCGAGAAACAACAGCAGCACTCCCTAGGATATCTCTGGAGAAATTTGACGGCTCTCCGCTAGACTGGCCTAGATGGAGTGGTCTTTTTAAGGCACTGGTACACGACAACGGTACTCTGACCGATACGGAGCGTCTAACGCACTTGCAGTCTTGCCTCACTGGAGAGGCAAGAGAGGCAGTGAGGGGGCTGCTGTGCGATGGTGCACTCTATGAAGAGGCGCTCCGAGAGCTGGAACAACAATTTGGAGACCCAGCAGCGGTAGTGCAGCAGACTCTGGGGAGTGTACTGCAATCCCTTCCCGTGAGACCCAATGACCTTGCGGGGCTCACTCAGCTCTCCCGTTCGCTTCACGCGGCTGTTTGCACCCTGACCACCTACCGCTTCGACGCTGATCTCGCGGCCACGACCAACCTGCGCCAAGTGGTAGCAAAACTGCCAATGAATCTGGCGTGGCAGTGGGGACAAGCAGAACTGGAACTTGGTCACAGCGTGTCGACCCTGTCAGATCTGGATGAGTGGTTGCGAGGAGTAGTGCTCGCGGGTCGGCGCGCCCTCCCAGAGCTGGGCGCCGCGCGCTACTACCGGAGACCCAGTCAAGGAAGGGAGACGGGAGGATCAGCACGGACGACTCGACGCCCCCCGGCAGTGAGCAGCGGTGAGCTTCAGCGAACTACGCTGGCTACTCAGGACGCAGCCACACCTGCAGCAGTGTGCGTAATCTGCCAGAGAGGGGCACATCGACTGGACGAGTGTGAACAGTTTCGAGCCATGACGGCGGACGAGAGATTTCAGGTGGTTCGTGCCAGCAAGCGCTGTTTCAGATGCCTCGGCGAGGGTCACTGGGCTCACCAATGTCGCAAGAAGTCGCTGTGCGGGAAGGATGGCTGCCGCGGGCGGCATCACAGTCTGCTCCATTCACCGGCATCGGCGGTGAGCAAGCTGGAAGAAGTGGACGTGGAAGACCCGCGCAGGGTGCTCGCTACCAATTCAGCGCCTGTGAGCAGCCGCGTGTCAACACTGCTTCAGGTCGTGCCGGTACGGGTGCATGGAGATGATGGCGCGTATGTTGACACATGCGCTCTCTTGGACTCCGGCGCCGACACCTCTCTCTGCACAGAAGACGTGCTGCGGCGATTGGGGATTACCGGTGAGCCAGAAGAGCTGCGTCTCAACAATGTGGAAGAAACTGGCGAGAAACGGATGTCTGTTCGGACCACACTCACGGTTTCACCAGTTGCTGCGGCTGACGGAGAAGAGCGCCTGACGGTGCCAGAAGTTTTTTTCGTCAAGAAACTCAACTTGCGTCCGCAGAGGATCGACTGGAGGGAAAAGCACAACTGGAAGCATCTGGCAGGGATCTCGATCCCGGACACAAATGGCCGGCCCGTGGAGCTGTTGCTCGGTGCGAATGTGTTGGAGGCCATGCTGCAGAAGGAGGTGCGTGTCGGCCCTCCAGGCCAGCCGACGGCCATAAGAACGCACCTTGGCTGGTGTTTGACGGGAAATGTGCAGCAGCTGCTACCGGTCGGTGCTCGAGAGGTTCTCCACATTGGACCGAGCGTTCAGATCGGGACTCGCTGTCAGAGATGATGGAAGACTGGTGGTCAACTGAAGCATACGGGACTAGATTTGACTTCAAGGCTCCCCGTTCGGCCGATGATCTGGAGGCTGAACGGATACTGGAAGGAACGACCCGTTGGAGAGGTGACCGTTATGAGACCGGGCTGCTGTGGCGCTCTGACGGTATCATCTTGCCAGATAACTATGGAATGGCACTGCGTCGGCTAGAGAACACAGAGAGAGGACTGAAGAGAGCGCCAGAAAAGGCTGACGCCTATCAGAAGGTCATGCAGGAGTACATAGAAAAGGGCTACGCGCGGAAACTGTCTGAAGAGGAGCGGCGTCAGTCTCACGATCGATGCTGGCATCTCCCTCACCATGCCGTCACGAGCCAGAACAAACCAGGGAAGATCAGAGTCGTCTTCGATGCCGCGGCTAAGTACGGTGGCACCTCTCTGAACGAAAACCTGCTCACAGGGCCAGACTACCTGCTAACCATCCCAGCGGTACTCATGAGATTCCGACAGGAACCAGTGGCCTTGAATGCAGATATCGAGAAGATGTTCCTACAAGTGGCAGTGAGGGCAGAGGACCAGCCGGCGCTGAGGTTCGTCTGGCGAGGTCTGGAGGTGCACCGACCCCCAGACATTTATCAGATGGATCGGGTGATTTTTGGTGCGCGCTCGTCTCCAGCCTCAGCCAGCTATGTGCTGAACAAGACAGCAGAGGAGAAGTGTTCTGAATCAGCGGCAGGCCTAGCCGCAGCGGCCACCGTCCGAGACAACTTCTACATGGATGATCTGGCGACGTCAGAGAAGGACATCTGGGCAGCGAAGGAAATGGTTTCTGAAGTATCAGCGCTGGTCTCTAAAGGCGGATTCTGCCTCCGGAAGTGGCCGAGTAACAGCAGAGAGGTGCTGGCCGGGATCCCGACGGACGACCGGGTGTCAAGTGCGACTGACTTGCGAGGGCCGCTGCCGACGGAGAAGGTGCTGGGCGTCATGTGGGACGCAGAGCGAGACAAGCTGTCTGTAAGCCAGCCGCCAATAGTTACTGAAGATGCAGAGACAAAACGCTCAGTTTTACGTGTGGTGGCTTCGATCTATGATCCCATTGGCCTGCTCTCTCCATTCACGCTGCTGGCGAAGCTGCTCCTTCAAGACCTCTGGTCTGTTCAGCGTGACTGGGACGAGCAGCTCGACGCAGATGAATATCGGCGATGGACTGCATGGCTCACCGAACTGTCACGAGTCTCAGCGGTCACGGTGCCAAGATGGTACGGAAGACTAGAAGAAAGGCCACGTCAGACACAGCTCCACGTGTTCGGTGATGCCTCGGAAAAGGCATTTGGTGCGGTAGCATTCCTTCGAACAGTGTACCCAGATGGACTGGTGCATTGCTCCTTGGTTATGAGCAGATGCCGGGTCGCCCCCCTGAAGAAACTCTCCATTGTGAGACTGGAGACACAGGCGGCTGTCATGGCTGTACGGCTGGCCTGCTGTGTGAGACTAGAGCTCACACTGGACATCCACGAGACAATTTACTGGAGCGATAGCCGAGTCGTGCTTGGCTACATTTTCAACACCAGCCGGCGATTCCACACATTTATTGCGAATCGTGTCGCAGAGATCCGGAGTGTTTCCGAACCGTCCCAGTGGCGATTCGTACCCGGAGAAGAAAACCCAGCCGATGACTGCACTCGTGGACTGGTGGCATCCGAGATGACTGAAGACTGCCGCTGGATCCATGGGCCCGACTTCCTATGGCAGCCTGAGAAGATGTGGCCGGAGGATCCTCTACCACGGTCAGTCGCAGAAGAAGATCCTGAGGTGAAGACGGTTCTGAGCGTGAGTTATGGGAGCGAGACAACGTCTGAAGTGTTACCGGACCCCAGCCGCTTCTCTAGTTGGAACCGGTACCGGCGCACGGTGGGTTGGATGCTCCGATTCTGCAAGAATCTGGCGGCCGCACGCACGACTGGTAGGCGCGGCTCCGGCCCCCTGTCGACACCTGAGCTCCGAGAAGCAGATGCCGCTATCATTCGCCTGCTGCAACGCAAGGAATTTGGTCGGGAGTTGGCTGCGCTGAGAAGAGGAGCTCCCATAGACAGCAGCAGTAGCCTACTGCCTCTGTCTCCGCAGCTGGGTCAAGATGGCCTGCTACGTGTCGGAGGCCGCCTGGACCGTGCTCCGCTATCAGAGACGGCGTGCCATCCACTCATCTTACCAAGAGAAGCCGGTGTGACGTCACTGCTGATCGCAGCCACTCACGAGCGGCTGATGCACGCCGGGACAGATCACGTCCTGAACGAGCTCCGTCAGCAATACTGGATCCCGAGGGCAAGACAAACAGTGAAGAAGGTCGTGCGCGCCTGCGTAGTCTGTCGCCGTCGACGGGCCAAGCCATGCCAGCCGCTCATGGCCGATCTCCCGGACTCGAGATTTGACACCCGTCGCAGTTTCAGCTCAGTTGGGATTGACTTCTTCGGGCCTCTGGTCACCAGGTCGGGTCGGCGCAGCATGCAGCAGAAGAGATACTGTCTGCTGATAACATGTCTAACTACCCGAGCCGTCCATCTCGAAGTAGCAGAGTCTCTATCTACGGACAGCTTCCTCATGGCACTTCGGAGGTTCATCGCGAGGAGAGGCAAGCCTGAAGTGATCTACAGCGACAACGGCACGAATCTGCGAGCTGGCGAGAGAGAGCTCCGCCGGCTGATCCACGAGTGGAACCAACAAGACATCAGCGACCAACTGTCTCAGGCTGACATCATCTGGCGCTTCAATCCGCCGGGGGCAGCGGACATGGGCGGCATCTGGGAGAGGATGATAGGAACGGTGAAGAGGGCACTCCGCACCGTTCTCGGAAAGCTGATTGTCACTGACGAAGTCCTACACACTGTCATCACGGAGGCTGAAGCCGTGGTGAACAGCCGACCGCTGACCTACGTGTCCTCTGAGGATGATGGCCTGGAGGCGCTCACACCCAACCACCTGCTGCTGGGATACCGGACCGTCTGTCTTCCACCGGGTGTCTTCAGCGACAGAGACACGTCCAGCCGGCGGCTCTGGCGTCAGACACAGGCGCTGGCGGATCAGTTCTGGGCCCGCTGGTTGAGAGAGTATGTACCCAGTCTGATCTGCCGCCAGAAGTGGACTCGTGAGACAAGAAATCTGGCCCGTGGAGACCTGGTCCTACTGGTGGAGGAGAACATGCCACGCGGTCGGTGGCCACTCGGTCGCGTGGTGGAGGTGATGCCAGGTCCGGACGGTCGTGTGCGCTCTGCCCGCGTGCGGGTTCACGGCGGTGAAGTGCACCGCCCGGTGCGACGGATCTGTGTGCTGGAGGAGGACACTGTCTGAGGGAGCTGCCACCTCGTTCCTCGTGTCGTCAGCCCTTGGGAGGGGGAGGATGTCGTTGCGAACGACAGCTCCCTGCCGGAATAAGCGCGAGGATTTGCATTCTCGTGATTTGTGTATTTTTGTCGAAGCAAGTAAAAAGGGAGAATTTCGGGAGGTGGATTCGGAACTTTGAATAGAATCATGTAGAATCTAGCATATGAGTAGTTATTTGCAAGTAAAGGCAATATAAGACATGAGAAAAAATGATTTTGGCTTTTTAATGTTTGAATCATAACACATGGGATAGCTTCGGTTTTACTGCAAATTCTTCATGTGCGCAGCTGCTCACGGCCCGAAAGCAAGTAAACAAACCAAACAATCAGCTGATTGCCCCCAAATGTCGGACAAAAATTACTGCAGACATTTGTGCCGTAATCTCTAAATTTTATACTTATTGTGAGCAAGAATCAACAATTAAAGATGTAATAAGAACTTTATAAGAAAGAAAAGAAATAAGTTTCTTTTTTAAGATTATTTTTATTGCAGCCTGCGCCACCTATGCTTCCTATTTGCAGTACCCAAAACAGCATGTAGATGTCGCCCGTGAGTCTTGGAAACTGAGGTGCTGCTTGGAAAGAAGAAACACGCTCTCGTTGCCATGGCGACAAAACAATTGCGTTCTTTATATGGCGCCGGCGTGATTAGCAGCTTTTCTACCAATCCGAAGCGTCGAAAAATGGGGTTCTTTTGCAGGATTTGCACAAAATGCGGTAAATTACAGCATGGGGCAGTTTGGGTTGGTGAGATTGGATTATTTGCTTGGGGTTATTTCGGTGCGGTAACTTACCGCAACCCCAAACGAGTTTACTGCACTTGGTGAGATTGGGCCTGTCGAGGGCGCGCCTGTTGATGCGGCGCCTTTCAGGTGACCTTGGCCTGGGCCGGTCACGTGGTGCTCGGGTCGGCCGCGAGCCGGGCGGCCGGAGTCAGTGGTTTTCGGAATACAGTGACGGCCGGATGCGCTGTGTGTCCGACTGCGACGGGTCCGGTCAGCTGCCGCGACAGGGCCCTGGTCACCTGATCATGGGTGGCGGAGTAGAAAAAAAGGTGGCTTCATTCTTGGCATTCTTCTACAGGGCCCAGGGGAATCTTTTCGAAACGAGAAATGCCTAGGGGGCATTCCATGTTATATCGGACACCGCATCAAACATAGGCTTATGCCGAAAACTCAGGACATGCATTAAGACATAAAGTACAATTAAAGCTAAAAGCAAAACTCGTAAGCTGTTTTACTGCAATGTAGAGCAAGGGTGAAATTGACAGCACGAAAGCAAACGTCATTCGACTTTTTTACTACGGCACGTGCTCTTATAAAACACAACCCAGAATCTTCCTACTGGTCACCAGTAAAACTGCGCTATAGTAGTCTAGTAAATTTGCAACTCTAGGTAAAAGTAATTTTTGCTTTATGAAACATAATTTTACTGGTCAACAGTAAAATCGTGCTTTTTACTATTACTTTTTACTAGACAAAGCTTTATGAGAAAGGCTAATGATGTGCTGCTATATACACATCATATCAAAGGCCGCTCAGCACGTTCACCGGTTGGGATTTTTCGGCTGCAAGAAGAGGTTCTTCCATTGCGGGGCAAGCCATGAACTCTGACACAAGCTCATGACGGTTCACCTTCAGGACATCCTCCGAATACGCCGCACAGATCTCCGTGTGGTCATGTAAATCATGTTAACCCTCGCCCGTATTGGTGTTTTTCCAGCCGCGAACGTATAAGGGGGGGGGGGGGTCCGTTGGATCCCCCTTGCCGTTTCGCCCTTGATCGAGTTAGTTTGCGAAAAAAACGAGCGTGCTGCCCGTGACGAGAGGAAGCCGATGATACCCAATTTTAAGGTTCTAGGTCATTGGTTGACCTTCCAGGTCAGGTCAATGATCCAATCGTCGGGAAACTCGGGACCTGTTAGAACGTCGTAAAGTGTGGCTGCTATGTGCTTTTTCGGGGTGCTGATCGCGACTATCAAGTTAGTTTTGATCACAGATGATGTCTTCATGCATTTAGTTCAGGTCAGGTCAGGTCAACCAGTAGGGGTCCTACCGGGTAGGTATTCGTAGTAGGTGTCAACCGCCTCTGACAGCTTCGTAACATGTTAGTAAGGCACCAAAACTGCTTCGTAAATATTCATATGGTTGCCTATTTCGAATTCAGCTCCAAAAACTAGCCTAGAAACATGTAAAACTCGAAAAAGTGAACCGAGGTCATAAAAGGTCAGTGACCTGACCTGATCTTCAGGTGACCTTCACACCCACCCTAATGCCTGGGGGCAACATCATATCACGTGTTTGAACGCTTGAAACCACGAAAAGACTGTAAACGCGCGGCTAATGCGAGCCGACATACGCCGAATCGCGATTCCGACTAAACAATGGTCTCAAAAAGTAGGTCATAGGACAAAGGTCATTTGAGTCAGGGTCAAGAAATTTACAGGGTAGGTGTAAAATTGAATAACGCGAGGGTAATTAAAGTTTCGTTGCGATCGGACGCTTTTTACGCGAGTTATTCGCGAAAAAAAACCGAGGGGGGTCTGTTCGACCCCTTCCCCCCTATACGGGCGAGGGTCTAAGGGTGTTTGATCGATCATCCCCCAACCTGGAAACTCATGTATATGATGGAAAATGGGGAAATTGGATGTCAGTGTTTTGCTAGTTGGGGCATTCCACGATAGATCGTACCACATTTTTCCAATTTGACACCCTCATCTCTCGGAATTTAACGAGAATTGGTCTTAGGGGTAATCAGGGGCTCTGAATCTTCCTGTAACAATTTCAGGCTTATCAGATGAATAGTTTTGAGTTATAGTGTATAACATGTTTTGGATCTTGCTTTGCAGCGCTATGTTTGGCGGGCTATAACTCTAAGACGGATTATTCAAATGCCAAATGTTATATAACATTGAACTTGCAATGAAACAGATATTAATATGTTTTTTTTTTGAAATTTCGAAAAATACGCTTCTATGGATACATGACATATCTAGTTTTTTTTTTTAATTTAGTCCGAATGGCTGAATGGGCGGATTTGAGGAATCAGAGCCCGCACTAAGGATAGCTTGTGCTGACCCTGACCCCACCACCCGATCGCGCAATTCCAGTTGCATGGCAGAAATTTGTCCGAACGTTTAACGTGCCCTCACGACTGGACACGGTCCCCTCCGCTCACTCACGTTACCTGGCCTCTGTGCGGCCCCTGCCACAGACACGCACGCCATTACACGTAGGAGCTAAATGTGGCCGCCCGCACCGGGGCTTGAACCGGGCTCTCACTTCCGGCTAAGCGTCGAATTCCGGCGCTTTTATCCACTCGGCCACGGAGAGGACACGGCCATGGTCACGGAGTTTTCTTTCATTTGTATTTTTTTGGACTTAAGGACCATTTTTTTTTTGAATTTTTATTTCTTTAAAAAAATATTTGGCTCATTGTTTAAGAAGTATGCAAAAAATTAGAAAGGTGTTCTTTCTATAAATGTATTTATTTTTCGTCACAATAACGGTCTCGAATAGTGATTTCGGGAGGGGAGCTTACAAATGGCGTGGTAAAGCTGCCTAGTGACCACATGGGCTACTGAAATTTCAATTGAAGTCTGAGTCATCTGGAAAAAAAATGAAAAGAGGGCTCATCCAACCCTCATTCCTATAAGCACGAGAGTGAAAAAGGCTGTTTGGTTCTTACATTGTTTTGGACGCCAATGACCATAGCTGTCCGAGATGAAAATTACAGGACGCATACATGGTGTCCTCCAGAGGTCTCACAACTTGTATATCTGTGAATTTTTGAAGGTCACATGAGGTCAGGTTGGTCACGTGAGATCACTGTTATAATTCAATTGGGAAATATAAAAAACTGTTATTTTGGCGCCGAGAATGATATAAAACTATCTCACGTGCATGGTATCGTGATTTCATGCACTCCTTGCAAAGTCCAGTGCTCCACTTTTGCATTGTTAACCTTGCGTGACGTCATTCATGACGTCACTAGGCTTGTACGAGTTTTTCGTCAATAACTCCCGATCGAATTGAGCTAGAGAGTCGGGAAAGCCACCAATGAACTCGGGAAGACCTTCCGAATCGAATGATATGCCATATGATACCCTTTGCTCAGCTTCGTGAACTGAGGAGCTCTGACCTGACCTTGACCCGAGGCCAATTACTTAAGTTGACCTCACCCTAACAAAAAGTATACCATTCGACGCACCTGAGCTAGGCGAACACAATGATGCCAAAATCGCGGCTCTGCGGCCATTTTTTGCGAAGTTATTTACTTAAAACCGAACCCGTAACTTCAGTCACTTGACCTGACCTCAGACGCTACCGGCTAACCTGAGACCTTAAAATCGGGTACCAATCGCTGCAACTTGTAACGGCACACACGCTCGTTTTTTCCGCGAGGCTCTAGCTCTATTAGAAGCAAAACGGCGTGCTGGGGTCGTATCAACCCCTCCGAAACCCATTTTGTTTGCGGGAAAATGAGGAACCTATAGAAAGAACACCTTTCTAATTTTTTGCATGTCGATTTACAATACATGAAGTTTATTTTGAAAAAAAATAAAAATTTGAAAAAGTTTGGTCCCAAAAGTCATTAGAGGCAAATGAAAAGATAAGGTTTTTGTTCAACAATCAAAATTTTTCTTTGGAATTTTAAAAAGTAATATTTAATTTTTGATTCATCGCAAGCTTAGTGTTGTTTACCGTTTGTTGGTTGCTCAACCCGTTCTTGAGTTATAGGCCATCAAACTCACCGTTACAAACCGAAGTTAAAACAATGTAATGCAATATAACTAAAAAAGTTTTGATCTGAGAAGTCTGATGTTTTGCCAGGCGTCTTTGGGGCATATGATTACCCCTAGGACTGATTTTAATTAAAATCTGAGATGAGGGTGACGGGCCTGGTACGATCTATCGTGGAATGCCCCAGTTGTGTGTGTTTTGTTAAGAATTAAAAATTAGTCAAGGGGGGGGGGGGCTCTAAGCTTCCCAGGGGGGGGGGCTCAGTTCAGCACAGGGGGCTCAAGCCCCCCCCCAAAGAGATATAAAGTTACGCCCCTGTCCGTTAATAAACTGTGCGTCGCTCGTGTGGAGGTATGGTGCTAGCCTTTCATGTAGAACTACAGGGTTATTTTTTTTACAGGGCAAAAAGTTTTTTAACCGAGAGATAACGAAACATATAACAAACGCGAAAAAATATATTCACGTGAAAGAGAATTGTTTGTCATTTTGTTTTCAGGAGCTTTTAGAGACTTATTGGAACTCATTCTGCCATAGTGAGCTTAGCGGGTACGCTGTCATCCGAGCAACGCAGCACATTAAAAGAAGAGCTCAGGCTCGCGCGCATTAAAACGGTGCTCATTTCAAGCACGCTCTGTAAGCCTAAACGGAGCTCAAACTCGAACGTTTCTGTGCAGATGAAATGTCAGAATATGCTTATTACAAAAAATATGAATTTTCTGGCAGTTGATATGTTTTCTGGGACCACCATTCCTCTTCACTTTTGCCCTGTATAAAAAATCACCCTTTAGTTCCAGTACTTTGTATACACTCGTTGAGAGGCCAATGGCTCGACAGTTCGACTTATCATCCAAATCACCGGCCTTATTTTTTACTAAGGGTACGATAATTGAATGCATCAAACTCTGTGGAACACAAGCATAGCTAACAAAGGTGTGAAATAATTGCACCAATATTTGCTTAATATCGCCATCCAGATGAAGGAGATGATCAGGGGATAGACCGCTTCAGCTTGGGGTCTTGCCATTTTTAAGCAAGTCGTCAGGAGTAAGTATAGCAGCACTGATCTCATCATAACTGATTTCGGGGAGATCATCTGATGGTGTACTGTAAAGCTGCTCCAGATACTAATATCAAAGCAAAACATTTTGGCTACATTCACGACCAAAGCACGCGACAAAGTCCCGTGCTTTGGTGAAGCACGGGTTATGGTGAACGCTGGAATGAAGTATGAAGTCAAATCGAATCCTCTGTCCTAATCCCAATCGAAAACCTATGGGGTAATCATGAAGGAGGAGCTCAGCAAAATTGAACCCGCTCCCACAGAAAACAGACTTTAGAGGAACCTGTGAAAGGTGTGGCTGAACATCAGCGCGGATACTAGACATTTTGATCTATGGAATGCCAAAGCGGATGAGGGAATGGGTAGGATAGGGCAGGGGATAAATGGGTAAATAAACCATGACCCGGGGGCTCTTTGTTTATTTATTATGGCGGCGGGCCGATGGAGGGGCATATTATTTCCGGACACCCTGTACAAAATCACATGCAATCTGTGTGATGAAAACCCTGCGGTGTACATAGGCGAGTCAAAAAGACAAGTCCGCTGTGCTGCCGGCGCTGTGGGTGGCCACTAGGCAGGCGGCCGTCACTGGTCAGTGCCCCTGTGGTGGCTGCCGCAGGTGGAGGCGGGCCTTTCCTGGACGACCCGGCCATCCAGTCGACCATTCAGCACCACGGCGCCCCCGGCGCGCACCTCGACCTGGACGCCATCCTGCGCTGCGACATGGACGCACTGCCCGGGCCGTCGGCGGTGGGCGGAGCGGCCGCCAGTGTCGGCTTCAGTCGCTGGTTCCGGCGCCAGTCGCCTCCGGCAGCCGCCGCCGCCGCTCCCGACCAACAACCGCGCTCCAGCCTGCACCACCAGCTGGTCGGCAATATTATCAACGGTGAGCCAGCTCTCTCATTCAGCGGTCCGCCGACGGCCGCTCTGCCTGCGCAGTTACTGGTTTTGTTGCTATTAGCCGGCGACTTGTAGTTTATAAGGTACGAATTGGCGCCATTTTTTACCCTTTAAACCCGTGAATGACTGCGGCATTTTCCATTAATCGGTGGGGGGGGGGGGGGCAGGCTATGTAGAGCCGTCGAAATTTAAATGGCTTTTTATAGCCCTGGAAAACTGTTGAGTGAAACTTAATTTTATTGACCTCAAACTCACTGATGACGCCACAGGTCAGGCCAAAGAAGAAATTATCAACATTTTGGCTTTTTCACGATTTGGGCTCTGGCCGCCAGTTAACAAGTAATGCGTGGTTCACACCGGATCCGTAATGATGCCGCAAGTCGTAACCGTTACGGACGTAATGAGATGGAAATTTCTCAAGATTTCCCAAGCATTGCGACTTTTGTAGACGAAGTTGAAATGTGGCAACCAGTCCCCGTAAACTGGCAGCGTCCACCATACTCGTTACGGAACGTAATAGAAGCTGGGAAAATTGAACTTTTCGGCCCGACTGACCGCCGTAATGACTTTTGTCGACATGTATCTCCAAAACGGGTTGACTGTTTGATGAGCGGTCTTGAGGGGTTGCACCCTTTCTACCCTAAACTGTGCTGTTGATAACACTTATGAGTACCTGTTACAGCACGTGCCACGTGCGACGCGAAAGGTTCCAAAAGAGCTCGTCATGCCTTAACTCGGGAACTGCGGAAGCCTACCAGCCTACCAAACCACATACCACTCTGGCTTCATCTTCAGCCTTCACATCTTACCTGGTGTGATTGAGAGTGGATTATTCTATGTATGCATTTTGAAAAATTGCACTGATAGCGTCTTAAAGTTTAGTGGTGAGTAGATGTAATTTCTGTTATGACTAAAACACATGGAAGTGATGGATACTGTGTTGCACCCGACAGTCAAGCAATGCACATACAGGTCACATCTACTACACAATTCACCTAGTACTGATGTGACCCCTGTCTTTGAAGAACTGAGCAGCTAAAAGCAAAAAATGAAAATAAAATGCTGGAATACCTATTCAAGTGCTTCAAATGTGTCAACCAAAAATGTATACACAATCCCGCACCACCCACTTTCATACCAATGTTTTCTGATGTGTGGCACCATCCTGCACATCCTTTCATGCATTTTCATTTTGTCAACTTACTGGAGGTCCATCATGATGAGCTATGACTATTATGAGCTGTCTTAGCCTTTTTCTGAAACCAAAAAGACTTTTAATATAGATGTGCTCTTCAATGTTGTCCAAGACCTCAATTGTTTACTTGCTTTCTGACAGTTAATCACACTTCTTTTACAGCACACAAGTAAAATAATGGCTTGTGCCATGATTATTTCCAATTCTACACACAAAACTTTTAAGAATCAAGTAAATTAAGCCTAAAACAAGCACAAACAATGCTTGATAGGAGCTGCGCCAGACATGTAAACATGCGCAAAATATCCGTATTTTTCGGGCTGCCGGCGTAAAGGGAATTTTCCGTTCCGGAACGGATTTTTCCGATAAGGCTTATGTAAACGGGGCCACCGAAACGCATTTTTCCGTTCCCTGGCTAATCGGATATTTCCGTTTAGGCTGAATGACTCATGTAAACGGGGTAAATGGGAGAAAATTCAAAAGCGTCTGTTTTGCACGAACGCTATTCTGGACACTCTCAAACATCGAGATATAGGTATATAGGTAAAATTGACACACTGAACCGGAAAATGGCAACTGTGACCCCTCGTTATGTCCCCGAGGTCATCACGGGTCACGAACAGAATCTAACAGTTTTTCGCTAACAGTAACAGTTAGAGAGGTGCTAGGGCGCTGAAAACGCCTTAGATGTATTCGGCTCGACGTTGCGGATCGACTGATATGCAACATGACCTTTTCCGGTCAGGTCATGACCTTGACCTGAGGTCAAATTTTCAAGTTGACCTTTTAAGGTCAAATTATAGTTCATTCGACGCGTCTCGACGAGAGGAACACGATGCTGGCAAAAGTAATGTCATGGCTCTTTTGAGTCAAAAGTTATTGCCGAAAAAACGCTTTTCGTAAAAACAGCTATTTTCTGAGTTTTTGCCCTCTGGAGACTAAACCGTTGACCTGAGGTCAAATCTGAGAACATTAAAGGGACTATCCCACCTTCTAAAATGTTGTTAAAACCAGTAAAATTGTGCCCGACTTTATAGATTGGATGACCAGGAATACGGTTCTGGCATTTATTTTTCATTAAACATCTTAGGCTTTCCATATTCCAAACACAAACTTTCAAATATGTGACGTCACAGCCCAAAATTACCTCCTTGCCCAGGCCACATTACTGTCATAAAGCTGATTCTTTTTACTCTGTAGGCACCACAACAAAGTTCAGACCAAGTTTTAAGCGATTTTTCAACGAACAAACCCATTTAAATCAGAATGACTAAACGAGGTGACGTCACACTAACGGTCGCTCCATGTTGAAGATAGGGCCTTGCGCAAGGCCCATTTTCAAATGAAGGGAACGAATTTCTTCAACACCAAGAGGTCGCGGAGTTGCAACCTAGATAGATAGTGGTTTCTGAACCTCGCCGCAAACTTGGCTATCTCAACTCAAACCCCATGTTAAAGGTGGGATAGTCCCTTTAATCAGAAAGGTCTGTAAAAGGGCTATCGAATGCGCTTTTCCGCGGCGCTGTAGCTCTATCGGTTCCCGAGATAGTCGTCGGCAGTTTCCAAAATGTTGAAATAGTCAACATTTTACCTTGGGTGACCTCTGGTGACCTGAGCTTTGACCTGACCCAAAAAATGACCGAAGTGTTTTCGTCCTTATTTTGGACGTTCTTTCGATTGCCGCTTACCGCGTGTCGCTACATGGCCCAGGAGCCGAGTTAAAAGGGGGGTGTTCAGACCCCCCCCCCCCCGGCCCGGCGAGGAATCTCAGAGCACCGGCCCGGCGTGGGTTAACATTACGAGGGGGTATCGAAAAGTCCTGATCATCACCATGAATTAGATGTGATAGAAATTTGATTTTTTACATTATGTTCATTACTCCTTTACAAGTCACCACACACGACCGCAAATTTATTGCATCGTTTCTTGAGCTGCCTCAGGCGGCCATTGTAGGACCTTCGCACTGTCCTGTAAGTCACTGCTCCACCTCATCAATGACGTCATTTCTGTCCTTAAGTCACCGGCCATACAGTGGATTCTTCATCTCCCGTAACAATCAAGAGTCAGGTAATACCTACCCGGTCAGGTGAAATTCTTAGATGCGGTTGGATTTAATGTCCACATCATGTTGTTTCTTCAATCGCAGCTCAGGACGAATTGGCGGGGGCGCTGTCGGTGCGGATAAAACATCTTTCTTGGGCTTTTTGGCGGCGATTCTGCTTGAGGCCATCTCGCAAGTTCTTCAAAAGTGTGCAGTAGTGCTTGCTTATCATTATCCGACCATCATCAAGACAGTCGGTAATGACTATCCTACGCCAGATCCAGAACACGGATAGCATTGACCTTCCATATCGGCTTCTGCATCTTCGCCTTTTAAGAAGGACAGATGTGCCGTGCTTAAACTTCTTGATCATCTTTTTGTCTCTGGATCATACACATAGACCCAGCATTCGTCACAAGTCATCAAATGATCGAAGATGTCTTCAATTTCCTAAAAAAGGCCTAGTTTTCATTTCGAAAGGCCAAGACGCATTTTCTCTTGAACAAAGTAGACACACGAACTTCTAAGCGGGCTGACTGGTTTATCGTCTATAGTTCTTCGCTGATAATATTTTCAGGCACTGCCAGCATTGAGACCTTTCTGTTGCACAATCATCTGAAAGGCCACACGACGATCTGTAAGGATGAGGTCCTCCACTTCCTTCACAGTCACCACCTTGTCAGTCACTGGTAGTCACCCACTTCTTGACTCCCCTGCAAGGGCCATGCAACCAAGTTGAAAATTATTTCTTCATTTTCGGTAAGTGCATGAGATGGGCTTTCCTCGCCATAAACTAATTTCACGTTCCTGATGTATTTTCTCGGTGTGATTCCGTTTCAAATGCATTAGATGGATGACGGTTCGGTCCTCAATGGGTCCAATACTCATCTTTTTTACTTCTAAGTCTCTCCTACATAAGATAAGACCACTTCTAAGGATTTTCTTTGCGGGAGCATTGTTCTTAAAGGGAGATAATGACCCTTTTCCACAAAATCTGAGTTAGGACCATTTTCTGACAAAACACAACAAGTTATAATGTAAATTAAAACCATTTTGCTCAATTCGGTACCTTGCCGCAAATATCTCAACTTGAAGTCACGTTAGCGGGGAGCGCTGAAAATGACCGTTGAATAAGTACTTACATCACTTTTTGGTACTTGCATGTAATTTTGTGAAATGAGCGTATTCCTTACATTTGATCTTCATCACATCTAGTTAGTTAATGGTCGTCTATAGTGCCTTCAAAAGACATTCATGGTTTGGGGGTGGTTTATGTCTAAATTTACGCAACTTTTTTTCCTGTTCATCATCTGACGCCATATGCTGCTATTTTAGTAGCAACGACTCAATTTTGAATCGGTCCCGCCGACTGCACAATAAAAGAAGATAGATACAACCATAGACCACTATATATCTGGACTGTGCACGGATTTTGCCGACTGCTATTAGGGCCCTGCTGGGAAATTCGACGTAGCACGCGGAATTGTGTATTGACGCTCTAGTAAGCCCATTTAAATGAAAGTAACTTCTTAAATGTGATGTATATTTTAATAAATGTATAATTTATAGCATGATTTTTAACACGATAAATAAATAAAAGCACTTATAGACAGGTATATCACACTGTATTAAGTTCAAAGCATCAATAGACAGGAACAATCCGTGATCGGTCGTTTTTGACAAGAGACAGTCTGACGACATATTGGACACACTGCAGATTAATTTGCCTGTCTAAATCAGACACGCACCCGGCTCAATGCTTTGAAAGCCCACACGATCTGCGCCACGGAATTACGAAGATTCCTATGGGTAAATAACAAAGCTGCCGGTGCTGCGTTTTTAGCGAGACCGTCCGAGGTGACCTGCTGGGCCACAACTGTTCCCTGCTTCCACTGAGGCCGATTTCATGCTCAGCATAGGGACAGACGGGTTCTGTCATCTGTCCCTCTCGAGAGAAGGGGACTTTTGAACACCGTTGTCATTGACGGTGGCCGCATTTTGCAGCGGGTGATGGCGATCGAGATTCGAGATTTAGACGGAGTCACGAGATCTCGGTTTACTGGACACTGCAGCAGAGCTTCGCACTTAGGAATGCACTTTCTTATAGTTCTTGTGCTACATTTGCCTTTAGTTACTATTCGAATTGTAAATCCACATCTGAAATTATCAGCCATGTAGGTATCTTACACATCGACGAATAGGATCGTAGTTATTGATTGCATAGACAAACTGATCCCAGGAATGTTGCATTGTGTTTACGTCCTGCGGCTCAACCTTTCTCATTTTCATGAAGCTTTCTTATTTCATGAAGCTCTGTTCGCGCATCGCTGGTGTTGAGTGACGGTATACTGTCCATATTGACTCCATGAATTGCAATGTTTGTTTTTCGCTCAACTATACACATCAATGTGTTGAGGGAATGCAGGTCGTAGCGTTGTAACTTGAGGTGCTTCCCGACAGTGTGACTCCCTCAGCGAGCAATGTGAAGAAAGTTATCGTTTTCCTTTACAATGGTAGTCGCGCTGTCTTGAAACACACGTTTGAAGCTATACGTGTGCCGAAGAGAGAGCGACTCGGCAGCTGTTACCAGAGCAGGACCCATTGCTTGCATGCAGGAGCGGAACACAGATTGCTGATGTGGGCACGCCAGCTCTCCGCAAGCCATAACATATGTGACCATCACTTGACCAAATTGCAAGACTTTAGCTAGTTTTGGGCTTCACTTGTGACTGATATTATATAGGAGCCGCCAGTCTGGGAACGGATCCGCCACCTCTCCTTACAGTTGTCTTCTGCTCAATTTTTCGGTCTCGGCCAGCGTCACAGCATGTAATAAAACTCACAGGGAGCCCAGTGGTCAGAATTCCAAGACATTTTCAGCTTTAGGGCATATAGAAATTGACTTCATATTGACGCCTTAGACAGGAACCGGAAAACTGACATTGTTGCATGCACTGTCTTGGCTCTTTGAATATGCTCACTCCCTGTTCTGTTCATAGGATATTCTGAAGTGATTATCACTAGCGGCACATTTTACTGTATTTCAGTGGCATGTATGCATTAAAAGGTTTCATTTTATTTAAAGACAAAAGAGAACTATCCCGCATGTCAATGATAAACAACAAACAACAATAATCTTGCAAAAATCTTCGCTACATGTCTGTGAAAATTTGCTAATTCTCGTGAAAATTAGCTGGGAACCATCATCCACACCATGTTAAATCATGGAAGAAATGGGCAGAAAATGCCCTTCTTTTTTCGATGATTGCGCTAATATTATATATTTTTTGCTCAATGTAAGATATAACTCAGATTACAAATTGACTAGTGGTGATGTTTCCCAAAGCACATCATCATATGGCGAATAAGTTGGCTGTGACGACCTTCGAAAGTTAGGGCCCTAATGGCAGGGCCCTAATTTCCGTGCACAGTCCAGATATATAGTGGTCTATGATACAACACTTTTGCGGCATCACTGAAAAACTTATGCAGTACTGTTATCAAAATTCTCATAACACCGTTCGACAAACCTGAAGTCTTTTTGAAATAAATATGCTTGTATTTTTCGCTTCAGGCTCTGACGCCAAAATAATGAATTTCGTAGTCGCAATCGCAAGATTTGGCTGCGTTTCTGGCGCATGCCGTTCATTTGTGGCGCAAAATAATACTTGGAAACAAAGAAGAGTAGGCACTATGTACCCCCGAATTAGAATCTAATTAATTCTAAACCGAATTAACTCTAATTCAAATTAAAATCCTTACAACCAAGCAACGACAAGGCGATAACATAAACAAAAACCCAAGCGTCGCTGTTTGAAACAAAAGCGCCATATACTGCGACTTTTTTATTGAGAAGGACAACGCATTTCGGTGGGTGTTACAAGTACTGCAAGTACTGCTTCTTTTTTGCAAAAATAAAAACCCTTTTCACATACGAAAATGTGCTAGGAAATTTTCATATTTTATAGAAACTACAGTAGAAATAGTATAGATGTCGAGTATTTTTTATTTAAAGGGACAGTATCATCGAAAAAAATATCCATGTATGGAGCTGATTTTTTTTTTACTAGCATTTCTTATTTTTCTGAATCAGAAAAACATAGTTTGAGGACCGAACTCGGTGAAAAATATTGCAACCACATTTCATTTTCATGATTCATTTTCATGAGCGAACCACCACTATACAAGCATGGCCGCCAGTTTGGAAGCATGCAAAATTACTACAGAACTGGCGCAGATAATACATTATTGACGCTACGCTTACGCGGTCGTTCTTCTGATTGAGTTGTCCTTAGGGAGAGGTAGCCTTAGGTATTGCCTATAAAAATGTAACGTGACAATTGGAGGGAGTGACAATTGGACGTGACAATTGACAATGGGAGAAAATATCACGTGACAATCACGTGATAAACGTCATACATTGGAGGGAGATTGTGATTCAAGCTGGAGGAATTCCTTTGTTGAGCCGCTAGAATCCGAAGGAAACAGCGGAAATTGCCTACGACTATTTAATGAATTTAACGGTGATGAATAAGTGCGAAAAACGTTTTGGCCTTATAAAATTTGATGAAATGACCAGGGTAAAAGTTTTATTACTGGCGGTCAATTCAAAACGGCGCAAACATTTAAACAGTGAAGATAGTGAAGCACGATTCAAAGTGTGGTACACCTTTCGTACTTTGAGCGGCGATAGCGGGAAAACGGTGTGGAGCTTCGAGGATCGGTCTTCAGTTCCCGGACCAGAAAGGTGGGGCCTATGCAATGTCAAATTTCATCAAAATGGTGATACTGTCCCTTTAAGAAAAAAGAAAGCTCATTATCTCCCTTTAAGAACCAAATAGAATACCAACCAAAAATCATCAAAATCGGTCTATATCTAAGTGATGATCAGAACTTTTCGATACCCCCTCGTAAAGTCTCTGAATTTAGTAGAATTTTCATATCCGACTAAGTTTTGGCTACCATCTCTGTTGACCCGGGGCCGCCAGTAACCGTCTTAGATTTTCGGCAGCCACTGCATTATAGAATCGGTATGGGTCTTTAGCCTATTCTCATGTCTCACGTATATGACACAAATAACGGGCACTTCATGGCTTCTGATTAGATGTTTAAATTAATGATGATATACCTTAGTTTGTCAAAAATTGTAAATGCCTACACACTACCGTAAAGTGGGGCTATTTGAGACAGTGGGGCTATTTGAGACAGTAAGGTAATGGTATAGTAAAATCGCTGTAAAATGAAAACCGTTTGATGTTTTTTCGTCATTTTTGCTTAGGCTAATGTGGAATTGAACAGTGAATGCTCTGAATAACCTTTTTGAAAATTTCGAAAAGTTCTGAAAGAAATTTGCAATAAAATACGAAATACAGAAAAACGCACAATTAAAGTTGCTCGAAAAGGACCCCTACCTGCAGCTTAACCCGCGCCCTGGTGGGGGGGGCTATTTTTTGCCCCCCTCCAGACTTTTCGATATATCTCCAGAACCGCTGCGCCGATCGTCACCAAACTTTCAGTACCCTCCCGGACATCAATTTTACACATGGTGACCAAAAATTTTTCCAAAGGCTATGATAGGTTGGCCGGAAATAAATGACGTCAGAGTGACGTCATGTTCTGCCGTTTTCGACCCAAAAAAGGGTCTCGCGGGAAGAGCTGTCAGGCCTATAGCTTTGCAAATACAGAAAAATGATAAGGACATAAAAGCTGTAGAATTGACAGGGCTACAAAACTGCTATCTCGGATTTTTGAAATTTTTTGATTTTGACCCCCAAAAATCAAAAAATAATTTTTTTGGATATAATGATCGAAAAATCCAAAAAGTTTTTTGAATTTCGCAAAAACCGGAATATATGTGATAGTCCTTACCACCTTTCATCCACATACCAAATTTGAGAATGATACCTCTTTTTTTTGGCGAAGTTATAGCGAAAAAACTTCAAAATTGATGACGTCAAATTTTCAAACTCAATTTTTAGCAGTTCTAGACCCCGTAGCGCAAAACAAAGACCACCATTAGACTCCCCGTGACGAGCTGCATCGAATCAATACCCATTTTATGCAAAACTATCAGCTTTAAAATTTGACCTTTTTTGGCCTGACCTTGACCTGACCTTGACCTGAACTTCACCAGAAAGTGACCTAAGCTGTACCTGATAGCCTTATAACCAACACCATTGAGTTGGAAATGAAAAATTGGCCATAAAACATGCATCACACAACCTTAGTAAAGTTGGGCTCATGTGACCTGACCTGTGACCCTTGGTGACCTGACCTGTGACCTGACCTGGTATTGTCAGTGACCTCTAATAGCAACATATCTACTAGGCAACCGACGCCCTATCGCTGATTCTCGAAAAATGCGTTTTCCT
Organism: Amphibalanus amphitrite; assembly: GCF_019059575.1. Classification (NCBI taxonomy): domain Eukaryota; kingdom Metazoa; phylum Arthropoda; class Thecostraca; order Balanomorpha; family Balanidae; genus Amphibalanus; species Amphibalanus amphitrite. Next base: position 613,153 of record NW_024881519.1, read on the forward strand.
CGGTGTTATAGCGCATTCCCTAGAAGACCCGTGAACGGTGAAACATTTCATCTTTGACCTGACCTGTGACGTCATCGGTGACCCCGAGGTCAATGAAATTTGATTTCCCTTGACAAATTTGACAGGCCTTTCGAACGCCGTTTGAATTTTGCGGATCCGTCCAGTAGTTTCGGAGATACGAGGGGGGGGGGGGCAAAAAATAGCCCCCCCACCAGGTCGCGTTATAAACAGACCCCACCAGGGCGCGGGTTAAAAAGTTGAAGTTTTAGCAGCTTCGCCACTGTATCCATCGTTACTACCATTTTGCTTATAGGCTAAGCACATTTTTCATGAAAATATTATATATTGTTAACGGTACTGCCGATTGCGTAACCCATTGTCTCAGAATCCCGATGATGCCCACCTGGTCAAACCTCAACGGATATGCCAAATAGCTGATGATAGCGATGATGCCAGGGGTGGAGCTTCCTATTCACTTAGTGGGGCGCCTGCCCCACCAACTTGCCATTTTCCCCCACCAATAAGCGTTTTGCCCCACCAACTTAAGCCGATTTGCAGGACTTTACTGCTTAGCAAACCTATGTTTTTCGCATTGAGGAGCTTTGAAATGTCTGTGTAATGCAAAATATTATCTCTGTAATGAAAAGAATTGATTCATTGTTGAATTTTATCTAACTTAACAATCGGACATTGTAGGTTTGACAACTTTTTGCCCCACCAACTTTCCTGGAAAAGCTCCACCCATGGGTGATGCGATGCACCCGAGAAGACTTACCGCCATCTACTTGAAGTGCATCGAACGTTCGACATGAGCAACACCGATGAATCGGTCGTGGTCATAAACGTGCAGTGGGTTCATGGTAGGTACCTACTTCAAGCAGCAAGCAATATTTACATGTTCGTAGTGTAACATAATAACCCTTTAGCTGGTGACCAAACTAGTTGTTCTGATGAATATGTGCTTAAAATGTGCTTCATCAGTCACTGACTCAGTCGACAATCAACATATGTCTACCGTGGTTGACCAAAAAACACCACTGAATGTTATTTAACACATGAACGTACTGTTAGGTGAGCCTATCCAAGTACTTGATGTGGTAGGGTAACCGGCCAATTGATACAGCATGCAGCGATCGAGGAAAATTGGCATAAAATCAAAACCGTTAAACATTTTTCTGTTATTTCTTCGCATGGAGATGTACAATGGAACAAACAATCATGCAGACCATTCACTCAAATGTTTTCGGAAACCTTTTGCCTTGTTTGATTCATTACAGTGTGCTTCATAAGGTAGCGAGACTGTCTCAAATAGCCCCACCGACTTTCGGTATATCTGTTTTCACGTCACCGGGGCTATACACAAAAACTTACTTTCAAAATTTTACTGTCGATGACTTTAAAATAGTCCTTGATGATCATCCTGTCATTTTGAAAGCTATGGGTCACATCATATTATGATAGCCTTAGCATATAATGATGCAATTTTATACCCTACCGAAATGAAGTGTCCTACGAAAAAGGAAAAGATTGAATATAAAGGTCATATAACAGTCTTTGAAAAAAACAATTTTTGCCAAAATGATCAAAATTCAATTTTCAAACGCATGGCGTTTAAAAAATTATCTCTAGCGTGACCGATTTTCTTTAATTCCTTTGCAACTAAAATTGTCTTAAATAGCCACACCCTATGGGGCTATTTGAAACAGGCTTTAACATAAAAAATAACCTTAATCATTATTACTAGCTGAACCAAAATGCACCTATATTAAAGAGCTCACAGAGAACTACATTTTTGCAATTTACATGCTATAAGAAATATGAACCGTCTTAAAGGGAGAGGCCAAAAACTGTAAAATCCGTTTCAAATAGCCCCACTTTACGGTATTCGTAATTCCTCACTTTCTGTCTAGCACAGTTACGGATCAATCTGTTGTTTCTCGTCCTGCATCTCGATCTGACTTCTGAACCGAGTGTTTTTCTTGATATAGCTTTGATATGTAGATTGGGTTCTTCAATCTTTTGAGGATTTGCTTTTTAGCTTTAGGTTAGGTAATAGGTACTATTGAGCGCAGAATCCGCGCTCATACCGGGACCGAAGCGGGACAGGTCTGGTGTATCAGAGAGTGTACCGATAGTGCGCTGCGGAACAGTATCCCATCCAGGCGGCTGCTGTCTGGTGAACTTGGGTCAGCCGCCGCACGGAAGGCAGCCGCCCCGGCCTCCCTCCCCCCGAGTGGGGGAGGGAGGCCGGGGAAGGGGAGCTATTCATGCAGTCGCAGCCCGCGCGGAGTTAGTGCGGCAGTGTGTACTGTGTATATTGGGATTATTTCTCCAGCAAAGTTTTGGGTTTGCTTGAAGTCTACTGATCACGGTGGCTGTTTGCGGGGAGCGGGCCCGGGCGGTGTAGCAGATAGCTGTTCCCCTACACAGGCAGGCCACAGACATGGTGAAACGGTGTATTACTGTAATATGGCCGACCAGCCGGGGAAAGACCCCTTTCTGTAGGAATGCGATTAAAGAGGCTTCTGTATTTTAAGGTGTGCCGTTACGTAGTTTCGGATCATTCTTAAATTCCTCGCCCTCTTTGCTCTCACCGCAACGTTTTATAGAAAAACTCCTGATGTTTTTGGCCTTGCTCCTTGCTCTTAACCTTGCTCTTCCAGACCACGAGCACACTTTTTATTAACTATAAATGGAAGTTTGCCATGTTTCTCAAAAATGCTCATCTCACCTTAATAAAAAAAAATCCGTCCCTATCAAATAAGTACCGGAAGCACAAATCTCACCGTAAGTCTGAACCGAACTAACTATAAGCGAAAATGCCACAACTTCCCTATGGCCACCGGCATTCTGTCTGAACTAGACTTCAATGTGACGTCAATGTGAACGTCAATAACGTCAATGTGACATAACAATTCACATTTATTGGGCATGCGTCACGAATGCGTGCCCCTCGGTATTACCGTTATGAAAGTTGCCCGAATCGGCGCTTAAGAACTTTGTAATTTAGAAATTTAACCCTCGCCCGTGGACGGCATTTCACCATCCTTTCCAGTGGAGGATGGGGGGGGGGGGGGTACGACCCCTTCTGCCGTTTCGAAACGCGTCGTCGTAGAGCTTAGCGGAAAAACAGCGTATTGCTCTCGACGAGAGCTCGCGATTGCGCATATTACTTTTGACCATAGGTCAATATATGACCTAGGTTTGGCAGGTTAAAGATCAAAGTTCGGGAAAATCGGCATTTTTAACTTTGCGCGCCTGTAGCGTCGCCGCTATGGCAGATATCGTCATGGAATTTTCACCATCGTATTTCTGGATGAATGTGGTGCATTTTGGTGTATAGTTTGTCACATTTTACGCGATAACTTCCGGGGCAGAGCGCCCGAAAGCCGGCGGGGTCGCGTTCGCGCCCCGGGTAGTCGAAAATGCCGTCTGACAGTTGGGGTCGGAAATGTGATCTAACCTGTCGACGACTTCTCTTTGACCCTGAGACGCTCAATAAACCAAGTGCCCGAGCTTTATTTGGCCGTCAGATTCGAATTCAGGGCCAAAAATTACCGCCGGAAAGTCAAACTTCAAGAGGTCACCAGAGGTCACTGACCTGAACTAGACCTGACCTGACCTTAACCCTACATAGGTCAATAGAGGGTGTGTCAGTGCCATGTCAGTCACTTTTGACCCAAACAATGCCAAAGTGTAACCGACATCATCGTTAAAAGCACGAAAAACTACGATTTCGTGCAAAATCGGCCTGACCTTGTTACCCTTGTGACGTCATAGCTCTGTTACCTGTCCTGACCCGGTCATTTTTCCGCCAAAAACTGCGCAAAGGATGGTCCATAAGGCAGCCGGAAAGCTGGCGGCACTACGTGCTGCCTTTTGTCGCTATTCGTGAAAACCCTCAGGAAGGTGCGGCCCTTTCCACGGGCGACAATTAAAATAAATATCACATAGTGCACCAATCTTCCTTTTCATCTTTAACACAACCGTTTTAGGAATCCTCAATGCAAAAGATGTCGAAGCCGGAACCGTAGTCGGTCGGAGTGAACAGTTTTATTAGTAGTCGGAGTCCTTCAAAATTTGTCGAAGCCCTGGGTGCTGATAAAACTCTCGCTGTCAATGAATTAGAGTTGACTAATTCATTGTTAGAGGAAATGACTGCAATAGAGGAATGACTGCATGCTAGTAGCAGCTACGTCTAAAAACGAAGGTTAACAGTTTTTCAAATAATAAAACAAGACATGCCAGGAGTGTCAGCTATATATTTCTTCAGGTGAAGTCCTGGGGTTTGTCGGATAAAAGGTTGAGTAATCAAGTCTATTCTCATTGCACATAATCCAGCGATGCTATATACAAGTGCTGCTGATCATAGCACTCCTAGCTCGCACTAATAGTTGAGACGTTTCAAGCCCCCTGAATATCACATCACGAAAAAAAATCAGGCATCAGCCTCTTGTCACTGAGTCACATTGGTACTAATATACATCTTGCACACTAATCACATGTAGGTAACATAAGTAAAATTTATAAACAAAACACTGTTCTTTAACATAAGATGACTAACAAACAGAACGGTTTAGTAGGAAGTGTGGCCGCCCGCTGCCTCGGAGCACGGCCTCCAGCCGCTGCCTCATCGAGGCCACCAGGCTCCGGAAGTAGCCGGGGCGGCGCGGCGGCGGAGCTCCTCCCATTTCGCCAAGACGGCGGCCCAGAGCTCGTCCTGGTTGAGCTGCCGGCCGGCTGGCGCAGCTCCTCCTCCAGCTCATGAACCATTAGAGACCACACATTTTCGATAGGGTTCAGGTCTGGGCTCATTGAGGGCCAGGGGATGGCAAGAACCTGCGAACAAAACCATATTTGTTACTCACTGTAACGTGATATAGGTTGACACATCGGTCATGACTATGAAGCTGTATGGTGCAACGAATAACACCTGTTGGAAAGTGTTTGATCATTACTGAGCAATTTTGTAAGGTATCTTAACTTTTTAAATAATTGTTTAAGTTATCTCAATAAGTTTATAACAGGCGGGGACGAGGCGACCAGGGGCAAAGCGGCCTCCCGCACATAGCCGTAGGCCTCGCCTTCTCTAATTGGGATGCATTGTCGTTGGGGTGAAAATGAATAAACAGATAAATAAATAAACAGCATCTCAAGATTTTTTTTTTTAAATAATGCCATTTGGTCACCGGTCACCTAGCTAAACCATACCACAACAGGCCGCCCCACACTGGACCTCGCATGCGGGTTTTGAGTTTGCGGGCATAATACTAACTCATAGAGTAATTAGACCGTACCCTCATGGTCACTTCATGAATGCTGTGAAGCCGGTGCACCTTCAGAAAACTATATATGGTCGCAATACCAGCATGAACGAACTAAAATTCGACTCCAACGAAAAACTCGCAAACCTCGTAGAGCTTGCAGACCTCGCAGCGAGTAAAATCGAAAGTTGACTCAAAATCAACTTTTGGAATGCGATGCAAGGTAGCTCGGAAGCTAAAAACATGCAGACTCGCTTGTTAGATAGTAGCGTGGGTCGCTCAGCTAGATTGTATTATTTGATTTTGAAAAAAAACCCGAAAACCCAAAAACTCGCAACCCGCATGCGAGGTCCAGTGTGGGGCAGCCTTCAGAGTTAGCAGCCATGATAGGTTTATGATGCCACTTACTGAGTTTGCGTGGTCTTCAAACCACTGCTTGACTGCCCTCGCTGTGTGGATAGGGGCGTTTTCTTGCATTATAGTCCAGGGTCGCTCCTCGTCGGGGCGCATTTCCTCCACGGAAGGCAAAAACACCTGCCGGAGTAGTGAAGACATATTTAACAACAATGAAAAATGCACATGTTCACAAGGGTATACGGTCAACTCAACCAGTGACAACTTAACCAACGTGGTTTGTGACAATAGAGCCAATGCATTTAGCACACTGGTTGAGTTGTCACTAGTTGTCACTGGTTGTCACTGGTTGTCACTGGTTGTCACTGGTTGAAATGTCGCTGGTTGAGTTGTCACTGGTTGAGTTGTTACTGGTTCAGTTGTCACTGGTTCAGATGTCACTGGTTCAGTTGTCACTGATTGAAATGTCACTGGTGGAATTGACATGGAACCGTTTGCAAGAGTGCGGGGAAGACGGCGTGCTGGGCAAAAACGATATCTACCTGGATATGACTTGTGCCATCGAACGTTTACTGGCATTTGACCTGTTGCACAAAGACCATAAAACGTTTATCTTAGGTTTTGTCTCTTAGACACCCAGAGGGCAGGAAACCGCCAACCATTGTTCAGTTGGTTCGATTTTTTTATGTGCTCTGATTTTGTCTCACAAACTTTACAAGCATTCAACGTGAACATAAAATGTTTGAGCTGTGGCTCTTGCGACATTAAGCGAGATCCGAAAAAACACTCGCTATTATTATCAATCCTATCTTGAAGTAAATAGTTTGACACTTTTCTAATTTGAAAATGTTTGAAAAAGACCTGTGGTCGAAATAAGTATTACATTCTGTCAAGTAAAGTATATATTTGTACAGCATTAGTTTTGGTAATTATCGAGGAAAAAAGGTCATGTTTTTACATTTTCTGCTATTTATAAACATGTTCCTCGTACAAGCACTAACCTCATTAAATAGTTTGACACGTTTGATCAATTAGACATGCTGTTTAATCGACATATTATCATCTGGCCCGATTAGTCATTATGGCCCGATATTATCATTATGCTGGCCCGATTAGTCATCTGATACTACACGCTCGTCTTGACCGAGAAATGCAGAGACAACAGCAACAAATAATAAAAGAAAAGTACGAACCTCCACCATGCGCCTGTCTTCCTCCTCCGTCGTCTTCCGTTTTCTTCCACACTTATCATAGCGCGCTTTCAAACCCCTTTTCCCTTCCTGCTCATAACGGCGTTTCCACCGTCTGGCAGTAGTTAGAGCTACACCGAGAATCTCTGCCGCCTGCTTGACAGAGTGACCTTGATCGAAAAGCAAGATGAGCCTGCCCTTGTCAAGATCACTGAGGTGTGCCATCACGCTCACGTTGACGTCTAGCCGCACACACTCCACGCGGGCTGCGGCCGCATACTGCGGCTCTCCTTTCCCGGCTTTCCGCCCCACTCGGAACAGAAACAGCCAGGTCATGTTATTCCGTGACCCTCCTAGGATACTGTGCCGCATCACACTGATCGGTACACTCTCTGACACACCAGGCCTGCCCCGCCGGCGAGTTACCTAAGTGTGGAACTACCCAGCGCCGAGCCGGCCGGATGACGTCACACCACGGCCATTGCCGGCGCGGCGGCAGACTGGCCGAGATTGGCATGGTCTTAACTTGGCGAAGAGGCATCGGACGCCAAACTTCTGCTGCAGCTATTAATCACATTTCATGCGTTTCTTCCATGTGTATGAGCTATCAAGTCCTTCGAATACCTAATGTGTAGGTGAGCGTACCTGCATTTAGCAGTGTATGCTATGCTATGTGGATGGGCACATCCGACAGTCGACACACTGCGCAATGGATTCCGATATTGCTTGGCTGATTCTGGCTTTGTGTCTTCGAACGAACCATTGAAAGGGAGGACGTCATTTTTAAAGGTTGTTAGGTGCACTCAAACGTTTTAAGATAAGCAACTGCTGATTGAATTTCTGGCGAGGGTTGGTGGAACGCTCTGTTTACAAATGAGTATCTACCTACCTACCTAGTACCTACCTGCAATGGCAAATAACTGGGTCGCGGTCAGTTAGGCATGATTCACGAAGTCCCTTATCTTTTATTAGACTTATCAAGCCCAATGTGCAACATTTGCGTCTTTTCGCGTTGTATCGGGTAGCAAATGAGAAAATCTGCTTCTTCTCCACAGCCCTCAATTCAAGAAACCGTCCTTTTCCTTATCGCATCATTCCGGAACATAATTTTCAAACATGGGTATCTTCCCCACAAAAAAAACTGAAGCAGTTTCCTTCGGCTCCAATGCGCCGCTCGCCCAGGGAGACGGAAGTGCTATAGGTATTCTCGGCGGTCCAGTCTGCATTCTGCAGCACACTCAAACTTGGCGGACCCCCAGCGCACGACTGAACGATTCGTATTGTTGTGAGTGACTGTGACAATTCACTGGTGGTTTCGGAATAATTAACAGGCGGCGCAGCCCAGTGCCTCTTACAAAGAATTACAGTGGCGAATGCACTATTGCAGAGAAGAAATGGATTGAGCAGATGCCCAACCTCGCTGTATTATCAACTAAACATTAGGTACGCTTTACATTTTAATCAGGCAATCATGTAAACAAACGACTTGCGAGTTGCGACCCTTCCGCCTTACATAACTCGGCAGAATGCCCCTGAGTCGGCTAAACTACACTGCATCTCTTCAAACCTTAAGTATTTTACAATTTACCACTCAGCTATGCAACAGGCTTATAATTCACTGCTCAAGTCTCAACCCCTTTTCCCTATCATCTTTTTGGCACCGTCAATCGCCATCTGCGCTGCCCACTGTCCAGCAAATAATCCGGCCGTCTCCAGTTCTCTGGCAGGGGCTTCCAAACTCAAGCGAACTCGCCGAAGTTTCGCCATTCAATGCGCAGGATCTGTACAATTGAGTTTGAGAGCCTCTGGGTTGGCTCGGCGCGCCTGCGCCGCGCCGTTGGTCCGGCCAAGTACGCGAGTGACGTCATGCTATAAGCGTCATCCCCCGACCAAAGTCACCAATCAGAGCCCTAGAATCGACTTGTAGTTCCACACTTAGGTAACTCGCGCCCCGCCGTGGCCCAGCCCCGGTCCCGGTATGAGCGCGGATTCTGCGCTCAATAGTACCTATGCTTGAATAAGAAGGAAAATAAGCTGTAACTTGACCTAATTCAGTTCATGTACCACGGTTCGTCGGAAGGTCATCTCAGGCTCAAAAGAAACGGTATATACCATTCGAAAGCTGACGGTGAGCTGAATCCAGAAATGTATTTTTTATCAAAATCGATCGATGGCCTTTTTTTAAATTGCGTTTTTGTAAAAACTTTATAATTTTTTAATCAACGGGCTGTCCCGGGCATTCTTGAAAAAATAAACATGTTTTTTTCGAGTTCCAATGAAAGCTGAACGCCAAAAGAACAATATTTAGCGAAGCAATATTTCCTAACATTAATATGCGTCTCCCACAGCCGACAATAAGGCGCAGTCACACAGCTCAGTGTCACGATGGACCAAAAACAGCCACACAGAAGCGTGAAATGACCCTTATCGACTCGCAGACCCGGCGCTCTCGGCCCGCCTGACCGGCCACGGGAAGAACGTTCGGCTCTCGTTCTACTAAACAAATGTCATATTTGTCAGTTTAACTGGCTGCATCGCTATTAAAGTTATTCAGGATACCTTTGAAGAAAATTCATTGTTCTGCTTGATTTACAACAAGCTTTAATTTACATTTTTCTTATACATGTTTTGTTCCATCCAGCTGCGCTCAGTGCCCGCGCAGGGGAAGTGAGCGGGGTTTTGCTGTCAGAGGCTGTACTGGCGACAGCTGCTCGGCCGTGCGACCGGTCAAAGGAATTACCCTGCCCCACCGGGCGCTACCCCTACTCCACCCGAGCTGAGGCCGGTGCAACCTCTGACATTTCAGCGCGGCCAATTTTCCTTATATGGGCATGATACCAAGCTCAATTGAGCAAAATTTAAATTAATGCATGATGTGAAGATGACAGAACAATCAACTTTCTTCACAGGTATCCTGAATAACTTTAATAGCGATTTGGACATTTAAACTGACAAATATGACATTTGTTTAGTAGAACGAGAGCCGAGCGTTCTTTCCATGGCCGGTCAGGCGGGCCGAGAGCGTCGGGTCTGCGAGTCGATAAGGGTCATTTCACGCTTCTGTGTGGCTAACTTTGGGCCATCATGACATTGAGCTGTGTGATTGCTCCTTATTGTCGGCTGTGGGAACTGGGAGATGCATATTGCATATTAATGTTTGGAAATATTGCTTCGCTAAATATTGTTCTTTTGGCGTTAAGCTTTCACTGGAACTTAAAAATACATGTTTATATTTTCAAGAATGCCCGGGACAGCCCATTGAATAAAAATTATAAAGTTTTTACAAAAAACGCAATTTTCAAAAAAGGCCATCGATCGATTTTGATAAAAATTATATTTTTGGATTCACATCACCTGTGACAACGCCGTTTGGTTGTGGTTGTCGTTCGTCGGTTCTCGGACTTCTTCCCCCGCCCCTCCCCCCAGACGCAGAGTGTCTTTGAGAAGAGGTGCGCGCGCTCCAGAGCCCCGAGGTGAACTCCCTCCTCTGGTCCAGAGCCCAGGGTGCGCGTAGCCAGGCCGAGCCACTCGTTACTGGTTCAAACCGGTAGTGAGTGTCCTTTGCCCTGATACGCCCACTCCAGTTCTTTTCCATCAGGCGTAGCACCTGAGCGACCGGCGGCCACCGCACCTTCTGATTTATTGTACATCAACAATTAAGCGGCGGCGCCCGGCGCTGGTGACGCATGCCGATGCGTCTGGATAATGTTTACACTGTCACACCGCGCGGCCGAGCCTGCACGGGCTCAGCTCCGGTCCCGGTCAGGCCGGATCACGTCGGAGGAGCAGATGGGTGAACACCGTACAGTATAGGTATGATCAAAAATGAAAATTTAAACCAGCTTAATGCTAGACGTTACAATACCCTAGATGCTAGACGTTACACACCGTCAGCTCTCGAATGGTATATATCATTTCTTTTGAGCCTGAGATGACCTTCCGACGAACCGTGGTACGTAATCTTCGAATTTTAGTAGCTTTATCTTCAAGAAGGAAAATGTCAAGAGCTTATGACCAGAAGGATCCGTATCCTACGTATCCTAATGCTCAAATTGTAGGAGCTCCATTGTCAACGGCATCACTTCAATTACTGAAACAGTAGCCGAGCTATAATTAAATCATTTTTAGATGGCCATGTTTGCGCGATAACTGTATGGTATTTAACCCGCGCCCCGCCTCCCGTTTTTCGCCAATAACTTCTAAACGCGTTACGCCAGCGACGTCAAACTTTCAGTACCTTATCATACATCAATTTGACACGTTCCCTGAAAATTTGAGCGAAATCCGTCGGAAAATTTTTGAGAAATTGGCGTTTTAGTGACGTCATGTTCGCCATTTTCGCCTAAAGAACGGCAAAATTTCAAACGCCGCTAACATCTTCATTTTTAAAGGAATCAAGACATAACAAAAAAGGTTATACGTGATTCTACACTTGTACTTGTACAAGTGTAGTGTATGTACAAGTGTATGTACTTTGTCTATCACATGGCTATCTCGTTTTTTTGAAAATTTTGGATTTTGGCCCACATTTTTTCTAAAAAAAACTGACTTTTTTGGAAAAATAATTATAAAATCCAAAATTTTGAGCAGGGCTGCGGAGTCGATGGATTTACGGCGACTCCGACTCCGACTCCGACTCCAGCTTTCAAAAACCAACTCCGACTCCGACTCTGACTCCGGGCAGAAATGTCGACTCCGATCGACTCCAACTCCCGACTCCGACTCCGCACACCTGGCAGGGCTGCGGAGTCGACAGATTTTCGGTGACTCCGACTCCGACTCCGGCTGGGGTTTCCAATATCGACTCCGACTCCGACTCCGACTCCGGTCACAACTGTCGACTCCGACCGACTCCGACTCCGACTCCGACTCCACAGCCCTAATTTTGAGTGTATCGAAAAACCGGAATATATGTCAGAGAAGTGGTCTATGTGCACCTACATACCAATTCGGAAACAAAAATAGCACCATTCGATTCGCCGTGAAAAACTGCATCAGATAGACACCTTTTTAGGCCTTAACAACCAACCTCAAAATTTGACCTCACTTGACCTGACCATGACCTGACCTCGACCTGAAATTCATCCAGAGGTGGTCCATATCACTTATTGAGTGTGCCTATTGAATTCTATGAGTAAAATGACCCATAAAACATGTGTCGCACATGCCCTTTTCTATATTTTTTTTTGGTGACCTGACCTGACCTGACCTGACCTTGACCTTGACCTTTGAATGACATTGTATGCAACGAATATTGTCTTGGTAGTCTAAGAACACTTTTTGGGCAATCAGTCTCAGTCCATTCTTCGGCAACTACGGTGCAACGCCGATACTGTAGAAACTTGCATTTTGCACCCTTGACCTGACCTTGACCTGACCTCTGACCTACTTAAACAAAAAAATTTGAGCTCTTAAGATCCGCCTTGTTGAGAGCTTTCGATTGCCGTTTTCCCCGTCTTTCTACGACCATCGGTTCGGAAGTTAGACAGGGGGGGGGGGCAGAATCTGCCCCCCCCCCCAGCAGGGCGCGTATGGCTGAATAGCCCAGCGGGGCGCGGGTTAATTGATTTTACGGGATCTGTAGTGTGCACCAAATATGAGAGAAATTGGCTCAGCCGTTCTTGAGAAAGGAAACTGCTCCTTTCCAGGTGTGCACGTGCATTAGTATTTAACAGTTAACACCCTACATATGGTAATGTGTCGTTCGATATGTGCCCGTTGACAGTCCCAAAATTCAGCACAATCGGCCCATTAGCGGCTGAGCTATTGCAAGAATAAATTCATTTACTGGCGAATTCCCCTGGCGAGAGGTGCCTTCCGCTACCGTTTGTTGCCGAAGGTTCAATAGGTTCAATGGGCTGCCTGCCGAAACCACCGATCCGATTTCGTCGGAAAATACGTGTAACGTTAACAAAACGCGGTCGTATGATTTTTCACGAAAGTTTATTGACTTTTCGATAATATTTTGGGTGGATATTGGTCAGAAAAGAATGCTCTCTCCGAAAATGTAGGTTTCATAGCCATTGATCAGCGTTTTCAATACGTTTTGATGTTGTAAAGGACATCGCGCTCCGCGCGAATTAAATTTTCAAATAACAGTTTCGTTATTAAGGAAATGGTACGGATCATCACTTTTTATTTCCTTTCCTCTGATTACACGTACATTTGCCTGCAAAATGGCACAACATTCATTTAACCCTCGCCGGACCTATTGGTTTTCTACATACGCGCCGGCCGAGGGGGGGGGGGCGGGTACGACCCCCCCCCTCGCCGTTTCGCCCCTGGTGGAGCTAGCGCGTCGCGGAAAAAACGAGCGTGTGCACCGTTACGAGACGCAGAGATTGGTACCCGATTTTAAGGTCCTAGGTCAACCGGTGACCTCTGAGGTCAGGTCAAGTGCCCCAAGGTACGGTTCAGTTTTTGGTGAATAACTTCGCAAAAAAACGGCCGCAGAGCTCCGATTTTGGCAGCATCCTGTTCGTCTCGCTCAGGCGCGTCGAATGATATACTTTTTGTCCGGGTCAGGTCAACTTGGGGTGTTGACCTCAGGTCAAGGTCAGGTCAGCACCCCCAGGTCACGAAGTTGGTCGAAAGAGGTCATGTCGCATATCATTCGATTCGGCAGGTCTTCCTGAGTCCATTGGTGGCTTTCCCGACTCGCTAGCTCAATTTGATCAAGAGTTATTGACGAAAAACTAATATGACCTTGATGACGTCATAAATGACGTCACGCAAGGTCAACATTGCAAAAGTGACGCATCTAACCTTGCAAGGGGTGCATCAAATCACGATTCTGTGTGCTTGAGATAGTTGGAGATCGTTCCCGGCGCCAGAATAGCAGTTTGAATTTTTCCCCATTGACTTATAATGGTGAGGTCACGAAAATGACCTGACCTCATATGACCTTTAGGAAAAATCCGAGATATACAAGTTGTGGGACTCATAATGGATACTAGATCCTGCAAGTTTCATTTCCCTGTGACATCTCCTCTGGCAGTGAGGGCGTTGCGAAGTTGCGACATCTGAAGACCGTGCAGAGGTTCACTTATGACGTCATAGGTCAGTGACCTGACCTGACCCAAAAATGCGGTTGGTGTCAAAAGATCCGGCTTGGATCAAAGGTCAGGTATGCCAAGTTTCAGCTCTCTATCGCCAGCGTGTTCGGAGCTATCGCGAAAAAACCCTATGGGGGGGGCGGCACCCGCCCCCCCCCCCCCTCGGCCGGCGAGGGTTAATTCGGTCAAATTGTTTTCCAGCGGCATCGATTTTCTTCCCACAATGCACGAAATCGGTCATTTTTTTTCACAACCGGGGGTATTGCCTTGCATATGACGCGTGCTATACTATGAAACCATACCAATACGCTAGGCCCATCTCTCCTCTATCCATTGGTGGCAACCGCTTGTCGCTGCGACCATCCGTTGCCGAGATATCAAGCCGTGTCGGCCCGATTTTCGGCCGACCGCCGCTCTTGCCGACCCCGTGTTATCTCTATGGGAGCACCCTTTTGCACGTGCTGACGCCGCACCCCTGGCCCGATCACCCCCAAATTTTAATACAGAGGTCACATACATTGCGCGATAACTGTATAGATCTAAGGTATATGTAAAGGGGGCCATAAGTTTGGTTGTCAAAACTGGTATGTTAATATAAGTAGGGTTGAGTTTGGTAGTTACTTCATTTAATTGTATGGTAGGTTGGTATGGCTTTTCGAGGAGCACTACAGATCCAAAAGTTTCCCAACTTCTACCCTATCCTACCCATCACCTAACCATACCCTAATCTGCCCATACCCTTTGATCGGATTTTGTCGAAAGGTTTTCGCGGCGCATAGCGCCGCGAAAACCTCAGGGAAGGGAGCGGATATCCGCCCCCCATCGGTGCGCGTGTTAACATCTACTGCTATTCTTCAACACCGGGTTTCGTTGCGGTGAGCGGTGGCCGTCCCGTTTGGATTCTAAAGCTGGGTGTCGGAAAGCGTTATCGGCCGCCCGTCCACCGCCCGCGGGCCGGACCGAGCGGTCCCGCTTACCTACCTGACCTGAGCCCGGCGCGATATGGGACAGGCATACGGGGTTTCGGCTCAGCGCAGGCAGTGCCCACTGGTGGTGGGGACTTTTTTTAATAGACCTGAGGCCAGTTTTACCAAAAAATACCAGCCGGCCGCCGAAATAAAATATCCAGCCGAAAAAATAGCCGCCACACAGCCACGAGTTTCACCAACAAAAAAATTCCAGCCGACATCGGCCGGAAATATTTGTCGCCGGCAGTCAGCTGATATTTTAATATCGATAATGGTTAAGGAGATTGATAAATTATTTAAAACATGTTTCAATTAAATTTAAGCGTGTTTTTAATGCAAATACCACAAACATTTAGAAATATCATTACTGGGAAACATTACATATATTTTTAAGAGTTGTAACCACAAAATAGACCATAATAAACTTGCCAATACAAGACCACCAAATTGTAAGCCTACGCCATTTATGACGGTGACGATAGGAAGCGTGCGCTTAAGTGGATCTTTTTTCCTGTCAGCCTATTATATTTCATTTTTACAATGCCTTCAACTTGCAATTAACCTTTTTGTCTGCTTTTAGTCGGACCTTGTAGAAAATAATCGTGTCGAACGTGCACGCAATGTATGGACCCCCACTCCCACCTTTTATGAGGTGGGGAGTGGGGACTATAATAGATTGGACCCGCTCCCGACGGATCCGGGAGTCGCACCTCTTTCCTAGATGTCAAAAGAGTGGGGAAGAAGCGGCAAACATTGTTCCCAGAGGCGCCACCTGAAGCTGGACGGACGGTTCCGCTGCCGAGCGAGTGAACTGCGAGGTGTTGCGAGGCGGCTTCGCGCGCACTGCATTACACCTACTTCTAGGACCAAGAGGGCTAAGGATTCGCCAAGGCCTATATAAAGCCTTGTGCCAAGGCGAGTGTCTTACCTCAGGAAGATACCTACCCAGATTAACTGCACCGCGGTCATTGCAGGGCTAAGGGCGGTCGTTCGCCCCACCTCGGCGAGGTGGAGGTCATGCTGCCCGGCTAGGTGGTTTCAGCCGATATGCAGGCCCCGTTTGCCGGGCCTGATCAAGACGAAGGAACGCCACACAGCAAACAATATAAGCTCCGGCCCCGCTACACTGGTCCGGCTCGTAACAATACCTGCGCTAGCTTCGTCGACCGTCGTTCGACTGCGCCCAGTACCGCTCAGTGGAGAGTCCTGCCGAACTCGTCCACGTGTGCCGAGATCATTCGTTGCGCACGGACACAATCGTCTGACGGAGACAGCTTTACATGATGATCGCGTGGTGACCACCTTTTCGCCGGCTTCCACGCCCAGTCGAGCCGTCTGGCTACGCCCCAACCAAATGATCGTTCTAAGCCTTTCGACTGGTTTGCAAAACTCGGGTCTAATATCGAAGTATTTGGGAGTTAGGACACGTTAAATCCGTGTTCATGAACAAATATACATACATTATGCAACTAAAAACGCCTTACTTACTTTAACTTTTCTGGGCTGATGACAAGGTAAACACCTTGTAATATTTCTAAAATGTAAATAAATCATGAGCGATGAGCGTAAAAAAGGTGAAAAAAGCGATGAACTAGAAGCTAGCGTGGAAATCCACTGACGTAGGTCGCCTCGTACTGGCGCAGCTCGTTCAGCGGCACCGGCGTCTCCCGCACCCGGCCGTCCACCTTGCCCGCCTGCGCCATCAGCCGCTAGAAATGGCTGCGCTGCCGCTCAAACATTAGCGTGACCGCCTGGCCGGCCCGGCTAACGCGCGCCGTCCGACGCACGCAGTGTGCCTTCAACAGCGCCGGGATGTCGTACGACACGACCGCGTCCACGGCGTCCACGTCAATACCGCGCGCCATAGTCTCGAGCACACCAGCATCTCAGCTGGCGCGCGCCGCCGCTGGCCCGCCGGCACTGCCCCAGGGAACTCGGCCTCGCGCGCGCCCAGCACCGACAGCGGTAGCTCCAGCTGGTGCGCCGCTTCGTTCCAGTTGACCAACACGAGCGAGCGCCGCCAGTCGGGCTGTCGGAGCAAATTGTGCATCAGCAGCGGCTTCAGCGGCTGCTGCGCCACCACGTTGAACGACTCGCTCAGCTCGGCCGGCGTGGTGAACCTGCCGACGAACTGACCGGGCAGTGCGACGGCGGCCGGCCGTGCCGGCCACCAGCAGTCGCGGCTGGAACAGCGACATTCGCTCCAGCTTCTCCGGCCTCCGGGTTCTGTGACAGGGTGGCCAAGAACGGCAGCTTCTGCAGCGGCAGGTGAGGCGCGCAGACGGCGGCGGCCGTCAGCCGGCCGGCGATGCAGGGCGGCGGGCCGTGGCTGCCGCCACCCGCTCCACCGCTTTCAGCCAGCCCGTCTCGGCCATCTCGATCACCCGGTCGGCTTCGTCGATCACCAGGTAGCGCAGGTGCGCTAGCGAGAAGCCCTCGGCGCTGGTTATGTGATCCATCAGCCAGCCAGGAGTGCTCACCACGATCAGCCAGGGAGACCGGGCCGCGCGGCCCCACCGCCACCAGTTGGTGCTCCCCCCTCGTGCCACTGCGTCTCCACCCAGCAGCCGGACGCAGAGCGGCGTGTCGGCGTCGTACTGGCGGAACACGGCGGGCACCTGAGCGGGCAGCGCCTGTGTGGGTAGCACAGCTAGCGCGCGCACCCGGCGGCCGGCGCCGCGCCTGCACCAGCGGCAGCACAAACGCCAGCGTCGTACCGCGGCCGGCCGGCGCCGAGACGCAGAGGTCGGCCGGTGGCAGCGGCGGCTCTGCGGCCGCCAGCAACTCGGGCAGCACCGTCACCTGCACCAGGAACACCTGTTCGATGCCCTCGGCGGCCAGCCGGGCGCGCAGCTCGGGGCAGAGCGCCGGCAGATTGGCCGGCGCCGGCCGCCGGTCGCCAATCGGCTGCGAGTGCGCCAGCCAGTCGGGCAGCGCACGCGGTGCACGGCCTGTCGGCTCGAGCGCTCCACCTCGTCCAGCACGGTGAAGTCGTCCGCGGCGGCGTCTCCGTCCGACTCAGAGGTGTCCTCACTGTCGTTATTGGCGACGGCGGCTGCCGCTGTGCGCTCAGTCAGGTCGGCCATCACAGCAACACTCGCCGATGATTGGCGTCATCGAAACCGTCGGACGACGGTGGATTCACCACCGTTTTTGCAGCAGAGACTGGAAAACCCTCAGCAATAAACAAGGAAAAACATCACAACATGCCACAGCCCGCAATTGTGCATATTGTCATTTTATTTCTCACATGACAGAAAATATTGGCTGCCTTATTCTAGGAACTGGCATGAAAAACATAAGCTAAAATCAAGCTAAGTGAATTATTATTGTATTTCAACATGAGACTGAGAAAAATCCTTGTCACTGTCAACATGACCAGCGTAACGGACGGGCTGCATGAACATTTCGGCGCATGATCTGAAAACTCTGTGTGCAGAAATTTCAGCGCTGAGGTGAACAAATAACATTTCGACCGCAATTTGCCTGGTGCCTCCACAATTTAGCAAAACTAACTCACAATACTTACAGCCAGTTTTAACATGATCCCTGCATGACTCATGCATGCAAGATACACATGCATTCAATGTCAGCACAGTGCACACTGCACACACATCAGTTATGGATTCATTTACATTTTACAACATTACTATTATTTTCTTTTCCTTCAATATTGGCAGCATGACTTGCTGAGTTCAGTGGCACAATCTTATGACAGCATTCAGCAAGTTTGTTCGGGTTCGCAACCATGCAAACTTTGCACGTTTTGCTTAAAAACAAGCCTTTATACATTTCTTTCATGCTATTCAATTTCTTTTTTAAATTTATTCTATCTTGAGTTGAATTATCTTGAATTACTATCTTGAATTATTATATCTTGAAAATCTTGCCATTTTGGTCTTAGCAATGTCAATGCACCTTCCCTATGCTGCACAGCTCGAGTAAGTTCCACCCAAAAGTAGTAGTGGTATCAGTAGCTGGCACCTTGCAATGTCAAATGTAGCTGAATATGTGAAAACAGTGACATATTTATTTAAAATCTTGAGTCCAATGAGCCTACCCTCTCTGCCTCTCCTTCCAGCATTTCTTCAAGCACCTTCGATTTTCGAAAATGACCTTTCATCATTATTTTCCACTTCCGTGCGAGCAATGAACTTGTAAGCTGACCACTAGTTAATGCGCTATCATCTTGCTGTTGGGTGCTGGTAGCAAAAAGATAATATAAAACGAAAAACTAGGTAACACCACAATACCAAACACCCGTCTTGTTGGTTCCTTTTGGTCCTGCCTGGTGACAAAGGCTCTTTCTTTACGCAATATCATCAGTATTCCTCTTCTAATCTTGAAGCCCAGATGCTTTACAAATTGGCCATGAATGATACTAAATTATTATATCAACTGAGAAGCGCAAATCACGATAATTAGTAACAAATGAGGCCAATTATTCCCACACGACATCAAAAAAAAAAAAAAAATAGACGGGGTCGCCTGTCTATTTTTTGGGGCTGTTTTTCTACATATAATGGCGCAGATAAACACTCCATTAATGTCGCATTTGCCGTTGGTGAAACTCGTTGGCTATTTTTCTGGCTGATATTTTTTCACGCCGGCGGATATTTTTTCGCCTGGTTGGTGAAACTCGTCGGCGGGTTTATGACAGAAAAATTGCGCCGGGCTGCTATTTTTGTGTTGGTAAAACTGGCCTCAGGTGTATGTACTTATGTCTAGGTGCGCACACCCGGTCGCTCTCGTGACCGGTCACCGAAATGCCCCGCCGCCGCGCCCCACCCGCGAGGTCGCGTGCGCGAGTGATGTCATTGCGCGCGCAGGTCAGCGAGCCGAGCGATACAAGAGTTTTGGGTAAGCCTGCGGCCTCCCCAAAACCGTCATTTATGGTTCATTTTACATGACATGCGATTATGTGAGTCAGGTAACCTTTGGGGCCAGTTTAGGTTAGGTTCTAGTGAAGGTCAGGTCAAATTAGGTCAAATTTCCAAGTTAATATTTTTGCATAAAATGGGTATTGATTCGATGCAGCTCGTCACGGCGAGTCTAATGCTGGTCGTTGTTTTGCGCTACGTAGTCTAGAGTTACTAAAAATTGAGGGAAAATTTGACGTCATCAATTTTGAACAGTTTTTTTCTCGCTATAACATGGCCAAAAAAGAGGTATCGATCTGAACTTTGGTATGTGAATAGAAGCCAGTAAGGGCTATCACATTTATTCCGGGGTTTTCGAAATTGAAAAACTAGAATTTTCCGCTATTATTAAGACTCAGAGAAATACTTTTTTGATTTTTGGGCGTCAAAATCCAAAAGTTTCTAAAATCCGAGATAGTAGTTTTATGCCCTGTTAATTCTACAACTTATAAGTCAAAAACATTTTATGTAGCTCTAAACCTGTAGGTCTGACAGCTCTTCCTGCGAAACCTTTTTTGGGTCGAATATGGCAGAAATGACGTCACTCCGACGTCATTAGCGGCCAACCTATCAAAGCCTTTGGAAAATTTTGGTCCCAATGTGTAAAATTGATGCCCGGAGGGGTCCTGAAAGTTTGGTGACGATAGATGCAGTCGTTTAGGAGATATCGATGGAAAAGGACAGGGGGGGGCGTTTCGCCCCCCCCCCCCCCCTACGGGGCGCGGGTCAAGCTCCGCACACCTTGTCACCCACTTGCCATGCTGGTTATCGGCTGGCAAGGAGTCGAATACGAATATATGCCTGATTTCATTTTTTTTGTCATTTTGTCCTTTATCTTTTGATCCCTCTGAGGATTCGGTCAATTAGAATATGTTGCTAACCAGTGTGGTGTGGTGCTGTATTGGTGCCAGGTTTGGAGCTGTCACTGAAGCTCCCTTCGAGCGAGCCGGAGGCGTACTTTGCGCCTATTTCGCCGGCGCAGAGCAGCAGCCAGCTGAAGGATGACCTGCCGCACCAGCAGACGGCCGACGCCGCCCAACTGGCCGCCAAACTCGGTACGAGACTGTGTCCGTGTCCGTGTCCGTGTCCGTGTCCGTGTCCGTGTCTGTGTCTTCCTACATAGAGCTGGCCGCCACGGCGCCGGCACTAGCCAACGACCAGCAGCTCACTGTTCACAGCTCCCAGCAGCTGTGAACAGCTCCTGGGCCCAATCTTACCAATGCTGTAAATAGGATTTGGCAGCACTGGCCGGAGTTCACGGCACTAATATCAAAGATATCCTTTTTATTTACATCGAGCTAATCTTGTCCAATGATTTTGATAGCGTCAATGATTATGAATGTTACCTATAAACGAATGAGTAAGTAAATGTGGAATACCGTAAAGTGGGGCTATTTGAGACAGTGGGGCTATTTGAGATAGTTTTTAAAATGGCTATAAAATGAAGAGCGTTTGAATTTTATGTGATATATTTGCTCAGGAAGGTGTGGAATCGAGCGGTAAATCGCCTGAGCAAAAATTAAGCATAAATTTCAAACGGTTTTTATTTTATAACAATTCTAAATACTGTCTCAAATAGCCCCACTGTCTCAAATAGCCCCACCTTACGGTAGTTCTGAATGTTACCAAATGCCGTGAATGCGCATTCACGGCATTTGGTAAGATTGGGCCCTGGGAACAGATGCTGTGTAGTGGGGTTGGGAACTCGTTTTTTTAACCTTCGCCCCAGTGGGGGGGGGGGGCATATGTTACCACCCTGTCGCGTTTTTTTCGTATAAATAAAAAACCGCGGCGCGTACCGCCGCGCCGCTTGGGGTAGCTTTTGGTACATCAATTTTGGACAATATGTGAAATTTTTTATCCCAGGTCATGTCAGGTCAGGTCACTAGGTCAAGTTAACTGACCAAGCCTAAAAAAGTTTGCAATCATGTCCAGCCTGCAGTGTTTGTCAGAGAGGTTTCAAACTTGGTGGATTACATGATGTTATGGGTGCCTACAATTTGTATATCTCGGATTTTTTATATGCGTGACCTAAGGTCAGGTCAGTGGCGTGACCTTTCCATTATAAGTCAATGGAGAAAAACGAAAATGCCTCTAGATCCGTGTGTACGCATAGGAACAGTCCAAATATTTCAGGATAACAATGATTTGGACCACCCGTGACGACCAAGGTGTGTTTTTTGCTGATAGCCTCTTGAAAGGTCATCCGAGGTCATTTGAGGCTACAAACAGTTTTTTGCCAATAACTCTCGATTGGAAAGAGATAGAACGCTGGGGTTGGCCTCATTGTGTTTGTCTTGCCGAGACGCATCGACTGATATGTAACATGACCTTTTCCGGTCAGGTCATGACCTTGACCTGAGGTCAAATTTTGAAGTTGACCTTTCAAGGTCAAATTATAGTTCATTCGACGCGTCTTGGCGAGAGGAACACGATTCTGGCATTAGAAATGACCTAGCTTTTTTTAGTCAAAAGTTATTGTCGAAAAACACTTCGTAAAAACAGCTATTTTTGGAGTTTTTGCCCTCTGGAGGCTAAACCGTTGACCTGAGGTCATTTTTGATGATAACCTCATCAAAAGAAGAGTTTTAAAGCTATCGATTGCTTTTCCCAGCGTTTTTCTAGCTATCATAGTTCCTGAGATAATGGCGTGTTTTCTGAAAAATATAATGACAATTCGCAAATTTTGACCTTTGATGACCTCTGGTGACCCCAATATTGCTCTAAGATGAAAAATGACCGAAATACTTTCAAACGTACGCATCAAGAGCTATCGACTGCTTTTTACCGCGTCTTTCTACCCCTCTTAGTTTTTGAGTTAGAGGTGGGTGGTAACATATGCCCCCCCCCCACTAGGGCGAAGTTGGCGGAGACCGCCACTGGGGCGCGGGTTAAGAATGTATAGAGATGATCAAACCATTTTCGCATAATTTATGGTGCATACAATTTCCTCATAAAATCAATATGCTGAGAGAAACGGGGGAAGACAGATAAAAAACATGTTTTTTTAAAGTTCTTGAAAAAGACTCTCTTGATGCTGTTACGTCACATGTCACGTTCTCCGGTTGACAATAACGGCGCATCTGGCGCACCACCGATTACATGTTATTTCTATATGTGAAAGAGGTTGTTTGTTTCATTCTGCCATTCGCGCTGTTTTTAGCTTTAAGTTATGCTGAAGCATTCACGGATGAATGGTTCAGTGTCAAAAATTGATGCATCTGCCGTGTAGGGGAGAGTGGGGTAATTTGGCCGCTTTTTTTAGAAAACGATGTATTTAAAAATCGACAACACATTTCTGCATTTTCTCAACGCTGACAGGTGTGGCATACATTTTACTTTCTTGGACAGTAAACTTGAAATGATAGAGCAACTACTTATATTGAAATTGTGACGTATTACAAAGGTCTGCAAAGCGGTCAATTTGCCCCACTAGCAGGGTTATTTGGCCGGGGGTGTGGGGCAATTTGGCCGGTGTTAGTTTGAGGCCATGATTTTTGTTATAGGCGAGTCAGCTTCACATTCAGCAATGACGCGTGTCCTACGACGCATTTGAAGCATTTTGGAGGTTGACTCAGCCGTCACAGGGGTCGAAAATAGTCAAAATGGCTGCTCTAGATGCGATGACAGTTTTTTTACGAATAGCTTTTGAAGTAATCAAGCTAGGCCAAAACTAAAAGTACCATCGCAACTCTCTCGTTATTCCGCATCGAAACATGTATGTGTTGACCTCGAGAGGTCAAGGTCAAAGGTTGACTTCAGGTCACGTTACCTCAGGTCGCTTGACCTCAAGGTTACGTGAGTTCAAGGTCATCATGTATATCATTCGATGCGCCTTGACGAGCTGAACACAATGATACAATTTGCGCGGTTGTATCTTTTTTCTGTAAGTATTTATTAGCAAAAAAGCGTTAGGTAACCTTTGATGACGTCACATGCCATTACAGCTGTCCAATAGGAAATATGGCATCAATGTAGTCAAAGTTGGTCATGAATTATGTCCTTTATGGTATAATTGACCATGACAACTCGGCCGTCCCAGCATAGTGACTCTGAGCGCACCGACCAAGTTGCCCCGCTAGTCCCGGCCAAATAACCCCACATTGCCATTCTGAAAATTTTTGTCTATAAAGTCGTCATGGCTGTACAGAACTAGATGAAATTGCTCTTGGAACCGCCGAACACCATCAAAAATGGCGCTATAATGTTAGAATTCGTTTACAGCCCAAATACTACATGTTATACAAATTTTTAAACGGAAGTAAAAGTTACCATTTTCTAACGAAATTCACCTTATATTAATTTTGAATAAAACTAAGAGGGGGAAAGTTTTGACATTTGTTCTCGAGTTAGTTCTGCCGACGACAAATGAATAGAGACTAAAGTTATTTCATTCACTTTTATCAGCTTTCGTACAGGTGGGGGCGGCCAATTTACACCACCGGCCAAATTACCCCACTCTCCCCTACTGTTCCCATTTAACTTTGGAGCGCGTGGTAAACATTTTGTGTACTTCGAATTTTCAAATGAAAAACATGATGAATCGGAAGATGCTGAATGGCAAAAGCTCTTTCTTATACGTATTTGGCCTAATTTACAATTAAAATTTAAACATTTCTCTTATTACGGAGCGAGCGAAGCGAGCGTAGTCTTTCCTTAGATTAACGGAAATTTCTGAGTATGAGCGGCCGGCCGGCCGGCCGGCCGTGGTCACGATTCTGCGACGCTAATATGTCAGCAACCACTTGACCGATTTCCACGCGGTAATTTTTGTAGGGTAGCTTCATTCCTTCTACCAAGTATTGGACTATTCCCGATGCATGTGGGTGACCCCTTATGCACCTGCCACGTGCAAAACGAAGAGGTGTCACTTTTGTAATTGTTGCAATATCTCGGTAACTACTTGGCCGATTGCGCTGAAAGTTGGCATGTATGTAGGCACCCACTAGGCAATGCATATCCATGTGCCAGAGTTTGGGTGCTGCTGCACGTGCGCACGTGCAGGGGTCGATTCCAGATCTCGAGAACGGCTGGACCGATGGCGCTCAAATTTGGCACATGGTTAGGGACCGGTTAGTAGGGTGCCGTGCAAAAGTCAGTTGGGACCCATTTTGCACGTGCGAACGTGCAGGGTGCCGCTTCCAGATTTCGAGAACGACTGGGCCGATTCTGCTCAAATTTGGCACATCGCTAGAGACCGGTTAGTAGGGTGCCGTGCACAAGTCAGCTGGAGGTACCCTCTCGAAATTTCGCACGTGCAAGGCTCACCCTCTTGCTCGCTCCGTTAGTCGCCCCAAAAGGCGTTATACTTGTCTTATTGATGATTTCTTTGTTCTTTTTCATAGAAATAATTGAAGGCGTTGAGTGCCGAGGTAATTTCTATCTACCGTGCCCTAACTTACCAGCAACAGCAATTTATCTACGATGGCAAGGGAGACTGTGAAAGAAGCGTAAGATAGATTCTTAACAACTCTTTTGTGATATACTGAAGGGTTAAGTGCAGGAAAAAGCCTATAAGTCCGTTTTGTGCCAGGCTGTTACAGTAGCACTTATGAAACTCCGAAAAAAGATTTTCTTTCATGTCCCGAACAACATTACCCTGCCGAGATGATCGTCTGCAATAGCAAGAAGAGCTGATGCAAGTACCTTGAAATCCACTAGTCGGTGGTAACTGGTATTCTTGTGATGATCACTGTGAGGTGAGATATTTTGTGCAAGGGCTGAGTGTAATGCCCAGGAGATGACCTCCGTTCGCCCCCTGACCGGTCAGGGTTATAAAATTTGAGTGGATGGCGGTCCGTGTGGGGTTCAGATGTCAATTGTATTTTGTTACTGTCAAGCACAGGGGTGTCATTTTTCGAAACTGATTGGTAGGGCCCAAAGGCGGTGGACGACCATATGTGACGGGGCTTACCAAGGTAGGGTACCCCCAAATCTGCCTTTCTCATCGAATTTCGGCCACTTATTTTGTCCACTTTGGTCACTGGTAAAACAACTAACTAAGATCTTTAAAAAATATTATAAATAGACGTCCTGACCGGACCCGATGCACAAAACGTGCAGTTATAAAGTCACTTTTAGGGGAAAGTTGGGTAATATCAGCCAGTAGGTAATATCGGACAGGAAGATATCTTCTGAGCTCTCCCCCAGGTGCATATACGCAAATATTTTACTTGGAAAAAAGGTAGCGCTGGATCTCCTTCGTCACCAGCTCCTCTCGCAGGCAGTTTGCCGCTAGGCTGTAATAATTGTTTTACGATAATCGTCATTTGTCCTTCCATCCATACAACTTATTAATTACCTGTTATCGCAGAGATAAAGAAGTTGTAACTGCCAAGTTGTACCTTTTCCACTTACCTGAACATTTTTGTTATCGATTATGGGCCAACTATCTGTGTTAAATGTGTTTGTTGCTCCCATTTTGCCGCATTTTGAACGGCCTACGTGTTTGTTATTATTGGACACCCATCCGATATTACCCCATAAGGGGAGGTGTTTGAACCCCCTCCCCCTCTTCTAACTCGGCTCCTGGGCCACGGAGCGACACGCGGAAGGTGGCGTTCGAAAGAGCAAGAGGCCAACGCATAACTCGGGAACCAATATCAATATCAAGACTCTTGGGATCCATTTGGACGCCCGTCCGTAATTTGCTGCTGCTGTCCGTTAATGCTCAAGTAACTTTTTTCTTAAAAAATCGCTGCGCTCCAACGCAACACCGGAACCTCAGCAGAGTTTCTAAAAACAAAGTTTTGGGCTTTCCACATATATTTAAATGACTCCCAGTTACATAAAAATGATAAACTTCATGTTACGATGGCTTGAAGTTACCCGTCCGATAATACCCAAGTTTCCCCTACAGTGTCAGTGGAACACACGCCATTCTGAGACGCCCACGCCGACTTAAAAGGATGGTTGCGCTGAAAGGGCCCAGGGAACAGTAGCGGCGGAACACCTTCAATTAAGGTGGGGGGGGAGGGGGCACTGCCGACTTTTGGTCCCATTCTTGCCATGCAACGCCCATAGGGCTACTACTGTATGAGTCATTTGACCGTATCCTCAATCCTTAAAGTAAACTGTAATGGCAAAAACATTCAATACAAAAGCGATATATTTCGAGCACTGCTCTTTCTCAATCGGTTCGCAACTTAGTATAAGTGTAGAAACGTCTCACTTCAAAGTAGCATTTCGTCACATTTGCCACTTTCCAGCCCGAAATATCATCTATCGCGTGACAACTGCATATATTGCCCTCCCATACCAAAGCACACGATATATTACCCTTCATACGCTACCCGTAGTACAGTTGAACACCGGCATGAATACCCATATTCATAAGTCACTGTCAAATTCACGTTCAAGTTTCACGCTCACGTATTCACGCTCAAGTTGTCTGTCACCCTACATAATCACCGCCAACTATGCAAGAATTTGCCACGACACTGTGTTATAGTTGATTTTGGGCCTATGCTCACGCTTCATCCCTTCATCCCCCCCCCCCGCTGCCTCTCCGTCGCGCTTCTTGGTTGGAGCCTATTCTGAGTGCCCTGATGATCTGTGACTTCAGTACGGCTCTCTTGGTTGACATCGCATGTGCTGAGTCATAAGGTAAGATAATTGATGCCGCCATTGGCTTGGTTTACAACTCTGTACTGTATGAGCCGTTCTCATTGAGCCGCTCCAACCAAGAAGCGCGACGGAGAGGCATCGATAAGATGAGGCAGCTCTTCACTGAGAACGGATATCCAGTCAGAATGGTGGAAGAATGTATAAGGAGAGAATGAAGGACTTTCGGAAGAGAAGAAAGCAGAGAGAGAGAGAGAGAAATGGAAGAAGAAGAGAAGAGCGGAAAAGAAGACGACAACACAAAGGAGGGAAGATCAAGAGGACAACATACCTCAGAATGCCCTTCATCAGCGACAAAATGGTGGCACACGTGAAGGGCGCAGGGCGAAGCTCCAGCCTGCCAATTGAAATAGCATGGGCTAACGAAAACACATTAAAAAGGCGGCTTGTTAGGTCACGCCTGGAGACAGCGCCATGTCCGTCGGGACTGCGGCGCTGTCACTGCTGCCATGCGGACTTAAAAGACAAATGTGGGACTAAAAACGTGGTGTACGAGCTCACTTGTGAATGTGGAGACACTTATATTGGGGAGACGAGTAGACCAGTTAGGCTGCGCTACAACGAGCATCTCAGAAGTGGGATCAACAAGGAGGCCGGCACGCCCCTCGGGGACCATGTAGCGCAAAAACATCCGTCAAGCTGTCCAGATGACACCAGATTAACGGCTCGTATCATGAATGTTTGTAGGGATGAAGCAGACAGGAAAATTACATAATCCATTAGAATTCGTGAGCATAGGCCCAAAATAGGCCTATGCTCACTTTGGGAAGGTTTAGAAGTGTCGGACGTGTTTAGAAGTCCTCCTCTTTATTGTCCTAATTGTGGTCAAAATAGCGTATCTCGGGGTAAAACATACACCTATCGATTGCACAGAGTCTGCTGCTTATTTTGGATAAGAAAAAGAATGAGGATTCATCGTATTTTCTGAAATATGATGACTTAAAAAATACCCTTAAATTACATCATTTTTGGAAAATCTCATCGGCTTGAGTCATCCATTTGCACTTGATTTTTAGTTGTGCATCACGTGCCTAATTCTGGCCTAGAATATCCGCACTAAAATGATTGACCTACAAACATACCGAATTCGAATAGGCACGTTCAACTTGCGGTCAAGTTCTATTCCCAGTCGGATAAAGAAGACTAGGAAGTTCTCTCAAGATGAACTGGTCCTTGGATTCGCTCTCGTGATGACTCTCCTCCTCATCGGAGGTGTTGAGCCGAATCCAGGACCTGGGTTCGAAAATGCAGACCAGATTCCCGGACCATCTTTTGTCAACGCTACTACTATGGATATAATGGAGGCAATCAGGCTCACCCAACTTCAACTGGACAAATTATCTGCTGATGTATCTCGCCTGTCTAGTGTAGTTCAAGAACTTCTCCAGGTTACACATCGGGGAAGCTCATCTGCCTGGAGTGAAAAGCGTTTGGATGAGACACCGAATATTCACAAAAGCATGAATGAAAATCATCTTTCACACAGATCTGGTGTGACGGCGGAACAAAATCTGTTGAACACGGTAGACATGCCTGCAAGAGTCAGCGATGACACAACAAATTTGAATCGATTGTCAGGATCGGCTATAAACCCCACTGTCAATCATATCAACGTGAAAACAAATCGGTCTGCAACCAAAAGCGAGTCCAAAGTAGTTGGAGCTGTCATTGCTGGCGGAACCAATGTGATTCGACTGAGGGATTCCACCAGGGAAACGCCTTCTCTTCATAAAAACACCACTTTTCTTCGTGTCAATAACAGCAACGTATGGTACAATCTAGCATCAGCTATCAGAGATGCAAGAGCATTCAAACTGAACGTAGTCTTGCATACGGCAGCTGATTTGGTGCTGAATCACGCTCCGGATTTTGTTCTTGAATGTCTTTCAAGACAAATTGAGCTTGCAAGAAGATCCCCGAAGACAAGACAGGTGTTCGTGTGCTCAGTTGAAGAAAGGGTAGATGCTGGATATACAGTTTTTGAAACAGCACGCACAGTCAACAGTGAGCTTAAACTGTTATGTGAAGCATATGGAGCCACATTCGTGGACCTAAGACCCTGTCTGGCTTCCTGTAAGTTCAATGGATTAAACAAAACTGGAATCCTATACACGTTTGAAGCAAGCAAAATCATTGCCGAAACCATCGAACATGAAACAGGAGATTTTTTAGAATAGATCCCTCGAAGAGTCGTGATCCGGGCTGCAAGAATGAAAGTCAACAAGATTACTTAAATATACTGGTTCAAAATATAAGAAGCATTAAAAATAAAATGGGAATACTACGAGCATGTGCCAATGAGCTTCGATTGTTTGACGTGGTGGCATGGACGGAGACATGGCTCAATGACCACGTGGATTCAGAAGAATTAGCATCCTCCCTCCCTCAGCACATGTGGTTCCGGCGAGACCGTCCAACACACGCTGGGGGAGTTGCTTGCGCTATTTCTCTCCACCTCCAACCCGAGAGACGAGAAGATCTTGAACCAACCGTTGCTGAAATGCTTGTGGTAGAGATCCAGGCTGCCAATGTAATTTTGGCAATAGTCTACTGTCCACCGGATGGAAACTCTATTCCAGAAATATTTCGGGCATGCCAAGATCTTCGCACACGTCATCCAAACAAGACTGTTGTCGTCGCTGGTGACTTCAACGTTCCGGAAGTGAGATGGACACCAATGGGTGGTGACAGCGGGGCTACTCCTAACATTCAGAGGTCAGCCCCGAGGGCTCTGCAGCTACTAGACGGAATCAGTACTGCGGGACTGGTTCAACACGTGGGTCAGCCTACCCGAGGTAACAGTTACTTGGATTTAGTGTTGTCAAATGATGCTTGTGTTAATGCGACGGTGTGCGAAGGGATTTTTCCTTCAGATCATGCTGAAGTCCGGTGTACGTTACGCGTTAAGAAAAGGGGTAAGAGATTTTCGACTCGCCCCACCGTCTTTGATTATAAACGGGCTGATTTCAATGGGCTTCGTAGATCTTTAAGTCTCATCGATTGGACACAGCTAAACACTCTTCCTGTTAATGATGCTGTTAAAATGTTTTACGCGCACCTTCACAAATCTATCACTAGCCACATACCCACAGTTACCTTGAAGCGCCACTACCCACCCTGGTTTGATGCTGACGTTCGAAAGGCGCTAACTGATAAGGAATGTGCTTTCCGGGCTCTGAAAAGAGATAGGAATGTTGACACTCTCGCTTGTTTCAGGAATTGCAGAAAGATATTTAAGAAAGTGTCATGCATGAAGTATTTTGAATATTTGAAGAGCATTACAGCTGATTTTAAGCAGAATCCCAAAAGATTTTGGTCATTTTTGAAATGCATTAAAGGCGGTAAAGGTCAGCTCCCTACTTTACTGGATGACGCTGTTGAAGTGTCGGGAGATGTAGAGCGTGCTAATCTACTTAATCGTACATTTGCTGCAAAATTTTCAGATCCAGCTATCGATTGCTTACCAGCTGCGTTTGATTTTGATTTACCAGAATTGCTTACGTTCGAAGTGTCAGCATCTTCAGTTAGCTCCATCATTGATAGTTTAAATGTCCATAAGGCTACTGGGCCAGACGACATTAGTGCTCGTGTGATAAAAGAGTGTTCGGGTCAGCTAGTGTCTCCCCTCACAATTATCTGTATGTTATCTATCGAGCAAGGTACTTTTCCTGAGAAGTGGAAGGAAGCAAACATAGTCCCTGTACTTAAGAAGGGTTCAAGGCGTCTTCCCACAAACTATAGAGCAGTTTCAATAACTTCGTTTTTTGGCAAGATACTTGAGAAAGTAGTGCGTGATACTTTATTTACTCATGTCCAATCTGTCCTTTCTGAATGCCAACACGGATTTATACCAGGACGATCATGTGAAACGAATCTAGCCTGCCTTTTGAGTACTGCATGTGATTCCTTAGACAATGGCAAGCAAACGGATATTATTTACACAGACTTTTCCTCAGCTTTTCAAAGCGTGAGCCATCAGCTGCTCATTCACAAACTTCAAAAATCGTATGGTGTCGGCGGACTAGCACTTAAATGGTGTTCGTCTTTTCTTTCACAGCGTAAGCAGAGAGTAGTTGTAAATGGCAAATGTTCTGAATGGCAGAATGTTATTTCGGGTACCCCAGAGGGCAGTATTATTTCACCTTTGTTTTTTGCTCTTTTTATTAATGACTTTCCACGAATGGTTCAAACCAACTGTCTCATGTTTGCAGACGATATAAAGTTATTTTCAGTGATATCAGAACAGAATGATACCACATTGTTACAAAATGATCTAACACAACTTTATAACTGGTCCAAAAGCTGGAAACTCAAGCTTAATGCTGATAAATGCAAGTCATTTAGGGTAACCCTCAGACGTGATCCCATTGTTTATAGTTATATGATTAATGGGACCTGTCTGGAAAACGTTGAAACCATTCGGGATTTGGGTGTTGTTTTGGATACCAAATTGACTTTCAGCAAACATATAGACACAACAGTATCAAAAGCTAACAGAGTCATGGGTCTCATCATGAGATCGATGCAAACCGGTCACAAGGTCAAAACATTTAGCTGGAAGCCCATTTTAACAGCATATTATGGTAACGTTAGAGCAATTCTCGAGTATTGTTGTGTTATTTGGGGAGGTGCCGCAAAAACGTACCTGGACAGAATCGAAAGGGTGCAACAACGTTTCTTATATTGGCTATATTGTTATACTCGACGTCAAGACTCACCATCAGCTATTGATTACAGTGACTTGCTGCGATTATTTGGCGTCGCATGTCTAGAGAATAGGCGTCGACAATATGACATTATGTTTGTTGCCAAATTGTATAAAAATCATACTGATTGTGCAGCCCTTTTAGCCCATTTCCCTCTATTTATCGCGCCAAGGGCAACGAGAAACACCGAACAAGCACGTGGTGTCTTTCATGTTCCATTTG
This sequence comes from Amphibalanus amphitrite, assembly GCF_019059575.1. Lineage (NCBI taxonomy): Eukaryota > Metazoa > Arthropoda > Thecostraca > Balanomorpha > Balanidae > Amphibalanus > Amphibalanus amphitrite. The sequence goes on from NW_024881519.1 coordinate 645,454, forward strand.
CGAGAGTAGACGCGGTACAAAGGTCACTTTTTGTTAGAGCACCATCGTTTGTTAATAAGTTTTTGTTTCAGTGTACTGATGCTGATGTATTCCATGACTCTTTAAGGGAACTTAGGGCCAATGTGTCAACATATGTAAAAGAATTGTAAAATTGTATCGTAGTTGCAATGTTTTTGTCCCAGTGTTTGTGTGTAACATTTGACTGATTTTGAGTGCTTGGACATTAAATGGGCCCACGTATGCCTGTTGTCCTTGACCCCAAATAAATAAAATAAATAAATAAATAAATAAATCAACTACAATACAGTGTCGTGGCAAATTCTTGCATAGTTGGAGGTGATTATGTAGGGTGGCAGACAACTTGAGCGTGAATACGTGAACGTGAAACTTGAACGTGAATTTGACAGTGACTTATGAATATGGGTATTCATGCCGGTGTTCAACTGTACTACGGGTAGGGTATGAAGGGTAATATATCGTGTGCTTTGGTATGGGAGGGCAATTAACCCTCGCCCTGGCAGGGGGGGGGGGGTCGATGCGACCCCCCTCTAAGGTTTTCCGAAGATAGCGTAAAAACGGCGGCGCGCAGCGCCGCCAAATTTGGCACAGCCTATGGGGCAACCTTTTTACATATGACCTGAAAATTTCAGGTCCGGGTGACCTTGGGTCAGGTCACCAGGTCAGAAAAACCGGTACAAGGTCATGGTCAAATTTCAATTTTCTTCTTGCACCTGTCCAACTCACAGTTTTCGACTGATTTCCTTCAAACTTTCAGGATGTGCTAAGTTCACCGAGTTGTATAACATATATTCCGGCTTTCTTGAGGTCACTGACCTGAGGTCAGTTAGAGGTCATTACGTCGTAATGTTAAGCCTATGGGAAAATACTAAATTCGGAAAATACTGGAGATATCCGCTTCGTTCTATCACTTTTGTGCTTTGAAACCACGGTACTTAACAACAGGTCACTTGGTGCTTCTTTGTTTGGTGTACTTATCCATGGGTCAGGTCAAATGAGGTCAACTGAGGTCAAATGACGTTTTTGCCAATAACTTGGCACATAATGACGCTAGAGCTTAAAAAATGGTATCATTGTGTTCCTGGTGATCAGCCGAATCGAATGATATGCGATATGATGCAATTTGGTTAACTTGAACTTAATTTATTAATTTAAGTTTACTTAAAATTTAAGAAAAACTTTAAGTACACTTAAGCAAGCAAAAAAGTATATCATTCGACGCGCCTTGACGCGCTGAGTTCACTGGTGCTTTTCTTTTTGCTCTATCTTAATTAGATCAAAAGTTATAGGCGAAAAACTTTTGACCTGTTTTTAGCGAAATTTTTACATTTATACCCCCAAAACCCCCCTAAATATTGACCTAGAGCAACCAAATTTGCACAGGGGCGAGAACTCCAGGGGGCCCACCTACCTACCAAATTTGGTGTTTCTAGGTGCCATAGGAGCCAATCGCGAGGGGGGGGGTCGCATCGACCCCCCCCCCCTGCCAGGCCGTGTTATGAAAAATGCCCTGCCAGGGCGAGGGTTAATGTAGTTGTCACGCGATAGATGATATTTCGGGCTGGAAAGTGGCAAATGTGACGAAATGCTTCTTTGAAGTGAGACGTGTTATGCACTTATACTAACTTGCGAACCGATTGAGAAAGAGCAGTGCTCGAAATATATCGCTTTTGTATTGAATTTTTTTTTGCCATTACAGTTTACTTAAAGGATTGAGGATAAGGTCAAATGACTCATACAGTATTAACAATGATTTTCCTCATAACGCTAAGCTTACCCATAGGGCTAATGTTAAAATGCCAAATCAAAGGGGGGCACGGTGCCCCGGTGCTCTCCCCGTTCCGCCGCCTATGGCATAGGCGGCGGAACGATTTGAGACAGGGGGGGGGGGGCACCAGCTCAAGGAGCAAACCTAGGGCACCCCCAAATCCTGTTTTCTCATCGGATTTAGGCCACTTATTTTTCGTCACAGCCCTGACACGATGATTTTTTATTTTTTATTTTTTTTTTCTTAACGACAATGGCAGTTCATTCCCGCATGTGTGGTTAACTTTAAGCTGATCCTCAAGTACCTATGTGTTTGTTTCTTCCTTATTGTCGTTTGACATATTCCATTTATCCTACATGTATCAAATTCCCAAGAAGCCATCGCAGTACTAATCCGAGTGGCGAATCCCAGGGGGGAGGTCACATGGGTCATGACTTAGGGCCTGGCGTCACCACATGCCTGCCAGGAGCACCACAGGCCTGACAGCCGACAGGGGCATCACAGGCCCGCCAGGGGTACCACAGGCCTAGCAGGGGCACTACGGGCCTGTCAGTGGCACCACAGGCCTGTCAGGAGCACCATCGGCCTAGCAAAAGCACTACAGGTCTTCCAGGGGCACCACAGACCTGCCAGGGGCACCAGAGGCCTGCCAGGGGCACTATCGGCTTCGCAGGGGAACCACCGGCCTCGCAAGGGCACCATGGGCCTGTCAAGGGCACCACAAGCCTGTCGTTGGCACTTAAGGATTGTCAGGGGCACCACAAACCTGTCAAGGGCACCTGCGTTCTAACAGGGGCACCACAGGCTCGCCAGGGGCACCACAGGCCTGCCAAGGCCTAGGGACACCACAGGCGTAGCAAGGACACCGCAGGCCTGTCAGGGGCACCACGGGTCTGTCAGGGCCCAAGGGCACCTAAGTCATGTCAGCCCACCGTAGGCTTGTCAGGGGGCAGGGTAGGTAGGTACCACAGTCTTTCCAGCTTTCCAGCTTTGAGAGTCAATACCATGGTCAGTGACAGAGAGTCCCTCGCAAGTCGCAGGTGCCTGAGGATCCGATCTTTGGGGACTGCCCTGGCGGACTAGCGATCGCTGACCCCAAACCTAGCTGACAGCGCGAACTCGATTTCAAATGTCCTGGACAATATTCTAATACGAGGAAACCGAAATAATGAAGTAAACCCAATGTAAGTGCCTTGTATTGTTCATGATAACGTTAGTTCGTGATGTTGTTCATGATAAGCAGGACTCCAGCTTGTCATGAACAGCATCATGAACTAAGGTTATCTTATCCCGCACCGAAGACAGTGTTTAGAATTGCTTCACGTGCAAAGAGAGAAAATTAACAGATATCGTTTAACTGATTTGTTAAACATCTAGTGACGATTAACAAATTGTTAAACGTCTAGTAGACATTTTTTCCATTTGACTGCCTCGTTATTTTCACCAGTATGCGCAGGGAAACGCAATCAAACATCATTTTCTTTTTGTTTTTTATTTGTATTTGCGACTTGAGCTTCAATGAACCTGTCAATTCCAGACCGATCACATTGTCTGGACCGTTTTTCAAAGCTTTATCTGTCTCTGCTTCTCTTTGTCTCTGGCTCTGCTGAAATGTATCGTATTTTTAAATAAAATGTATTTTTTACCTTTAAGCGCCCCAAAGGAATCAGGGGTACGGGATAAAATTATTAAACCTCTCGTAGGTAGAAAAATCATTTAAAAGTCTCGCCTATCGGCTGGACGTTTAAAAGATATGTTCTACCTACTCGCGGTTTAATATATATTATCCCGCACCGAAGACAGTGTTTACAATTGCTTCACGTGCAAAGAGAGAAAATTATCAGATGTCGTTAACTGATTTGATAACCGATTTGTTAAACGTTAGTGACGATTAACAAGCTGTCTCTGCTTGTCTTTGTCTCTGGCTCTGCTGAAATATGTCGTATTTTTTGTATAAAATGTATTTTTTACCTAAGCGCCCGAAAGATATCGGCGGTACGGGATAAAATTATTAAACCGCTCGTAGGTAGAAAACTATTTCAAACGTCTCGCCTATCGTCTCGACGTTTAAAAGATTTGTTCTACCTACTCGCGGTTTAATATATATCATATATTGAACGATGTATAGGCACTTGCGTTGGGTTAACTTCATTCTTTCGGTGTCCTCGTATTAGGATATCGTCCCACGTCGCTTGGGCCCCTCGAATAAGTGAGAAACATTTATGTCCTCAAAGTCGTGAGACTCTTACAGTCCAGATAAGTACGAATGTGACATTTGTATGACCCCTTAGAGCGGTATTGTATCCCTCCATATGCATCATGTTATGGGACACAGCCCCTCTCTCAGGGGTGTAGCACTGCAGATCTTATGTTTCTGCGTCCCGGCCTTCCAGCGTGCTGTCCTCTGCCCTGTCCTGTGAGGACGAGTTCTCTCAAGCTGGTACGATCCTCCGGAATAGATGCCTAATCTACCACACGGTTTAACCCTCGCCCGCACATGGGGGGGGGGTTGCCACCTCCCCCAGGTAGTCTTTCTGCTCTGCACTCAACATTTTTTAAAGCTAGAGGGCTGATTTTTCGTATAGCTGCTCCTCTATCCTTTCTTGATGTCCACTGCAAATTTCAAGTTTCTGTGATTTTTGGTTTCGGAGATATGACCTTGTTTTTCAGGTCATGTCATGACCCAAATGGCCAATTCTCAACATGTTGCGTTTGCCATGGGCCTTGTGAGCTTTTGACACCTTGATTTCGGCCTTTTTTTGCCAGTCTTACCTCCCACCTATCATGGAGCATGTTGTTCGACGATGTACAGGTGTCGAGGTCAGTGTATGGGAGGTCACTTAAGTGAATTGTGCTCGTGCCGCCACGAGAAAAACGGATCAATGTGGCAAAGATAAAAAAGGGAGTGAGAAAAGAGAATTTAAGTGTTTCACATATTAAGCAAAAGAATTAAGACAATTTTAGAACACAACGCGAGGTTAAAGGGACCCTCCCACCTTAACATTAGATTTGAGTTGAGATAGCCAAAATGGGGTCCCTGGCTCACAATTACCGGTTTCGGCACTCACAACATCGAGAAATGCCTTAAATCGGAAATAATGAATTTCAAAATTGCAGCATTTTGATTCAGAGGGGCTAATGCTTAGGAATACCCCTCTGAATGTGTGACGTCAGCGCAGATATTTAACGATTTTTAAATGTTTGACTAAAACGTTTTGTAGCACGCGGTGGTGTATGCTATTTGCGCGCAACATCTGCCGCGAACGCCGCACTTCTAAAATAAAGTCGCTAGAAACAGCGGAGATCCCAAAAAAAGTAAACAAAAGTAAAAGTCTAATATCTTGAAAACCGGTGAATATTTTTCGGTGAAATTTGGTAGATATTTGTTTTCGCTCTTTCTGAACCGAGCGACATCACTTCAATGTCAATTCATAAACTTTTTTGAAGGTGGGAGGGTCCCTTTAAGCAGAATCAATACACAAACATTTGGTGCCGTGACCCGGGTTTCTTGAATATCATTTTTTTTAGATTTCATCTTAGTTTGAAATTTGATTTAAACGAAGTAAAGTAACTAATAAAGTGAAGCAGTGATCCAGAATAATGTTGAGAGGATGTCCATACTCCATTGAATGCTATATTAACGCATAGTAATGTCAATGTAAAGTAATTAAATATCTTGACTGAAGAAACTTCAGTATTTATTAAGACGGCGCGTTAAGTTTTAATGGCCGGAAAGAAGAAAAAGACGATGCCAAATACAGGGAACTCAAGAGAAGACATGACCGAATCAAGACAGTCTCTGAAGAAGAACATGAATGGAAGAATGAAGGAATTCCATCATGCTCAAAGAAAAGTGAGTTCCCTCGTAGAAAACGGAAGCATCGATTCCGAAAACTCTTCTGAACTCATGGAAAACCTTATCATTTGATTGAAGAAATAAGCGAGATCGCAGAGGCCCTCAGTGAGAAAACGACTGATCAAGATGAAAGAGACGATCTGTGGTTGGAGATAGCACAGATCGAAAAGGAGGCTAGAGAGACAATTCGGTTCGCCAATAAAGCACTTCGAGCGAAGCTAAGTACAAGGGAAGATGAGGCTCAGAGTGGAAGCGCCACAGCGAGGGACAAGAATGGGAAGCCAACGGAAAGAATAAGGATGGACTGGACAGCTCACGGACTAAAAAACCCTCAATTACCAGTGTTCGCTGGTGATGACTTTGAAGACTGGAAGGTAACGTTCGACGCATTTGTGGGCAATGAAGACATCCCTGACAAGTTTAAAATGATTCAACTTAAAAACTGCCTCGCTGTTGAACCTTTAAAACTTGTAAAGAGGTACCGGCCAACAGAAGCTGGATACACAAAAGCGTGGGGTGAACTGGAACGCAAATACGGCGGCCCAGAGAGACGAATTCAGCGTCAGTTGGACGAAATCCGAGCCATGCGACCGGTGAGAGCTGGCAATTGCGGAGACTTGGATGATCTGGCCGATCGCGTACAGAATCTAGTGACAAACTTGAAGGAAAACGGTGGACCTGCAGATTTATCAAACGTATCCGCCTATCACATCTTGGTAAAGGAGAAACTACCAGCGTCTTACCTGAAAAGTTACCGGAGGTGGTATCAAGACCATGACAAATCTGACAGCCTGTTTGCCGATTGGATGGCTGATGAGGCCGTTTGTGAACGTGAAGCACAAGAGCTGAGTTGTGCTAAACAGCATCAAACCGAAGGAAAAAGAATGACAGATAGACCAAGGAAGCCCGCCGCCGACTGGAAAAAAGTATTCGCCACAGAAATTGCAAAACAAGAAGAGAGACAAGGCAATTGCATGTACTGTGGCGCTGTTCATCATCTAGAGAACTGCCCGATGTTCGCCCAGTGGACCGTGGGAAGCCGATATCAGTTCTGCAAGACCAACAGGATATGCTTCCGCTGTCTAGCAGGACGTCATCTCGGGCGCAATTGCCGGCATTTCAAAGGGTGCACGATGAGCTCCTGCGGGGGAAGCCATCATACACTGCTCCATGCCGATACAAAATCAGTCGCTCATTCACCAGAAGCTGCTCCAGGAGAAGCGACAGCGATTAGCATAGAACAAAAGTCACTCACTGCGGCACCGAGAAGTTCAGCTCAATCATTTAAAGCAGCCAAACCGGCGAAAGACGCGTCCACGAATCCAGAGGCTGGTCGAGTGGTGTTCCAAACCGTGCCGGTGAGACTAGCTGCAAACGGAAGAACTGTCATCGTCAACGCACTGCTGGACCCTTGCTCCGATGCCAGCTACGTCACTGAAGTCGCAGCAAGTGAGCTTTATTTACAGGGGGTAGAGGAAGATGTTGAATTGGAGACGGTCACTGGAAGTGAACAAATCAAGATGAAGAAAACTGAAGTTCAACTCAACTCACTGGACGGAGACTTCAAAGCCAACATCAACACCTTCATTCTCAAGGATCTTTCCAGCGCTCAAAGTACCATTGATTGGAACCAGATGAAGAACCGCTGGAACCTAAAGATGGTCCCGTTTCCTCTTGTGCCAAGGAAACGAGGAATCGACATGCTCATCGGACTGACCAGCAAGACAGTTTCACTGTTTCTGCCGACAGAAACCGTGTGCGGGGCTGCTGATGATCCAGTCGCGGTCAAAACTCCTCTTGGTTGAACCGCGTTTGGCGTACTGGATGCAGTTCAAGCCAAAAGCCGCAAGACTTTGAGGACAGTTCAAAGACAAGTGAATCAAGAGGAAATAAGCGCTATGAGGGAGATGACTGAGTTGGAATTGATGGGCGTCAGAGAGGAACAAACCCTATTTTATGAAGAGAAGATAGCGCTGAAGAAAGCTCAGATGTCCATGAAAAGTGACGGTCAACGGTATGAACATGAACAGCACGGGTTCCGAACAAATCACTCGACAGAGACAGCGCTCCTCACGATGACCGACAGAATTCTGGAAGCGATGGATAGGAAACAGGGAGCTTTGTTGTGCATGTTGGATTTGTCAAAATGTTTTGACGTTATCCCACACGCCCGTCTGTTGGTGAAACTCGAGCAGTATGGCGTAGATACTAGATGGTTTACCAGCTATCTCGACGATCACTACCAGCAGGTCGTGATACGTTCACCGGACGGTCGCAGCACACTCTCACAGCCGCTGGCCAACACCATAGGTACCTACCAGGGCTCGGCATTAGGACCACTATTGTTCAGTGTTAATGCGAATGACAATGCGAATGACATGTTAGGTCTGTTGATGTTTCCATGGAAATTGGAAACCCAATGCACCGGTGCGCACAACGCATCCTGTCCAAGCAAAATTTTACCATCGATGACCTCTGGTGACATGGCCTTTTGCTCTGAACCGATCTAAAATTGGCTGAAGTATTTTTCTTCTTTTTGCTACTTTCGACGCTACTTCGAATACCACTTAAATGTCCAAAGCTGAGTTATAAGAATGATGCTCAATCCCCATTTCCCCTCCAACAGGGCGTGAGAGTCTAGGCATTCCTGTGGGGCAAGGGCTAACAATGACTATCTCATAATCATTGTGGCCATGAACATCTACTGCCATTCTTTAACACCGGTTTCGCTGCGCTGAGCGGTGGCCGTCTCGTTTGTTGGATTCTACAGCTGGCTGGCGGAAAGCGTTACCGGCCGCCCGTCCACCGCCCGCGGGCCGGACCGAGCGGTCCCGCTGACCCTACCTGACCTGATACCGGCGCGATACGGGACAGGCATACGGGGGTTCGGCTCAGCGAAGGCAGCGCCCACTGGTGCTGGGGTCTTTTTTAATAGACCTACTGTACATACATTGTGTTCTTTGTAGGAAATGCTGGAATTAATCAAATCTGTCATTAGATGAAATAGATCTGGCGTTAACATGCAGGATACTGAGTTGGTTGAGGTCAGGAGTAGTTTTCGAATTTTGTGTAAGGAAAAGGGAGAAATATTTGCATGAAGATCTCAATTCTTCAATTTTTTTCATGAATCAGGTGCAGATCAGATGATGCTAATCTTTGGAAGGGATTAAATATTTTAGAATCAAGATGTCCATTTTGAATCAGTACATTCTACTAGATTCATTCAAGTATGGTATGTCTAATCTAACAGAAAATAGCACAATCAATGTACAGCACCTCACCAGTTCGACGCTACAAGCGCCTCTTGGCTGGCGTTGAACGAAGCGGACTAACCCATGTGAGGGAAGCCCAAGGCTGACTATTTTCATTTTTTGATAGTGAAAATGTCACGTGACTTTATACTAATGAATGTTCGTTGCCATTGTTTTTAATAACCTCATACCAATGATAGAACATCATGGCAAGGAGATTCATTTGTATTTTGTTTTATTTGTTCTTAGGTTATTTGTGATTTGTATTGTTTCCACTTTGGCAAGAAAAAACTTGATGTGGTCACGTGGTAATCATTTGAAGGTTATCTTATGAATGAAGTTAGCACGTGGTTTCCATATTTAGTACCTACTCATTCACATTGTTTACGTTTGCTTGTTTTACGTTTAGGTGTTTGAAGGTCAGAGTGAGCGAGAGAGTGAGAGAATCGAGGGGGAGGCGTGTGGAAACATGTTGATGTAGGAAACAGAAAGGAGTCGTTTTGTGATGTGGTGAGTTTCATTGGGTAATGAAACGTGAGAAACGTGACAGGCAATGAGTATCAGTGCAGCATTGGATAAATTTCAGGTAAACACAAATCCAGGCTAGCAATATTGAAGATAACTGGATTATTTTATTTCCTTATTGTGATTAGCCATTTCCGATTGGACACACCATCACTGGTCAACAGGCAACAAATCATCACAATTTGCACACAAATTGAAGTGCTAAACTGACATAAGCTATTGTCTTTTTGTTGCTATTCCATTTTGTTTGACATACATGCTAGTGGTCACAAGCTGTGTTGTTGCTATGATTTTGTAGGTGTTTTGAGCATGCTGTTGAGGAAGCAGATGTCATGAGACAGCCCATCTTACGAAGTAGTTGATGTTGATGTTACAACCAATACCTGCCTCCGGCTCCATGTCGTTTTCATTGTTATTTGTTACCATGTCTGTCTTTTCACACCAGTTAGTATCATAACATAACTCCATGTCAACTGTCAGGTGCTGGTCCAGGAGCAACCCAGTAACTGACATACTGTGAAGTTGTAACAGTCAGAAATTCCAATGATAGCAAATAACTCCTCCAGTCTCCATGTTAAAATAGTTAAAACGACCTTTCTGCCAGGTTCAGGTGATTTGTCACCACATTCATCCATCCACTCACACAATCATTCCACCCACATCCACGCAGCTCCAATAGCACCCTGGCAGAGCTGGCAGATGGAGGCCTGGAGGGTTCTGTCAGATCAAAGTGATCAATTAGGTGAGAGGATCAGTTAATGAGAGCTCCAGTAAAGGGACCAGCATTATCATGACAGACCAGACAAGGGTATCGGATGTGAGGTGCAGACAGTGCGTTGGAGCTCAGAGCTGTATGGTAGGCAGTATTGTAACCATTCATAAGCAAGCCGTCCCAAGCATACTGCACCAAAACAGTGTCATATTTCACAGTATGTCATCTTTTTATTATGTTTGGTAAGTAGGTATTACTAATTGTACTAGCTATTTTTGATATTTTGAGTGACAAGTTTATTGTACTATGCAATATGCATAGCATGTACTTTATGATGTGCTGCAGTATTTGTATCATGCAGTATTTGTATTTGTGTTCTTTCCATTTGAAACTATTTCACACATTTCAAAGACCAGATGTCAGGCATGCCCAGTCAAAAATGACTCAATCAGAAAGCTAGGGATTTGTATATTCTACTGCTCAGTCTGAGACTTCTTTGCCTGTCGAGTCTGACGTCGGAAGGGACCACGTAGTCTTCAAGGTTGGTAGCTTTTTGTGCGACGGATCCGGGTGGGATGTTGAGGAGAGTTTGTGAGCGCATGAAGTTGTGGCCTGTTTGATGCTCGCGTTGGTTTGACTTAAGTGGTGCGTTACCTAGTGTAGCCTTGATTTCTTCCTCACTGAACCATGGGTGTATGCGCGAGTACCTTTTTGTTGTAGAATCTCTTGCCATGATGTTGCCATTTTTGGTATGATAGTTGAGGACCTCTTTTTTCTTGCGCATCTCCTCAAGTACAGAGACCATTTTAGCCCTCTTTTCCGTCAGGTTCTCATGGATCGTGATCTTTTCACCTGGTTCTCCACCTTGTTCAAATTTTGCCTGATAGACAGCAGCACGGTCATCAAGGTCCTGAAACTTTACAATCACCCGCCTTTTGTCTCGCAGTCTATGGCATGCTACTATTTCTCCCTTCATTTCTACTTTCAGATTTTCCTTGAGCACCTTCTTTACTGTGGCCCTGGTTTCCTGAGGTGTTTCCCCCTCCGCACCCTCTGGAAAGGAACCACCCAGGATGAGAGAGGACTTTCTGTTGTACTGCTACAAAACAAAGCTACAAAACTAAGGTGAGATTTAGTGGTGTCAATCGGTTACCAAAATTTCGGTATACCGATACCGAACCAAAACCGATTCGGTATTCGGTATGATATACCAAAAGCATTTGGTATTTTGTCGGTATCATGAAAATCAACTACTGCCATAAAAGATTTGAAAGCATTTTTGATAAACCTTCTGAACTCAAAATTGATTTGCTAAATGACACTGGATGAAGAAAAAATGGCAATCATGACACATTTCTCCAAAATGCATGATGTCCTAACAAATGGGCAAACACATGAGCTGCAATATCAAATACATCAGACCACCAATGTTAAATGGCAACTTATCAGTTATCAGTGTTAGCAAATTCCAATACCATGAGGATAATTATCTTACAAAGGAAGCCAATGTGCAAGACATGAACATGAATTAATGTTTTACTCACTGTATGCTGGAAAACATACTTTAACTGCCTTTCTCAAAATTTCCAAAGCATTTATTAGCAACAAATTTGACTTTGTTTTGAAGAGTCTGTGATTGATCTTGACCTTGTCTTGCTCTCCATTTCACTGCAATGCAATTACATTATCCAAAACCCTGTTTAATACATCACTAGATTCACCATTATCATCTAATATTGAAGGCAGCATTTGTCACTTCATCATCATCCCACAAATCTTCAACTTCGCTCAACTTCAAAAGCCTCTGTAGTGAGCGATCCTGTCATGATCCTGTGGATAATTTATTTTCTTCAATTAGTGTTCTCTTTCCTGCTCACCTCAACAGATACAGATCGCTAGCAATGTTATCATAAGCATTAATAAAATATAATTGGTTTTTGGCTTGATTCGCACACAGCAGTTTCAAAACTGAACACATCTAAAAACATTTCAATGTCGCAGCTGCGCCAAGTACGGATGTAGCTCAATAGCTAATTGAAAATAATTGAACAACTTTGTTTTTCTGGTACTTCATTTTTCAGCAAAAACGGCCTACAAGCTTTTTTGAATTAATTTTAAGATGTCAAAATTTATACAAGGAATTTTGATTTAAGTGGACTTAAGGAAAAGAAAAGAAAAACTTTATTTTATACAGCTTAATGCAAATGGCCGCCGCCTCTAAGGCCGCCATTATGGAAGAGATGACACGTGACGTGTGTCAATGCTTCCGTAAAATTATGGACATTTTACTTAGATTTCATCGCGATATCATTACAGTGGTGTCTGCTATCTATCAGTGTGCCTCGTAAGTAATCATTTATCAAGTTTTGTTGTGTTAAACATTTGTTTATGAAGAAAAATTGGCTGCGTCAGTATCGTCACCAATCACCATGCTACTTGGGTTGAACGGTTGAACTGTAGGTATCATGGGTTTTGTTTACATTAATGGTGTAGCCCGAGGTGTAGCTCATCATTGTCAATGGGGTCACCACTTTTGGATCATGATAACACACTTAACCCTGTCTTGACCGGACTCGAAATGAATGACTGGAATTGAAAGAACGTTTGTTGGTTCAGGCATGGACAAGTTATTGTTCTAACACCTTATGCAGATGACTTGAATCCACATTCCAGTTAAATAACTGACCTGAATATTAATAGTTACAAAATACAGTTATGAATGTTTTTTTGCAGTGCAAATAGTTAAGAGGTTGCCTGATTTGTTTTTGTTCCCTTATTTTAAAGTATTAGATACCTTTCAAGGCTAATCATATGTCTTGAGAAAGTTTGAAGCACATGTCTGATAATTCCCTGATTTCGGTATCTAGTCGGTATTTCCCCCCTATTTCTGAAAATCGGTTCGGTTTTGGTATACTCTCAGTGGGTTTGGTCGGTATCGGTTTGGTATTGGTTTCCAAAATTTCTGAAATTGACATCACTAGTGAGATTACCGAAAAGAAAGTTGGTACCTAATTTAAGAACAAAAATTAATTCTAAACTCAAAATCTATCAATGAACTCTACTCCCTGGTTTGTGCGCCAATATCGTCGAAGGCTCTCGGGACTGGACACGTCCGCGCTCCAGCTCGCCAGGACACCGAATGAACCCCCTGGCGCTCCTCACTTCAACGGGGGTTGTGAGGCAATGGTGAAGAGTGCCAAACCAGCGTTGAAGAAAACACTCCAGGCTGCACACATCAGTGATGAAGAACTGCAAACTGCGTTTTGCCACGCAGAAGCTCAGATAAATTAAAGACCGCTGACGAGTGTTTCAAGTGATCCAAATGATCCACCGCCGATCACGCCTGCATCGCTGATGCTCGGCCACACTAGGCTTGATCTCAATCCTGGTGACGAAGAAGATGCAGAAACAACAAGGAAACGCTGGCGCCGTATGCAACAGCTCAATGCAGAGTTCTGGCGTCGTTGGATACGCGAGTATCTGCCGACACTACAGGGAAGACAAAAATGGACTGAGCCATCTGAGAACCTGCGCGAGGGCGAAACGGTGCTTCTGGTGGATACCACGGCTCCGAGAGGGTCTTGGCCGCTAGCTAGGGTCACGCGGACGTTCCCAGGACCAGACGGACTCGTTCGAGTTGTGGAAGTGAAAACCAAGAACAGCACCTACAAGAGACCGATTACGAAGGTCGTGAGGCTAGAACTGGATTGAAGGCTTCCAGTTCCACAACCCAGCGTACTTGATATCTGAATGACGGGGTTCATTCAGGGTCTGGGGGGATGTATGGGAGGTCACTTTAGTGAATTGTGCTCGTGCCGCCACGAGAAAAACGGATCAATGTGGCAAAGATGAAAAAAGGGAGTGAGAAAAGAGAATTCAAGTGTTTCACATATTAAGCAAAAGAATTAAGACAATTTTAGAACACAACGCGAGGTTAAGCAGAATCAATACACAAACAGTCAGGGTCAAGGTCAACTTAGGTCATCTAAGAAAATTGCGTTTTAGGCAAGCTGAATTTACTTTTTGTGAAGTTTTTTGACTGCATTTTTGGTAAAAGCTTCTCAGATCATGATTTCATGTAATATGGACACAACAACAATCGGTACACACATCAGTATACACACAGACATACAAACACATAATTGACGTTGACTTAACTTGACCTGAAATGACCTCAGCAGCAAAAATCTGGTCGGGTAGTGTGACAAAGAGGTTCTAGCTGGCTTGGCACCAGAAAACAGCATCGTCATCGGTATATGGTAAGCAGCGCACTTGATATCCAACGTTGACCCAAAACAGCAACATTTTTTAGTTTGACCTGACCTGGAAGGTCAATGACTGACCTGAGAAGGTAAAACTGGGTATCATTGGATTCGTCTCTTCCCAAAGAATCTTTTTGGTCCTTACCGCTAAGCTCTATCTCCAACAGGAACGAAATGGCGCGGGGGGTGGCAACCCCCCCCCCCCCATGTGCGTTCTAGGATGGGAAAATGGCATGTGCGAGCGAGGGTTGAAGAGAAAATGTCATTCAATGTCATTCAGCTGGTAGATGTGCACCGACAAACGTGATAAAGACCGCTGTCTTTCCCGTCAAAAACTAAAGCATCTTTAGTACCTCCCGGATTTTTTTTAGAATTATCTAGGATTACCAAAAATACCTTTGCTTCAATTATGCCATTTCAATTGCAAAGCTCATTTTCGGTCGTCACAACTTGTACCGACATTCCGTACAAGTTTTTGGACCTTCCAAAACTTGTACGGACACTGTCCGTAGTGTCCGTAGTGGTGGCGACGCCCATGGCTTCACCCTAGCATTGTTGACTTTGCGTGACGTCATTTATGACGTCACTAAGGCCATATATGTTTTTCGTCAATAACTCCTGATCAGATGGAGCTAGAGAGTCGGGAAAGCCACCAGTGGACTACTCGGGAAGACCTGCCGTATCGAATGATATGCAATGTGACCTCCTTCAACCATTTTCGTGACCTGAGGGGCTCCGACCTGACCTTGACCCGAGGTCAACACCTTAAGTTGACTTCACCCGAACACCAAGTATAGCATTCGACGCGCCTGAGCTAGACAAACACGATGATGCCAAAATCGTGGCAGTGCGACCATTTTTTGGCAAAGTAATTGACCAAAAACCGAGCCCGTGCCTTGTGGCACTTACCTTACCTAAGAGGTCACTGGTTGACCTAAGACCTTAAAATCGGCTAATAATCGTTGCGTCTCATAACGGCACACACGCTCGTTTTTTTCCGCGAGGCTCTAGCTCAATTAGAGGCGAAACGGCGAGGGAGTTGTACCAACCCTCCCCGGCCAACATAGAAAGCCAGTCGGTCCGGCCAGGGTACCGATACCGGAAATTGTGATAATACCGGAATTGTGATCTAATGTTAAAAGACGGCCCAAGGTCACCTGACGCCAGTGACGGGTCCTATATTTGCAGCGTCTTATATTCACGAAGGTTTCAATTTCCACTTTCTTCAGCCGAGTGATGGTTACTAATAGCAAGGCTCCCCCCCCCCGCACCACGTAGGGGGGGGGGCGAAACGGCCTCCCTGTCCTTTTCCGCCGATATCTCCTAAACGGCTGCAGATATCGGCACTAAACTTTCAGGACCCCTCCGGGCATCAATTTTACACATTGTGACCAAACATTTTTCCAGAGGCTATTATAGGTTGGCCACAAATGACGTCATGTTCTGCCATTTTCGACCGAAAAAAGACCTTCGCGAGAAGAGCTGTCAGGCCTACAGCTTTGAAGATACAGAAAAATGATTATGACATAAAAGGTGTAGAATCAACAGGGCTACAAAACTGATATCTCGGATTTAAAAAAAATGGTTTTGCACCCCAAAAATAAAAAAAAACTTTTTTTTATTTATTAGCCAAAAAATCCAAAAAGTTTTTTGAGTTTCGAAAAAATCGGAATACTTGTGATAAAGCCTACCCACCATCTTCTATCTACATACCAAATTTCAGACCGATATCCCGTTTTTTGGCCAAGTTATAGCGAAAAAAAAACTGTTCAAAAATGATGTCGTAAAATTTTCAAACTCAATTTTTGGCAATTCTAGACCACGTAGGGCAAAACAAATACCACCATTAGACTCCCCGTGACGAGCTGCATCGAATCGATGCCCATTTTATGCAAAAATATCAACTTTGAATTTTGACGTAATTTGACCTGACCTTAACCTGACCTTGACCAATTTTTTCCTTGAAAAATTTCCCGTGGCCTCTCGTGGGGGCGTTTCCGACCAGTGTGCAGCGGGGCGCGGGTTAATTGTCAATACATACATACATACATACATACATACATACATACATACATACATACATAATAGCCACTGCAAGATACATTTTGTGGTAGAAGTTCCATTGCTAAGTGTAGGGGTAACACATGGACCTCAACATTTCACAGGCTTGGTTATAATTAGAATTGTCAAGAATCTACTGTGGTCTATAAAAGGAACAATACTTTTCATGTTGCAAAAGCACGATAAACTAGTAAGTCTAATGGTAGGTAATACGTATAGCACAATAAAATTAATAAATGTTCATGACAACATTCCCTAGGGGAAAAGGCAGAATCAAAACACCAAAAAACACAATGTTTGGAAACTGGCCTCTAGTCCTGAGATCATGAGATGTGGTCTGAGAAACTCTACAAAGAATTTGACACTGAAAATCCAGCTGAAAATGCAGGTGTTAGGTAGCCCTGAGCCTGACTTTGGTCCCATAATTAAATGAAAATGGATTTGAACTGGCATTTTTTTCTTATCTTTACAAGAAAACACATCATGGATGCAAAATTGACTCAAAGTGGCGCAAATAATTAGACAACCAAGGATTTACCGTAAACGGGGGTGACTTTGCCATGTTTTCAACTTTAGACGCTTGTAGGTATTATTCAAACTTGTTAACGTATTAAGATGACTCTATGTTCAAAACACGTATGAAGATTAGCTCTTTGGGTTTTGTTATTATCGTATTTATATCTTGCCGGAAAATATAAATTTTTAAAGAAAATCAGTTGTGGCAAAGTTAAACTGAAAAGGGGTGACTTTGCCACTATGCCAAATAATGTTTTTTTAACGCTAACAAATATTTCTCAAGCATTTCTTTTCAGTTGTATGGGAAAGGGCAACCATCATTAATTATGGGAAAAATATAAAGTAATTCGAGGTTTTTTGCTCTTAAGTGATGTACAAAAAGGAGAGATACATTACTTTTTATAATACATTATACTTGTTGAAAATTATTGACGTTTTATAGCAAATAGATACTGAAAAATGGTTCAGAATAGATAAATAAGGAGAAATATGATTGTATCGGTAGGTACTCTAGGACCTTGCCGCTTTCTTCCAGCGGCATTCAGAGGAACAGAAAGAGGACGTTCTTGCGGAAACTTTCCGGCACCCTTATTATCAGCGTTTTGATCAATAAAATGGTACATACTAGGGTTACCCGCGTGCTCCGCAACGCGAAGAAGGGTCATTTTTGACCCGTGGGTATTAGGTTGGTCTGTGTCTATTTGGTTGGCATCCATTTCGTTCGATTGCTTTTCGACGGCCAAGCATTTTGTAATAAAACAAAAAAGATACATCGCATCGAGGTGCCCGTGTCGTATTATCCATAGAGATCTTACTAGGGTTACCCGCGTGCTCCGCAACGCGAAGAAGGGTTATTTTTTACCCGTGGGTATTGGGTTGGTCTCTGTCGATTTCGCTGGTATCCATTTCGTTCGATTGCTTTTTGACGGCCAGGCATTTTGTAATAAAAAAAGATACATCGAATCGAGGTGCCCGTGTCGTATTATCATGCGTTCTACTTTAGAATGATTCGAAAACTGGCGTGAAGTCTTTTGAGGGCCATCGATGAATTTCGCTAAAAATGACGATGCAATGGTTTGGAAAATTTACATTTTTTAGAATACTGTTGCTCATCATGCAAAAATGAAGACTGAACCTTGGACAGAATTGAATGCTCTTTCCAACAGTGCCATTTTTAATTGCTAGAGAGATCAGATCATTGAGCAAAACCCGTGTGATTAATAAAGTGGCACAAAATTGACAAACACCATTTTCTCCCGTGATTTGTACCACCTTGACTTGGATCAATCAGCTTTTCACAATTTTTCCATGAGAGGCGGTACATTCCTCTTGCCAATAGGCGTTGTTTGAACTCGCTCCGTCTGACGGTCACCTAAAAATAACATGAATTCCCAAATCCGTCCAAAACGTCAATTTTTCAAATAAAAGTGCCCTCCCCGGTGCACGTGGCGCGTGCTATCCTCTGCAACGCACACCATCCGATAGCCCGTTCGATTCTCTACACGATGCTGTTTTCCCCGTGCCGGTCGGACCCCTGGTCACCAAGGTATTGCACCGGGACCGGACCCGTGTCGGGCAAATTTAGCCATTTTCGCCCGATTTTGCAAGCTGATTTATACATGTAAAGTCTATGACGCGAATTTGCACTTTTTGGGCACGCGCCACGCGCTCCCTACCAATCCGATCGAGCCCAGACCCCTCAAAGGCACGTCGCGCATCCTTGATCTATAAGTTGTGCAAATTTCAGCGCGCTAGGTGCAACGGTCTGGCCTGTAGTCCACGCAAAGCACGACCAAGTCGGGACCTCGGTAACGGACAGACGCACCCTCCTCAAATAGTAATATAGACAAGCGGCTGCGCCACTTGCTTTGCTGCGTGTTGAGCAAATGCGAAAGCAAATTGAAAAAAAACGCCCGTCCGCCGACGAACGCAAACATCGCACAAACAAAAATAAAAAACGACCGCCTCCAACCGCGAACAACACCGCAAACGCCGCAAAAAAATGAAAACCGCCCGCATCCCGCGCCCGCCCGCCGCCAACCGCAAACGCCGCAAAAAAATTAAAACCGCCCGCATCGCGCGCCCGCCCGCCACCAAACGCAAACGCCGCAACAAATGAAAACCGCCCGCATCGCGCGCCCGCCCGCCACCAAACGCAAACGCCGCAAAAAATGAAAACCGCCCGCATCGCGCGCCCGCCCGCCGCCAACCGCAAACGCCGCAAAAAAAAATTAAAACCGCCCGCATCGCGCGCCCGCCCGCCACCAAACGCAAACGCCGCAACAAATGAAAACCGCCCGCATCGCGCGCCCGCCCGCCACCAAACGCAAACGCCGCATAAATGAAAACCGCCCGCATCCCGCGCCCGCCCGCCGCCAACCGCAAACGCCGCAAAAAAACGCCCGCATCGCGCGCCCGCCCGCCACCAAACGCAAACGCCGCAACAAATGAAAACCGCCCGCATCGCGCGCCCGCCCGCCGCCAACCGCAAATGCTGTAAAACTGAAAACCGCCCGCATCGCGCGACCGCCCTCCGCCAACCGCAAACGCCGCAAAAAACGCCCGTACCTCTACCCCTACCAACACCACTGGGTCACGTCAGGTCACGGACTAAATTAATATAATAATAAGTACTAAAAATAAGACTTGAAGTGTTCCCAGCCCTGCTCCTATTCGTGCCATTCCATTACGCTTAATCGTATTTGTCGGAAATGGCGCTTTGTGGCGTATGTGGCGCATTGCGACAAACGCGGCGCATTTTCACCCGGCGATTTACCATGCATCTTGGCACCAAATTGCACCCACATCGGACTATATTTGACAAAACTGTGCGATTTGCGGCAAAAATGACGCCCTGAGATAATTGTGGCGCATTGCGGCAAACGCGGTGCATTTGTAAACTCTTATCACAAACTGTTTCCATCGAACGAAAATTAACACATTTTTCGCCACTTTTCATTCAAATTAATAACTTGCCGATCCGCCAATGCGAGGCACCCGTCGCCGATCGGCATGCATTTAGTCCACAAAGTTTGTCGACCCCGGCTCTCAATGAAGATCTACGAACCGATCAAAATTTCGTTTGCGTTCTTCCAGCGCGCCCCACGCGCGAACCGTGCACCCCAGCGAGTCGGAACCTAGAAAAGGCGCTGACCCGTTCTGTCACCTATAAGGTGTGCAAATTTCAACCCCCTACGATATACCGTCTGCCCTGTAGGCCGGCTAAATTGAACCCACTACACGGCGTGGCGGACAGACAAACAGACAGACAGATGGATCCTGTTCAAATAGTAGTATAGATATACATAGAGATGACACGCCTATGTTAAAGCACTTGATTTCGTGGCGATTCAGTGGGTCTTTTTAAGCAAGGTTTTCTGGGGTGCCATGGCCCGTGACTTGCATTTTGTAAGGATTCGGTCAAGGAGATTGTGTTCACATTCGTTTATTTTTAAGTACAGCTTTTCTTTTTTGTCTAGCTGTGACGCTTTCGAGCGTTATTATTGAACTGAAATTAGTCATTTTTTAACCTTATGCTCGTATCAGGTACTACATGTATCATTAACTCTCGCCGGCCGACGGGGAGGGGGGGGGGGGCGGGTGCCGCCCCCCATAGGGTTTTTCACTATAGCTCCGAACACGCCGGCGGTAGAGAGCTGAACCTTGGCATACCTGACCTTTGATCCAAGTCGCATCTTGTGACATCAACCGCATTTTCAGGTCAGGTCAGGTCACTGACCTGTGACGTCATAAGTGAATCTCTGCACAGTCCTCAGATGTCGCAACTTCGCAACGTCGTCAGTGCCAGAGGAACTTTCACAGGGACATGAAACTTACATGATGTAGTAGATATCCTCCAGAGGTCTCACAACTTGTTTATCTCGGATTTTCCCTAAAAATCACATGAGGACAGGTCATTCACGACTCATGTGACCTCACCATTGGGTACAAGTCAATGGGGAAAAATGAAAACTGCTATGTTAGCGCCGAGAACTATCTCAAACTGTCTCCAGCACATGGAAATGGAATCGTGATTTCTTGCACGCCTTGCAAGGTCCGATGCTTCACTTTTCCAATTTATAACGTCACTTGGGTCATTAGAGTTTTTCATCAATAACTCCCCATCGAATTGAGTTAGCGAGTCGGTAAAGCCACCAATGGACTCAGGAAGACCTGCCGATTCGAGTAATATGTAACGTGACCTCTTTAAACCAACTTCGTGATCTGAGGGGAGCTGACCTGACCTTGACCCGAGGTCAACACTTCAAGCTCATCTCACCCGAACAAAAAGTATACCATTCGACGCGCCTGAGCGGGGCGAACACGATGATGCCAAAATCGCGGCTCTCCGACCGTTTTTTGCGAAGATATGAAAAACTGAACCCTTGCCCTTGGTCACTTGACCTGACCTCAGAGGGCACCGGTTGACCTGAGACCTTAAAATCGGGTACCAGTCGCTGCGTCTCGTAACGGCGCACACGCTTGTTTTTTTCCGCGACGCTCTAGCTTCATCAGGGGCGAAACGGCGAGGGAAATCGTACCAACCCCCCCCCCCCCTCCCCCCTCGGCAGGCGCGTATGTAGAAAACCAATAGGTCCGGCGAGGGTTAATGTATCATTGAATGGGAACATGCAACATATGTATATTTGAGCTTGCACCGTGCTCAGAACGGTTCAGAACAGCCGTTTTCACGACGGTTGACCGAAAGCGCCAAACTTGACCAAATCTCAAGAAACCTCTGAAAGTGAAAATTCCATGAACCTGACCCAAATGACCTTAGACCTGTGACCTTTTTTGGGGGACCATGTCAGGGGGCCATAAAACATGCATTGCATCGCACAACCCTAGTAAAGTTGGTTCATGTGCTGACCCTTGGTGACCTGACTTGTGACCTGACTTGGTATTATCAGTGACCTCTAATAGCAACATATATATTAGACAATTGCTGATTTTCGACAAAATGCGTTTTACTCTATGTTATAGCGCATTCCCTAGAAGACCTGTGAACGGCAAAACATTTTATCTGTGACCTGACCTGTGACGTCATCGGTGACCCCGAGGTCAATGAAATTGGAGTTCCGTCGACAAATTTGACAGGGCTATCGAACATCGTTTGAATGTTACGGATCCGTCCAGTAGTTTCGGAGATACGAGGGGGGGGGGCAAAAAACGCCCCCCCCCCCCCCACCGCGCGGAAGGTGGCCGGGAGGTCCACCGCCTGCCGGGTTGCTGAGAGCCTGAATGAGAAAGAATGTTTTTAGGTGAGCTTTTAAGGAATTCAATAAAAACATAAAATGAATTCATGCTACAAATTTCATTGCTTACCTCAGGAATGAAATCAGCCTGGGAAGAACAGCAATATTTTTAACCAGTAAAACGGCTTTTGGGGCGACCAACGGAGCGAGCGAGAGGGTGGGCCTTGGACGTGCGAAATTGCAAGGGATACCTCCAACTAACTTGTGCACTGTACCCTACTAACCGGTCCCTAGCGATGTGCCAAATTTGAGCGCAATCGGCCTAGCCGTTCTCGAGATCTGGAAGCGGCACCCTGCACGTGCGCACGTGCAAAATGGGCCCCAACTGACTTTTGCACGGCACCCTACCCTACTAACTGGTCCCTAACCATGTACTAAATTTCAGCACAATCGGTTCAGCCGTTCTCGAGATCTGGAATCGACCCCTGCACGTGCGGACGTGCAGCAGCACCCCAACTGTGGCACATGGATATGCATTGCCTAGTGGGTGCCTCCCTACATACAGTGGCGGATCCAGGGGGGGACAAAATGGACATTTGCCCCCCAAACGGCATAATTTTAACATTACGCCTATGGACGATGCATGGAAAGAATCGATAAATTGTTATGGTTTGCCCCCCCTCCCCAAAAAAAAACTCTGAGCTGGATCCGCCTCTGCCTACATACCAAGTTTCAGCGCAATCGGCCCAGTAGTTACCGAGATATTGCAATTGTGGTCAACCACATGCATCGAGAATAATCCAATACTTAGTAGAAGAAATGAAGCTACCCTACAAAAATCACCGCATGTAAATCGGTCAAGTGGTTGCTGAGATATAAGCCTCGCAAAAGCGTAACCACGGCCGGCCGGCCGCTCATACTAAGAAATTTCCGTTAATCTACGAAAGACTACGCTCGCTTCACTCGCTCCGTAATAATTTCTTCAGACTGACAATGCCTCAGCCATATTGGCACGCTACTGGCTGAAAATAAGTTGCTTAAAAAGACCCACTGAATCGCCACGATTTTAAGTGCATGTCATCTCTATGTATATAAGATCTCTATGGTATTATCATGCGTTCTACTTAAGAATG